>NC_138204.1:122891458-123491458 GCF_964194415.1 Vipera berus | reverse complement strand
CAACTCATAAAACAAAGTTTGATAAAAAGACAGAAGTCTTTAAAAATAATAATACATTCAGCAACTTCATCCCTTGTCTCACCTTCAAGTGCTTTCTATTTTAGGGATAATTAGGGAAAATTTGATTGTGTGGATCATAACAAACTGTGGCAAGTTCTTAAAGAGATGGGAGTACCAGAACATCTTATTTGTCTCTTGAGAAACCTATATGCGGGCCAAGAAGCAACAGTGAGAACTGGACACGGAACCACTGATTGGTTCAAAATTGGGAAAGGAGTCCGGCAAGGCTGTATACTGTCGCCTTGCCTATTTAACTTATATGCAGAGCACATCATGAGAAAGGCAGGGCTAGATGAATCAAAAGTTGGAATTAAGATTGCTGGAAGAAATATCAACAACCTAAGATATGCAGATGATAACACTCTAATGGCAGAAAGTGAAGAGGAACTGAAGAGTCTCTTGTTGCGAGTGAAGAAGGAGAGTGCAAAAGTTGGGTTGAAACTAAACATTAAGAAAACCAAGATCATGGCATCCAGCCCTCTCAATTCCTGGCAAATAGATGGGGAAGAAATGGAGGTAGTGACAGATTTTATTTTCCTGGGCTCCAAGATCACTGCAGATGGGGACTGTAGTCAAGAAATTAAAAGACGCTTGCTCCTGGGAAGGAAAGCCATGGCAAATCTAGACAGCACACTAAAAAGCAGAGACATCACCCTGTCAACAAAAGTGCGTATAGTCAAGGCTATGGTCTTCCCAGTTGCAATGTATGGCAGTGAAAGTTGGACCATAAGAAAGGCTGAGCGCAAAAGAATTGAGGCCTTTGAACTCTGGTGCTGGAGAAGACTCCTGCGAGTCCCTTGGACTGCAAGGCGATCAAACCGGTCAGTCCTAGAGGAGATCAACCCTGACTGCTCTTTAGAAGGCCAGATCCTGAAGCTAAAACTCAAATACTTTGGCCACCTAATGAGGAGGAAGGACTCACTGGAGAAGAGCCTAATGCTGGGAAAGATTGAGGGCAATAGAAGAAGGGGGCGACAGAGAATGAGGTGGCTGGATGGAGTCACTGAAGCAGTAGACGTGAGCTTAAATGGACTCCAGAAGATGGTAGAGGACAGGAAAGCCTGGAGGAACATTGTCCATAGGGTTGCGATGGGTCGGACACGACTTCGCAACTAACAACAACAAGGGAAAAGTATAACTACATATGGAAATAGGGTGCATTCAGATCCTAGAAATAGGCACAGCAAGTATTATTCAATGAGGGCAGGAATTTACCATGCTTGATGTGCTTACAACTTGCCAGAAAACTAAAAAGTTATAATAAGATTTTAAGAAAGATGACAGAATTTAAACCACCTACACAGAATCAAGACCATCTACATAAATGTATATATAAACTTATAAATGGGAAGAACTAGGGAAAAAATCAATACAATTCAACCCATGCAATAATCTAAGGGAAAATTAGTATAAAATATTTTAGAGATGGTACATAACTCCATCAATCATTACAAAAGCAGGTGAATCATGAAATACAAATGTCACAATATATAAGTAACATTTTATCATACACAGTGGTTATTTTAAAAAACCTCAAAATTGACACCATATTGCCTGAATCTGGAACATTTGGAGGACCATACTGGAATTTAATGTAATGTGAACACTAGCAATATAGTAAACAATCCAAACAGTGTCTTAAACTTCAAAAGAGCCGATTTTAACAAACTCAGAGAGAACCTAGGAAAGATCCCATGGATGAAAATCCTAAAGGGGAAAAACAACCCAAGAAGCATGGGAAACTGAAAAATGTGATCATAAAAGCCCACACCAGCATGATACCATTGAAAAAGAAAAGCAAGAAATTCAAGAAGAAACCTGCATGGCTGCACAAAGATCTCTCTGACAAACCAAAAGACAAAAAGGACAAGTACAAAACATGGAAAGAGGGCCACATACTTAAGGCCGATTATCAGCAGACAGCCAGAACATTCAAAGATGAAGTCAGGAAAGCAAAGGTTCAGAACGAACAAAGACTTGCAACATAAATCAAGGATAATAAGAAAAGCTTCTTCCAACATATTTACAACAAGAAAAAAGTTAAGGAAACTGTAGGTCCACTAAAGAGAGAGGATGGCAAGGAAATAACAGGCAACAGGGAGAAAGCAGAACTGCTTAACTCATTCTTTGCATCAGTCTTAACACATAAAGAAACTACAGCCCAACATACCAAAAAACCACTGCAAAAGACAAACTAGAAACAAAAATTAAAATAAGTAAGAAAATGGTAAGAGAACACCTATCTGATCTTGAGGAATATAAATCACTAGGACCCTACAGACTATGTCCCAGAGTTCTGAAGGAGCTGGCAGATGTTATCTCAGAACCCCTGTACCATATCTTTCAAAAATCCTGAAGCACCGGGGAAGTACCTGAGGATTGGAAAAGGGCTGATGTGGTTCCCATCTTCAAGAAAGGGAAAAAAACGGATCCAGGAACTACAGACCAATCAGTTTAACATCAATACCTGGGAAGATCCTAGAAAAGATAATCAAAAAACAGATCTGCGAACAACTAGAAGCAAACAAAGAGACAAACTAGTAGCCAGCATGAGTTTGTTAAAAACAGATCATGCCAAACCAATCTTATTTCATTCTTTGATAAAGTGACTAAACTAGTAGACCAGCAAAATACTGTGGACGTAGTATACTTAGACTTTAGTAAGGCGTTTGATAAAGTAGACCACAACCTACTCCTTGGTAAGCTAGAAAAAGGTGGAATAGACAACATTACCAACAGATGGATCTGTAGCTGGCTGACAAACCGTACTCAATGAGTAGTCCTCAATGGCACTACATCCACATGGAGAGAAGTACCGTATATACTTGAGTATAAGCCGACTCGAGTATAAGCCGAGACCCCCAATTTCACCCCCAAAAACTGGAAAAAGTTATTGACTCGAGTATAAGCCGATCCGCCGTTCTGCAAGCCTCCGCCGCCGGCGGAGGCTGGATCTACGCTCTGCAAGCCTCTGCCGCCAGCAGAGGCTCGATCCGCCATTTTGCAAGCCTGAATACACAGGAATACCCTGTGTGGCCGCGGCTCTCGGGGAAGCCCTGGCTGTCCGCTTCCTCGCTCCACGCTGCCATTCGGGGCCCGTGCGTTCCCTGGGCAAATCGCGGCGCCCAGCAGGCGAGGAAACACGCCCGCTCCAGTCGCCCCCCTTCCCTCAGGAGACACGAAGCAAGTGACCGCCCGGAGCTTACCGAGGACTTGCGCGCGGCCGAGGCTTCGGTGCTTCCAGGATCGCGCGCACCTCTCCCAAGCCGCCGCCGTCCGGAGACCTGCCGAAGTTTGGGGAGGTTTGGGGAGGTGCGCGCACACCTCCCCAAACCTCCCCAAATGTCGGCAGGTCTCCGGACCTCCGCGCCCTGCCTGCCTGCTTCTTTCCCCTGCGGAAAGAAGCAGGCAGGCAGGGCGCGGAGGTCCGGAGACCTGCCGACGTTTGGGGAGGTTTGGGGAGGCGCGCACCTCCCCAAACCTCCCCAAACTTCGGCAGGTCTCCGGACGGCGGTGGCTTGGGAGAGGTGCGCGCGATCCCGGAAGCACCAAAGCCTCGGCCGCGCACAAGTCCTCGGTAAGTTTTTTTTGTTGACTGGAGTATAAGCCGAAGTGGAATTTTTCAGCCCAAAAAGTGGGCTGAAAAATTCGGCTTATACTCAAGTATATACGGTAAGCAGTGGGGTACCACAAGGTTCCGTCTTAGACCCAGTACCCCTCAATATCTTCATAAATGACTTAGATGAGGGAATTGAAGGGGAACTCATCAAATTTGAAGATGACACTAAACTGGCAGGAGTATCCAACACCCCAGAAGACAAACTCAGGATCCAAAAAGATCTTGACAAACTTGAACAAAGGGGCCCTATCCAACAAAATGAGTTTCAATGTGAAGAAAAGCACAGTTTTACATTTAGGCAGGAAAAATCAAAGGTATAAGTAGAGATTAGGTGAGACCTGGCTTAAAAACAGTAACTGTGAGAGGGACCTTGGAGTCCTAGTGGACGATCATTTGAGTATAAGCCAGCAGCATGCAGCAGCAACCAAAAAAGCTAATACAATCCTGGGTTGTATAAACAGAGGCATAGAATCAAGATCACGCAAGGTATTAGTACCACTTTATAAAACTCTAGTAAGACCACACCTGGAATACTGCAGCCAGTTTTGCTCACCATATAACAAAAAGATGTTGAGAGTTTGGAAAAAAATCAGAGAAGAGCAACTAAGATGATCAAAGGCCTGGAGACCAAAACATATGAAGAATGACTGCGGGACTTGGGTTTGACTAGTCTAAAGAAAAGAAGAAATAAGGGAGACATGATAGCAGTGTTCCAGTATTTGAGGGGCTGCCACAAAGAAGAGGGGTCAAATTATTCTCCAAAGCACCAGAGGGCAGGACAAGAAACAATGGTTGGAAACTGATCAGAGAGAAGCAACCTGGAATTAAGGAGAAGCTTCCTGACAGTGGGGACGATTAACCAGTGGAACAGCTTGCCTTCAGACACTGTAGGTGCTTCATCACTGAAGATTTTTAAGAAGAGGCTAGACAGTCACTTGTCTGAGATGGTATAGGTTCTCCTGCTTGAGCAGGGGGTTGGACTAGAAGACCTCCAAAGTCCCTTCCAGCTCCATTCTATTCTATTCTATTCTATTCTATTCTATTCTATTCTATTCTATTCTATTCTATTCTATTCTATTCTATTCTATTCTATTCTATTCATGTGCCCTTGATACCCAAACTTAGTCAACCTGTGTGTTGCCTTGATCTGGAAAAGAGAGTTAACTTGACAAGCTATTTCACTGTTCTGGTCTCTGTTACAAAGGCAAAAAAATCTGAGTAACTTGTAGAAATCTATGTTCTTCTTTTCCATTCCCAGCAAAGGAAGAGAGGATGAAACAGGAACAGAAGGGAGCTAAGCCTTCTCCTATTTCACCTTTGAGTGAAATAGGAGTGTTTCTGTTCCCCTGCCAGATGGTGCAAGGACCCGCCAGTCAAGTCTATTGTTGTTGTCTTGTGTTATGGGGTCCCCGCTGGTCGCCCCCTGTGTGAACTCAGGAGACCTTCTCCTCAGCTGATCAATGTGCCTCCTGATCTGCCGTTCCCCTTCCCCCTCTATGATGTAGGATAGTGGCCCCGTTTTGTCTATGACTACCCCTTGTATCCACTTTTCCCCCAGTCCATAGTTCCTGGCCCACACTAAATCCCCAATGTTCAAAGACCTGGTTGCGCTGTCTTGTTCTGTTTCAACGGGCAGCCGGTCAGGGTGGAGCCTGTCTAATTTAGTTGTCAACCTTCTGCCCCACCTCATTTCAGCTGGACTTTTCCCCGTTGCAGTGCATGGTGTTGTGTGTTGGGCCAACAAGAACTGGGCCAGTCTCTGGTGCCAATCACCTTGGATGATCCTTTTCAATGCTTCCTTGGTAGTCCTGACATTCCTCTCGGCCAATCCGTTGGAGGTGCCAATCACCTTGGATGATCCTTTTCAATGCTTCCTTGGTAGTCCTGACATTCCTCTCGGCCAATCCGTTGGAGGAGGGATGGAAGGGGGCCGACGTCGCGTGCCTAATCCAGTTGGCCTTGAGGAAACCCTGAAATTCATTAGATGTGAATTGTGGGCCATTGTCAGAGACCAGTACGTCAGGTAACCCATGGGTGGCAAAGAGTCCCCGCAAGACCTGTATTGTTTTGGCGGATGTCATGGTCTTTACAGGCACGACCTCCAACCACCGGGAGTAACTGTCTACTACAACCAAGAAGATCTGGCCCTGGAATGGCCCTGCAAAATCTATGTGTATGCGGGACCACGGGTTGCGAGCCACCTCCCACCTGTGTACTGGATTGTGTGTCTGTTCTGGCCTAGACTTCTGGCACTGGTAACACCCAGCTACTCTGTCCTCAATTGCCTTGTCCAGTCCCGGCCACCATAAATGACTTCTGGCTAGGGCCTTCATGCGCACAACCCCTGGGTGTCCCTCATGCAGTTCCGTTATGACTGTGTTCCTTTTGTTATGGAATTTATTGTGCAGAGGTCTCCTTGTGCTACCAAAGAGTTGCACAGACAAGGAAGGGCACTGAGAGCAGTAAAAATCACACACAGAAATACACTGAGTTCTAAAAGCAAAAAGTATTTTACTTTGAGGTGGTGTAAAAACAAAAATGCACAGTCAAAAATAAACAGTCCAAGTCATACACAATAGCAACAGTCCAAGGAGTAATCCAAACTACAAAGTCTTCTTACCGGTCCAGAGGTCAATACACAGTTCAGGTTTACAACAGTAGTAAACCAACAGCAGAGCAAAAACAGTAACAGTAGAAAGCAGTGAATTCAGAGAGAGAGAGAAGCTACGTTCCTAGCTTCCTCTTATGGCCATGAGAACACTTACACACCCATTGGCCAATTAACTTCTTAAAGCCATAGCATTATGGTTAATATATTTTCAACCCAACATTGTAGGCTAACACCATAAGCCTAACATTCTCCCCTTTGGGTAGAATAATATATAACTCTTACAATCTTATGCACATTCTTTCACAATTAGCATTGTGTTTCACAGCACTTTGTACCTTCGTAAAATGGTCTGCAATATTTACATCAGATGGACAATACTCTAACTGTATTAATTTATCTTTGACACATTGTCTGACATTTAAATAACGAAGATCAGTATGTTTAGATCTTGTTCTTACTGCAGCACTATTAGCCATCTTTATCGCAGCTTGATTGTTTCAATCCATAGAGGCTTTTCTTTAATTCCCAACAATCATGGTTTCTATCATTGGTCAATCCTGGTGGTATTCTTAAATAAATAGTATGTTGCAATGGAGCATGTAGATATGCAGTTTCAACATCTACATGATTAACCATATATTGGTTTTTAGCCGCCCATACTAAAGCTGCTCTTAAAGTAGTTGCCCTTAGACTGGGTGCAAACACTTCGTCATAATCCTCAGTAGTTTGGGCAAAACCTTGTGCAACCAAACGTGCCTTATGGGTTACAGTCCCGTCTACACCTTTCTTTATCTTATATATCCATTTACAACCTATAGCTTGCTCACCAGGTGGCAGTTTTGCTTTCACATAAACCTTAAGATCCTGCAAAGACTTCAACTCCCTGTTCATTGCAGCTTTCCATGATGCTTGTTCCTTTTCAGGATACATCCTGATCTCATCATAGTTAGATGGCTCTACACTAACTTGACATACTATACTAGCTTCATAGCGATCAGGTGGATGTCTGATACGCATTGAACGCCAAGGAATTACAGGGCTTTGAATTTCAGACTCCTTTCCTTCCTCTGATTCCTCTATTATCTCCCCTATCTCCTCTTCATCTTTTATATTTACAGGAGATGTATTATCATTACTAGTTACGTTATCAGAGGAGTCCTCAAACACTAGAGGATCAGTATTAACAGTTACTTGCTCTAACCTATCCCAACCAACGTGCTCAAGGAATTTTGCACTAGCACTGTTATATACATTAGTTGTGCCTCGTTCCCAGAAACGATAGGATCTGTGATTAGCTTCATAACCTACGAAGTATAATTGCCTAGCCCTATGTTGGCCTTTACTCCTGAGTTGTGCAGGAATGTGGACCCAAGCTGGGGTGCCAAATGTGTGCAGGTAATCAAGGTTTGGTCTTCTACCATGCCATATAGTATATGGTATTTTACCAGTAGAAGTATTAACAACTATATTCAGAACATGGTTTGCACATTTTGCTGCCTCCCCCCACAGTCTATCTGTTAAGCCAGAATCTTGTAACATGGTTCTCATCATGGCTTGTAACGTTTGCCCACGTCTCTCAACAAAAGCATTATGTTGAGGCCTATAAGGGGCTGAATGTTTATGCTCAATGCCAGCTGATTCTAGCATATCAACAAAACACTTATTTGTAAATTCAGTACCATTATCAGTAATTATGCACTGAACCTTTCTCTTTGTTTTTCTCTCCACGAACTTCAGCCAGTTTGCAAATTGTTCGAAAGTGTCTGCCTTTGACTTAAGCAGATAACAAAATCCATAACGAGAGTAGTGGTCCAATATACTTAAAATATAACAGGATCCTCCTAAACTTGGTTTCATGGGTCCAATTAAATCAGCAAACACAACTTCCAAAGGTACAGTTGTTTTGAAGCCGTTTATCCTGTTTGCAGGAGTTGCCTTACTCTTTTCCTGCTTACAGGCATTGCAATTCAAATACTTACTACATGGCTTCAGTTTAACTCCCTCTACTAATTCCACTGTTTTACGTAGTGAGTTAAAGTTTACATGCCCTAACCGCCTATGCAATAAATGTATACATTCATCATGTGGCTTCTTGTTCTCACATATTGAGTTAGCTTTAACTGTACTAACCTGGTTACTTGTGAGAACGAATAAACCATTTTTCAAATTAGCAGTTACACAGGTTCCATTCCTCTCAATAGTGCATTGCTCCCCTCTGAATGTTACCACAAACCCAACTTTAACCAATTCCCTTACAGATAACAAGTTGAATCTTAGTTTAGGTATATATAACATAGGTAACTGTTCATCAATGCATGGACAATAGGAATTACCTTCACCAGAGGCCTTCATCCTCCAACCATTGGCCAGTGAAACATATTGGTTGCTGTTTTTCATATTAACAAACCTCTTTTTCACTTTAGTAATGCATTGTGAAGCCCCACTATCAACAACCCACAATTCATTATTTCTGGATGTTGGTTCATCAGAAATAGCCAAACCAATGCTCTTTTTAGCCTTCCCACTGCTATTCACATTCTGTTTTTTACCCTTTCTACAGAATTTGGCTATATGCCCTCTAGCCCCACAAGAATAACATTTCTTGACGTTGTAAGCAGTGGTGAATTGCTGCTTCTCTCGTGGCTGTGTCTCTCTCAGCTGGTCTCTGTCACGCCTCCTTCTGGACTCTTCCAGCAGTCTCCCAGTAATGTTAGTCAATGTCAGTTCCTCTCTGGTCAGGACTTCCAAAGAAGAAACATATCCATCATAACTCTCATCCAAAGATGACAGAATAATGTAGACCTGATGCAACTCTGAAAAAATCAGCTCCTTTTCATGAAGCTCTTGAAAAATTGCTTTCATGTAATTTAAATGGGTCAGCATATCTCCATTCTTCTGCAGACGAGCCCTAAACAGCTTACGTGTAAGGTGTATATGTGCACCCACACTGTCTCGAACATAAAGCCTTCGCAAAACATCCCAACACCTAGCAGCAGACTCCTCACCACGAATATGGACAAGCTGCTGGTCATTCAGTGTTAGTCCAATAATGCAAAGAGCTTTCTCATTGCTTCGTTTAAAGTCGTCTAACTTCTTTGCATCCTCTTCGTCATCTGGATCCCAAGCAGTAGTATCTGGTGGGTTATTTACAACAGCCCATAGTCCTTCCTTGCGCAAAAGCAAGCAGCATCTTGTGGACCAGGAAACATAGTTTGTCCCATCCAACCGGGTTATCCAGGAGATGCCTGACAACAGTTCTTGTGCCATTTTACACCAAATAGCTAACACAAACTCAGCTAGCAATACTGTGTGTACTAACTCTCAGTACAGGCCTGGGCCCATAACCAGTGTTAAGGAATTTGTTGTGCAGAGGTCTCCTTGTGCTACCAAAGAGTTGCACAGACAAGGAAGGGCACTGAGAGCAGTAAAAATCACACACAGAAATACACTGAGTTCTAAAAGCAAAAAGTATTTTACTTTGAGGTGGTGTAAAAACAAAAATGCACAGTCAAAAATAAACAGTCCAAGTCATACACAATAGCAACAGTCCAAGGAGTAATCCAAACTACAAAGTCTTCTTACCGGTCCAGAGGTCAATACACAGTTCAGGTTTACAACAGTAGTAAACCAACAGCAGAGCAAAAACAGTAACAGTAGAAAGCAGTGAATTCAGAGAGAGAGAGAAGCTACGTTCCTAGCTTCCTCTTATGGCCATGAGAACACTTACACACCCATTGGCCAATTAACTTCTTAAAGCCATAGCATTATGGTTAATATATTTTCAACCCAACATTGTAGGCTAACACCATAAGCCTAACACCTTTGTACCTCTGGTATAACTACCCTGTTTCCCCACAGTAGGCACCCCTGATGTGATGACATTTCGTCCTTCCTCCTGTAGTATGGTGTGAATTTGGGGTCTGGGTTCTCATTTGGCCACCCCCCTTGGACCCATGCTGTTATCCTGCTGAGTATATGATCCTTGCTAGTGGCTTTGGCAATGTCCCGAGCTGACAGTGGGCATTCTGGCAGTTCTTGCAGTGATAGGATTTGCCCTGCTGGGGCTGGGTCCGGCCCTGTATCTAATAGGGGCAGTCTACTGAGAGCATCCGCGTGACCCATCTCCTTCCCCGGTCTGTGCTTGATGGTGAATGTGTACGCTGCTAGAAAGATGGACCATCTAAGCATCCTTGGAGACATGATTTGGGGTGTCTGTCTGTCTGTAGTGAACAGGCCTAAAAGGGGTTTATGGTCAGTAAATATTGTGAAGTTCCTGCCATAAAGGTAGTCGTGGAACTTTTTTACACCAGCCACTATGGCTAGTGCTTCCCGGTCAATTTGCGCATAATTCCTTTCTGCTTTGGTTAGGGTTCTAGAATAATATGCGATTGGCCTCTGAACTCCCTGGTCATCCATGTGGCTTATCACTGCTCCCACCCCGTAAGGTGATGCATCACAGGCAAGGTAAATTGGCTTGCCCTCGATGAAATGTGTGACTGTAGATCTGCTGGACAATATGTCCTTCAGCGTTTGGAAGCTTTGTTTATGTTTTTCCTGCCACTGCCACTGGGTCTTTTTATCCAAAAGCCTATGTAGGGGTTTGGCTAAAGCTGCTTTATGTGGCAAGAATGAGTGGTAGAAGTTTATGAGACCTAAGAATGCTTGGAGTTCTGCCTTGTTTTTAGGTTCAGGTGCTAATTTAATTGCTTTTATTTTTCTCTCAGTGGGATGTATGCCCTGAGCATCTATCCTGTATCCTAAAAATTCAGGGGATTTTACTCCAATGCAACACTTTTCCCTTTTTAACTTAAGTCCTGCCTCCCTGAATTTTCCCAGTACCTTTTCAAGCCTGTCAGCTAGGATTTCTTCAGTTTTTCCAGCAACCAGGACATCATCGAAGTAAGGGCATACTCCAGGTATGCCCTTTAATGTCTTCTCCATCACTTCTTGGAAGATGCCTGGAGCTGCAGCAATTCCAAATTGCAGTCTGTGGACTCGAAACGCCCCCTTGTGGGTAACTATCGTTTGAGCCTCGGCGGCTTCCTTAGACACAGTGAGTTGCAAATACGCCTGCGCCAAGTCGAGCTTGGCAAAGATGGCGCCATCCTGGATCGTCGCGAGGACCTGCTTCACCGTCGGGACCGGGTAAGCATGTTTTTTCATGGCTAAATTAAGGGTGGCTTTGTAGTCGGCACAAATCCTCACGTCCCCATTAGGTTTAAGGGGAGTGACAATTGGTGTCTCCCAGGGGCCCCCTTCTACTGGTTCCAGCACGCCCTGGCCTACTAACTTTTCTAGCTCGGCCTCGATTTTTTGCTTAAGCACAAAGGGTACCCTCCGGGCCTTAAGCCGGATGGGTTTAACCACTGGATCCAAATTAAAATTAATGGGGGGGGCCCTTGTAGTTCCCTAATGAGCCATCAAATACGTCTGTGAAATTATCGCAGACGGATTTGAGGGTTCGGCGGTGGATTGTGTTAATTCCCCCCACCCAAATGCCTAGGGCCTTGAACCAATTGAGGCCGACTAGGCTGGTTCTCTGGCCCCCAGTGACCAGGAGATCTAGGGGGCCCTTAAATCCCTTGTAGCTGACGGGGATGGTGACCTTTCCCTTAATGTTTATGGGCGATCTTTGGAAGTCGGCTAGTTGGATTCTAGTTTGTTTAAGGGGGATTTTCTGCCGGCTCTTGGCTTCGATATGTGCCAGGGTACTGCCAGAAATAATCGATACTGAGGCCTCCGAGTCCACTTCCATCCTGCAAGGAATACCCTGCAGCAGGACTTCAATTTTTAATTTGGGGCTCAGTATGTGGTTGATCCTAGGGTTCAGTATGTGGTTGACCCCTACCCCCTTTCCGCAGTTGGAGGATCGTGCCTTAGGCCTGGGGGTCTCTCTGCCACTATGTCGGGGGGTTACCTTACCTGAGGCCCACGCGTCGATATCGTGCAGTTGGTTGTTGCGAGGTCTGCCACGGCAGATCGATTGAATGTGTCCCGTTTTTCCGCAGTTCCTGCATTTGGCGTTGCGGAACCTGCAGGTTGTTCGGGGGTGGCTGCCTCCACAGCTGCCGCACCTTGCGTCGGGGTCTCGCGGTCGGTTTGAGTTCTCCCTCTGGAATCTTTGTTGTGGTAGTTGTTGTTGCCTTTTGGATCGGTCCGTGCCATCAGGGCGGTTGGTCCTTGCCGGTATCTTTCCGAACCTCTGGGCGATCTCGTCGATGTCGGCTTCCCACGTGTAATCCTCCTCCCCACCGTCCACATGGCTTTCTAGATTGATCTCTGCTGCGGCGCCATTGCTGTTGTGGGGGGGTCGCGTCTCCCGGTCGATTCGTAAGTGAGAAGTTCGTCCAGAACCTCCTGCAAGTCTCCGGTGGGCTTTGCGATTATTCTATTTTGAAGTTGTTCATCTTGCAAGCCCAGAACCACCCTGTCGCGGATCCGGATCTCTAAATTATCATACTTGCAGCGCAGGGCAGCTTCCCTCACGGCAGCCATGAACTGCGTTATCGATTCGCCTGGCTTCTGGTTCCTTTTTTCAAATATTCGCCTCCAGTATAGCTCCGATCTCTTGGGGGTGAAGTGAACCTTTAGCTTAGCCAGCAAATCGGCGTACGATACGCTTGCCACCGGCAACGGTTGACAAAGTCCTACGGCGACCCGGTAAACCGGTGTGCCGCTGATAGTGAGGAGTGCCGCCGCCTTTTTCCGGTCGTCCGTTATGCCGTTTACGAGCATGAATCCTTCGACCTGGCCGACGTACTCCTCCCAGTCTTCTGGGTAGTTTGGGTCGAATTCCTTCAGAGATCCGACTTGTGCCATTTCGCTTTTGTTCACGCGATCGGCTGCTTTTGGTTGACGGCGATTTGAAATTCCCGCTTCGCGCGTTGCTCGCTTCCGCCTCTTCCTTCGCTGTTCCGCCGAGCGATCCCACCTTCGTCGCCACTGTTGTGTTCGGATCGACGACAAACACACACAGCGAGGAATTGCAGTAGTATGTTTATTGATACACGTGGAGTCAACTGGAGATCCCCGTCCGGGTGGCTCAATATATGTCCAGCAGCCGCTGGACGCTAGCCAACCCCCGGCCGGGAATCTCCCGCCACAGGAAATAACACCCAACCCAGGCTCATGGATTTCCCGCTGGTGGGAAACCACTCCCCTGCTAATCTACCTATACAACACGCAGGGTTCCTCAACCTTGGCAACTTTAAGACTTTGCTGCCTGAGGAATTCTGGGAGTTGAAGTCCACAAGTCTTAAAGTTGCCAAGGTTGAGGACCCCTGACCTAACATATAATTATACACTTCATAACATGAAGAATTATTTAGCTGTGCATTTCATCCAAACAAATCAAATGTTCCAAACAGATCAAATATTCCAAACATATTAAAGCATTAGGACAACAAAGGACAGCCTTCTCTTGTCCTTTTTAAAACTTTTAAAACTTACAGCCATGTAAGAGACATTCTTCTATCTCAGCCACACTAGACCACTACAGCTGGTCTGCCTTAATAGCGGATACATCAGGACGCAGTCATACTGGGGCAAGGAGCCTATGTTGGCCTCCTGATTAGATTAGCAATTAGACAGCAGTGCCTTCCGTCAGACAGTCACAGAATCAGTCGACTCTGATCGTTCAAATCCAATCAGTGAATGAGAACTACAGTAGATAACCACCATCAATAATAAGCTGCTACTGTATTTTTATTTTGTATGTTTTGTCATGATAAAATTACGTAAGTGCCAAACCCTGCTCCTTTTTGCTACAATTCCCTACTGATTGTTGCTGTCCAGAATTATGGGCACACCGGGTACTATATGCAAGGGGATAGAGTGATAAACTATCTCGTCTGTTTTTATTCTCTCTCTCTCTCTCTCTCTCTCTCTCTCTCTCTCTCTCTCTCCCCCTCCCTCCCTCCCTCCCTCTCTCTCATGCTTTTCAGTTAATATTTTTCTTTATGAGTGGGTGAAAGCTTCTCGTATCTCCCTTTATTTCACATCATGAAGTGCCTCGACAGGGCAAGGGAAGCAGGGAAGACAAATCAACAGAAAAATATAGCTCAACAGC
The DNA here is from genome assembly GCF_964194415.1 of Vipera berus. Classification (NCBI taxonomy): domain Eukaryota; kingdom Metazoa; phylum Chordata; class Lepidosauria; order Squamata; family Viperidae; genus Vipera; species Vipera berus. The sequence continues at coordinate 123,477,100 of NC_138204.1, read as the reverse complement.
AGCAGACCCTTCTCAGTCATCTTACAGCACCCCACTTGGTGGCATGTCTCCCCACTGGCTGATTACATGCTGAAAATTGGAGAATAGGATGACTGAATCTGACTGCGCTTTAGGCAACCACCTTTGTTACCTCACCACAGAAAGTGATTTGTGCTGGGAAACTGGCAAAGAGTCAGCAGAAGCTAAGCTCAACATCCACCCTTCATTATTTTCTGCACGCTGCAATAACAAAAGCTCTGGTGCCACAGCAAAGGTTAGCCAGCGCTCAGCAGGAAGGCAGAAGGCCTCTACCTTCCAAGATGCTTGAAATATAATTGGGTCACACCCACAGCAGGTCATTTGGCTTTATCTGCAAGACAATGAGTGGGCAAACACTGTAGATGTTATACAAATGAGGTTTGATGAAATAGCGTTGGACTAAAAATAAAGTAATGACTCATTACTTTATTCTGGTATATAAAGTAATGTATGTGACTGTTTAACTCATGGGCTGGGAATGAGGCAAGACTAGCAGCATGTGATCACGGAGAAAGGTCGGGGTTGCCATTGCACGCTAGTTCACCCACTTTATATATATATATATATATATTACAAAATAACAAAAAGAGGGAAATTGGGGGGAAGAGGTTCAAAAGGGGAAAAAACGAAAGAGGGACAAAAAAGAGGACTGACTTTTGACTTTCTTCAGTACAGTACAAAAATTCGTTTTTATTGTTCTCAAGCAAGAAATCCAAAAGAGTGGCCTCCATGCAAGAAGCAAATCCAGAGGGACTTTTGTCTTTCATCCAAGTGATCGTTTTTGCCGACTCTGACCATTCCATTCATTTCAAAATCCACTCTTTGGTTGTGGGAATTTATCCATTTTTCCAGCTCTGTGCAAGAGCCTGGTAACTCATGTGTAAAGTGCAGGTGGAGCCAGAGAAGGGGGGGGTAAAAGCCAGGAACTTTACAAATAGTTTCTCCATTTCTTGCATTTTTACAGTATATTTATTCTATAGTAACACTGCACAAAGAATATGATGTAAACACCGGGAAGAAAGTTCTCTTTGTTTAATGAGCTTTATGATAAGATTTGTCTTGACTGGCACAGGAATTATGTCTATATATGTAACTTTCGGCTCTCTCAGCCCAGCCCACCTCACAGGCTTGTTGTTGTGGGGAAAATAGGACAAGGAAGGGGTATTATATATGTTGTGTCTGTAAATAGTTGCAAACATGGAAAAAAGCAGGTTGCAAAAGTGGGGTTTAGAAGCGGGAGATTCTGGTGCAACCATTGGTTAAAGTAACAAGAAGCGGGAAAATAGCGTTTGATGATTGGTTACAGTTTAAACAGTTCTACTATAAAAGCTTGAAACATTTAACAGTTGTGTCAGTTGATTTATGTGTATTCAATAAACTCATTCATTGTGAACCACTCTGAGTCCGCGTCTATCAGAACCAAACAATTGGCGACGAAGGTGGGATAGACGGAAGACCAGAGAAGATTGGTGAAACAGCTGCGCAAAGGTGGCAAATTTGGAAAGTGTCACAGTCAACCAAGCGGCCGCGGCGGAATAAAGAAAAATTCTCCGAATGGCGCAAATCGGGTCATTGAAAGAATTCGACCCAAACTTCCCAGAGGACTGGGAAGAATATATTGGACAGGTCGAAGGGTTCCTGCTTGTGAACGGAATAACGGACGACCGGAAAAAGGCGGCAGCGTTACTGACAATTTGCGGCACACCAGTTTATCGGATCGCTGTAGGACTTTGTCAACCACAGCCGGTCTCAAGTGTTCCGTATGCTGACCTGCTAGCCAAACTAAAAGTACATTTCACGCCTAGGAGATCCGAACTCTTTTGGCGTCGTATTTTTGAAAAAAGGAACCAGAGACCGGGAGAATCAATTCAAAAATTCGTTGCTGCCGTCAGGGAAGCCGCAGTACGTTGCAAATATGACAATTTGGAAATAAGAATTCGGGACCGAGTAGTACTGGGCTTGCGAGACGAGCAGCTGCAAAATAGAATAATCGCCAAACCCACCGGCGATTTGCAAGAAGTGTTGGACAAACTTTTAACTTACGAATCCACCGGGTATCGCGACCCCCCCCCGTAGTAGCATGGCCGTGTCTGCCGAGATCAACCAAGAAGGCTATGTGGACTGCGGGGAGGTGGACCAGCAATGGGAAGACGACATCGCCGAAGTCTCCAAACGATTCGGAAAAATGGCGCCAAAACTATCCCGAAGTGAGGGGTCTGAACTGAATCACCTTCACCAACCCGCAACACCGCAACGACAATCGACAGGGGCCCAACGACCATGGAGAGACTCCACAACGAGACCGCGCGACAATGACAACCGGTGCGGCAGCTGCGGGGGCAACCATCCCCGCGCCACTTGCCGATTCCGTACCGCCAGATGTAGATCGTGTGGGAAGACCGGCCACATCCAGGCCATCTGCAGGAGTCGAGCACGCGACAACCGCCTTCATGAAGTCGATGTGTGGCCCGAAGGTAAGGTAACCCCTTACTATAGTGGCAAAGAGACCCCTAGACTGACGGCTAAAATTCCTAACTGCGGGGAGGTGGCGCGAGTCAATCGCAGTAGGAAAGGGAAAAATAGCAATTTTCCAGAAGGGAAATTAAAAATCATAGTCCATTTGCAAGGGGTTCCTTGCAAAATGGAAATAGACTCAGGGGCTTCAGTGTCCATAATATCCAGTGAAACCCTTGAAAGGATTGAACAAATAAGTGGAAGAAAAATTCCACTTAGTTCAACAAAAATCCAATTAACCGATTTTCAAAAAACCCCAATAAAAATAAAAGGGAAGATTACCCTTAGTGTTAAATTTAAAGGGTTTAAGGGGTTTTTAGATTTAATAGTTACTGAGGGACAGAGGACTAGTCTAATTGGCCTTAACTGGTTCCCGGCCCTGGGCATTTGGATTGGGGGAATAAATTCAGTTATTAAAAATAAGACCCTCGAATCAGTCTGCAATGAATTCGCAGACGTATTCGATGGGTCTTTAGGTAAATACAAAGGGCCCCCAATTAAATTTAATCTAGACCCGTCGGTTAAACCCATCAGGCTTAAGGCCCGAAGGGTGCCTTTCGCCCTGAAGCAAAAAATCGAGGCCGAGCTCGATAAGCTTGTAGGCCAAGGCGTCCTAGAACCAGTCGAGGGTGGGTTGTGGGAAACGCCGATCGTCACACCCCTTAAACCTAATGGGGATGTGAGGATCTGCGCTGACTACAAGGCCACCCTGAACCTGGGAATGAAAAAACACGCTTACCCGGTCCCGACGGTGAAGCAGGTCCTCGCCACGATACAGGACGGCGCCATTTTCGCCAAGCTCGACTTGGCGCAGGCGTACTTGCAATTAACTGTTTCTGAAGAGGCTGCTGAAGCTCAGACGATAGTTACCCACAAGGGGGCGTTCCGAGTCCACAGACTGCAATTCGGTATTGCAGCAGCTCCAGGCATTTTTCAAGAAGTGATGGAGAGGACCTTAAAGGGCATACCTGGTGTATGCCCTTACTTTGATGATGTCTTGATAGCTGGGAAAAATGAAGAAATATTAGCTGAGCGGCTGGAACAGGTATTGGAAAGATTTAGGAGGGCTGGACTGAAATTAAAAAAGGGAAAATGTTGCATTGGGGTTAAGTCCACTGAATTCCTTGGATTCAGGATAGACAAAAATGGAATTCATCCTACCCCTGATAAAATCAAAGCAATTAAATTGGCTCCTGAACCAAAAAACAAAGCTGAATTACAAGCCTTCCTTGGCTTAGTAAATTTCTACCATACATTTGTGCCACACAAAGCTGCCATTGCAGAACCCCTCCATAGACTTTTAGATAAAAAGACCCCTTGGCAGTGGCTTAATAAGCATAGAGTTAGTTTCCAAACTTTAAAGGACATTCTTTCCAGCCAATCAACAGTAACCCATTTTATTGGAAATAAACCAATTTATTTAGCATGCGATGCTTCACCTTATGGTGTGGGGGCTATCAGCCACTTAGACAACCAAGGTATCCAAAAACCAATCGCATATTATTCCAGGACGCTGACCAAAGCAGAGCGGAATTATGCACAGATAGATAGGGAAGCATTAGCAATCGTGGCAGGAGTAAAAAAGTTCCATGATTACCTTTATGGTAGGAACTTTACTATACTCACTGACCATAAACCCCTATTGGGACTGTTTACCACGGATAAACAGACACCCCAAATCATGTCACCCAGAATGCTGAGGTGGTCCATTTTCCTCTCAGCATATTCATTTTCTCTCCAACACAGACCGGGCAAGGACATGGGACATGCTGACGCCCTTAGCAGACTGCCATTAAATATCACTGAGGAAGACCCTGCCCCTGTGGGACAAATAATGTCCCTACTGGACATTCCTGACTGGCCTTTAACCGCTAAAGATATAGCTGTGGCAACAAATAATGACCATACTCTAAAGAGAATTATGGCCTGGGTCCTTAGTGGGTGGCCAAATACCAACCCGGACGCCAAGTACATTCCTTATTTTAGAAGGAAAGATGAACTGTCAGTTCATTTGGGATGTGTACTGTGGGGAAATCGTGTGGTCATTCCCGAAATCCACAGACCCTCAATTTTATTAGAACTACATGAGGGGCACCCGGGCATAGTACGTATGAAGGCATTGGCTAGGAGTCACTTGTGGTGGCCAGGACTAGACAAAGACATCGAAGAATGCGTTTCTAATTGCTATTTGTGCCAACGTTCTAGGCCTGAGCAGCAACACACACGTACGCATAAGTGGGAGTTAGCCAGGAATCCTTGGTCCAGGATTCATATTGATTTTGCTGGACCTTTCCAAGGGTTAACCTTCCTGGTAGTAGTGGATAGTTTCTCTAGATGGCTAGAGGTAGTACCCGTCAGTTCATTAACTTCAGGTAAAACAATACAAGTATTAAGGGGCCTCTTTGCCACTCATGGGTTACCTGATGTAATTGTGTCAGATAATGGGCCCCAATTCACCTCTGTTGAATTCCAGGATTTCCTCAGGGCCAACTCGATTAAACACAAGACATCAGCACCCTTCCACCCGTCCACCAACGGCTTGGCTGAATGGAATGTGAGGACCACTAAGGACGCGTTAAAGAGAATCATCCGTGGCGACTGGCACCAGAGACTAGCCGAATTCTTGCTGACCCAACATACGACCCCATGCACGGCTACCGGTAAAAGCCCAGCTGAAATGAGGTGGGGGAAGAGACTAACCACCAAATTGGACAGGTTACACCCTGACAGACTTCTACCAAGTGCGGAACTGGACATTCCAAACAGATCATTCAAAATTGGGGATTTAATCTGGGCCAGGAATTATGCACAAGGGGACAAATGGGTCCCAGGGGTGGTCACTGAAATATTGGGTCCCTTGTCTTACACTATTGAGGGGGAAGGGAATAGGATCAGCAAAACACATATAGATCAGCTAAGAAAGAGAACTACTGGCTGTATGCCAGTTGAAGGGGATCAAAGTTTACACGGGGGAAACTTTGCTTCAAGGCTTATTGATAATAACACGCCAGATAGTGGGGAAGCAGGAACGCAAAATAACCCGGCCACTGGTAACCAACAACAACATAGTCAAATTGACTGGGAAATGCCCCCTCTGAGTAGGCCAGCAACAGCTGATCTTCAAACACAACAACATCCACAAAGCGTTAACAGAGAAGCGTCAGAGCCAGTCAGCCAAGAGTCCAGGTCCCCCAGAGTAAGCCAGCCAAGCAGACAATCAGAGAGGAATGACTCTAGTATCTATAGCAATAGATACCCTTCAAGAGTCCATAGACCGCCCAAATATTTAAAAGATTATGTCCATTAATAACAACAACTGGGGGGTAAGGGGTGTTGTGTCTGTAAATAGTTGCAAACATGGAAAAAAGCAGGTTGCAAAAGTGGGGTTTAGAAGCGGGAGATTCTGGTGCAACCATTGGTTAAAGTAACAAGAAGCGGGAAAATAGCGTTTGATGATTGGTTACAGTTTAAACAGTTCTACTATAAAAGCTTGAAACATTTAACAGTTGTCAGTTGACTTATGTGTATTCAATAAACTCATTCATTGTGAACCACTCTGAGTCCGCGTCTATCAGAACCAAACAATATATGCTTGCCACCTTGAGATAATTATAAAGTGATAACAGCAGAATAAAAATCTAATCAATAAGATAAATATTTTTACATGTCTTCAAGCTAAGCAAAGGTTTTACAATCAGCAGTGCAGCAATAAGTATTAACTGTGCCAGCATAGTGTATTTCTGCACTACTAAAACATATATTTATGGAAAGTGTTTATTAACATTTCAGTTCGCTCGTACATATACTGAGTGGATGGTATGTATGCCCACACATCCCATGGGGTGGTGTATCGACCAAATTGCTTCCTTATTGCTGAGCACTCTCTCCTTTTGCATTGAAGATTTTATAGATGCTTTCTTTAGTTAACTTTCCTGACAGTGGATTTGTGGTGGTCAGCTGGCTAGAGAAGAAGGAGTGTCAAAAGAATAGAGTTTTGAAGTCTAACTTGCTGTTTCAAGACACTTTGTTTCTTTCAGTCCATGATCTTGAAATGAGCTTTTCACCATTAATAATGGGCAGCTGGCTTGGATTCCAAGGACTGATTTGTATATTGATACACATCTTGTTTTTCTCCCTCTTTGAAGTTTTAATGCTGTTCCAAATACCTTTTCCAAAACTCTGGGCTTAAATCATCTGAAGATACTTCTTTTCAAACTTCAAAATTCACAACCAAAATCCTAGGCTGGTGTGGTTTTTTTTGCTCCCCCCTTTTTTACTGAACACATTAAAAAACAAATGTAAACAAGTACAGAACACGTGCTAAAAAAAGGAATATAACATGGTTAAATATACCATGATTGTAAAACACTGTAGAGATAAAACTCCTTATTAAATATTTTGTTAAAGAAAAACTGTGCATAACTGGAAGACGATCTGCAATGTATGATAGAAGCATGGAAAACCCAATGAGAGAAGAACCAGCCATTCTGAAGCATTCCTAGTAAGCTATGAATCCTCAGAGTTTGCAGGAGAGCAGTGCTGAAGGGGCAGAGTTAAATGCATCATCAGCCCTTGCATTGCCACAAGTGATCCAAATCTAGCTCCCTTCAACAGAATTCAAATTCTGTTGACCATTATCTAGAGCCAATGTGAGAATAAACGTATTCAAGTTCTAGATTCAAATAAGACAACTTATTTCTGGACTTGCCTAGCCTAGACCATTCCCTCTCCTTTAATATCCTTACTGCAGTAAATGGAAATCTGACAGCTACACTGAGATTGAAGCACCTATAGCCAAAAATTGGCATTGAAGTCCAGAAGAAAGCGATACCGTTTGAATACCCTTTTCATAGTAGCAACACAAATTAGAATCCAGTTATAAATGTATAACTGCATTTCTTTAAGATTCATCTGGAGTCTTGCGACAGTGCAAAGTTATACATATTCTGTAATTTTAATATTCTGTTAGTGGCATAGAATCTTATCTCTCAGTCATTTTATTTCATTTTTCTTTCCAGTTTCAATTATTAATAACTGGTCATCTTTTGATCTTGCTATTTGGTTGGTTCTTGAAAATCTCAACAGTCTCAGTATTTGCTGGGAAACAAATTATGTCACAATGAACCTTTCAGAAAATTCCTAATTTGTCCTGCTCATAAATTTTGCCTTTGGAAGATGGCAGAAGGTACAAAAGAATCTCCTGATATTCTCTAATAGGAAAGGCTTAGAGAAGTGAAAGTAGCAGGAACATTAAGGGAAAGTGACTACGTAATGCTGGGATTCTTAATCTGAAAAGAAATGAAAATGAATTGTAATAAAATGTCTATCATAGTCTTCAAAACATGCATTTCAATAAGCTCCTAATAATTAAAAGATGGATTATTTAGAGGAAAAATTAAAAGGGAAGGGACTCAAGATGAGTGGGATTCCTTAAAAAAGAGATACTGAAAACCTAGCCAGCTAGTTTGGTGTAATGGTTAAGGCTAGAAACTAGGATAATGTGAGTTCCAGTTACCCAACTGGGTAAACTTTGTGCCAGTCACTTTCATTCATCCCTAGGGGAAAGGAAAAGGCAAACCATTTTAAAAATGCTGCCAGAAAACCGCACAAACCTGTCCAAGCAGTTCCAGGAGTCAAGAATGACTTGAAAAGACAAAAAACAAAACAAAACAAAACAAAACAAAGAGGCAAACAATTCCAATGATAAAATCGTGACCTACCCAGAGCAAGCCTGTGTCTCTGGGTAGGTCACACAGAAAGCTCAATGAGCAAAACAAAAAAGATTATACATAGTAGTTGTAAAAAAAAATCCCTGGTTAGCAAGAGAGAGTATATAAAATATTTGCACATTAGAACTGTTGGCAACACTTAATATGACAGCAAAAGGGCATTTTTAAAAAGGTGTTAAAAGTAAGAGTAAGGGAGGAAAAAATCAGTACACGTGCTAGTCACTGCGGTTAGCAATGACTAGCAGGTAATAAAGAAATACAGAGGTACTCAACTCCTATTTGCTTCATTCTCTACCAAGAAGTATGTATTCCACCAGGCAATTATGACAGGTTGGCAGAATTGAAGCTAGATATCCATTGGCAATATCTATTTACTTTAAATTAAATTAAATCTCAAGGGCCAAATGAATTGAATTCAGTGATATTGAAGGAAGTAGCAAATGATCTAACCAAACTTTATATATGAAATTTGTGAAAAACTAGGAAATTGGTGATGGGGGCAGATGACTGGAGAAACACAAATATTTTTCCTGTTTTCAAAAATGGGGAACAATGGAATCTAAGATACAAAAGTGCACAATCTTTCGATATCTATGCTATTTGCTCTAAGATTCTAGAACAGTTGATAAAAGAACCATCTGTGAGAACTTTGAAGATAACACAATAAATATAAGAAATCAGCATGGATTTGTTAGCAATATGTTTTGCTTGACTAATTATTTTTGTTCAAGTAACTTCTTCAGTAGTCTTTCTGTATCTTGAATGTAATAAAAAAATCTCGGCCAGTAATATTCCCTAGAGCTCATCTGCTTGCACTTCGGTTGTTGTCCAATCCACTTTGCCATCCTCAGTTCCCATTTAAACAAAGGCTCTGCAAACCAGAAGAACAAATTGAAGAGCAACAGCTGCCACAATTCAGGCAGAGACTCACTCTATTCCAAAGTATTCCATGGAATGCATTGGGAAAAACTAGATCCATCAGACATCTAGGTCAGACCATTCTAAGCACTTCTCCATTTTTATAGGGTTTATCCCAGCTGTCATTCTAACCTTCACTACAGGATGATCTGTCTATGACGATAAGTCCAAATGTGGGTTTCTCAGCCTTTATATCACCAACTACAGAAAAAACCCCCAAAATTTAATGTATGATGGGGGGGCAGATACTATTTGGGTCAGGTCCATGGTCATCCCAGAAGTGAATTCCTAAGTAGCTATCTGGAAAACTCCAGCACGGACATGAAATCCTCCATGACAAAAAGCCAAGGGTAATTCAGCACCATATCCAAGATCATCCCAGCTAGTCCAGAAAGAGACTGTGAGGCAGTCGGATGGATTGTACACTAATTATCTGCATTCTGTCTTGGCACCAAAAGGCAGCAGCTTGCACTCTAGATTAGCAGACTGCTGGTTAGAGCATTTGGTCAGAGAGATAGAATTTCTGTAGAACATAACTACTCCACTTTCCTCTATATTCTAGCATGATTAGCCTGGTGGACAAAATTGAAGAATGAGTTATCTTCTCTTCTGGCTCCCAAGATGCTGCGCAACAGGCCAGAACACAACTTTCAGCTAGGACATCCTAGACAGTAGACCTTTTAAGGTAGTAGTAACTGTTCTGATACTGAAAGGCAAGACTTCTGTTTGGGGTCTTCATTTTTTTATCAACTATTTTTAAGACTGCAATCCGTAAGGATGGGTGGCTAGTCATTCATCAGAGCAATTTCTCTGTAATGATCAATTTTCACTGCATACCATATTTTCTACAGGCTGTTCTATGCTCCTTCCTCTCCCCTATTTTTCTAATACATTTCTCATCACAGGATAAGAGCCAATTAGTAGGCTACATTCCTGTGGCCTATCTAATACCTGTATAAGTATAGAAAAATAAAAATATGGTTCCCCCAGCCCCAACATTTCTAGAATGGAAATTTCCCTTTGAAGTTTTCCTTTATAGAAATAGAGCTACAAGGGACTGTTCTATTTAAGATCTAGTTCCATGAAAAGGATGTAATCCTGTCTGGCTATTCTGAGTTAAAAGTTCACAATTAAAGACATTACTGTGGGGATCCCACGTCCATACCTAGCAAATAGAAAAGCAGATGGGCAGCTGTTAAGCACACTTTCTTTCTCCTTCACTAAACACTTGAGCCACCTGTAAAGGATATATGCATATTATAAATAAATAAATGTGAAATATATTAAGTAAAATGTAAACACTAAAAGCCTAGATTCTTGAAAGAGCAGCAAAATAATAATAATAAAAAATTAAACTTGTGATTATGAGCAAAAGTGAATGTACCCATAGTTTTCAAGCATTTAAAATTTAGAGGAGATGCCAATGTACAGATTTAGGAGCCATTCTGCCAGCAGTTTTGTTTTGCCTGTTCTCTCTTTTTTTAAAAGAAGAAAGAAGAAAGAAAGAAAGAAAGGAAGAAAGAAAGAAAGAAAGAAAGAAAGAAAGAAACAAAGAAAAAGAAAGAAAGAAAGAAAGAAAGGTTTTTATTATTAATGTTTGTTTGGAATTGTCAGCTCTTCAATTTGGTATAATCTCCTGATTCTTAACATTTCTTTACTACTTTCTTTCTTATGATTCTATACAGTACTTTTTTTAAAAAAATGGTAAAATTGTTTTTTTGAGAATACCAATTGAAAAGTTGGGCATAAAGTGTCTTTACATGAAGTAATACACCCGTGCATCGGGAGCGTTCTTTATTTTGTTCATCTGGAATTTCCAGTTTTACAAGAACAGGTGAACTTTTCATTACTTTTGTTTTAGACCACACTGCTTAAACTGACAAACATTTTCTCTAACAAACCATCCGACACCACATGTTTGACTTCCTGGTGAACTGGGAGTCATTTTGCAAAATCCTCCAAACGCCTTTCCAGCATATGAAATTTAGGATAAGTCACTGTTTGTAATACACAGACCATAAATATAGATTAAAATCTCCTGGAAAAACCTTATACCCGGGATTTTCTGCCAAACCTTTATGTAGTGTATGTTATAAACATTGTAAACGGTTTTAAAATTCTTTCGATTCTTTTGATATGTCTGTAGTCTCTGAAAAATATTCCAGACTTTGGGCTAGGGTGGGTAAAGTCTCTCCTGGGTGTGTGATTTCTTAGGTGTTGACCAGATTTGTCACCTATTTACACTTTTAGATAGACTGTTGTTTTTATATTATCTTTTCTGTGAACTGCCTAATCAATTTGATATCAGGTGGCATCTAAACCGAATAAACAAATCCACAAATTATAAATGTTGTTTATTTGTTTTTTCAATAGTAAACAATTATATTTAATTATAATTCAATTCAATTGTAAATAACTGTAAAAGACAGATTAGGAATACTAATTAAAATAGGCAAGAAAATAGTAAGAGAACACCTGTCCACTCTACAGTAGATGAGTTCAAATCACCAGGATCAGATGGATTACATCCCAGGGTTCTGAAGGACTTGGCAGACTTGATCTCAGAACCATTGAACCATATCTTTCAAAGATCCTGGGGCACTGGGGAACTATCAGAGGACTGGAAAAGAGCTGATATGGTTCTCATCTTCAAAAAAGGTAACTACAGATCCAGGTAACCACAGACCAATCAGCCTGACATCGACACCTGAGAAGATCCTGGAAAAGATAATCAAGCAACAGATCTATTCACACAGGTTATAATGAGGAGCCAACATGGGTTTGCCAAAAACAGATCATACCAAACAAATTTTATTTCATTCTTTCACAAAGTGACTAAAAGAGCAGACCAGCAAAATGCTGTGGACAAAGTATACTTGGATTTCAGCAAGACATTCGACAAAGGAGATCACAATCTACTACTTGGTAAGCCAGAAATATGTGGGATAAACAGCATCATAACCAAATGGATTTGTAACTGACTGACAAACTGCGCTCAATGTGTAGTCCTTAATGGAATTACATCTACATGTATCTACTTAAAGATTTAGAGTAGGGAAAAGAAGGAAAACTCATCAGATTTGTAGATGATACCAAGCTGGCAGGAATAGTCAATACCGCAGAAGATAGCCTCAAGATCTATATACGTAGTTCTCAAAAGACTTGAACACTGGGTCCTATCTAATAAAATGAAATTCAGTATAGAGAAAAGTAAAGTTTTACACTTAGGCAAGAAAAAACAAATGTACAGATGAAGATTAAATGAACATTGGCTCAACAACAGTAACAGGGACTTGGTGTCCTAACAGACAATCACTTTAATAGGAGCCAGCAGTGTGCTGCAAATGTTAAAAAACCCAGTGCAACCCTAGGCTGCATTAATCAAGATCATGTGAAGGGTTAATACCACTTTATAAGGCCTTGATAAGGCAATTCTTGGAATACTGCATCCAGTTTTGGTTGCCACAATAAAAAAAGATGCTGAGGCTTTAGAAAGTGTGCAGAGAAGAGCAACGAAGACAATTAGGGGGCTGGGCAGTGGTGGGATTCAGCCAGTTCGCACCAGTTCAGCAGAACTGGCAGCTAATTTTTTGCTGCCAGGCCCAGAATGGACTTCCAGAAGCGGCATCCACACAGAGAACCGGTTGTTCACATATTTGAATCCCACCACTGGGGCCTGGGGTAAAACATATGAAGAATGATTGCAGGTATGCAGAGACATTTTAAACAAAATGCTGGGCTACAATCATGCACAATTTTTATTCTCCAAGAGTGACTATTGTATTGGGCAGGGGTCCTTAACATCCAGGCCACAGATCAATACCAGTCGGTGGCCTGTTAGGAACTGGGCCTCACATCTGGAGGGGACTGGCAGGTGAACAAGCAAAACCAACACCATTCTCTCTCCCCTCCTCCTCTCCATTGGTCTGTGGAAAAATTGTCTTCCACAAAACCAGTCTCTGGTGCCAAAAAAGTTGGGGATCACTGGTATAAATTAAATTAATAAATAATAAATAAATTAATAAATATAAAGTAAGGCTAACAAGAAGCAGGCTGCAAAAATTAGAATGCCACTAGGTGGAGCAAAGAATTGCAGGAGGTGTTTTCTGTGTATTTAAGGAACATCCAGATTTTTGCTGATCAGATCTGGAAGTCCTACCGTAGGGCTTATGCTTTGAAAGTAAAAATAGTGTTATTGCTTTGCAATACTCTGGTTTCCTATGCATTTAATTATATTATTTAATTTTTAAAAGCATAGTGGGACTGGAAGCCAAGTAAGGCCCCAAAGTTATGTCAATGGAGTAAAGCACCATCTTAAATGGTTCAGAGAGAAGCCAGCTGGGAAGGTCACAAATGGTGATCAGATAAGCCCAGGACTCTGCAGCCATGATAAATAGATGCCAGATTCCAAATACATGAATTTTGATCACATGTCCGGAGGCATGCTGTGTCAGTTATAAGTACGAGGTTTGGCCATAAGTCACTTTTTTCAGTGTTGTTTAACTTCAAAAAGTCAGTAAAAGAATGGATTATAAACCAATACCTGTGTATTCTAATTAATAAAATATCAAGATTTCCTGTGATCTCTGAAAAATAATATCAATAAAAAAACTTTTTGTACTTTTTTTTAATCTAACAATTTAAAAAGGTGTTAACAAAAAGGCTTAATGGACCCTCAATCGGTCCACAGAACTCACTGGAAATAAATTCATAGTACTTTTTAAAACTGCTGTGTGCATGTTACCTCATCACAAGAAAGTTACAATAATAATAATAATAATAATAATAATAATAATAATAATAATAATAATAATAATAATAATAATAATAATAATAATAATGATGTTGGAAGGGACCTTCAAGGGTTATCTAATCCAACCCCCTGCTCAGGCAGGAAAGCCTATACCATTTCGGACAAATGGCTGTCCAATCTTTTCTTAAAAACTTCCAGTGTTGGAGCATTCACAGCTTCTGGTGGCAGGTTGTTCCACTGGTGAATTGTTCTAACTGTCAGGAAGTTTCTCTTTAGTTCTAGGTTGCTTCTCTTCTTGACTAGTTTCCATCCGTTGCTTCTTGTCCTGCTTTCAGGTGCTTTGGAGAATAGCTTGACTCCCTCTTCTTTGTGGCAGCCCCTGAGATATTGGAACACTGCTATCATGTCCCCACTCGTCCTTCTCTTCATTAAACTACACATACCCAATTCCAGCCGCTGTTCCTTATATGTTTTAGCCTTCAGTCCCCTAATCATCTTTGTTGCTCTTCTCTGTACTCTTTGATCAATTGATTTATGTTTAGAAATATATGCATGTGACTGTATGTATTTATACAATATTCTCCTCTGTATTTCTTTAAATGTAAAACAAGTTTTACAACATTTAAAATATTTTGTTTTACTACTATTTTTCAAGTAGAAAAATAGGGACCACTACGGTGGGAAGGTAACAGCGTTCCGTGCGCCTTTGGCGTCTAGTCATGCCAGCCACATGACCATGGAGATGTCCTCGGACAAGCGCTGGCTCTTCAGCTTTGAAACGGAGATGAGCACCGGCCCCTAGAGTCGGAAACGACTAGCACGCATGTGCGGGGAATCTTTACCTTTACCTTTATATATTCATTGACATTCTATATAAATAAGGTCATTAACATTTGCTTCAAAGAGGTACTAGTTTGGCACATTTAAAAGAAAAGGGGCCCACTCCCAATTTCTTCCATTAGAGCAAAGTCTTGATGGTGTTATATGGAAATTGAAATACTTACGCACATCATCATTTCTATTTCCAAATCCATCCAAACTTTTCCGAAGCTATCCATGCAATTGACTCTACTGATGGCAATCACTGAATTCTGAGAACATCATGACTCAAACTGTGGTCCTTGCAAATAGTTAATAGGAATAAAAAGAAAAAGAAATTATTCAGTGACCTGTCCCTGGGGCAAGGCAACTTCTGTAGTAATAAAAATTCCCTCACCTTACTCTTATCTCAGAAGGGGAAACAAATATAGTCACCCAATATATTCAGTACAAACTGTATGTGTTTGTCTAGCTCAGAGGTCCCCAACCTTTTGGGTACCGGGGACCGGTTCCGTGGAGAGAGGTTTTTCCATGGACAGGAGGGTGCATGGTTTTGTGTGCTGCCTGCCCCCCCTGGATGGGGCTTTTGCTTGTTTGTGTGGCCTAGTTGCTGCCATGCCACAGCCCGGTACTGGTCCATGGACCGGGGGTTGGGGACCCCTGGTCTAGCTGTTTTACTAAAATCTAAGATGATTGGGAAGTTGCCTGGCAATCAAATCATTCTTCCTTCATGCCCGTGGAAAGTTGTGCTGAGGACACAGGACCATGCTTTTGCAGGCAGGTGTTTTTCCAATAGTTGCAATCATATTTATTTTTACATTAGGTTAAAGCCTCTTGAATTGGAGTAAGAGAAGAAAGCCTTGGTTGAACCCAGAGCCTGGAAGTTGGAGTGAAGTAATACTTAGGTACCTGCTGCTCATATAAGCAGAGAAAATCAATCAGGCAGCTTTTAAGAGATTATGAATTTAGAGCCCACCAACCACACTGTTGTTTTTTGATAATGATTTCTTCAGGCAGTCAGGTCAATTGTTTTCTGTAATGCAATGTTGAAACTTTGCAGAGCCTGCAGCAGTTATTGAACTTCTTGTTTCACCCTGCTTCCTGCTGCCTGAAATCTCTTCCAGGTACATATTGTTCCCCAAATACCCATTCACTTTCCCAAACTATTCAGTTGTGTCTCTGTATTCTCGCTTTATGCCTTTTTCAACTAGGCAAAGGGCAATATTTTTCATGCAATGAGATTAGGCAGCCCCTATAATACATTCATCAGTAACCATCCTTCTCCAAATTTTGCCTCCATCTATGCAAGCTATACTTCTAGCTGCTACATTTTGTATTCTTTTAACTGGTTTGATTTTTTTTTAAAAAACATTTACATGGGTTATTCATTTACATAACATGCCAACACCCTAAGAAAATAGAATGAAAAATATAAACACTAGTTGATTTATATGGAACCAGTTACCGGTTGAGCTCCGGACGGTGCCCGATCTTCGCTCCTTTCGCCGCGATCTAAAAACATACTTGTTCGAGCAAGCCGGCCTGGCCTGAGGGGGGATTGGTGGGGGGTTTATTGTCATTTTATTCGGGGTTTTTTATTATGTATTAACTGTATTTTTAATGGGCATGTATTTAATTATTTTTTAACTTTTGTAATTCTGTGTTTTATTCTTGCCCTGTACACCGCCCTGAGTCCTTCGGGAGAAGGGCGGTATAGAAATATTAATAAATTAAATTAAATTAAATATAAACACTGGGGTATTCACTTTCCTCATCCTGAAGTCCCCCTATCAACAGAAGAGCTCTGACTGGTTGTTCTGCATGATTGGGCCTGAGGAAAAGACAGTAATACTAACAAAATACATTTTGAATCCTGTGTGCTTAATTTGGCACCAAATGATCTGTGGACATATGATATCTGACAAAAGTAGTGTAATGTAGGGGCTTCCAGTTAGGCACCGCAGTGTAATGGACACAGGAAGACGGGGCTCCATCTTCCACATTTGATTTTGCCCTGCTGGGGAACCTAGAAAGGGTCGAAAGTCACCCCAGATAGGCAACAAAGAAGGAGGGGGCCCTCACTGATCGCGGAGGGGCAGCGGCCCTTCCACTGGATCCAAGGAAGCCTTCCAAACTGGCGGGGGAAAGACTGGCTACATTCATGTGGCTAGTCAGAAGCTGCTGACAACCGAAGATAAGCATTAACTAGTATTTTTTGAGCAACATGGATGGAACTGGGTGAGACTTTAGCCTCTTTTTATGACCTTAATACTACTATCCTGGAAAAAAGAATGCCCAAAGCAAAGGATCGTCCCCGATGAGAGAGGAAAGGGAAGTGTTTGCCTTGCTCCTTCAGGAAAAGAAAAGTGGCGAATTAATTGCTTTGGGGGAAAATAGAGAAAACTTGGAATTTGGAATTAATACAGATATATAGCTTTGAAATTTGGGACTAAAAATACCTTTGAGCCATTTTTTAGAAAAGATATTTGAGTCTGTAAAATAGGCTTAGATTTGGAAAACTGGAAGATGCGGTCAACGACATCTAGTGGCGAATCACGGCACTACAATTTATTATGCTTAAAGGAAACTTGGCTTGAAGCCCAGACTTAGATAAGACTGTTGTTTCTTGAAACTTTCACTTTTGCAGACTGCAGCTGGGAAAAGGGAAAAAAACCCTCTTGGGCTGCTTATCTGTGTTGGGGACTCTATTGGATTATAAAGACTATGTAGAAAAACAAAATGGGTGTTCCATACTTAGCCTCAAATGGTAAAAACCATCTTCAACACTTATCTCTGAAGCCTCCAGCTTGATATATCAACAAGAAAATGTTAATGAATCTCAGAAAGAAATTGTTTCTATGTTGAACTCAATCTAAGAGACAATTGATTTATTTCATGATGAGACTAAAAATAATGCAAATGAGATAAAAGAACAATTTTCTAATCTAAACTTAAAAATCCAGACAATGATTAGAAGGAACTAGTAACCTAGAAAACAAAAGGAAAATTAGAAGAAATGGATCCAAAAATGGAGGACCTAAAGGAAGGAATTAACAGAAAGATACAGACAAATTAAAAATTAGACGATGCAGTGATAACACTGGAAATGGAAAAGATATCTTACTTGTCAAGATCTCAGAACACGTTTGAGGATAAGGAAGAAGAGCTGATTGAATGGATGATAAAGCTGCTAGAAGAAATGCTGAATATTGACAAACAAGAAATGAAAAGAAAATAGATAACTGTTAGAAATAAATGTATTATTATAATTAGAAAGATAGGATTTGTAACTAGAATATTATACTTTGTTATGAAATGGGAAATATGAAAATTCTAAAAGGGTTTGAATAAGGGAAGCTTTTAGTTACCCAAATATAATTTATTATGAGAAAATTATAAGAGATAGACATATTTTGAACATTGATGGGAAATTAAAAAATTTAAAAAGCAAGAAAACAGATATTGATTGAACAAATGGAGTTTAACTACAAATGCAATTGAGATATGTTCTGGCCAAAAAAGATATTATAAACTGACACTATCAATATTATGTATAATATCAGAAAAATGTGATGAAGATGTCTATATTTAATTGTATATGTATTAATAGCAACAAGAATTGTATTTGCCTAGTGTGGAAAAATGCATACCACTGGAAGAAGAGAGGATCAAAGAAGCACTGGATGGTGTAGTATTGGAACTAGACTGAGAAAGTTAATATGTACCACTGAATTACCAATGGACCCAGACAACACGTTGTTTATTAAGTACTCATGATTGTAAAATTAGAAAATTAATAAAATATTTATTAAAAAACTAGTGTAATGTATTCATGGTATTTGATCTCTCGTTCAGCTATTCTGTTCTAGAGATATACAAAATGTCTCATGAACTCTTCCCCAACTGATGAGTATTGATAATTATCTTAGCTATATTTTGGGCCTTATCCCTCATGAAATCCTCATGGGTTATCCAATATACATACATATAAACATACATACATACACACACACACACACACACACACACATACTCTTAGGAGCATATGTCATAGTCCTGGATCCCATTTTAGAATATGAGACTGCTTTTGTCTACTTATGTGCCTTGATTTCCATTTAACAGGCCCCAAACTGCCACGTGATATGCATTCAGAGATGGACAGAAAGGGGAAGGGGGTAGAGAATCTGAAATTGTGGTTGGAGATTGGGTATTTGTTATGATGGAACCAACTGCCGGTTGAGCTCCGGATGGCATCGGACCTTCGCTCCTTCCGGCGCGGGCTGAAGACCCACTTATTTGAATTAGCTGGTCTGGCCTGATGGGGAATATTAGGGTTTTTAATGGGTCTTTTATTGTTTTTATTGTTATTGTAATTTTTAATTGGGCATCTGTTTAATTTCTTTTTAATTTTTGTATTGTTATTTATATATGCCCTGTTAACCGCCCTGAGTCCTTCGGGAGAAAGGCGGTATACAAATTTAAATAATAATAATAATAATAATAATAATAATAATAATAATAATAATAATAATAATAATAATAACAGAAAATTAATTTAAAACAAAATGGAACGGTCCTTATCACATATTATTGACTATCCTGCAGTAATCAAAGCTCAGGACTTTTGAGATAGATTCCCCAGTCTCTGGGAATCATGAGAAGCCTTCATTACACTTGCAGTTTATAACACCTGGGCAGATGCAGGTACTCTGTGCACATGGCAGAACCTTATTAAGAGAATAAAAGAGAGCAGACTTTTGAAGTAGCTAGTAGGACAAACTGTAGGATGCATTACTGTGATATCGACATTCTTCCTAATGGATCGGAGAATGCAGAAAAGCCAGATGTATTGATTCCAAAATTTCTAAATTCTTGTAACTGCCTTATAGTTTCATTCCCTTAGCTCATTATGACTTCTAGATTTGAGGTTCTTCATAAATTGTGCAGAGCCCTATTCCAAAGCTGATTGCATCAGGATCATGCATTGAGATTTGGTACAGCAGATTTTATGGGCAACACCTTTGAAAATATGACCAGGATGGTTACAGACAGGTACAAATGGCTCTCTGATAATTGCACTATTAAATTTGAAGCTCCAAACAGACTTCTTGGTCACCTCCAAAGGCACTCTGGCTTTCTAGATGAAGCTGGCTGCCAAAGACTATGTATGAGTAAGGCCCACAAAATATTACCAGGTAATCTGGAAGTAGATTGCATTTTGGGGTATGACCTCTCTTTTCTATGATGAGACCTGTAGTCCCCAGCATTTGTAGTTTCCTAGAGATGATGAAAAATCATTTGAAAGAAAGATAGCACTGTTGGTATATTATCTTGCAGGTCCATGCTTTGGGTGCATGAACTCCTAGGCATGGTATTTTCTGGGAGAAGTTTGAAAAAGCTTATCGCCTCACTGTAGTAAAGACTAGTTTATTCTAGAATGCTTAAAGAGTAGTATTATATGGTTGATAATTAGATTATGGATGACATGTGCCTTCTATGCAGACTTAAAAAATAACAACCCATATTAACTAAGGAAGACATGTCAAACTCGCAACGTCATGTGACATCACGCAACGTATTGGAGCTTTTTCTCCATTGCCAGCAATGGGGTGGGAGCGGTTTCCTGGTGGTGTGTCCGGCCCACTGGCTGGCAGTTTGACGCCCCTGAACTAAGGCAATTGTTGCCTGTGCCTGTCCATCTCATAAATTGTTTGTGGCAACTTTGTGACATCTTTAACATTAGATTCTCACTGGCTCAAGTTTGACTCAGCCTTCCATCCTTCCAAGGTTGGCAAAATGAGGAGCCAGATTTTGGGGGGCAATATGCTGACTCTGTAAACCACTTAGAGAGGATTGTAAAGCATTGTGAAGTGGTATATAAAAGTCTAAGTGCTAAGTGCTATCAGCACTTTTCCTATAAAATCTTTGTCTCTGAATGCTTGGAGTCCAGTGATCACTGTATTTTTATTCATTCCATTATTTACTTTGTTGTGAAATCTTCAAATTCTAACTCCAATCAACAAGCAAAGTCAATGGAGGAACCCAGTTTCACTTAATGACCATGATGACTCCCTTAATAACTGCAGCAAAGGAGGTGGTAAAATTGAATGATTCACTTAACGACCATTCTTCTTAGTGATGGAAGTTTTGGTCCCAATAATCATCATAAGTCGAGGATTATCTGTAATCCTGAAATACAGATACTACTATATAGAACAAACTGTGAAGCATTATAGGATTGCTTTCTAGTAAGGAAAATGGTATTTAAAAAATATATTTGGGGGAGAAGCCAAGAGACTTTGATGTAGAGACATGATTGTAGCAACATTTATTCCTCAAACAGGCATCAAATATGGAAAAATTCCTTTAAAAATTAATCTCAGGTAGTTTAAAACAAACAAGCCCTTTGTACATCAGCCTTGTGCATCTGTCATAGAAGCCAAGCATACTGCAGGCGATTGTGGAGTCAAGTCAGGTAGCTAGAACTGTTTGCACTGGATCCATTTCCTCCTTTAGCTGGGAAATGAGTCACTCAACATTTATTTATGATGATCAGCAATGAAGCAGTTTCTCACCACTGCTGACAAAAACTGCTTCTGACTTCATTAAAAAAAGGAGTGGTATATAATTTCTTGAAATGTAATAAGCTTCTTCCTTGGAGTTGCTATAGAGTTCTATATTCTTTAGAGATCTCAGAATGCCCAGTACAGTACATACTTTGCAATGAAAAACAACCTTCTCCAGATGCACCAGTTGAGAATCATGGGAATTGTAATCCAAAATATATGGAGTAAGCCTCAAGCAAACGTTTTCTGAGGGGGAGCTCAGCTGCTTCCAGGTCTATCTGAACCCGAGTATAATGATTTTGCACACTTTATTCCCAAGAGGCAGCTAGCAAACAAAAGTGCAATTTTGGATCCATTTCAACCCCCCCCCCCCCCCGCACAATGCTGAATTTACAGTTAACGATATCTGGTTAACCATTATGAAAATCCCTGTAATTTAGTACAATTATTCACAGCTTCGGTTTGCGGAGGTCATATATCAGGAGCAGTCACCAGCGCCCGCAGGGGAAACGTTAACACGCAAGGCGCCCCCTGGACCTGCTGCAAGAGGCTGCGCCTTCTGGACGACCCCGCGCCCGCCAAGATGGCCGCCCATCCAGCCCTCTGGACTTTGTAGTTCTAAACGTGCGAATTTTAAGTCACGCGAATGCGCGTGGCTAGAGTTTCCAGCCCCCGGGGGGGGGGAAGGAACCACTTATTTATAAATAATTTAAATCAGGGGTCTTCAAACTTGGCCCTTTTATGACTTGTGGACTTCAACTCCCAGAATTCCTCCGTCAGCATGCCTGGCTGAGGAATTCTGGGAGTTGAAGTCCACAAGTCATAAAAGGGCCAAGTTTGAAGACCCCTGATTTAAATAAAGGAAACATATTCCGGCAGGATAGGAGGCAAGCCCGTCTCCGTTCCGCGAAGGCGCCGCCTCGCACAAAGACAACGAGAAGGCTCCCTCGGACGGCTACCCTAAGCCCCGCCCAGCGACGGCGGCAAGCCCCGCCTGTTTCCCCCCTCACGGGGCTTAGCTCCGCCCCCTTCCCCCTCTCCCCGCCCGCAACCTCGCTCTCTCTCTCTCTCTCTCGGTGGCTGCGCGTCCGGCTCAGCCGCCGAGACTGGCCAAGGGGAGCGAGAGTCGGTGCAGAAGAAGCCGAGCCGAGGACAAAGGCGGGAGGGCGGCCGCGGCGGCGGCTGCGCTCCCTTGCAAGCGCCGTCGAGATGTTCTCGCGGCGGGGTCATGCGGACGTCAAGAAGTCTGCGCAGAAGGCGCTGGACCCGCGGAAAGAGCCGCTGACTCGCCTCAAGCACCTTCGGGCTTTGATGGGTGAGTGGCGTGGCGAGAGCGCAGCGCCAAGTGGGGGAGGGGCCCCGAAAGACAGGTCGGGAGTCTCAGGAGGCGGGCGTCTCAGGTGCGATCGTGTGTCTCCCGGCCCTCCTGCACCAGCAGCAGCTGGCGGTTACTCTGCTCCAGCTGGCTGATGGTACTGTAAGGGCTTACAGCAGGAGCCTTAGCAATAGCAGCCGAGCAATTGTCGCGTGGAATTTTGCTGCTGGTTCAAAAAAAGCTTCATGCCTGCCTGAAGCTTTGCCTTAGAACCCACGTCCGTGCGCCGCTTGATTTATTTATTTTATTTTTATTTATTTTAATCCCATTTATATCCCGCCCTTCCCCGAAGACTCAGGGCGGCTTACAATTGAAGCACAAACCAATGTTCCTTCTCTCGTTCCCCTCCTTGATTTTGGATTGCCGTCCAGCTTCTTGTTAAAAACAAAAACAAAACAAAAAACCCAGCTCCAGAATTTCTCTTGCAGCTTAAAAAAAACCCTTCTATTTTAAAATGCCAAAATCAGTCCTAGGTTCTAAGGTTAGGTACAGCAAAATAGCCTGGAGAATTGGTGATGCATTTTTATTTATGCAGTTCAAGCTGTGCAGCTTACTAAGTTAAGGGATAGCAATGTAAAATTTAAAAGCCATGGTATCCTAGTACAGGATCCTCCGTGATCTCAAACTTCAAAGCAGAATATTGATTTCTTTTCTCTATCCTCTGATGACTGGATATTTACCAGTGTCATAATGGTACAGGGAATCATTGGAGAATATACAGTAGGAAATTGTTTCGTGTATTGTCTGAGGTTGTTAGTGATTCCCCAGCCACCCACCCACACATTTTTAACAGGGACCATATTGGACAAATAAATAATTTGTGTCTGGAAGTATCAGTTCACTGAGTAATATAGTTTCCAATATGTTAAAGCTGAACAAGATGGTTTTCGGCATTAGTGTTAATTTTATTTTGAGTATTTTCTCTCATTCGTTGCAAACAAATGCTTCTAGTGACTAAAAACAGCAAAAAAGCAAAATTTTTCAGCTGCACCTTATCTGCTTCTAATAATAAAACAATGTTATTCCAGGAAGTTACATAAGATACTGTTAAAGGGGAAGCAAAAATATTAATTTTGTGAAGGGAGATAACATTCTACCATGGGAGTTCTTCATCTCAATACTGAAGTGATACCTCTTATTTATAGCTTTAACTTTTAGTAGCAGCTTCTACTGATTGCTGAAGTTTATTTTTGTACATTTTAATTTTGACCTTTTAAAATATGCATTGTGAAAATCCTTTTAAATAGTAATCTAAAATCTTTTCAAGGAACAAGCCTCACTCTCCTTGCTTCTGACTTCACTCATGAATTGAAAATGTCATTATCTTATGATGGCCTCATTTCTATAAAATCTAGCATCTTGCTGATGTTTATTTAAAGTATTTAGATAGATTTATTACCATTCTACTCCATTAACAGCTTTGGAGAAAAATACTAATTAAAGACTATTAAAAATAATATATAAAATATAAATTATAGTAGTAGTGTCAAAAGACCCGAAAAAATAAATATATTTTGCTACCCCTTCTGAATTGTAAGAAATGAACTTGCTTTGACTCGAGTGGCAATTGATTTTATAACATGGGCCAAATATAGAAGGCCAAATTGCTTGTTGATGTCTTTTTGAAGCTTGTAAAACATATGGGCTTAGCATTGGACAGAGGGCAATTAGGAGATGCTGCATCCAAAAATGCCTGGGGGATTGATTACTGAAAGGACCAGGCCTGAGAGAATATCCCTCAGAACTCTGAAATCTACATGATCTACCCACCCCTAGGATACACTTGATCTAATCTAGTCTTCATGCCTGCAGAGGGAGGCATGGACTAAACTTCTCAGATATGTTGGCCGCTGACAAAAGACAACTTTTCTAATGCTATATAAACTATTGCTTCCTGTGTTGAAAATCAGATCAAGAAAATTATCAACTTCTGCTAAAACAATATGCTAAAACAATTGTAGTGAAGTGAATTTCACTTGTCAGGAGAATCTTGGAATTAAATGGTCGATGAGTCCCAAGACCAAAAATCTTGGGGTCTCCACTAACCTCTTCATTGCTAAGGTGATAAGGTGACAGATAGACCAACAGAACCACTCACTATTAAATATATACCCTTGAAAGTTATAAAGTCCTGGAAATTGCCAGGAAAGGGAGTTTGCTGGAATCAAGGGGCATCAAATTAATAATGAGTGAATAAATGATCTTATAATTTCTGACTTCTTAAAGATTTAAAAACAGTATTAATACTATAAACCTGAAATCTGTCCATTTTTGGATTAATAATAAACTCTTCGAACTGATGTAAAAGATGTGACTCATAAAAGCAACATTGTGCTGTTTTTAGAGATTCCCAAAATAATGAAGTATTATGAAGCAGAGATAGATACACTTTTATGAGTTAAGAGCTGCCCTATCCTTTTAGTAAAATGCTGGGATCCGTTCATTAAAATGTAAATTGTACATTTTAGCAAGTAGATGTTATATGTTACTGGACTTTATTCCCTATATATCATATAATGGTTAAGGTGTTGGACTAAGCGTGAGATGATTCAGGTTCTAGTTTTCCCTGAGGAATGGAAGCCAACATGGCTTGTAACTCCTCCTCATCCGTATCGTATTCTGGAGGAGAAAGAAACTCCTTGTCACATAATATATAGAGATAGATTCACCCTAAAAGCTAGGTGAGTGCAGTGCAAAAACAAGCAGCCACTGGAGCCAGATGAGATAAATGCTAAGAACAACAACTGTGCAGTTTTAGCCTCTACTTCTACTAAAAGTGGCTGGACTTGTAGCTGAACTGTAATTACTGTTTATTATCTGCTGACTAAGATGTCAGAGGGGCATGCAAAATATTTCAACCTGTGTTTAGTTGCAGGCGGGTACTTTGACCTTGAAATGGGCTGTTTGAAGCTCCCAGCATTTTATTCAAAGTCTAAAGATCTGAGGTATTTGAGGAAAAAACATTTAGAATTCAGATCTTATTCTTTACTCCTGTCATATAACCCAGTGATTAATACATACCCATATTTCCTTCTAGTCCTGAATATTGGAAAAAACGTTTGCCTGAAAATAAGATGGTGGTTGCTATTAGTACTGTTATTTTAAACTTGCACTAAAAGTGGCATCTGTACCAATTCATTGTATGTTAGTGTGAAAGAAGCTGTGGGTAAATTCTACCTTGATAAAGGCAATTATTACGCAGTATTATATTTCAGTTATTGGTGTAGCTTTACCTACTGTTGAGGAAACACGTTCAGAAAATAATGAACCAAACTAAAAAAGAAATCTTACAGATTAAGCACTGTAAAAGTTTCAGTAGTAAAAGAATTGGAAATAATAATTGCCCGCCCCAATTTTGATTGTCCTTCCTTTTGAGTTATCATAAAAAGTATTATTTGTCTGATAACATATTCATATTTTTGAAAAAGAAAGTCTAATAAATAATTTACAAGAATTTAACTGTATCCTAAATTATTTTAATCTGATGGTAAAACTACATGTTTATGATTAGAATGTTTTCTCCCTCCATTAAATCTTCAGATTTTTTGTTTTTTTAAAGAGAATTTCAGAAATTATCTCTGTTTCTAAAGCTAATAATCTTTCTTAACACCTTTTCTATTTCTTTTCCACTTGCCTCAGATTCTCAGTTTATATAATTAAAGTATGCTATTCAGGCTGTATACTCATAATTCAAAATAAACAAAAAATTACAATTTAAATTCTAAATAATGTCAAGTTATAGCAGATGCTTTTTGCCTCCTCTTGATAGGCTATGAAGAGGAGAAATATGAAAAAAGTAGTAAAATATATTTCTTACGCAGATAAATAAATTTCAATAGCAAGAATAAAATTTATCAGGAATACCACTTTCATTATGGAATTAGCTATACAGGTTAATATTAATATGCTGGGTTTTGGGGACACTTGGAAATCAAAAAGGAATGCATTCAGGTTTATTTTCCTTTTTGTGAACTATTTTTAACTTTGGGCCTTATTTCTCTGGTTTTTGTTTTCCTGTTAGAATTTCTTTAATTATGGATAACAATCATATATGGTAGAGCTAACATATTCACAGTGTAGAGTGCATGCTTAGAAATACATTCTGCAGTGTTAGTTGAGGCTTATGCTCTAGCATATTTAAAGCTGCATATTTAGAGTAATTTTAGTCCTGTTGTGTCTGTGTATAGATTTTGATAAACACACATCTTTTGTAATATTTCTGCAAATATCAGGAAAGTTGAATTCTCCTATTATTCAGCTATTTCCTTAGTGTTTTCTGATAGACCCAATAAGTAATCTGAGGATCCTATTATAAAATTATGGTTGCGTGACTGTGTGCATGTGTATACATGTATGTATAGGTATGCATGTATATGTGTATGAGTGGAGAGAGAGAGAAGGGTGTGTGTGTGGTAATATTTGACATCTGAGAGGATCAGCGACTCATGTGAGATTTTGGTATTCTCACCCCAAATTTTTGTATCTTTTCACCCGAACTTTATAAGACTGGTTGGCTGTCTTTATTCCATTCATTTTTAGTTACTGTAAAATGAGAGGAAGTGCTATCCGTACTTCCTTCTTTGTTAGCAGTCATAAATTATTCAGACAAATGGAATCATGTAAAAATGCTAGCAAGGTCAAAATGAACTTCCTTTCCTTTCAGTGTTACTTCTGCCTTGGGTCTCCATTACAAAGACTGATTAATAAAATGTACATTTGGCTTTTACGGAACACTGTTCCTATAATTTGCAGCAATTTCCTATTCATTCTGCTTGCTCTTAAAGTATGTTTATGATAATAGAAGACCTGAAGTGTTACTAATCACAACTCTTGATTGCATCCTCCAGCAGATCTAAGTGTTTTATAAGAAAGTACACAATTTGTTAACAAATTGCAAAGTTTGAAGTGATAGGAGGGGAAGATATACATGACTAGATATTTATATTAAAATTTTAAAACCACACAATAGCCGAAGTTATTTTCCCTCTTTTAACAGCATTCAGAGGATTTTTGTGCTGATTTACTTTACACAGATAAGGTATTTTAGGTAATGTAGACTGTTGCAAGGCTTTGTTTTAAGACAAGGGATCCAGAGTTGAAAAACAAGTGAATACTGAATATACTTCTAAGTTCTGCTTGTGTTTTTTTTTCTACTTGTCAAAGGATTCAATAAATTGGAATTAAAATTGGAATCATGGCTTGTGAAAGAACTAGTTCAGGGAAGTGGTGAGTCCAAAATTATTCCTGCAAGTAACCGTGAAAGAACAGATCAGGCATGACAATGGTGTCTTGAGCTACACTGAGTGCCTCAGTTTCCTCCTTCTGGCAGCTAGTTCAGCTGATTTAAAAACAGAAAGAGAGGAATTGATTTTCTTTTAACTCTTCTGTTAAGGTCATGGTCAACTTGATCTCTTCTAACTGAGTCTCAGAGAGTGGTCACTTTGGCATGGTTCCAGGAGTGTTTTCATCCCAGTTGCTTGGGGTAGTAACTGTAACTTTAATAAAGAGTGAGTTTACTTTTTCCCTTATTTATGCTGAAAGAAGGGTGTGGAAGAACATAAAAGCTGCAACTATAACAGGTGGAACTTTGAAGAAACTGTACACATTAGTGGAGATACATCAGGCATGACTCATTTATAACAACTCAGATCACTGAATAAGCTGTATCCATTGAAAATTTTATTGAATGCCTCATTCACCGGACCATTACTGTGCTGAAATACCAAAGCAAACTGTGAATACATGGAACTAACTTGTAAAGCAATATAAAAGTGAATTAAATCCATAATAAAATAAAATTTAAGATACCTTATTTTTAATTGTGATCCCAATTTTTGTAGCATGAGCAGAAATTTCAAGTATTTTCAATTCTTACCTTAAAATGGAATTTACTTATAAATATAGAAATAACTAGACAATTCCAAATTTCCAGATAATCTGAATACTGTTCTTTAATGCTAGTGTTTGAGTCATATGGTTGTGTTTCCAGTATTTTCTTCCTATTACATTATTTTGTTTATGCATTTTAATAATTTATGTATTTTTCACATACAGTAACTTTTTGTTTTAATCTTTCTTGTATAGATGCTGTAGATGGAAGTGAACTCAGACAGTTCTTTGAGATCAACTATTCTCAAATTTATCTTGTCTTCTATGAAAGTTTTGTAACACTGGAAACAAGTCTGAAACAAAAAGGTAACTACTGTGTGTTGTCTTTAAGATGCTTAATACTATCTTATTTTCTGTAATATATAAAACTGTATATTTAAAATAACTTTAGCAATTAATCAGATCATTAGAACCTTTCAAAAAATTGCCTTTGAGATTGTTTGCAAATGGTTTAACTATTTATTAAATTTCTATCCTGCCTTTCTATCCATACAAGGGAGCTTACAGCAATAAAAATGCATTTTAGCAATTTTTAACACAATTTAAATTGTGAAAAATTAAACATCAATATTATTAGAATCAGTGTTAACAATTTAACAATTCAAAGCTTAGTGAAATTTCTACCATTTTTCTAAGTACTGGTAGAGGAGAGCCATGCACATCTCTCTGATGAATGCATTCTGTTATTTGGATTCCATGCAAGTGAAGGCCTTGTCTAGATTAGTAAACTTCTGGGAGTAGGAAAACCTTCAGTATAGCCTCTCCTGCTGATTCAAGTAATAGACATGTACGGAGAAGTTTAATATGCTCAATCTAGTTTAAGAAGGCTTTTTTTTTAATATAGTAAGGAGTTAGTGTGCACAACCTGTTTCAGTATGAGCATATGGCAATTAACCATATAACTGTTTTGTTTTAAGTGTTGGGCACCATTTTGAGACAAGCTAAGTATACAAATATATATTCAATTTGAACTTTAGTGGAACTAGATAATGATTATATTAATCATTATCTTATTAATTGCCGGACACAGTTTTTGAAGTAAACCATCAAACCAGTCCTGGAAATAAGTGACGATCTTAGACATACAGTAGTTTGTGTTTAAATCATGATCTGGGCTGGGTTGGGTTTTTTTTTTGCTTCATTAAAACAAACTAAAATAATATATACATATCATAATTAAATTAGTAGAGAATAGCATTTATGCGATGAAAATTTCTACCTCAAAGCTCGAACAGTGTATCAGTACCAGTATTCCTGAGATAAAACTACATAGGTTGCATGATACTTCCAGTGTCATTCCAGAAATGTGTAGATTTATAACTGTATAACCACCATCGCTGACTCTAATTTCATATCAAATTCTAGGAAACAAGAATATAGGATGTTAATTTTATCCTTAAAGCTTTTTCTCTGTTCTTTTATTGTGTATGACTAAATGCTTTATATTGGATATTTCTACTATATATTTACTTCACTAATATCTTAGCTAAATTAAAGTGTTTAATCCTTTAGACCTTAATTTAATTTAATTTAATCCTTTCTCGCCGAGGAAAGTAGAAACTAGGAAATATCCTTTTCAAGATTAGTCATCTCATAAGAATGAAAGCATAAATATAATAAGTAATTTAAAGGAGTTTAAAATTGAAAAACTGACAAAGATTATCCAAAAATGTATGACAAATTATTAAAAGAAAGTGTTGTAGAGGAAAATCTGAATGAATTATTAAAAACAAAACAAAAAGTACAAATATAAGTATTAGTCACCATGGTTAAATTTTTTTTAAAAAGAGTTGAGTGGAGATTGTTGACTATTGTACCATAAGCTTCCTGAACATATAATTTTGAAGCTATGATCCCCTTATAGACACTGGTTAGCCATTGCTCAAAATTGTGTTGGTATGGATTTTCTAAACAATTATCAGAAGATTATGGTGATTGTCCCAAACTCCAAGATGAATAATTAGAACATCCAGGCCATCTTCAGTCTGGAAGTGAAGCCTGTTGATCAAAGTGTGGACCTGTACTTTTTTTGTCCATGAGTTATGATCAAGCTAAAGCAGTATTTAAACTACAAATCTTGGATGTAGAGTGACAAAATGAGTTGAATATAGTCTCTAAGATGTTAGGAACCTTACTCTGAATTGGAGACCACAGCTAACGTTATCACCCTGGAATTGCAGGACTGAATGGTTATAGATTTTGGGGCCCTCCAGTTCAGGGACTAGGCCATCTTTGGTCCTGGACAGGGTTGCATTGCCCCAAACAGACCCAGTGTGCAATCTGGGGTCCTCTTAGACTCATGACTCCTGCTCAACAAATAGGTGGCAGTTGTGGCAAGGAGGCCTTTGTCCAGTTCTGTTTTGTGCACCAATTGCATCTGTTCCTGAATTGGGAAGTTCTGCTCATGGTCACTCATGCCCTGATGACCGCCTGGATGACATCGTAGATCAGACATGTCAAACACAAGGCCCGGGGGCCAGATCCAGCCCGCGAAGTGGTTTCATGCAGCCTGTGAAGCCATCCTGGAAACAGTGAGGGAACAGCCCCCACTGCCTTGGCCCTGGCCCAGAGATCCTCCTTCTGCCAGAGACCCTCAGATCTGTCCCACTCCTGCCCAGGCCCCCATAAGGCACCCTTGATGCGAACGATGTAGAGCTGGCCATGCCCACCCAGTAGGCCATACACACTCTAGCCACACCCACCCAGTAGGCCACGCCCACCCTGGCCATACCCACCCGGCCCCCTGAGGGCAACTGCAATGCTGATGTGGCCCCCAATGAAATTGAGTTTGACACCCCTGTCCTAGATGCACTACTGTAATGGACTTTACATGAGGCTCTTCTTGAAGAATATTTGGGAGCTTCAGCTTATGCAGTATGCAGTGGGATGTGCGGCTATATGTACCCCTGGAAGGGCACGTTATACCTGTATTCCATGAGGGTTTCCACTTTGCTTCCAGGTCCAATTCAAAGTGCTGTTTTTGGCCTTTAAAACTCTTCATGGCATCTCTGAAGTATTTCTCTGTCCTATATCACCTCCTAAAGAATCGAGAGAAGTTTAGGGGGGAAAATGTTTATCTGCTTCTTTTACTTTAATCTCTGTGAATGTGACAGCCCCCCCCCCCCCGTTTTACTGCTAAAGTGCAAAAAAAGTCCTTATTTCAGGTAAATGCTGTACTTCTGTGGAATTCTGTCATCAGTGATATTGTCTTTATGCATAATGATATTGTCTTTTTCTCTGCCCTTCAGGAAATAAATCTCAAAGGGAAGAGTTGGATTCCATTCTTTTTCTTTTTGAAGTAAGTTACCCATTTTCAAAAAAACCTGAGCATTATAGTTATATGGTTCTTTATAAACACATTATATTTTCTTACAAGCACAATGGTAGGATCCTAGGTATCGGAAGTGGGGGTCCCTCTCTTTTAATTGTTTAAATAAATGATAAAAATATGGCAATGTAATTAGACCAGCCTGTTGTTAGACAATATGTGGAATGCAATTTTGCAATTAAGAGAAAGAAGGAAAACAAAGACAAAAGTTTGGAAGCAGACAACTTTCCATTTCAAGAATATAGATTTCCATTTTGCATATTCTAGTCAGAACATTTATGAAGCTATCAACCAGCTCTGTGAGCAGTTCTAGATACCTATTAAAGTAGATACCTAGATGGTCAAAATATGAGGCAACGACATGAATAATGGCATGATCAAATGGAAGAAGTTTAAGTAGAAATTCTTGCCTCTAATTCACCAGGACAAGGCTGATTGTTTCATTAATGAGAAGTTGTGTCTGAATCTGACTAAGAAAATATATCTGATAAATTAGTCACTTGGCTGCCTTTGTGAAATGTTGCTAACACACAAATACTTTGATAAATATGAACAATAAATATTTGCTCATTTTTTAAAAAAAATAGGAATATTGTTGTATTATCTTAGGAATCAGGTTAACGTTGAGACTTGAAACAATAAATCAGAGTATCTCGTGAGTTCTAGGAAAATGCCAGCAGTCTTACCTATGGTTATCTAAAGCTTCAGATTTTGATCAAGTCTAGTGTTCCACTGATTTGTAAACAGATTGGTAGAGTGATTTATATGTTTAATGATAATAAAATTAATTGGCTCTGTTTATGTGATTCTAACTTTGTGGTTTGTGAATTATAATTTAGAGGTCTAAACTAAGAATGAACCCAGTTTTGGCTTATTTAATAAATAATGCATTATGAAACTCATGGAGTATAATGTGTGCATCTAGTCAGTGACTCTGTACAACTAGTTGTCATTGATGCTTGATTTCTAAGTTTAAACTGCCTTTGCAGTTGAGGATTCTATAGCTCTTTACTTCAAAATAATCTCTGTTGAATTCTGTGGTTTCAGTTTTGAGTACATTGGATTATACTGTGCACTATGCAAATTAGACTAAATCATTAGATCTAAGAAGCTGCTTTATGTAAATTTAAAACAATGAATTTTATTAACTTCTCCAGAGGATACTACAGTTATTACCTGAGAGAATTTTCTGTCGATGGCATTTTCATAGCATAGGTAAGTATACTTCAGGTTTGGATTTAGGCTATTTATTTTAAGTCCAGATTGATATGTTTCCCCATTTTACCTTATAGTGTAGGTAAAAAGATGTCCCTTAATGGGAAACAACAAATTGGATTGACATGTGATAGTTTATGCTTTATACTGCAATGGTTGCATTTTAGATTGCTTTTTCATATGTTAAAATGTCAAATGGAAGATATTAAGGTAACCTTTATAATCTCTTATAATCTCTTTAGTTTGGTATTTGAACAATTGGTTTGCTGTAGTAAAGAAACCAATGATAGTTCAGGTATCATTGCATCTGAATTGTTAAACTGTTACGTGATGATAACATGCATCATCTATAACAAAATGTATTGGTTTTAATCAACAGTTTGGAAATGTATTTGTTGTTGAAATGGTTGCCCAGTTAACTGGAATGAATTCTATTAGGTCCCAATAGGTTCTAACACCTGTATGGAAAACCCTACAAGGTATCTTTTTAAAATCACAAATTAAAATGTGAATAATAAATTTATGAGAACAGATAAATGAGCATTGCTTCAAGATCAGTGCGTTTTCTTACAGGTAATTATTTAACTTAAAGTATTTATTTATTTAGTTCAATTTACATAGCCACCAACAATAAACTGTGTCACAAGCTCACTTAACCTCCCAATCTTTACACTTGGAAGAACAGCCAAAAGACAGCAGGAGTGCAATCAATCTACCCTTGGGGGAATAGTGTTCGAAATGGCAAGTGCAATGACAGAAGAGACATACTTCTTGGGTCCCACTAACTAGATGACACTTTTTAATAGATGCAACCTCTATTGCATCTATTGGGTAGAGACCATCAGAGAAAGATAGTCCCCCAGATATCCTGGCTCTATAGCATACAGGCCTTCATATAAGTGGGGACCAGCATGTTACATTGAATGAAAGTTATTTTACACAGATTGATAAAATATTAAAAAGTTTTTTATAGCAAGGACAACCATCAGATTTTTTTCAAAAAAACCTCTCTATTGTTTATCTTACAAAGGTAGGAAATGTAACGTTGGCCATTATTTTACTGTGTTTCCTGCATTAAGGGCTACACGACATATTTGGAAAGTATTTAACAAACGAAGTAAAATTTTGAGCCATATGCATGTGAACATTTTTTATTCTATAGTAGTCATAGCAGTATGTAATAATTTTTTGCCACTAAAAGCATTACTATCTGAGTTCTTCTTGAATTTACATTTATTTTTATCAGCCATGACTAATGGTAGCTAATCTTTAATGTGGAAATTTCGTAATCCATTTTTCTTTATTTTAGGGTCAATTCTGAAGAAACTTTTGCACACTGGAAACTGCCTTAAGGTATTTTAGTGCTTGCTTTAAATCCTTCATTTTTCTAAGCACATATTTATAAAATTTTGTTTATTAGACGAAAATGATTTGTTAGATACAAAACAACATATGATATGCTATTTTGAGATGTTTCATTGCTTTTTGGTCCTAGTTGTATTTTTTTTGTGGCAGCAATCTCCACATGGGGGGAGGAGGATCAAAAACATTGCAAGATGGCAGTCGCAGCAGTGTGATTTGAACACATGTACCCATTTGTGTGTGTACGCTGCCCCAGATAAAGCTCCAGGTGTGACCCTATTTGCAAGCTTGGGTCACAGGGATTAGCTGGGAGTGGAGTAGCTTGCTTCTCAGAATCGTAGGTGGTCCATTGCTGGAGGTTTTCAAGAAACAATTGGATAACCATTTGCCTGGGGTGGAATAAGGAATCCTCTCTTGGGCATTAGGTTGCACTAAAAGATCTCTGTTAGATAAAGACACTTGGCTTCACTCAGAGTTGGATTCTGATTGGATAGATTCTTTGCAGGAAGAGATGGTTTCACCTGCCTTGAAGCAGAGAGTGGTTTGCCACCTTCTCAAGAGGCTAGTCCTTGGACAGTGTTGCGCTCAATCTCCAGCGTTCCCTTTTTAGAAAAGGTTGTTGAGAGGGTGATAGGCACTCAGCTTCAGAGGGCCTTTGATGAAGCAAATTATCTGGACTCCTTTCAGTCAATTTCAGGTTGGGCTACAGTACTGAGACAGCATTAGTTGCCCTTGTGAATCATCTCTGGAGACCGTCCTGATTCTCCTAGATCACTTGGTGGTTTTTAGTATCATCAACCATAGTATCCTTCAGAATGGCTTTAAGATTTAAGAGTTGAGAACACTGTTTTGTGGTTGCTCAACTCCTTCCTAAGTGGTCATTTCCAATCAGTGTTTTTAGAGAGTTGGGTAGAGGTTTTAACGTTTGCCCTCGTAGTGGCTTCTTTTAAATTTCTACGTGAAACCACTGGGAGAGGTTATTTGACAGCACCGGCTGCAGTATTTCAGAGTGTTGATAATACATACTGGTCTCCTCGCAGGTCAGGCAATGCCATTCATGTCTGTGCAAAGAGGTTGTAAGTGTCTGGATGGGGAGGAACTGGCTTCAGCAAAGTTGCTTTGGGTTCTTCAACCTCCTGGATCTGGTTAGGTGTCATTTATGATTCTTCAGAGGATAACACTCCCCTGGTTAGAGCTGGTTTGCAATTTGAGAATCTTCCTGGATTTGCAACTTCTGCTCAAGAAGCAGACGGCAGCCATGGCTTGGGAGGTCTTTACACAAAATCATCTTGTATATCAATTGTGCCATTCCCAGATTGGGAACCCCTGCTCACCATCACACATGCCTTGATCACTACCCAATTAGATTACTGCAACACATAGAGCTGACCTGGCAGAACACCTGGAAACTGCAACTTTTCAAGAATGCAGCAGCTTGCCCATATTACATCACTGCTCTACTGGCTGTATAGGCTCTCAGTTTCTTCCTAGGTATTATTCATACTGCTTTTCATTTTTAAACCCTAACAAAGGTTTAATGGCAGGATTGCCTCTCCTTGAGGTAACTGCCTATTCCATTAAATCATGGAGACATGCACTCTCCATGAAAACTTCCCTGAAGGAAATTGTCATCTGGTGGGACCTAGGAACATTGCCTTCTCCATTGTTGCCCTGCCCTGTGGAATACCCTCCCTTCTGATATCTGGCAGGCTCATACCCTTGGGTGGAGCAGTGGCTCAGGGGTTAAGACA
Source organism: Vipera berus (assembly GCF_964194415.1). Classification (NCBI taxonomy): domain Eukaryota; kingdom Metazoa; phylum Chordata; class Lepidosauria; order Squamata; family Viperidae; genus Vipera; species Vipera berus. The sequence goes on along the minus strand of NC_138204.1, from coordinate 123,440,863 downwards.
CTGGGTTTATTGGCTGGAAAATCAGCCAGGGTTTTAGACCCAAACTCTATGCAATGGAGGGATCTCCCGTCCTCGCCCCAGTTACTGCCAACCTAGCAGTTCAAAAGCATACAAGGGCAAGTAGATAAAAAGGTACCACTTTGGTGGAAGGTAACAGTGCTCCATGACATCATGCTGGCCACATGTCTGTAGAAATGTCTTTGGACAGCAATGGCTCAGTGGCCTTGAAACAGGGATGAGCATCGCCCCTTATAGTTGGCAATGACTAGCAGAGTAAAATCTGCAGGGACTCCTTTACCTTACTTTTTTTTTACCTGACTCTTCTCCCAAGCATTGAGGAAAGGTGAGGCTAGAGGTCAGGAAATGTGAATGTCTGTGTGGGAGAATCTATTTTGGAGTGCCAGAATTGTTTGAATGTTGATTGCATGAATCTTGTACATTTTATTCTGTCTTTGTGACCCTTGAAGAATTGTTGCATATAAGATGGACACGGATGGATGGATGGATAGATAGATAGATAGATTCAGATAGATCCCTTCTTGCTCCTACAAAGTCATGGCTCCAACTTTATGGTTGCTGATTATCCAAGGATTTTTTTGTGCGTTTCTGATAAAGATGAATATACAGGTGAAACTCAAAAAATTAGAATATCGTGCAAAAGTTCATTTATTTCAGTAATGCAACTTAAAAGAGGAAACTAATATTTGAGATAGACTCATTACATGCAAAGCAAGATAGTTCAAGCCGTGATTTGTCATAATTGTGATGATTATGGCTTACAGCTTATGAAAACCCCAAATCCACAATCTCAGTAAATTAGAATATTGTGAAAAGGTGCAATATTCTAGGCTCAAAGTGTCCCACTCTAATCAGCTAATTAAGCCATAACACCTGCAAAGGTTTCCTGAGCCTTTAAATGGTCTCTCAGTCTGGTTCAGTAGGAATCACAATCATGAGGAAGAGTGCTGACTTGACAGTTGTGCAGAAAACCATCATTGACACCCTCCATAAGGAGAGAAAGCCTCAAAAGGTAATTGTAAAAGAAGTTGGATGTTCCCAAAGTGCTGTATCAAAGCACATTAATAGAAAGTTATGTGGAAGGGAAAAGTGTGGAAGAAAAAGGTGCACAAGCAGCAGGGATGACCGCAGCCTGGAGAGGATTGTCAGGAAAAGGCCATTCAAAAGTGTTGGGGACTTTCACAAGGAGTGGACTGAGGCTGGAGTCAGTGCATCAAGAGCTACCACACACAGACGGATCCTGGACTTGGGCTTCAAATGTCGTATTCCTCTTGTCAAGCCACTCCTGAACAACAAACAACGACAGAAACGTCTTACCTGGGCTAAAGAAAAACAGACCTGGTCTGTTGCTCAGTGGTCCAAAGTCCTCTTTTCTGATGAGAGCAACTTTTGCATCTCATTTGGAAACCAAGGACCCAGAGTCTGGAGGAAGAATGGAGAGGCACACAGTGCAAGATGCTTGAAGTCCAGTGTGAAATTTCCACAGTCTGTGTTGATTTGGGGAGCCATGTCATCTGCTGGTGTTGGTCCACTGTCCAGGGTCAACACAGCCGTCTACCAGGAGATTTTGGAGCACTTCATGCTTCCTTTTGCAGACGAGCTTTATGGGGATGCTGACTTCATTTTCCAGCAGGACTTGGCACCTGCCCACACTGCCAAAAGCACCAAAACCTGGTTCAATGACCGTGGGATTACTGTGCTTGATTGGCCAGCAAACCCGCCTGACCCGAACCCCATAGAAAATCTATGGGGCATTGCCAAGAGAAAGATGAGAGACACGAGACCGAACAATGCAGAAGAGCTGAAGGCCGCTATTGAAGCATCCTGGTCTTCCATAACACCTCAGCAGTGCCACAGGCTGATAGCTTCCATGCCATGCCGCATTGAGGCAGTAATTGCTGCAAAAGGGGCCCAAACCAAGTACTGAGTACATATGCATGCTTATCCTTTTCAGAGTTCCAATATTGTTCTATGTACACTCCTTGTTTTCATGAGCTGTAAGCCATAATCATCACAATTATGACAAATCACGGCTTGAACTATCTTGCTTTGCATGTCATGAGTCTTATCTCATATATTAGTTTCCCCTTTTAAGTTGCATTACTGAAATGAATGAACTTTTGCACGATATTCTCATTTTTCGAGTTTCACCTGTATAGTGATTTGCAGTTTGTTCTTTTCTGTATGCTGATAAAATCTACATCTGAATTGTTCGTTAAAAGGAATTAGTAAGCAGTAAGATTAGCCAAACCATATTTGGGGAGATAGTATGCTTTGTAAATAGAAAAAACAGACTTCCCCTTCCGTTTCACCCATTAAAATGCCTCACTCATACGGGGTCAAAAAAACCCCACCCTTTTATTTTTCTTCCTGAAAGTTAGGTTGGATCAGAAGAGGCATTTAGAAGAGGCAATTGACTGATAGTTCAGTTGAATATCCGTTGGCAACATTCAGCAAAGAAATATAACCTGTGAACTTCCTGGTGGAATTGATCCAAGAGAAGCAACTAATTTAGAGCTCCTTGTTGTAATGCAGTCCATAAGAAGGATCACAAAATATGTGTTAAGTTGATATACTTGAAAGAAACTAAAGAGCTTAAATCTTGTGAGAAAAAAATCACGGCACCAAAAACAAAAAGACATAACATTTGGAAAGATATTGGCAACCTGTTAAGAGCAGGTTCAAATCTACCTCTGCAGAATATCCTTATATGTGTAGGGAAGGAGCAACCTCTAGTGGCTCTTGAAGAGAAATGTTTAGTAGAGTAAAAGCTGAAAGATTAAGCTTTACTTGACACAGCCTGGAATCCAAGTAAGATTCGAAACTAAATCCAGGACTTTCTTTTCCTATAGCCGTTGTTTGTTATATTATTTATTACCTTTATTTTCCATCTTCATTTTATATAATCTCTATAGTTTTCTTTTTTGAATTTTTAGTTTTGAAATAGTAATTTCATGAATACAGTTAGTTTTTATAATTATAGTTGTAAGAATCAGGTTGGGTATTTCCAATATAAAATTATACTATTTAAACTTTATACTATGTCACTTTAGATATAATATCATGGAATGTTAAAGTTCTGAGATATATATCCAATAGGAGGACTGTTTAAAATATACATAAACTGGATATTTTAAAGTTTGAGGTAGCTTTTCTGCAAGGAATTCGTATTTTTCCTGACAAAGAAATATTTACTTGCTAAGGTGAATTAACCACGGATTAATATTGTAACAGTTTGAAAATGGATAGAATAATAGTAATTAAAATTCTTTAGATTTTATAAGAGGGGGGGGTGGAAATTGAGACACTGAAAGTGACTGAATAATTTTGGTGTTTGAAACGCTGGTAATTCTCATGAATTTATGGTCCAGTTAGCGATAAGCCTATTCTATATGGTTGTTTAATTTAAGGAATTTGGTCTGTATAAGGAAATACAGACTCAAAAGAAGAAACTTGTAAAAATCTATCCTGGCAAATGTTCATATTTGGATTTATTATTATTTTCTTGATCCATAGTTAATAGGTCAAGAATTGTTCTATATCTGAGGATGGTATGGTTATTAATCTGGTTACAAACTGGCACTTTTATATGTCACTATTAAAGGATCCACAATATCCACAATATACAAAAAGATTTTGCAATTTATTTTTTCAAATAAATACATTGGTAAACAAAAGAAAGATTTGGGATGTACTTAAATTTTATATACAGCATATAGGTACCTTATACATATCTGTGTACAAGAAGAAAAATAATCATATCACATTAGGAAAGTAAAGAAATCATTATTGTTGACACAGCTGATGACACCAAATAATATAAGAATGGTATAGAGTTTTTAAGTCTGCTAAACTGACATGATAATTAGCCGGCTTATAATAGAATTTCCATTGAGATCTGTTAAGCAGACATAATTCTGAAGTCTAATTGTAATGTTTTCATCATTTTTGTTTTAAAATTTGTTTCTAATACATGTTTTGTGAATATTTTAATACTGGTTTTTAAAATATGCTTTCTTTTCAGATAAGATGTGAAGGAATACGATTATTTCTTCTTTGGCTGCAAGCTCTCCAGACTAATTGTGCAGAAGAGCAGCTGTTAATTTTTGCTTGTCTTGTGCCTGGTTTTCCTGCAGTGATGTCTTCAAAAGGTCCATGTACAATCGATACCCTCATCAGCCCTCCTTCTAGTCTTCCTAATGGTTAGTTATATTCTTCTGATTTTTTTCCCTTAGGTTTCTAGATAGTGAAAGTTACTTGCTATGCTAATGAAATATTTGTCAATTGACATGAAGTGCAGTCTTGAATAACAGTTGTAATGAATGCTTCTATAGAAAAAAAGCAATAATTAAAAAAAACCTTTTAATTATTCATTTAGGAAATCTGTCTTCCTCTCATTTCCTTAAAATAAACATTTTTGTTCTTTTCATTTTGTGGGTTATTTTATTACGCCCTGATGTAATCTTGCAACAAGCTATGTGGACAGAATTGCCATCTGCATCTTCCATAGTGTTGATTACAGTATTGATAGCATAGTATTACAGTATTAATACCTAGCTTCGTCGATTGTGCAGTGTTTTTGAAAGGAAAATATCATTGTCCAGGATGTGTGATACACCTTTGAATTGTGTGTTTCTGGTTTTAGCTGGGAGCCATAAGTGACTGTGTTCTCTGGTTTTTCTACCTGTCCAATTTGGTTCAGCAGGTTGGGCATGTTACAGGTCTTGTCAGCCAAGGAATGTGAATTACCATAGCAAGCACATATATTTATTTGGTATTGTTTTAATTTTTAAAATTATTTGTATGCTTTTATGATCCAGGTCGCTCAGAGTGACTTGCTAAGATGGGTAACTACAGAAATCAAATAAGCAAGCGAGCACTGTTCTGTTCTTTGTGCCTTATAGAAGATTATTCTTGGGAACTCTCTTACTTTTTTGTATTTCGCTGAGTGGTTATTGTAGTTTGAGAAATGCCTGAATTAAACACTTGGGATACTAAGCTTGCCAACCAGTTATGGCATGACAAAAGACAATGTGTAGAATATATAAAGGTACATCATCCAATGAGTGTAAATTGGTATTTCTTTGTGTCCTTGCCAATGCGTCATGCCAGTATGTGTGGACTAGCTCAGAAAAGCAGGTGGAAAAGCAATAGCTTTTTTCACAGTTTTTCAGAGTATTTATTTTTAAGTTGAAGTGGGTTACTTTATGCATTTATTCTATGCAGTTTATAGGCTGTTTGCTGGACAATTGAAGCTGCTGTGCTATTTGTTCCTCATTCCTAATGCCTTAAAAGAGTTGAACAGGGAATGCATTTATTGTAGTGAAATCCTTGAAGGTGTCTGGCTGAAACTTGGCAGGAATTACTGTCCTGTAATTTTCATTCCGTTATTATGCCCCAAAATGAAGCAGCTGCAGTCATTAAAAGGATGCTTCTCCATTATATTCTATGGTCCAAGCTTTTAATTGAAATTCAGAATTGCTTAAATTGAATTATTTGTCTTTCAATCTTAAAGTAGAAAATTCAATCATGCCACCTGCTAAAGTTTGGACTGGACCAGAACTTGTTAACACAGGTTTGTTACATACATAATTTTTTGATAGATGAAATGTTATTTTAAAGATTAAAAGGGATCTTGTTTTCATTATAATTAGAAAGCCAATAGGCTTTCGAAAGCCAATAGAGGGAGTAGCATAGTTTGTACAAAAGCTTTTTTTGTGTGTGCAAAAAAAGGTGCCGGAATGCCATTCTGAGTGTTGTATGAGAAAAAAAGCCCTGCTTTTGCTTTAATCTTATGATTTTAAAAATATTTTTTTCTGTTGTAAATTGCCCCAAACCTCGCGATGTGGATTGCATACAAATATTATATAATTGGTAAATAAAGGTAGAACATATGTTAAATATACATCAAATGATAATATGCTTCCCTACAAAGTCAATTCTTGCTCAGTGACAGACCAAGGAGTTAACTCAGAAAGGCAAGAGGAAAATCTAGAAGAGATCTGTGCAACTTGTAGAAGGGGAAGGCCCACACTGATAAATTAAAAATCTTTGTGGTCTGCAAAGGAATGCTGGTGGGCTAATCAATGATTTGGTGACTAGAGGAGCATCTACAGTGTTGGAGCTCGTGGTCATGGTAAACCATGGAGGCACTAGGCAACATGACTTTCAGGGCAGTGGTGGTGATTTTATTACTTTTTTAAAAAAAAAAATCTGTGCTCTGTACAAGGGTGCTTGGTAGGCTGCATGTACAGGCCTGGTCTAGAATTTATTTTGGAGCATTCAACTATCTAGAGCAGGCATGTCAAACTCATTTTGTTTGAGGCAACTTCTTATAAAAGAATTGCCATTAATTTGTTTTAATAAAATAATTTAAATCAATTTTTCACTTGATTTCAAATTAAATGAATTATATTGGTTGACAATGAGATTTTTTTTAGTACAATTGCCAAATGCAATAAACTGGTTTTAGGTATATGTTACTGGAAAGAAAAAGCAATCCCTGTTGCGTTACTGATCCCAGAGAAGCATTTGCATGTATGCAGGTATCCTTAGGGTGCCATAGTTATGGATGAGAAATATTGGTTGCAAAGTTGGCATTTCTGGATGTAATACAGATATTTTGGACTTATTGTTTCTTTGCATGTTTGATATTTTTAAAAAGGCATATGCTACTGACTACGCTTATGCACATATGTAACTTCTTTTGCTAGGATACATGATCACTGCTTGTCCAAAATTTTAATATACAGATAATACCACCAGAAATTATGTTAGTCTTTTTAATAAATGTTATTGATGTTAAGCTCACCAGGGAAAACATCATATATTGTTATGTATATACTAGGTTAATTATTTAAAGACTGAAGTGCAACATAACTAGATTCTAAATAATCTATTTTTCAAAACACACAACAGTCCAAACAGTAAAATTAAAGTCCAAATTAAGAATATTTCATTCTTAAGAATTGTTTAGATTCAAAATAGTTTTCAAGAGTGTACAAAAGATACTATTTTTTTTCTAGAATCAACAAAATTAGACATATTACATTGAGAAAAATGTTTCTCATTTCTTTCCTGTTACCTTTGATTTCATTGCAGAGATGTTAACATAAGAAATACATAATTTTGTTATCTAATTTTACTTTCCAAAAGACAGAAGCAGATGAAAAATGTGAGGTTCTTTCCTGTTGGCTTTTTTGAATTAGCTGTTTTAGATTCTAAAAGTTTAGTTCCTAAAGAAGTAATCCTGTAAATAATTTTAATGTCCTCTAGTGCAGGCTCTTTTATGACTCGTGGACTTCAACTCCCACAATTCCTGAGCCAGCATGGCTCAGCTTGGAAACCTCTCCCTTTCCCCTCAGCATGGCTGGCTCAGGATTTCTGGGAGTTGAAGTCCACAAGTCATAAAAAACAGCCAAGATTGCTAGGCCTGCAATAGGCTTAGGAAAGCCAATAAGGGAGCTGTTTGGGGGGGTTTTTTGCAAAAAAAAGGTGCCGGAATGCCGTTCTGAGCGTTCTATGAGAAAAAAAGCCCTGTGTATGTGTGAATCCATACAAATGTAATTTTGTAATTGAAAGATAGAAATTTTGTCAATGCACAGATTTTCCAAGAGTCATCTAAAGGCTTTTTGGTATGTCACCCAGTCTGCCAATAACCACTGGGACCACCGCTCCCAGTTGGAGAAATTGGAGAAATATCAAGATAAGCAAATCAAAGTTAAAAGATTATGGCACAATCTTTTAACTTTGATTTGCATCTCTTGTTATTTCACCAATTCTTACTCTTCTATCCCCTGGTATTGCCACAACAATTGTCCCACTTTCTTCTTTTCAATCAGTTAAATCTAGTGTGTTATGCTCCAAGAGTTTATCAGTTTGTATTTGGAAAGCCCACAATAATTTAACCTGCTCATTTTGTACTACTTTTTCAACTCTTATGTTCCCGTAATTTTTACTGATGTGAATAGTTTTGGTGACTGTTGTTGTTCATGGTCAGTTCCTTCAGTCTTCCTGCGCAAGTCGAGTATATGTTCTATAGCAGAGGTCTTCAAACTCGGCCCTTTTATGACTCGTGGACTTCAACTCCCAGAATTCCTCAGCCAGCATGCCTGGCTGAGGAATTCTGGGAGTTGAAATCCACGAGTCATAAAAGGGCCGAGTTTGAAGACCCCTGTTCTATATGTTCCTTCAGCTTCTTTGTACAATCAACACTTTGAATCATTGGAATTTTTTTTTAATTCTGGCCTTGAACAGCCAAAATCAAGCCTTAAGTTTCTTTTCTTTTTTTTAGTATTCCAGTTGTAAGCCATTGCCTAGTTTTACGTGTATAAACTTTTATCACAGTCTTTTGTAGAAATTAATCATGTAATGCTTTCCTTTATACAGCAGTCTGTGTTATTAGCTTGGTATTCATGTTTTTTTTCCTGTACATTCTGTCCAAGTTCCAGTTTTTTTTTTATTGAAAAGTTTTACAGTACATTTTATCTTTAACAAAACAAAACAAAACCCCTCCCAACCCCCTCCCCTCTTCCCAACCCTCCCCAACACCTCCCTCCGTCCCCCTCCCCCCTCCCCGACTTCCCAGAGCTAAATACAAGGTATAAAAGTAGAAACAATCATAATCTACCATATGCAAACAACAATGAACTATTAAATCTATTGCACTTTAACTCTTATAAAATGACTACAAGCAATATAAATATCACATCAATACTTATTCAAATGCTAAATGAAACTTTTTAGTCCCATATTTATTCTGGATGTAATCAATCCATTTTTTCCACTCCACAATATATCTCTGTTGCGAATGGTCTTTCAAATACGCTGAGATCTTTGCCATTTCCGCCAGGTTGGAAACTTTTAGAGTCCATTCTTCTATAGTCGGCAGTTCTTCCTTCTTCCAATATTGCCCTACTAAAAGTCTTGCTGCCGTAATTAAATTCAACATCAACTTAGTGTCCACCCAAGTTCCAGTTTTTAAGTTGCAACAATGCTTGGTCTTGGTGGTCAGCCAATGCATGATTTTCTTCTTCAACAGATTGTTTGACTTGAAAATAAACCTCTGGCTCCATTTCTGTGGAGCCAGTATAATCTTACCAATACCACTACAAGGATGTAATGCATAATGAGAGTAGTCATGAGCTTTCTTGTTTTTCGGTCCAAACTGTCCAGCTCAGCTTGTGTCCAATTAATAATCCCAGCAGTATATCATATCACAGGTATGGCCCAGGTATTGATGGCTTTGATGTTGATTTCACCATTTCAAATTTTTCTTTAGCATTTTTCTCACACTTTGAATTTATTCTTTACTAATCACATTTTTCATTTGCCCACGTGCTTGATGTTATCCAAGTGTAAAATGCCCAGTTACTTGTAGACTTCATCCTGTTGGCTTCTGATGGCCATTCGGCATTTCAATTCCATTACCGTTTGTAATTTTACTGCACTATATAGCACATTTCTCATGATGATGGCGATGGTTGCACAGTCAGCCAGATGTTTAAATTAGATTTGGCATTTTTGTTCACCTATTATCAAGTCCTTCCCAAGGACCTGGGATAGGCAGATGTTGTTGCTATGATGATGATGATGATGATGATGATGATTTTGTAAGTGCTGCATTAAGTTTCCAAATGCAGTTTCAAGTCTGGTGTAACTTATAAAGCCTTACGTGGCCTGGCTCCTGAGTACCTTACAGACTTTCTCCTGCAAGAAGAAATTACCAGCCATTTTTGCTCAGTCTAGTGAGGAGACAGTATATACATTTTTAAAGTAAATGAATACATTAAATAATAAAATGCTAACATGCTTGCTTTTCTGGTTATCTTTTCTAAAAAAAGTAGGCTTTTTGTTTGTGACCTGATGAACTCAGCCTCAGGGTTTTTTTAATAGATGAAATACAAGATGTTGAGAACCACTGGTTTCAGGGGGTACAAATTTTATGGTATGATCATTTAAAATCTTTATATGTCTTATTTAGGGAAGATATATCCTGAAGATATAACACCACTTTTATCACATACTACTAGTGAAAAGATTGAAGACCCAACTTGCTACTTTCTTCAGATACTCTTAAAATACATGGTAATTCAGGTGAGCACGTGCATAGTAAATTTATTTCATTGAAATTGTTTAATTTATTCATGTATTCACATATTAATTCCCACAGCACTGCCTTATTTCTCATCCTATTCCTATTCCTATTCCTATTCCTATTCCTATTCCCTACATCTAAAGTAAGTTGAGGCTTTGGGGAAAAACCCTGGCATTCTTTTCAAATTAAAGTAAGGTGGTCCTTGCTTACTGACAGTAAATGGGAGCAGGAACTCTATCACTGGTCACAAGGCATGATGTTACATGACCATACCAACTTGCTGTGGCAGTTCTAGCAACCCCAGTTGCAGTCATTACATGAATCCTGTTTGGCCTCAGCATCCCACAGTCGTGATTGCCTCTTGCAGCCCCCTACCAGCTTCTCCATTAACTTCACTTGTTGGAAGCTAGCAATGAAATTTGCGAATGGTAATTACAGGACCACAGGACTCTGCAATGCTGAACTGGTTGCCAAATTCCCAAATTGCAGTCAGGTGACAATAGAGATGCTGCAATGGCTGTCATAAGTCCCCCTTGTTCAGCGCCATGGTAACTTTGAACAGTTGCTGGCTAAGTTGATGATTTTTATTAATTTTAATTTGTATGCTTTATAGGACAACATTCTAAATAGCTTAGATTCTATGTTCTCAGGGGAGGGGAGGGGGGTTTGCATTAAAAAGTATATATAGAATTTTTCATTACACAAATATTTCAGCATTCTTTCATTAACTTGAATTTTTTTTTAAATTCTGGCAAAGGCTGCAAAGTTGGAATGGAAGAATAAGGAGAACCTTGACACAGGATTTAAGTTTCTCTTTGCACTCTTCAGAAAGTATTATCTTCCTCATTTATTCCCTTCTATAAAACTAACCAACCTCTACAATCCTGTGCTTGGTAAGTAACTATTTTACCTCATTTATTTTAATAAAATTAGAAGAAAAGCCCCCGCCCCCCCAATTTTAAGATTGAAATCGTTAGAAAATAAGTCTAAGATCCAGAAAGATATTCACAGATTTGAACACTAGTCCCTAGTCAACAAAATATAATTCAGTAGTGAGAAAAGTAAGATTTTACACTTAGGCAAGAAAAAAAAAACATGCGCAGGTATACAATAGTGGATACCACTGTATAATGCTTTGATAAGACCACATTTGGAACATTGCATCCAGTTTTGGTCACCATGATAAAAATGATGTTGAGACTCTGGAAAGAGAAAAGCAACAAAACTGATTAGGAGACTGGACACTAAAACATATGAGTGGTTGTAGGAACTGGATATGCCTTGGTGGAGCAGTGGGCTAATGCCTCCTTAAGTAACACCAGCTGCCTGCAATTAGTGCAGGTTCGAGTCCCACCAGGCTCAAGGTTGACTCAGCCTTCCATCCTTCCGAGGTAGGTAAAATGAGGACCCAGATTGTTGGGGGCAATTAAGCTGACTTTGTAATAATGCCGCTTGGGGGTGTGTGTGTGAAAGCCCTAATAAGCAGGCATATACATAGAATGAAGGCTACTGCTTCATTCTATGTATGTAAGCCGCTCAGTCTTCGGAGAAGGGCGGGATATAAATGGAATTAAAATAAAATAAAAATATCAGATCTAGCAAAGAGTAGGAGTATGGGTTGACATGCTAGCAGTCTTCCAATATCTAACTGCTGTCACAATTCTCCAAAGCACTTGAAAGCAGGAAAAGAAGTAACAGAATAGATGGAAAGTTATCAAGGAGAGATCCAACCTAGAACTAATGAGAAATTTCCTGTCAGTGAGAACAATTAATCTGGAATGACTTGCCTCCAGAAGTTCTGGGTGTTCCATCACTGGAGGTCTCTAAGAAGAGATTGAACAGCAATTTGTCTGAAATGGTACAGGACAGTGATGGCAAACCTTTTAGAGACCGAGTGCTCAAACTGCAACCCAAAACCCACTTACGTATCGGTGGGTGTGGCCCATTGGGTGGGCATGGCTGTGGTGGTAACGGCAGACTGGGTGGGACTAAAAAGTTCAGTCAATCAATTCCAACTTTGCGTTATCTTTTTTCCCACGAGAAGTTGAAATTGACTGATTGAACCTTTTTTTTTTTGCACACGGCGGCAGAGGCCTAAAGTGAAAAGGTTTTATAAAACCCAGCTGAAGGCCTAGGACTGGGGTGACAGCGCGCATGCCCACAGAGAGGGCTCTGTGTGCCACAGGTTTGCCACCACTGGTATAGGATCTCCTAACATGGGCAGGGTGTTCGACTAGAAGACCTCCAACATACAGAGCCTTGGTGGAGCAGTGGGCTAATGCCTCCTTAAGTAACACCAGCTGCCTGCAATTAGTGCAGGTTCGCATCCCACCAGGCTCAAGGTTGACTCAGCCTTCCATCCTTCCGAGGTAGGTAAAATGAGGACCCAGATTGTTGGGGGCAATAAGCTGACTTTGTAATAATGCCGCTTGGGGGTGTGTGAAAGCCCTAATAAGCAGGCATATACATAGAATGAAGGCTACTGCTAAGCTTGTAAGCCGCCCTGAGTCTTCGGAGAAGGGCGGGATATAAATGGAATTTTTTTAAAAAAATCCCTTCCAATTTTGTCATTCTGCTAAATAGGTATCTTTATGTAGATAGCATTATTTTCTTGATAAGCCATATAATTCCCCTCTATTGTAAAATTTAGATTCATCCTACTTTGGAGAACAATGATACTTGGGGAAATTGGCCTACCAGATGGGCTAGTTTTGTAATCGTGGCTTCTGATTTCCAACTTAACGTTAATAAAATATTGATCTACCTTATAAAATTTCTTTTAAGATTATATTTTTTTTAAAAAAAAGTATATTTAGGGTCAAGATTTGTTTTACAAAACCATCCATGCAACTTATTTTACCTCTCTTAATTCAGATTACTCTCATCATGTACAGTTCTTATTGTATGCTTCAGCCATCCTTTCGATCTTTTTTGCCTATGAAAGCACATTATTATCTTCATTTGTATTTCCTTCATTTGTCCTGATAGCCCAGTTTACACTCTCTGGAATATGAACTTCCATTTATAAGTCAGGTTTTTAAAGATTCGATTTCATGTTTTGTGTTTTACAGAGATCCCTGGCTTGCGCCCCAAACCAGTATATGTTAGTACAACTTGTGATGGTGGAAATTTTTATAGTACAAAAATTCCATACCTGGATGCTCGTGTAACTTTTATAAAATGGCTTGTAAATTTTTTTCTGGAAAAGAAATATCTTATAGCAGAACAAACGTTCAGGAATGGTGTGGAAGTTCTACCCAGAATCATTCAAGTATGTTGCAAGTGTTATTTAGTTTAGCATTTCTGACGTTGAATCAACATCAAGTTACATTAACTAAATTGTGACTTTTATATGAGCTTGAGAACTTTAATTCAGTAAAATTTTATATATTTTGAGACCTGATACCTTAAATAATATCATGTGTCTAGTAATCAGCTTTAGTAATGGAATGACATTCTTTTAATAATTAGCATTATTAAACATTTATTTCAAGTTAGCTTTAGTTTAGATGGAAAATTAGCACCTGAATGTCTTAAGTTGTGTGCGTGTGGCATTGTGAGTTTGTGATTTTTGAAAACTTTTTAATTTTTAACTGCAGCAAAGAACAGTTTAGAATGAAAGTGTTTGCCCTTGTGCTTTACCATGTTCAAATATACTTTTTGAAAGGTTTATAATATTTTTTTAATTATTAGGTTTGTGAAATGATCACCCATATTTTGTCGCCCTCTTAACTTTGTTTTCAGATTAGCAATTTAGTACTCACAAGCACCATTTTATCTACAGAGACACACCAGAACACCCCACACTATACTCAGCCACTTCTGTTATTTCCCACCATTCACTGGCTGCAGTAAAAAATGGCAAGTAAGGAGAAGTCCCCTACTCTGGATATGTCTAATTAATAAGTATCTGTTGTTCCAAATGAGCATACTGAAAGGAAAGGGAGATGCTTGCTACATAATCTAAGGAAATCAATGAAGGCAGCAGGAATAGTGGCCAGGTTATGGCAATTGCCACTTAACTTCAAGCTATCATTTAGGATTGTCCAAAGGCTTCCATTGATAAAATAGTGGCCACTAGGTTGCAATTATTGCATAATCCCAGGATCATTTATTTATTTTATTTATTTATTATTAATTTAATTTATATACCGCCCTTCTCCCGGAGGACTCAGGGCGGTGAACAGGGCAATACATAAAAACTAGATACAAAAATTAAAAATTATTAAAACGTGATTAAACAATGCCCATAATAAATTAATACAGATTAAAAATTGAAGTCCATTTATAAAAATCCCACCCCGTCCCATCAGGCCAGGCCAGCTTGTTTAAAGAGATGGGTTTTAAGATCGCGCCGGAAGGAGCGGAGATCGGGCGCCATCCGGAGCTCGACCAGAAGATGGTTCCATAAATCCGGTGCACCCACAGAGAACGCCCTCCCCCTGGGGGCCACCAGTCGGCATTCTTTGACCGGTGGCACCCTGAGGAGGCCCTCTCTGTGGGAGCGTACTGGGCGGAGGGAAGTTGACGCCGGCTGCAGGTGCTCCCCAAGGTATTCCGGACCCATGCCATGAAGGGCTTTGTAGGTCATTACTAACACCTTGAACCTCACTCGGAAGACAACTGGTAGCCAATGCAGCTCGCGGAGCAAAGGTGTAACATGGGAGTATCGGGAAACTCCCAATACAACTCTCGCGGCTGCATTCTGTACCAGTTGGAGCCTCCGAGTGGTCTTCAAGGGTAGCCCCATGTAGAGAGCGTTGCAGTAATCAAGACGAGAGGTCACGAGTGCATGAGTGACCGTACGTAAGGCATCCCGGTCTAGATAGGGCCGCAACTGGCGCACCAGGCGAACCTGGGCGAAGGCCCCCCTAGTCACAGCTACTATATGGTCTTCTAGGGAGAGCTGTGAATCTAGGAGGACTCCCAAGTTGCGAGCCCTATCTACAGGAGGTAATAACTCACCCCCCATAGTGAGGGGTGGGATATCCTGAATATCCCGAGATGCCGGTACGCACAGCCACTCAGTCTTGTCAGGGTTGAGTCGAAGCCTGTTCCTCCCCATCCAGACCCGGACCGCCTCCAGGCACCGGGACATCACGTCGAGGGCATCACTGGGGTGGTTTGGGGTCGAAATGAAAAGTTGGGTATCATCAGCATACTGATGATACCCAACTCCAAACCCACGAATGATCTCACCCAGCGGTTTCATGTAGATGTTGAACAGGAGAGGCGAGAGGACCGACCCCTGAGGGACTCCACAAACGAGAGGCCTCGCGGTCGACCTCTGCCCCCCTGCCAACACCGACTGCGAGCGTCCCAGGAGATAGGAGGAGAACCACTGAAGAACCGTGCCTCCCACTCCCAATCCCCTGAGACGCCGCAGCAGGATACCATGGTCGATGGTATCGAAAGCCGCTGAGAGGTCTAATAGGACTAGGACAGAGGAATATCCCCTGTCCCGAGCCCTCCAGAGATCATTCACCAGCGCGACCAATGCCGTCTCCGTGCTGTACCCGGGCCTGAAGCCCGATTGGTACGGGTCTAGATAATCCGCTTCATCCAGGACCAGAGGGAGCTGATGCGCCACCACACTCTCAACAACCTTCGCAAGAAAGCGAAGGTTGGAGACCGGACGAAAGTTATTCAACACAGCCGGGTCCAAGGCAGGCTTCTTGAGGAGAGGTCTTACCACCGCCTCTTTCAAGGCGGCGGGAAAACTACCCTCACTCAAAGAGGCAGATATAACCGCCTGGAACCAGCCTCGTGTCCCCTCCCGGGCTGCATAAACCAGCCAGGAAGGGCACGGGTCCAATAAACATGTGGTGGAGCTCAGCCTCCCCATGATCCTGTCCACTTCCTCCGGAGTTACAGGATCGAACTCCTCCCAGGTAACATTGACAAGACCGCTCGTGTCCTGCTCGTCCGATACTGCCCAGTCGGAGTCCAGACCGGTCCGAATCCGAGCGATTTTGTCCGACAGATGTTGACTAAATTCCTCGGCACGCCCCTGCAAGGGTTCCTCACTCACCTCCTGATTAAGGAGGGAGCGGGTCACCCTAAACAGGGCGGCCGGGCAATTATCTGCGGACGCGATGAGGGCAGCGAAGTAGTTAGACCTCGCCACCCTCATCGCTGCGAGATAAGACCTAATATGGGTTCTTAGTCGCAATCGGTCGGATTCAGATCGGCTGGACCTCCAAACGCTCTCTAGGCCCCGTCTCCGACGCTTCATCTCCCGGAGCTCCGCGGAGAACCATGGAGCCCATTGGGATCTGCGCCGGGTCAGGGGCCGCAAGGGTACAACTCGGTCAAGTGCCTCTGTGGCCGTCCTTTCCCAGGCTTCCACTAAGGCATCTGCCGAGCTGTGAGCTGAGGAGGCAGGTGGGGACCCCAGTGCTGCCTGGAACCTCTCAGGGTCCATTAAGCGCCTGGGGCGGAACCATCTGGTTGGCTCAACAACCCCACGGTGGGGAGTGGCAAAACAGAAGACCAGCCGCAAGAGATGATGATCAGTCCATGACAGGGGCATAACAATTGGGGAGCCCCCATCAAGATCATCTAACCACCGACCAGATAAGAAAACCAAGTCAAGGGTGTGGCCTCCCTCATGAGTCGGTCCATGAATTACTTGCGTCAGGTCCATGGCCGTCATGGAAGCCATGAACTCCCAAGCTAACTCAGATGCTCCTCCCAGGGATGGTAGATTGAAGTCTCCCAAAACCATAAGTTTGGGAAACTCAATCACCAGCCCTGAGAGGATATCGAGAAGCTCAGGCAGGGCTGCTGCTGCGCGACTAGGCGAAAGGTACACCAGCAGCAAGCCCAACTGCGCCCTAGGACCAAACCTCAATAAGAGAGATTCACACCCGACTATCTGAGGAACGGTGGCCTCCTGCGGACATAAGGTCTCCCTCATAACCACGGCCACTCCCCCACCCCTACCCTGAGTCCGAGGCCGGTGTAGCACCCGGAAGCCTGGTGGGCAAAGATCAACCAGGGGGATACCACCCTCTGGGCCCAACCAGGTTTCCGTGATGCAGGCCAGGTCCGCATGCTCACCCTCGACCAGATCCCGGACGAGAGGAGCCTTGTTAGCAACGGACCTGGCATTCAGGTACACCAGCCGGAGCTCAGGTGGCTGCACATCCCCGCTCCCAGAACCTCGGGTCGAAGACAGAGGGTCGGAGCGCCTCACCGCTTGTAAATAGCGGAGAAGCCCTCCCGGAGGTCGGTACGGCCCTCTGATCTTACACCTGCTGCCATTCCCTATCGTCGTGGGAATTGGCAATCCCACAACCCGCTCCGGAGATGGCCGACCCCGGCTCCCTCTCTACGCGATCTATCCTGCGCCTGGCCTGAACAACAGTTGGTGGATTACCCCCCATCTCCAACCAACCACAACCCTCCCCCCTCCCTAACCCTACAAAAAATTTGGCTAAAAAAGTAATCAGGGGCCTCTTATTAAATTTATATCTTAGGCCCCTGTTCCTGCCCGGCCATCTCTCAGGGTCCCAACAATCGGGCCCGTCATCAAGTGGCAGAGTAGAAGGTAAGGCGGGTCGCACCCAGGATGGGGGGGCACCCCTGAGGGCGAACAAAACCGTGCTTGAGTACCTCAGGACCATGATAATAATTGGGTAATACAGCAAAAACAGACCCAGATCAAGATAAATAAGATGGGAGGATCTTAAAATGGAAGGAGAATATCCAGACTGCAGACCCAGCTCCGCTGCCACTAGAGCTGGGTAACCCCGGGACAATCCCCGTTCTTTCACAACGGTCAGGACCGGGGAGCAGCCTGAGATATACAGCCGGGGAAAGAGATACCGCCTAGAGCTCTCACCTCTAAGACGGTAACAGGTGGAAACTCTTAACTCTTAACCACTCTCTCACAGTGGTTATACACCCGGCACCTTCCAAAACCCAAGGGGAAAGGAAAAAAGGGAGGACAATAGGGCAAACCAGTCAGCGAGGTGGATTAGGGGTAAAAACCCATAAAGTCACAGAGTGGTAAGAGAAGCTCCGGTTTCAGGTTCCTTTTCGCGTCATGGAAGGGACCAGGTGACAATCGACCGATAGTTCATGCCTCCAAATGTCCAGGCATAGAAGTCCACACTCCACCACCCGGCCATGGTCACCATACCAAAACGGTTGCGGCACTCCAACTCCCTCACCGCCAACCGTCCCAGACGCCAACCAGGACCATCTCCACCACTCCAACACTTAAAACGCTGACGCTGCTCCAAGCCGTAGTTCATAATAATAGTCGTAAATCAACCAGCATCCGGCTCCTCAAGCAACTGGAAAGTTCTCCCCAGAGTCGCCAAGCTCCGTCGAGTTATTCCGGGCTCCGCAAGACTCCACCAGGCTCCCGTAACAGCATAGCAGCAGCCACAGTCAGCAGGTTGGCGGGGCGCGGGGTGCGGGTCTCCCAAGATCTTCCAAGACCTCCACCAAACTTCTCCAGGCTTCACTGGGTTCCCGCAGCTCCGACAACCAGCCGGTCGGTGCTGTACAAAACAGGGCTCTACCGAGTTCTTCCGAGTTCTTCCAGAGCCTCCGGAGGACTCCATTAGGCTTCGCTGAGCTCCGGCGGCCCGACAATCAGCTGAGCTCCCGCGGCCCGACAATCAGCTGGTCGGCGCCGCAGAGCACAGCACGGGGCTCAGCTAGTTCTTCCGGGCCTGCACGGCTCTCCCGAACTCCTCCGAAACTCCGGACTTAGAGAGCCGACGACAAACAGCACAGCCGCTCCCTCTGGCTTCGTTGGGCTCCCGCGGCCCCGACAGTCAGCTGGTCGGCGCCGCAGAGCACAGCACAGGCTCAGCCAGTTCTTCCGGGCCTGCACGGCTCTCCCGAACTCCTCCGAACAGCCGGGGCCCTCCGAAAATCCGGGCTTACAGAGCCAGACAAGCAGCACAGCAGCTCCAGAAGTGACTACCAGAAGCTTTCCTCGACCCTAATCCAGACCCCCGACACAGAGAGAATGACATTCCTGTGGGGCTCCCAGGGTCGCTAAAATTGCCAGAGCTCCTCGCGGAGCTCAGCCAAGCACGTCCGCCATCTTGGGCATGCGCAGATAAAATATCATATCAGACCTCTGCAAAAGGTTGCCATGCAAAATTGTGTGTGTGTGTGTGTGTGTGTGTATGTACGTACAAATACATACACAATAATATGTGTGTGTTTATGTACATGTATCTTTATACACATATATGTACTCAGTCTTTTTATTGAACTTTTAATTCAGTGTTTTCTGTGATTTGGGTGATGGGGTTAGTTGTTAATAATTAAAAGTTAGACTAAATTCTCAAGTAATGTCCATAAATTATCATGGTTGTTTCCTCGTATCTTCTTAAGACAGTGGGTAACACAGCGCAAGATAAAACTCCTGAAATGGAGACTAGTGTCTCATCAGATCAGGAGAGAAATCATATCAACCACAGCGGGATACTCAGTGATCCGAGTTTTTGCAGCATTGAAGAGCAGCACCGATTTGCATATGAAATGGTGCAACAAATATTTTTGTCTACGAGAGATAATGTGAATTTTGTTAATGAAGTATTTCATCAGGTTGGTATAAACTGACATCTGTTTATATGTTGTAGAGTATCAGTTACCCACCTTTCTCTTTATGGGAATCTGTAATATCTGTGAAAGATTTTAAGAATCAACCCTTAGCAGTGTATTGTTGTTGTTAGCTGCGAAGTTGTGTCAGACCCATCGCGACCCTATGGACAACGTTCCTCCAGGCCTTCCTATCCTCTACCATCTTCTGGAGTCCATTTAAGCTCACGCCTACTGCTTCAGTGACTCCATCCAGCCACCTCATTCTCTGTCGTCCCCTTCTTCTATTGCCCTCAATCTTTCCCAGCATTATGCTCTTCTCCAGTGAGTCCTTCCTTCTCATTAGGTGGCCAAAGTTTTTGAGTTTTATTTTCAGGATCTGGCCTTCTAAAGAGCAGTCAGGGTTTGTAGTGTATTACCTATGCATAAATGCTTAAATTAAATGAAAGTTAATTGTGATTTTGGTACCCTGTGGAATTTTCAACAGCAGCACCAATCTCTTCTAATGCTTGACAATCTTATAAAATGTTGGTCAATAAAAAGGTTAATATATTTTGATAATTATTCATTAAATTTAGAAAACTCATTTCCCTCATAG
Source organism: Vipera berus (assembly GCF_964194415.1). Classification (NCBI taxonomy): domain Eukaryota; kingdom Metazoa; phylum Chordata; class Lepidosauria; order Squamata; family Viperidae; genus Vipera; species Vipera berus. Next base: position 123,420,581 of record NC_138204.1, on the reverse strand, counting down.
AAGGACTCTGGGTTATGTACAAATAAAATATTAAACATAAAAACTGAATATAAAAGTTTGACATTTTTATATTCAAGGCAAGAATAGTTAAAATTGAAAGTTCGTTAAAAGATGAGGGAGGGGAGGATTTTCAGAGTGCTCAGTGGGTTAGGACGCTGAGCTTGTCGATCGGAAGGTCGGCAGTTTGGCGGGTTGAATCCCGAGTGCCGCGTAACAGAGTGAGCGCCTGTTACTCGTCCCAGCTTCTGCCAACCTAGCAGTTCGAAAGCACGTAAAAATGCAAGTAGAAAAATAGGGACCACTCCGGTGGGAAGGTAACAGCGTTCCGTGCGCCTTTGGCGTCTAGTCATGCCGGCCACATGACCACGGAGACGTCCTCGGACAAGCGCTGGCTCTTCGGCTTTGAAACGGAGATGAGCACCGGCCCCTAGAGTCGGAAACGACTAGCACGCATGTGCGGGGGAACCTTTACCTTTACCTTTAACCAGCCCTATGGCTGTGTGTTCCTCTGCGAGCCCCAAGGAGGGTGGCAGAGCCAGGTCTTTAGACATTTCCAGAATGCCAGGAGACTACGGTCCTGTCTCTCCTCTGAGAATGTTGTAATGACCGTCCTGGACCCCTCCAGTCAGAATTCTTTAACTGACAGGGTCCGCAACATACCTTTCCTGCCTGACTGGGTGGGATAGGTTGATGGTTGCATAGATCCCCTGGCCCCATGCCATGTAGGGCTTTAAAGGTCATAACCAACATCTTGAATTAGACTTGGAAGCAAGAGCAAAGGCCCTCCTAGCCATAACCGCCACCTGTTCTCCACAAGGCCTCTGAACACAACCTTCATGGACAGTGGGGACAGGCTTGGGAGTATATATCTTTGTGGCAAATAGTGTTTTAATTTACTGTTTAGAGACAAGACTAAATTCTTGTTTAGGTCTGAAGTTCAACGATACGTTTTTATCATGTTGCTATCTTTCCCCCACAAACATATATCCTGAATCCAGTCAGGATATAAGAAATATTTATCTGTTGAAGGGTATGGGGGAAGCATTTCTATAAGTAGCTGAACTATTAGTGTAGAACTTTGCAAAAGGCGGAAACTTTTTCAATCATTAAAGTCCCCCTTCCCATGATTTATTGAATACCAGTGTTTCAGTGAATAAATAAATATAATCAGTTGAGGAACTTAACATAAAATTCCATTTATATGAATAAAAATATTTTAGATTGTTTGAAAGTACTCTATTCTGCAGTCAGATAATAACAACAGGTAGTATAGTAATAAATACTTATTTTATGCACTTAAATTTAATATAGTATTAGGAATTTCTCAAGACTTTATTCATTTATTCATGCCACCTATCTGACAAATGTGACTCTTGGTAGTATACTATAAAAAAACATAAAAACAAGCAAACAAAATATTCCACAATAAGAACATCAGTATTATTTTAAAAGACTAGAAGAGAGCATATTTGGTGTCATAAACAATATAACCATCTCATTAATTCCCCATTTTCTTAAGGAACCCTCCACCCCCCAAGTCTATTGATAGAGCTACATTTTGAGGAACATCAGGAAGGCTTACCATGGATTGGTCCAGTCTTGTCTCCAAAGGAAATGTCACTCTATAATGCAGATGCCACAGCAGAAAAGACCTGTCTCCAGATGTAGCTCCTTAACAGACACAATGTACAACATGCCTCTTCTGCCTGAATTGTTGTCACATTATTTGAATTCCTTTATTTTAGTTTTTAAACCTATATTATTGTCCTAAACCATGTGCCCTTCCAAAATAGTATAGCTCCTCTGATGATAGGGTAATGAAACTCATAGACATCACATAGACATTGAAAAAGTTGTACTTTGTATTAAAATATATGTTCAACCATCTCCATACTCTTGATGTGCTTTTGTTACATAAATATGTATGACATCATAATTATTTTCCTTTTATGGATTAAAGTAGGGAAATGGAGAACTTTGAGTTCAATCTCATATCTATTACTTCCCCTTTAGGCTTTTTTGCTGCCAGCATCAGAGATATCCTTAACTGAAAAGATTGTGAAAGTTTATAGGAAATGGATATTACATGAGAAACCTGTCTTCATGGAAGAACCAGATGCAAAGGAGACTATTCAAGATGATGATGTCATCACAGAACACTCAACAGAAGAGACCGATGGCAAACACGTATGCTGCCAGTCATTAGTAATAGGCGGTGGGTTTGTGTGATGTAATCAATTGCAGTTTGTAAATAGTTGTATAATCTGAGCAGAGACGTTGCTCAGAGTAATGTACTGTATTTTTCGGACCATAAGACGCACTTTTTTCCCAAAAGTGGGGGGGAAACGAGGGTGCGTCTTAAGGTCCGAAGGTGATCCGTATGGCCAGCCCCAACCTCTGCAAGTGGAGCACGAATTGGCACGTGTTGAGAAACGCCGATCTCACGCTCCTGCACTCTCCCTCGCTTGGTTTCAGCTTCCCTTGTTACAAGAGAAAGCAGGCTGAAATGGAGTGAGGAGATTGCCAGGAATGCGAATCAGCTGATCTCGCGCTGCTGCAATCTGCCTCGTTTCAGCTTGCTTTCTCTTGTAGCAAGGGAAGCTGAAACTGAGCGAGGGAGTTTGCAGGAGCGCGAGATCGGCCGATTCGCATTTCTGGCAATCTCCTCACTCCATTTCAGCTTGCTTTCTCTTGTAGCAAGGGAAGCTGAAACCGAGCGAGGGAGTTTGCAGGAGCGCGAGATCGGCCGATTCGCATTTCTGGCAATCTCCCTCACTCCGTTTCAGCTTGCTTTCTGCAAGAGAAAGCCGGGCTGCAGGGCCGCCTCCGCGGGTACTGCTCTAATGCAGAGAGGGAAGGACAAAGAGGGAAGGAAGGAAGGAAGGAAGGAAGGAAGGAAGGGACAATGGGAGAGGGAGGGAGAGAAAGAGAGAGGGAGAGAGAGAGAAGGAGAAAGAATTTTTTTTTTCTTGTTTTCCTGCTCTAAAAACTGGGTGCGTCTTATGGTCCGGTGCGTCTTATGGTCCGAAAAATACGGTAAATAGTATATAGAAAACTTGGTTCCACTTTTTCCCCTAACAATCTGTTGCTACTCATGTACTCATTTTTCTCTAAGTCACTTAATAACTTAATAAAGAAATTAAGTTATCAGTTGCACTATTTATCATAGATAAAGTATTTGAACAAATTTTAAAATTTTAAGTATATGCTTGGAACATGGAAGGTTGGGTATGAAAAGTATAATAGAATCAAGGCCTTGCTTTCCTTAAAAATCTTTCAGTTCTTAATATATTCATGCACAAGTTGAATATATCTGAAAATATTCTTCTGAAGCTTTTGTTTAATAATCATTTTATAGTGGTGTAAAAGTTTTTCTTTTTGTTCTTATCTGCAGAGGGTTTCTTTTGTCAAAAAATCAAAATATATGGGAACAAAATTTTGGGTAAAATATACTTTTACCCAAAAGAAAGATTGATATATTAACATTTGTAATATAAATCTTTTTGTCTAAGAAAAGTAACTTTTAGGATATCCTGTTATATTTTTCTAAAAGCATCTGTGAGTGATTCAATTTTGGAATCCAACCTTTCTTTTTGTATTCTTATACTGAGTTCAAATAACGACACATAGGCCACAGTGTTAAACTGATATGAAATTGTCAGAAAATTGCAACTATATTTTCAATAGGTTCACATAGTTTAAATCAAATTAATTCATCACTAATAGGTAAAACTGTTGATAGTAAATGAATCAGTAAAACTAATTCCAATACAAAGATTTTTTTTTCAAGTTGTACAAATGTTTTGTCAGACATTGTTTTTTTCACTGGAAATATTTATTCTCTATGTATATCATGTCACTAAAGAAAATGAAAGGAGTTCTAATGCTGTCGTCAGTAATTTAGCCCATTCAAAATCTGCTGCATCATTCTTTAGTCTGTATTATTACTACATCTGATTTCAAATAGTATTAAATCATCACCTCTTTGATGGTAATAGGCTTATTAATCTGGTATAGTCTTTTGCAAATGGAACCAGTTCCTCTCCCCCTAAGTTTATGTTGACAATTATAGACCCTGTGGGCCCACATACTTGGGAGATTATTACCACATACGTTTTTCCTCAGTAGTAGTATTCAAGGAGAAATGTTACTTTCTATTGTATAAAGCAAGAGTGTCAAACTGCTGGCCCGCAGGCCAGTTTTCATCATACCGAAGCCATGCCCACCCCATTGCAGCAATGCAAAAAGAATTGCGATACGTCGTGACACGTCACGTGACGTGGCAATTTTGACACCAGTGGTATAAAGTATGTGTAAATTAGTACTGACATATTGCAAGTCTCTCTCTCTCACACACACACACACACACATTAAATAATGTATAAAGAGTATTTAAATGTTTAGCCATTAAGTACTTGTTTATTTCTGGAAAGTTATTGAAGCTGCTAATTCTTTTATTAAAAATTGTACTGAGCAAAATGAGGGTTACATTCTAGGTGCACATATTGACCAATATGTTTTCTTAAAGTTTGTGTCTGGACATAAAAGATCTTCAAGTTGGGGAAGAAGTTACTCCTTCTCTAGTGCTGTTACCAGAGGATGCTTATTGGAAGATGAAAACGAGAATGTTAAAGCAGGTCTTCAAGCTACACTGCAGGTATTATATATGATACAAAAGAATAGCTTTCTTAGTTTGTATATTTTGTACTTGTTAATTGTATTTATAGATTACCATAATCAAATTGAAACTGACATTTTGCTTTGGACAAAAGGAAATATATATTGCTTCTTTAGAACTGATAAACGCAAAGCAAAAGACATATTTGATGTTATATTATTTGTAACTAGAATTATTCCGAATTTGGGATGGACTCCTGCAGTGGAACAAAAATATAGAAAATCAAAATATTCAGAGACTATATTTGAGCTGAAAAAATTAAAAGAAAATAGGAAAAAAACACACAACTAGCTCCAGAAGTACTTAAAAAACATAAAAGCAAACAAGGCCCCAGAAATCTGAAGATCCATGATGAGCATCTATATTTTGTTCTCTTTCTCCTTCACATGCTCTCCCTTCCTCTCCAGAAAATCAAAGGAACTAAGACCAAAAGGCTTCTAAGAGGTGGTTTTTAAAAGATAAACAGAAATCCTCTGTACACTCCAGGGTATTCAATGCAGCCCATTTTGCGGCTGAAAATAATCAATTCATGTTTGAGACAAGAAATTTTATACTCAAAACATTTTGAAAATGAACTGTTTAAAACCCCCAAATAATGAATGTTTTCTATATAACCCAAGATTGAGAATATCCATGAGTCACTGCAACAACTGTCTCTCTGATTAAACTCTGTTATTGTTCTTCAATATTTTATTTGATCAGGGCCTATTCCCATGATCTTTACATTCTTTTTTCAAGGATTCTCCTAACTTTGCAAGACATTCACGTGGTCACAGTTCGCCTATCTAAACCTCTCTTCTATGAGAGTGTTCATAAGCTATCATTTTCAATTGTTTAACTGCATGATGGGGACTTCCGGTGGCTCCGCGGCGACGGAGGCAGCCTTCCCGGGCTGCCCGCGGCTCAGCTGTGTGATTTTTCGCCCGAAACAGCGCCGATCAGCTGTTCGGGCGAATTTGAAGCCCCCTCCTCGGGAGAAGAGGAGGGGGTGAGCCCCCAGGTAGGGGTTGAGTTCTCCGGGGCCGCCTGAGCTTGGAGCTTGGGCGGCTGAAGGATTGAACTCCCCCGCAGCCTGGGCTGCTCCCAGCTGGCTAGCGTCTCTGCTCCGGACTTCATGGAGCAGAGCCAGGCGTCTGCGACCATCCCTGCTTGAAGGAGAGACTATGAAAGGAAAAGAGCAGGCAGAGCAGTACAAGAGGGAAAGATGAAGAGATGAAGAGGATTATTTTATTTTACTCTCCAGCTTGATGGACTTTGCTTAAAACTTAAAGTGAAAGTGCGTCACAATTGTAAGTAAAAGATGGCGTCTAAACCTCCCCCTAGAACTTTTCGGAGTGCTGGAAATTCTCCGGTGCAACAACAATCATTACTGCAGGCGTTGCATTCTCCAGATGTATTGACATCGAAGGATCTTGAAAAACATACCCAGTTAATTTTGGAGTCAATGGGTGTTAAATTTGCACAGATGGAGGAGAAATTGGAGAAATTGGAGCAGAGAATGGAAGAAAGGATGGAACAGAAACTCAGAGAGATGAAGGTAGACATTTTGTCCTCAGTGCATAAAGTAGCTAAATGTGTGGAGGTGCTGGATGACAAAGTGGAAGAACTGACTCAAAAAAATGCTATATTAGAAGCAAAAGTATTGGAAATTGAAGATTTAAAAGACAAAATGGATAGCGAACTGAGTCTGGCTCAATTTTACCAGATGCAGTTTGCTGTTAGAATTAGAGGCCTAAAAGAGAATATTAAGGAAGATTTAAAGCAGCTGGTTTCTGAGGCTTTTGAGGTGGTATTGAACCATCCAGCATCTGAAATAAAACAAGGCATGGACAAAGTGTTTCGTGTGAACTCGTGGATTGCTAAACAGAGAAAGTTGCCTAGAGATGTGGTGGTTTATTTTGTAAAAAGGGAAATTAGAGATGAAGTTATACAAGCTGCCTATGATACTAAAGTTGTGATTGCTGGTCAAGAAGTTTTGGTTCTAAAAGAAATTCCTCCAAAGATTTTAAAGAGAAGGAAGGACTTTATATTTCTTGTGCAAGAGCTCAAGCAAAGAGATATAAGGTTCAGATGGGAGATCCCAGCTGGGTTGAGCTTCATGTATGAAGGCAAAAGGTACTGTTTGGGTACTGTGAAGCAAGCGCATGATTTTTACAACAATGTCTTAAAAGCAACCCCATCAACACTTTTGGAAGCTGCAGAGGGATCTGGAGAAGGAGAACATCAAGAGGATGAAGATGGACAGATAGACGAGAATGGTACAGGAGGAGATCAAGCTGCAACTCTTTTGGATGATCCTAGAGAACAGAGGGTGACGCGTGCTGCCTTAAAACGCTCAAAAAAGATAAGAAAATAGGACCAGTAGAAATCTATGGAACTTCCACAACATACTGATAGTCAAGTGGTAGTTGTGTTTTTAAGAGTTTTGGGATGATATGTATGGTAACAGAATCTTTAATTTGGAATTAATGGACAATTTACTACAGAGGAAGAGGAAGAAAGTTTTGTGGGTTAATGTGGGTTAATTTGTGTAAGAACTATCTATTATAGCCTATTTTGGCTAGAGAGGTTAATAGGGATAGGTGCTTGTGATGTGTAAATGAGAATATGTTTAGGAAATAGTGAATTGTGGAAGAACATAGATGGGAATGACGCTAGTTTTCTTTTATTTTAGTTCTTTATACATATTTAGTATTATTAAGGATTGGTTTACTCTATATAAGCTAGAGAGTGATGGATTTTAGAGTTTATAATTGTTAGTATATGATTGTTTATGATTGCTTTTTAGATATATACCTTGTATTTCGCTCTGGGAAGTCGGGGGGGGGGAGGGGGGGAGGAGGGGAAGTAGGGGGGGGAGGCAGGGGAGGGAGGAGGGAGAGGGGGAGGGGGGGGATAGGGGGGAGGTAGGGAGGGGAGGAGGGAGGGGGAAGGGGGGTTTTCTAAAGGAAAACTATTTTAAAACTTTTCAATAAAAAAAAAATATAAAAGAAAGAACTGCATGATGCTCTGGATCCAACTTGTTTTTTTTTTTTAAAAAATGTCATCACTACTGGGTAGGTTAGCTTGTTAATCATCTTTATGTTGGTCTCCATAGAGATAATTATGTTTGTAATACATCTTCCTTTTTTACTGTCAACAGTTCTATTCTCAGATCATTATGATAGTCTGAATTAAACAGAAAGGCACGGGCTAATCTTAATGACGTTCTAGAATGTTTTGAAATGTACTTTATACAGAGGGACAATCTGACTATATAAGCTTTCTAGAGTTACAGGGGTCACCAGAGACTCTTTATGATGAGGTTCATTTGCAAATAGGGTAAATTGTGTTAATTTTCTAAATACAGATCATTTCCCTAAGACAGGCATGTCAAACTCGTGACATCATGTGATGTCACATGATGTATCACGACTTTTTCCCCATTGCCGGCAATGCGGTGGGTGCGGTTTCAGCATGATGCATCTGGCCCGTAGGCTGGCAGTTTGACATGCCTGCCCTAATATATAGATTTTTTAAAAAGATATTTAATGCACATCTCCATAATATATCTATTCCAGGAATATATTTGCCCTCGTTTCAATTCAGGACTGTCAGGTTATTTTAATCTAAAACAATTCAATGGGTAAATTACCATTTTTATTGAAAAGGAAAATACTAATATAAAATGGATTTATAATTCTCTTAACTAAAAATTATAAAAAATGGCAGAGTTATCTGACTGTTATTTAATATGTGCAAGGAACTGTGCTCGTTATAGCTTTCAGTATGAACTTATTGTAAGGGTGATGTTCTGTTTGTGAATAGATTAACTTAATCCTAAATGTTGTGAAGAATATATTGTTCAAAATAACTTGAATGGATTCATATTCTCTCTTCTCTCTCTCTCTCTCTCTCTCTCTCTCTCTCTCTCTCTCTCCCTCCCTCCCTCCCTCCCTCTCCCTTTTCTCTTCCTCCTTCTCTCTTTTCCTTCAAAATATAAAGGTATTTTTGACAAACTCTGCAAACATATTTTTATTGGAACCGTGCAGTGAAGCCCCTGAACTACTTAAAGAGCAGATAAATTCTTGCAGAGCAGTTTTGAGCATATATAGGCGCATGATAATGGAAGTTCCCATGAATAAAAAGACCTGGTATGTTTATCTGTAATGGAATGTGTGAGTGACCTTGGGGGATGAGGAGGAAATGCTGCCTAGGAAACAATCAGACAAGAGAGGCAGGAGCTGGCAATCGGAGGAAGAAATTTAGGAAAGACCTGCCCAAATGGTTCAAATAGTTAATAGTGGAGGCAGGAAGTTTCTGCCTTCAGATTTGCAAGATTCTGTTAATATAGCCTTACAGTAAAGTAGAATTAGTTCATCTTGTCCTGTTTCCTATCTGGATTTCCTGGGAGGGCTGACTCTTGCCTCTCACTTGGTATATCTGAGTTATGAAGTTATGGTATAAGGCAGGGGTAGGCAACCTTGGCTCTTTTGTTACTGTGGACTTCACCTCCCAGAATTCCTGAGCCAGCATGGCTCAGCATGGAAACCTCTCCCTTTTCCCTCAGCATGGCTGCCTCAGGAATTCTGGGAGGTGAAATCCACGAGTCATAAAAGAGCCAAGGTTGCCTACCCCTGGTATAAGGAATCAATAGCACGTTGCATTCTTTTTATGTCACTATCAGAAAGCTCAGCTGAAATGCTAAGTGTTTCTTTGTAGCAATGTACAAGTATTTCTCCATTGTTTCCAACTGCATGCCCTGTGCATTACTGGTATCTTATGATAGTAAATCTTTATCTAGTTAATCCACTATATGTACCTTTGTATATTATCTGTGTACAAAGTGGAATTCTAGAAATCAGCTAATGGGTAAGAATGAATTATCCAGACTTTCCACAAATCTGAAAAAACAGGCAGCGCATAACTTAGACACCTTTTAATTCTGAGAGCACAGATGTGGATATTCCATTGATAATTTCGTTCTGCTGTATAGAAAAAAAGCATATTATTTTAACGCAAGATTATTTGAAATACATGTTTTTCATGACTGAATAAATGTAATGCAGATAGAATGCTGAGCATTATTACCACTTTCATTTTAATTTACATTGTGTCTTTCTGCCCATAAGGACAAATACAATATTATTTTAACTTAGACTATTTCATATTAAATATAATTGTGATATCAATATTGTGATCTTTCCAAACCATAGTGAAATGAATGAAAAATTTCCATGATGGATCTTATTTGTTTTCAGGACTTAGTTTTTAGGACATTATTTTAAAAAAATCCAAATATAGTCAAAATCATTGTCCTTGATTGAGACAGGTGGTTATAGAAACTGAATAAATAAAAAATAAAACTATATGTTAATAAAAATAATTTACTCAATAATTATACTTTGTCTTTTAAAATGTTTTATTATGTGGCTTAGATAAGACCTGATTTGAAATGCTAAATATTTAAGTGTTGTAAATATATTTAAAATAAAGCAAATGTTTTATAATGTGGTTTGAAAATCACAGTAGTAACAGACAGGGCAACTGAGACAACTTTTGGTTTATCCATATAAATAGTTTTACATCTTCCAAGTTCTGTCCCTTTTCATTCTGAATCTCTATGCAGCCTTCTCCTGGCCAGTACTGACAGATAAATAAGATAAAGAAGCTGTGAACTAAGGGGTGGTTAGTCTGTTCCTTACTAAAGACCTTAGGGTTTTTTTCTTTTTAATTTCCGAGTGCTATGATGATATCATTGGAGGAGTGGGATGGAATTCTAATTTCTTATTGCTTGAGGATAGTCCTTTTTCCCTTTTTAAGGAGCTTCTTAAAAAAAGACCTCAAAGGGTCTGAACCCTACAGAAGGCACAATATACTTTTGGCCTTAAGTTTCACTTCTGACATTCAACAACGACCTAGGTTTTTCTGTTGTATTTCAATTGAAATCTCTTTTGATAATGTTGAATCTAAATGATTTTTACTATTTCTGTGCTTAACAAAAACAGATTTCTTGATATTTCCATAAAAGGATCTTTATGTTTGCCTTTAATAGTAAAATGATTGCATGTCATAATGGAAATATTTTAAATACAAGATCATACAGCTTCTCTAACTTGGGTGCTGTCCAGACGTTACCTCCTAGAATTCCCAGCTGGCATTGCCATTACTATGAATTCTGAGAGGTAAAAACCCTACTTATACTAACAATAATTGGGACTGGAAACTCTGTCATTAAGTAATACTGTAATAAGCCAAGAAAACATATGACTGTGCCGCTTAGCGACAGCAGTTCCCACAGTTCAGGTTGCCATGTAGTTAAGCAAGGACCACACAGGACACTAAGTGAGGAGTTCACGTAACCAAAATTTTCAATTTATTTGTGGGAACTGGCAAGAAAAATTGCAAGTTCTGATTCCCATGATTCTGGAACACTGTGCTGGGTATAAGTACAAGGTCCACTTGCAAGTACCACTCCTTCAGTGCCACTGTAAGTTTGAATGGTTGCCAAACAAATGGTTGTTAAACGAAGACCGCCTGTATTTAGGATGGTTAACTTGGGGAAACCTGGGGTAAAATATTATTTGGGGTTATGCACACAGAAAATGGGTAGTAAGAAAGACTTGAAATGCTTGTGATAATATTTTTCTGCTGGTATGTAAAATAATTATATGTGTTTACCACATGGGTCTGAATGAAAGATTAATTACGCTGCTTTAAGAGTTCCACTAATTTTTAGGAGCAAAATCCTTAAAACGACAGGAACTTTTTTCAAGTTTGTACTGATGTCTCAAAACAAGACAGGCTCCTTTAATGAATAGTAAAGGGACATCGTGTTTATACAAGTAATCCCTTTTTTTAGTACAGATAGTCTTCCACGTTTGACCACAATTGTACCCAAAATTTCCATTGTTAAGCGAGACATTCATTTTAAGTGAGTTTCGCTTCTTTTTACAACCCTCCTTGCCACAGTTGTTAAGTGAGTCACTGCAGTTGATAAGTTAGTAATCTGATTGTTAAGTGAACTTGGCTTCCCCATTATCTTTGCTTGTCAGAAGTTCACAAAAGGAGTATCTGAATTCTGATCACAAGATCATGAGGATACTGCAAAGCTCGTAACTCTGAAAAATGGTCATAAGTCACATTTTTCAGTCCCGTTGTAACATCACTAAACTAACTGTTGTCAGTCAAGGACTACCTGAACTCATTATTAAAGTGTATACAATCCTAATAGAGAAGGTATTTGCTTCTCTTACTTTGTGACTTTTTCTGGGCTGTTAGAAGTAACTGTGTTGGTAGTGTCAACATTATTATGAGAGAATGTTAAGATAAATACCATTAGCAAATTTCTACATTTTTCATATGTAAACTATATATTTTTAATTTTATCCTAGGGAGCATATGTTGCAAATGCTTCTTAGCATAACAGAAGCTGTCATGAGCAACTCCAAAGATGATCAAATAAAGGATGCATTTGGTCAAAGTTTAGCAGGTTTACTATTTCGGGTATGTCTCTTCTTTTTTTGTAGAGCAATTTAAACCTTGTTTTGAAGTGCTATAGTTAATTAAATTTATACATTGCCTGAGACCCAGCTACACAGAAAATAATTGTGTTGCAGAGTTATGATATTTTATAGCACGATATAGCAAGGTCATGTATTTATCATACATTAGAAGCATATAAATGACAAAAACATAAAATGTTGGTAACATACGAAGTTTATTATTTAATATAGGTATTCCTTGCTTAATGACCACAATTGGGATTGGAATCTCATTTGTTAAGTGAAGCGGTCATTAAGTGATATGTCACATGACTGCCTAGATGACAACTTTGCTCAAAGACTGCAGTCACAGAACTCACAGTTGTGGTAGTTAAGTGGAGGGTGTCCCATGTCAAGGATGCAGTGTACTTCTGGGGGGGGCTCCACTCAGAAGGTGAAAAGGCTCCTTATCAAAGTCCAAGGACAATTTTCAGTCCATGAGCAAAGAGACACTTGTGTATGGCCTGTGCCAGGCATCCCAGGACCATTCCCACCTGCCCAAGGCATCCTACCCTTTTATCTTATTATGCTCCCTCTCTGCTCAGGAGCTGAAAATCCCGCTTGGATCTTGCCTCCTTTTCATCTCTAGGGACTTGCTAAAAGAGTTGCAAGAGTTGCTAAAAGACTTGCTATTGAAACTGATTTCAAACAGAAGAGAGCTGGAAGGGACCTTGGAGGTCTTCTAGTCCCAACCCCCTGCTCAAGTAGGAGACCCTATACCATTTCAGATAGGTAGCTGTCCAGTCTCTTCTTAAAAACCTCCAGTGATGAAGACCTACAACTTCTGAAGGCAAGCTGTTCCACTGGTTAATTGTCTACACAGTTAGGAAGTTTCTCCTTAATTCCAGGTTGCTTCTCTCCTTGATTAGTTTCCATTCATTGTTTCTTGTCTTGCCTTCTGGTCCTTTGGAAAATAAGTTGACCCCCTCTTCTTTGTGGCAGCCCCTCAAATACTGGAATACTGCTATCATGTTAGCCCCTAGTTCTCTAGACTGACTATACCTAGTTCCTGCAACTGTTCTTCATATGTTTTTGTCTCCAGGCCTTTATCCATCTTAGTTGCTGCTCTTTGCACTTTTTTCCAAAGTCTTAACATCTTTTTTGTAATGTGGTGACCAAAACTGGATGCAGTATTCCTGGTGTGGTCTTACTAAGGCTTTATAAAGCGGTACTAATACTTCACGTTTTTGATTCTATGCCTCTGTTTATACAACCCAAGATTGTATAAGCTTTTTGACTGCTGCCACACACTGCCGGCTCATGTTTAAGTGATTGTCCACTAGGACTCCAAGATCCCTCTCACAGTTATTGTTTTTGAGTCTTTTTTTTGCCAACTCTGTACTTGTGCCTTTAGTTTTTCTTGCCTAGGCATAAAACCTTGCTTTTCTCCACATTAAATTTCATGTTGTTGGATAGGGACCATTGTTTAAGTCTGTCAAGATCTTTTTGGATCCTGAGCTTGTCTTCTGGGCTGTTGGCTATTTATGCCAGCTTAGTGTCATCATCAAATTTGATGAGTTCCCCTTCTATTTCCTCATGTAAGTCATTTATGAAGATACTGAAGAGTACTGGCCTTAAGATGGAACCTTGTGGTACCCCACTACTTACTTCCCTCCATGTAGATATAGTACCATTAAGGACTACTCATTGAGTATGGTTTGTCAGCCAGTTACAAATCCATCTGGTGGTGATGCTGTCTATCCCACATTTTTCTAGGTTATCAACAAGTAGGTTGTGGTCTACAGTATCGAATGCCTTGCTAAAGTCTAAGTGTACTGTGTGCACAGCATTTCACTGGTCTACTAATTAATCACTGTCGAATGAAATAAGATTGGTTTGGCATGATCTGTTTTTAACAAACCTGTGCTGGCCACCAGTTATAACTTTATTTGTTTCTAGATGTTCACATATCTGTTTTTTGAATATTTTTTTCCAGTATCTCTATAAGTACTGATGTTAGTCTGTAGTTTCCTAGATCTGCTTTTTTGAAGATGGAACCACCACGTTTCAGTAATGGCAACTATATTATATCTGCCTTCATGTACTAATACTTCAAGTTCACCCTGTTTGTTCCCTGAGCTTTGAGGGCTAGTGTACAGGCAATGGGGTCCTTTATGGGTCTTGGGTAGATTTCTTATATCTCCTATTTTGTAACTAGGATTTCCATCCTTTCCATCACTTTCTACTTCATTATGTTTTTCTTTTTTCTTTCTTCTTTCTCTTTACTCCCTACTTGCTTATGTGATTGGTTATCTAGTGGTTTTTGCTTTGAATTAGCTTCTAAAGGTTGTGAAAATTCCCCCCCCCCATTTTAACTTGCAACTAATAGATTTGGGAACAGAATCAAATAGCTTTTAAAAATGAAAAAAAGACTTTTAATGTTGTTTACTAGGGGAAAAGATAATAAAAATATTATTGTTTACCTAAAATGAAGTTTAACTAGTAATCAACAATTTCAGAATACAGGTAAATTGGATGTTTTGCTGTACTTAATTGCTCATATTGCATAATTCATATAGAAGACAAAACATTTGAAACATTTTAAATCTAAAAAAATGAATACAAAATAATAGGAATCGGTTATGTGTTTGCATGGAACACTTTTGTGGTTTTCCTAGATACAGTGTAGTATACACTATTCCATAATGTGGAATGATGCATCTACCTTGAACAATCCGGTATGAATGTATTTATCCTTTCCTTTCTTTAGAAATATGTACAGATAGTCCTCAACTTACAACTACAATTGAGCCCAAGATTTCCATTGCTAAGCAAGACAGTTGTTAAATGATTTTTATGACCTTTCTCTCACAGTTGTTAAGCGAATCACTGCAGCCATTATGTTAGTAAGCTTCCCCATTCAGTTTGCATCTCAGAAGGTCACAAAGGTGGTCTTGGAACGCCGTAACTGTGATAAATGCCAAACATATAAATTTTGATCATGTGACTGTGGGGGAATGCTGCAGCAGTCATAAGTGTGAAAACTGTCATAAGTCACTTTTTAAAGTGCCATTGTAACTTTGAACAGTCACTAAATGACTGGTTGTAAGTCAAGGATTACCTAGAAATCAGTTCATTTGAATTTCATTTATTTGAAGATGAGAATCCAAACTGTTCTCCATTCTTCCTTGTCTTTTAACCACAGACTCTCATTGTGGCTTGGATCCGAGCAAATTTGAGTGTTTACATTTCTCGTGAGCTCTGGGACGAGTTGCTACGTGTGCTGTCATGCCTTACAGATTGGGAAGAACTAATAATGGAATGGGCTAATATAATGGATTCTTTAACATCTGTTTTAGCAAGAACAGTATATGGTGTTGAAATGACCAACTTGCCACTAGACAAGCTAAGTGAACAAAAAGAGAAAATACAAAAAGGAAGAGGTAAATAATAAGCAAATGATTGTATTGAAATTATCCTTATGAAATGAGAAAAATAGTAAATGCTAAAAACAAATATTGTGCTCAATGCAATTTTAAAGCGTATTCTAAATCAGACATGTCAAACACAAGGCCCGGGGGCCAGATCCGGCCCGCGAAGTGGTTTCATGCGGCCCGCGAAGCCATCCTGGAAACAGTGAGGGAACGGCCCCCATTGCCTTGGCCCTGGTCCAAAGACCCTCCTTCTGCCAGAGACCCTCAGATCTGTCCCACTCCTGCCCAGGCCCCCATAGGCACCCTTGATGCGAATGATGTAGAGCTGGCCATGCCCACCCAGTAGGCCATACGCACTCTAGCCACACCCACCTAGTAGGCCACACCCACCCTGGCCATACCCACCCAGCCCCCTGAGGGCAACCGCAATGCTGATGTGGCCCTCAATGAAATTGAGTTTGACACCCCTGTTCTAAATATATAAAGGGCTATTGTTTGAAAGGTCATGCAAGGAGATCACATGAGGCCTCTATATACTGATTTTCCCTAAAAAGTACCTGTTCAATGGAATTTGACATTCTCCAACATGTATAAGCAGTTTATTTTCTTGTGATCAAATTCAAAAGCAGATAATACTTTATTTCAATTCAAATCCCAGTGGAAATCTAAGAAATATTTTATTAGTTATTTATTTGCATAATTCTGGAATGATAAACTGTTCAAAAAACTTCCTATCCTTGAAACCTAGCAGTGTATGAAAAATGTATGAGACATGAGATGAAAAGATATCTGTTTAACCTTATAGGGTGTAAACATTATTAAATTTATTTATAGTTGTGATGAAGGTTGGAAGTCACTTTTTAATATATATTTATTTTATATCCTTTCTTTTTTTCTTCTTCCTTTTTTCTCTGCCTATTCTATTATTTTCATTATCTTCTCTTTCCCTAAACTTGGTTTCTATTAATGTAACTACAATCCCTACAATTTTTTTCTTAAAGAAATATTCTAATGCATGAAAAATGTAGAGAAGTAAATAAACAACAGTGTAATTTCCATACATATATTTATTTTATATACTGGATATATTTATTGTTTTCATAATTTTGAGATACTTTGATGTTTACAAGTTATTTGGGGATATTATACGACATGAATTAGCAGTTCTATGTTTAGAACATAGAATAATAGGGTTGGAAATGACCTGGGAGGTCTTCTAGGACAAATGTCTGTCCAGTCTCTTCTTGAAAACCTCCAGTGATGGAGCACACTACTTCTGGCATTAAGCTGTTCCACTGATTAATTGTTATCACTGTCCGGAAATGTCGCCTTAATTCTAGATTGTATCTCTTAAAAGATCTTCCACATGTCTAGTTCTTGTCCTCCACTCAGTTGTTTTGGAGAATAAGTTGATTCCATCTTCTCTATGACAGCCCCTCAAGTACTGGAAGTCTGCTATCGTATTATTCCTGGTCCTTTTCTTTGTTAGACTAGACCAGGGGTAGGCAACCTTGGCTCTTTTATGACTCGTGGACTTCAACTCCCAGAATTCCTGAGCCAGCCACGCTGAGGGGAAAGGGAGAGGTTTCCAAGCTGAGCCATGCTGGCTCAGGAATTCTGGGAGTTGAAGTCCACGAGTCATAAAAGAGCTGAGGTTGCCTACCCCTGGACTAGACATACCAAGTTCTCTCAATCCATCATATGGTTTTAGCCTCCAGACCCCTTTCTTGTATCGTGGTGACCGGAATTGGATGCAGTATTCCAAGTGTGATCTCACCCATGCAGTATAAAGCATCACTAACACGTCACATGATCTTGAAACTATCCCTCTGTTGATGCAACCTAAGATTTCATGAGCTTTTTTGGCAGCTGCAGCACACTGCTGGCTCATATTTAAGTAAGGAGCTGCTTATTGCCCCAGAGCGTGATTGAGACTGTTTGTGTGAAAGCAACATAGCAAGCTGCAAAATGCCACTGCCAGAACAGTTTACCGTTAGGCATTTTGTTTCGAGTGGGACTTTTAGGTTTGAAATACTGAAGCGCTAAAGAAGTGGTTATTTGTTTTCAAACGGTGCCCCAGAATGCTCATGGGACTGAATAGAATGAACTTTAGCAAGTTCTCTACACTTTTGGAAAGTCCAGTGTTTGCTTTCTGATACTCACTAGCCAGCTCCTCACTTCTTTGTCTGCCAGGGTCTCTGCCACAACTGTAGACCTTTTCCTCCTTTCTGGTATTTAAACCTCACAAAGGCAGAGCACGTGTAAAAAAAGATGGGAATTGATAGGGATGAGCTGGTCAAATAAAGGAGGGAGACAGCAATTTCAAGTTGACTGGTAGATCTGGCAAAAACCTCTATAACAGCTCTCTAATGCAGAAACAGCACAGCACTGTGTGTTGCAAGCTTAGGTGGTGTTTTTTTTTCAGATTGTACTCTTGAGTGCATGAGATCTTTTCATTCACTATTTGTAACTCTTGATGTGGGGAGTTACTCCAGACCTCTTATCTTTGTTGCTCCTCTGCATTCTTTCTTGGGTCTGAACATTTTTTTTTGTATTGTGGTGACCAGAAATGGATGTAGTAGTCATATTTGGTCACACCAGTGCAGTATAAAGTGGTACTATCATTTCACCTGATCTGGAAACTATTCCTCTGTTGATAGGACTACATTAGTTTTTTTTTTGGCAACTGAAGCACACTGCTGGATCATACTTAACTGGTGGTCTATTAGGACAGGGCTTTTCAACCTTTTCACCCATTGTACCACTTTTAGGATATGGCAACATCCGAGTACCACCAGTCACCAGCAAGGTGTCAAAAACCTGATGACCATAAAAAAAGGAAAAAAAGTGATGAAGTACAGGTAGTCCTCGACTTACAACACTTCGCTTAGTGACTTTGCAAAGTTACAATGCATTGAAAAAAGTGCCTCCCAAGCCAAAGCCGAGCAAGATACCTGCCTGCCCACCCGGCGGCGCTCTTCCTCCTGTCTGAGGTTTTCATTGTTGTGAGCATTTCTGTTGAGGATTGGCAGTGGGGGTGGGGTGGGGGGTGTTTGGTTTTTATTCCCCCCATCTGCTGGGTGGTTGCAGCAGTTTTGGTCACTTTACATGACCCTGGGACACTGTGACTGTCATAAATATGAATCAGTTGCCAAGCATCTGAATGTAAATCACAAGACCCTGGAGATGCTACAACATTCCAGCTGATCGGCACTTCTTCTGGGCTCAGCAGATGTGCCAGGATCAGCGCCAAGCTCCAGCTGGAGCCTGGCACTGATCCTGCAGCTTCCACTGAGCCCTGACAGCCCCTAAGAAGCGCTGATCCTTGCACTTCTGCTGAGCCCTGACAGCCCTGCAGCTCCAGCCGTCTCTCGCTCAGGCTTGTGCAGTGCTGCCACCGGTTCAGCTCATTCCCCTCCCCCGCTACCACTTTTCTAGGATGGTCACGTACCACCTGCCAGGTGCCAATGTACCACAGGTGGTACCCATACCACTGGTTGAAAAGCCCTGTATTAGGACACCTCTCACAGTTGCTACTGTTGAGCCAGATACTACCTATTCTATATCGGTGCATTGTTTTTTTCTTGCCTATCTATAAGCAAAGGTCTGCTTTGGTTTAGCTACTGGCTCTCCATTCTTATATACACTTCTTGCTTTTACTGCTATTAACTGCTTGCTTCAGCAGATTCTTACAAAAACTCATTTATTGGGGAAGTTTCCAATAGGTTGTGTTCATTATCTAATTATTCCTTAATTACATTCCTGAAATCAGAATTGGTTTACAGTTTTCGTGCTAGAAATCATTTTAAAGTATTTAAATGACAACTCCAGTTTAGCCACTTGTATTGGAGATTAATCAATCGGTTAACTGTTCTTGTTAATTAGATTTTTATTTACAATCTGATGTTCTTGAATTCTCTAAGTACATTAAGGTTAAATTTGCTATACTTTCCATTACTGAAAGGTGGCATTTTAGAATCTCAAAAAGGAGCTGCAGTTGGAAGATCATTTTCTTTAAGCTGGAGAGATCATCCTGACGTTACAGAACCAATGAGATTTAGGAGTGCTACCACCTCAGGAGTACCGGGAATTGAGAAAGCAAGGAATATAGTGCGTCAGAGAACAACAGGTTAGAAAATAAAATAATAAAATGTCTAATAATAAAAATGTCAGTAATTTTTTTAAAAAAATTAATTTCTAACATTTCATATTTCCTTTGATTTGTTGAGTTGCTCTGTAAACCATCTGGTTTTTGTGGCGGTTTCTATATAATTCTGCATATGAATTGTTTTCATTGCCCTAGGACTCTTCTAAAGATCTGGCAACCCTCCCCTTGGCTTAGAATTTGTATGTGAATCAAATATTAGAGTGAGTGTTTCTGGTCCAGTTAGTATAAGACACTTAACTTGGATGTAGGTAGAGAGGGGAACTTTCCGTTTTGGTTATTCAATGTTAATTATGTAGAATTAATGTGTAAATTTAAATTGTAAGTGGTTGGGATTGCAAACTTATTGGGATTTCACACACCTATGTCTAAAAAATAGTTGGGCCGTCATTTATAGGATCAGCATGTCATAATTTGGCAGCACATACTTGGTTTTTGATTCTGGTTATTCAGTGGAGGGTTCCATTGCATTGATTGAAACAACATTTGAAACTCTTACATGGTTCCTCCTGTAGTTTCTGTGTGTATCTGTGCACATGTTTTCAAGTATTTAATCGGTTTTTTAATTTTATGGAAGATTCAAAGGTTATATTTGTATAATGTAAAGACCTTTGCTATTAAATTGCAAGATTATTGTGACTGGCAGGTTCGATATTATTATAAGTTATATAGTTTGAAATACTTGTAGCTCTAAGAGTAAAAACAAAATTCTTGGAAAATCTGTAACAAATACTTTTGCATTCTTTTGGTGTTCAAAAATGCTTGTAATTTTTCATCAACTTTGGAAGTTTGATTAGTAACATGACCTCTACTGTAAAAAATATTCCTCTGATTGCCTCTCAGTTTCTTTTACTACCTTTCTGGGGTTCGTAGTAAGACATTTTCAACTCCATTTTTTGTGGGGGGGGCTTTTCTTCATTCATCTTTATTAATTTAAATCATGGCTTGTTTTAATCATGGTTTCTTAAAAAAATACAGGTTTAGTCTCAACAGAGAACCCATGGTTTAGTTGGCCTCTTCCTAGTTGTATCTTTGTAGTCTCTTTATCACACATGGATGAAACACTGCGTAGACCCCAGAAGCTTTTAAAATAGGAAAGGACTTTTGCCAGGAACTTTATGTTTCATAAGGACTTATTCTTGCAAAGATTTCTATATTTGTAATGGATGTATGGTCTATAGCAGGGGTCCCCAACCCCCTGGCCGCAGATTGGAACCAGTCCATAGCCTGTTAGGAATCAGACCATGCAAGCAGCAGCCGAGTGAGTGAAGCTTTTTAAAAGTTTTTATAAAGTTGTTGGTAACATTTGCCTTCGGATGAACTGCAGCTATTGTTTCAACTATTCAAAATACTGTACACTGTTCAGTTCTGTCTTATTTCCCTATTTTAATTATAGATACTTATAGTTATATGAGGTTGATTTTTATAAGTAATCATGAAGAGTTTTGGGGTTTTTTTTCTCAGTTTCAGAACAACAGCTTTAAACTGAAAAGGTGAATCCACTGGTACCCCCTACTCTTTTAGTAGGCTTAATTTCCCTCAGTATTTACTCCTGGCTCCATTCTATAGGGATTTTTGAGTAAGGTAAGACAAGAACTTAGCATCTCCCATATGATATGTTCAGTATGCAGAAACCTTGTGCCTTGGAAAAGGTACACAGTTGAAAAGTATTACTAAGCAGAGGGAATTCGTTCTATTATCAACCATCTGTGTACAAATCTTAGTTGTGAGACTTGTCCAGAAGCAAATTCTTTTCTTGTTCTCCACCATAATATAAGAACTTACCATTTATTGCTTAGCTTGGAAAACTATTGTATCAGATTCATGGTTCTTTACTATTGCCTCCTTTAACTATGCTACAGGTAGTTAACCACACATTTAGTGACAGTTCAAACTTGCAATAGCACTGAATGAGTGTTGCTTGCAACCAGTTCTCAGAGTTTCAGCTGCTGCAAGACTCCACATTCACATGATCACAATCCTGGCATCTGGCTTGCAATTATAATGTCGCATTTGCCCACGGCTGAGGTTTTTTTTTGGCTGGCTTCACACAAGCAAGGGTAATGGGGGAAACCGGCAAGAGGTTGCAAATGGCAACCATGTAATGTTTCACTTAATGATGGAAACCAGGAATGGTAGAATTGTTATCACTAAGCGGGACATTCACATGGCATGTTGCTTTATGACCACCGTGCTTAGCAACAGCAATTCTGATCCCAATTGCCATTGTTAACTAAGGACTACCGGTATGGCGTTCTTGTTCAACCACTCTATCTTTGCCCATCATCCAACAATTTCATATAGCTCCCCAAGAAACAAAAGGACCCATTTTCTTCCTATTCTATTTCCTGGTAAATATCTAATTTGCCAATTTTCCAGGTGGCTCACCATTCTTCTGTGGTGAATAATCTGATAGAAAGCATTCCCTTTACATTTTTCTATGATAGTATCAACAATGCTTTTAATAGAATTTGGATTCCTCTTTTTTGAGTGTTATTAGAGTAAATGAGATATGGTTCCTCTCCAAATGAAAACATGAAGTTAATTATTTGGACCTTTGCAATTTTCAAAGCATTACATTCAAACCCATCCTTTGGAACAGAATTATCAGGTCACTGCTAACAACATGATTATGGTTTTCTACATCAATAAATAATGTAACATACATTGTCTAAGCTTTTTCAGATGAGATTGATGCCTCTGCCACTGGATAACATTTGTAACTATTTGCCTCTTAGGGTCTGGCAACAAGAAGACTGATTGGATGGGACTGAATCTGTTAGTAGCAAGGACAATATTTAATTTGTGAGAGACTCCCTTTATTTATCTTTTCCCATTCACTCAGAAAATTTTTGTCAGCATTTCTGCAATAGGGAAGGAACCCAGAACAGAAAGAGTTCATTGAGAGTTTATTTTCTTATAGTTAGTGAGAAAGTGGACCTTCCAAAACAAAGAAGGAGCTAGATCAGCAGATAGGCAACCTCGGCTCTTTTATGACTCATGGACTTCAACTCCCAGAATTCCTGAGTCAGCTATGAAGCCCATGAGTCATAAAAGCAGTGGCGTAGCGTGGGGGGTGCAGGGGGGGCCGGGCGCAACATCTGGGGGGGTGCGCTTGCACTCGCAGCTCTCTGCCCCTGCCTGGCTCACTCTCTCTCACTGCAGTGCTGGCTGTGCGAATCTGATCCGAGCCGCCGGGTTAGGGGGCGCAAATTACTTGCCTTGCCCCGGGTGCTGACAACCCACGCTACACCACTGCATAAAAGAGCTGAGGTTGCCTACCCCTGAGCTAGATAATTAATTCATTTCATACAATGGGAATGAGAGACAATGTTTTGAATATGCTTTGTATATACAGTGTTTGCTCTTGACTTACAGCACGGACTTAAATTCCTTGACTAGATAGATACAGTGGTATTCCATGCTGAATGCTGCTTACTGTCAAACCTGCTGAAAAAATATTTTCAAGTAGCAACAGCAACGGGTGAATCATGAACAACCAACAGTAACTGTGCCCTTAACCAACTACTAACTTGAATTTTGCACAGTGCATTTTTTTTGCCCAAGATGCAAAGCTTGTCAAGCAACATCGCAACAGTTCTTGCATTCAGCAGTCTAAAGGCTCAGCTGTACAGCCTTCATTTCACATTACTACTGTATGTGAACAGGTAGTCCTCAAATTGCAAGCACAATTGGGAGAGGCACTTCCATCACTAAGCGATGTGGTTTTTAAATGAGTTGCAACTGATGTTGCAACCATTTTCTTGTGGTTCTTAAGTTAATCATGCTATCTTTAAATGAATCTCACTTTCTCTTTTGGCTTTGCCAGCAGTGTCATAAATTTGAACAGTTGTTAAGATAATGGTTATACATGCTTTTTTGGTTTTGGCAACATTTCTTTGAAAATGAAAGCAAATGGGAACGTGTAGGAATAATATATTAGAATTATATAATCAGCATTAGCATTTCTTCATAGCAATTGCTTTGAAAAAAATGCGACCTGTTTGTTATATCCAAAATGGTTGTCAGTCCATTAACATGTGTTTAAATGGCTCTCCCCTCATCCTGTTTTCTTTCGGTCCTTCAGCTAGCTTCAATGGGTAGAATCAGGACTGAATTAGTACTTGCTATTTTATTGGATAATGAATATCTCCACATTTCTGTAATTTGGGACAATTCATTCCTTTAAAAAAACAAACAGTTTTGGAACACTGAAAAACTTGAACTAATAAGGATCAAAATTCCCAATGTTGTTCTGCGTTCAGAATACTTAAAACTGCCATTTAAAGTCTAATTATTCTGCACCATTCCCACTGCAGTTTTTAGGCTCTGGCAAAGATAAATTAAAGATTATTATTATTACAGTTTGTCAGCCAGGTGTTTAGGTTGGATTTGGCATTTTTAACCATCTTATCTCAGGGGTGTCAAACTGCTGGCCTGCGGGCCGGTTGCCTCATACGGATGCCATGCCCACCCCAGCTCCGGCAATGCAAAAAAAGTTGTGATACATTGCGACACGTCACATGATGCGGTGAGTTTGACACCCATGATCTATCGAGTCCTTCCCAAGAACCTGGCATAGGCAGATGTTGTTTTTGATAGATTTGTTTGTGGCAAAGTCAGCCAAATGTTTAGACTCAAACTGGCATTTTTATGCATCCCTCTCAAGAACCTGGGATAGGCAGATTGTTTGATGGTGTTAAAGGTATTGTTACATGATGTAAGCTGTTCCAAGTAAAGCAGCCTTTTGTAATTGATTGATAGTGATTTTGTCAATGCTGATATCACCGTGGGTATTACCTTCACTTTTTTTGCCACAACTGTTCTGTTGCCATCTTCTTACAGATTCCTAGGTGATCATGTGGCCATTTTCTCTACAGTAATCCAATGTGCAAGCATAAGAGGTGCTTTTTATAGAATCAGTAACACAGAGAAATAAGGATGATGAGCAACATTAATGCTGCAGGAGTTCCAAAAGCAAGATTGTCATTCTGTCCTCTAGTTCATTTTTTTTAATAAACTGGGTTTCTAAAAAAAAATCTTGAATATTGGATAACCTTACAGACAGATACCATTTACTGAATTTCTTCTGTACTGCTTTTTACCTTAATGAATTGTATATGCACAGCATTCAAGTTTATGAAATTCTAAACCTGTTATTTTCTGTTTTATGTGGAAAAACATCATCCTGTTAAGTAAAATAAAATTACTCTTTTACTTCTATTAATTTATTTTTCCCTGTAAGCGAAGCGAAGTCGGTCTATCAACAACTGTGCTCGTCTCTGTGAGGCTTTGCCAGCCACTAAAAGTGCGCCTCTTCTCCTCCATACTGTGAGCTCTCTCTTGCCTGATATCTCTTACGCTTCTTACTCTTGCACTTTTACAGGTATGGTATTATACAATTTAGCAAGATTGCGCTCTGCTTTATTTCACCCTATATCTTACATACGGCATCCTAAATATTGCATAATAATGTATTTTGATTGAAAACGTCGATGTTTTTCCAAGTGTGTCAGAAAGTAAGCATTAACAATCTGAAATCTTGTTTAGATGAAGCAGCTTCAGATTCCCAAGTTTCTTTGAGTCTGAAACCAAAATCTTTAATATATATATTATATTATATTTAATATATAATTTATTATATATATATATATATATATATATATATATATATATATATATATATATATATATATATATATATATATATACATACATACATACATACACACACACACACACACCAATTTCCCTTGAACATGCATACATATACACAGTACATTCTTTTATACTCAGAGAGACTTAATTGTTTACTTTTAAATATAACAGTTTCTTAGACTTTTACAGCATTCTCAAGTGGTCAATAATCATTGGGAAGTACAGTTTGAATGGGATAAATCCTATCACCACCTATTCTTGACATTCCCAGTTTCTCTCCATGTAGCTAAATCAGCAGCTGATTTTTCCCAGCTCACAGGAGATCATATCATGGGCACACATCTATTCCAATTCCCTTGTATGTTTAGATTTCTTTTCCAATTTAGCCAAATATATTTGAGAAAATGAGGAAAGAGAATCAACCATGATTCTAGTTCCTAATCTTGATATAAATTTCTGTAGAATTGGAGTAGGATGGATAGATAGCCTGCTAAGAGATTGCTGGCAATGGCCACTGATGAACTCATGTTTGTCAACTGGAGGTCAGTCATCTTACCAAGATGAATTTATTTTAAGAGGAAGGGCAAATGGGAAATGCACATACTTTATTTGTTCTGTTTCTTTTGGAGGCACGTCTTCATTGTAAGATTTCCAAGCTCTACCACAAACAGAGCAACCTAATGACACCAGAGATCTATCAAAAGAATGTTGATATTGTAAGTCCCCTTTGCATCCTCAAGCTCTGCTTCCATTGTTAAATCCTCCAGCCCATGCTGCCATCTCCACTGTCTGTCCTCTTTTCAGGGATGCTACCTGGTACTGGACTCAAGAGTGCTTGTATTAGAATGACGTGGCAGAAGCACTTGAGTTCATTGATGTGATTTTATTTTTCCATTACTACCTTCCCCTTTAGAAATGCTGCTGTTCAACAGAAGAGCTGCCGAGGCCATTATTGCCTCTTCCACTCTTGTCATAGATGGAGAGGCTGTGAGACTGCCCTGCTCTTCCTGTGCACTGAGAGTTACAAATCAACTAGAATGCAGCAGGTCTGCTAGGATTCTTGTCTTTCCCAGATTGCTACAGCTTTCACACACAACTACAAGTGCCAGGTGTTCCCATTTAAATTTAGAGGTATTGGAAGCATGACAATAGCAAGAGGAGTCATGTTTTAGAGCCTAATCACTACAAATCACTTTCCCAAGGAAAAATGTATTAAATATTTTAAAAGTCACATTTTGTTTTGAAAAATATGGAAAAAATGGGAGTAAGCTGGTTTCACAAATCAGCTTGTTCACTTATCCTCATAACATTTTGACATCTGATGAATTCAAAATATATTTTTGTTAAGAAATGTTCCTTCTTATCTCGAAGTCCAGAATTAATGCATTTCCCCCAAAACTCAGGTCTCTGGGTTTTAAAACTGCACGTAGTAAGATATAACGCTACACTGAAATATTAGGTGTGAATATTTCAAGAGGAAAGCCTTGCAGATGTACTCATACTTATTTCTGTGGAAATATAATTAAACAGATATGATTAAACCAATGCAAAAATAAATTTGTAACTAGATATGTTAAGTAAAAATGAAAAATTGGAGGTCAATGTTATATTACAATTTTATATTATATATATAATGTATTTTTATGTACTTTCACTTGATGGGTAAAGTAAATCAATTAGATAGTACTTATAAAAGTGGCCAGTAGGGTTATTTTGAATTATGGATAGCTCTGGGTAATATTGAGACATACTCTGTCTACATTCTCATGGTAGCATAACTTTTAGTTCATATCCCAGACAATCAAATAAATATATGCCGGGAGCAGTTTGTCAGCCTTTATTTTCCCATTATGGTATTCCAGCTATTATAGTAAATAGCCAGACTGTACTTCCAATACATACAGGAATATCAGATTCATAATTAGAAATGTTTCTATATCAATCAATGGACAAGTATTGGTTGCACACAAACTTAAAACGTGTGTGTGTGTGTGTGTGTGTGTGTGTGTGTGTGTGTGTGAAAAGCTGATATTTGAAACTTCTTTACAGTTACCATATTTCTTACATAAGGGAATTCATTTTGTTGGAAAAAAATTCTTGCTGAGAAGAAACAGTGTTCTGATAAGTTCTTAATCCTTCTAGATAACCCTTCATACTTCAGATCATAGCACATTCCCATCATAAGTCAATAGTACAATGGGTTAAACTGTATTATACTGTATGTTTACCTTGTGTTAAGTGACAATGTTTTATATGTTAATTGAAAAGAAGGATGTAAATATTTTAATAAGTGAAAGACCTTTATTAGAAATAAATATGGACATTTTAAAAATGTAATTGATAATACCTTTGTATCAATCCCTATAGAAAGTGAACAACATGAACTATCAGAAAATGGATCAGGAATTATTAATCAGCAACCGGTAAACTTATTGAGAGCAGAATATAACAGTCCTTTTTCAGATCAGGATCAATTAACTCAGAGCAGTAGTACCTCTGATATTAGAGAACAATGCAGTTCTGATATTTTCCAAGGTAATCTAGAAATACTTCGAGAAAGAATTGTTTTTATATGCAATCGCTATAAGTAACAACATCTGAAACACTATTCATACCATGTGCTAAATTTATTTACTATGCCATTTTCTGTTCATTTTTACATATATACTTCAGTAAGTCTGATAGCCATTTTTAATTATAGCCCATTTATGTAAAACATACACTAACGTAGCAAAAAAAGAAGTCCAGTCAATTCAGTCAGGTCATTCATATTTAAACAGCTTTTCTTGTTAGAGCAGAAATGTCCCAGTTTACAGGCAACAAACCCAGGTATAAAGAACAAAACAAATCAAATCTTTATTACAATCGTAAACCAGCATACATATACATATAAATTATTAGGTTTTTATCTCGCATTTTTTATCTCTATAACTGAAGATGGCCAACAACCCTATGAGATGGATTGGGCTGAAAGAGTGTGTCTGATCCAAAGTTACCCAGTTGGCTTTCCTGCCTCAGGGTGCCTCAGACTAGAACTTACAGCCACCTTGTTTCTAGGACAGCACCTTCACCACTACACCAAACTGACTGTGAAAAGGATGCAAGAACAGAAGAAACATTTTAGTCAGCCATGTTATAAATGGCTTTTTATAAATCAGCATCCTTCATATGTAACAGGTTTGCAGTCATTTGGAAACTATTACATTATGCAAGATCTCAATGTTTTAGGTAGTTAGTATTTTCAAACCACCAGAAGACAACAACTAGTGTTTCAAAGCCAGCTCTTTTCCTAAATACTTAAATGTGATTTTGCAGTTTGCAAAGTAACTAATCTCAGCTAGTTACCTGATTTCAACTACTAATTTTTGTCATTTTTTTAAAAAAAAAACCTTTAAAAACAGTATACCATATTTATGATCATTAATATATTCAATAATTATAAATAATACATTTAATGCTTACATGAATTTAATAATTGTGTAAATGTAAATATGCGCATATATTTTCATAAGTTATAAAATTGCCTATTTGAAATAATAAACATATTCAAATCAGTTTGTTAATTTTGTAATCCATAACATTTGACTCGTACTTCACAGTTAGAAAAACAGAGAGTTCACAAAATTTAACTGCAGGATCCAGATCTGTTCACAAAAGTAAGGAGACCATGAACAAGGAAAGTACACTACAAGAAGTAAGTACAAATAAATAGGATCACAATGTATATTAAAATAAGACATATGTGTAAACTTCATTATATTAAAATAATGTATTGTTCTGTTATGTTTTATGGTAACAATTGACAATGTAAAGAATGGAAGCATGTTGTGAAAAAACGTAGAACTAAGAGAAGTACAGACTTTTTTCCATATACTATTGTCAAAGTATATGGAAATACCGTATTTTCCGGCGTATAAGACGACTTTTTAACCCATGAAAATCACCTCAAAAGTTGGGGGGTCGTCTTATACGCCCAGTCATCTTATACGCCGGAAAATACGGTACTCAGTTACAGAACAATGATTAAGTTTAAACTTTAATTTATTAAATAGCCATAGCCCACAACATACATTAACATTACAAATATTTATAGAATTAAAACAGAACTTAATACTGGCCCATACCTACCACTGCTTAACTTCCATTTATTTAGATAAACATTTCTGCAGTTAATGTAAGTAGGGTTACATCCTGTATTTGTTTAAAATAAGATGAAAGAATTTTTTAAAAATCCTCTGAACTGAGAGATACCCCACATCTTTTCAATATGTGTCTCACAGGCTGATAAATATAATTAAAGATATAAAAGCTTATTGGGCAAATATTCAGTCTGAAAAGGGAAGAACAGGAATGTGAGGCCTCAATCACTGTTGAAGGCATAGTTTGCAATTTTTAAAGTGAATGCTTGCCAGGCTAGGTAGAAGGCTATGTGAACTAAATACTTACCTCTTTAACGGTCCGGTTTTCGACTGCCACATCGTGGTCAGAGTCCCTCATCAGCAGATACCTGGACTGGTCCCAGTCAGAAAGCACACTTTTCCTATTAAGAAATCAGTGCTGTGAAAAGCACACAAAAAGTTTTAAAATTCTGTCTCATTGCAATTACGATTAGATAATGTTGGCTTTGACAAGAACAGAAGTTGACACTACAACAGCTAACAGTGTTATCAATTCTCTCTCTCTCTCTCTCTCTCTTTTTTTTTTACATATACAGACATTCACATGTCCTTTTTTCATTTTTTTTCATCCCTGTTAATTATTTTAACAAGTTTTACTGCCCTTTTCATCTCCAACCATAGAACAAATAAATGAAATCAAAATAATTAAGGAATGATGCCTAATATTGTGAAGCTTGTACGGTAATAGTGTGTGAAATTGATCGGTGCTTTGAAGGAGACAATTTTGAAGCTACATTGCAATTATTATATTAATACGTAAAACACATTTTTTCACAAAATCATGCAGGCAAGCAACACTCCATCTGAATTAATTCTCAGGACAGACAGACAGCAGTTACATGGAAATCAGAAAGAGAAAGAAAAATGTAAGTTTTTCAGAAAAATCACTTTTATCGAAACGATTGGTGAAATAGAATATACTAATGTCACAAGATTCATATAATAACATTTTCTGCTTTAATTACTTCAGTCATATTTTCAGATTGTATTATTACAGCCTATTTTATATAATTTTTGTTATAGGTGAAAGTATTAGCAGCGATACTTCTATTGGCTACAACAATGAAATGGGCATGAGCTTGGCTACCTGGCAAACATGTGAAGAAAATAATGATGTCTCCATGCACGCTGACATTTCTGTGGATCCAGATGCCCACCAGTGGTTGGCTGCCAACTTCTCAGGTAGGCAATCTTAAAAGGGAAAGGTAAACTAACTTGATATTAATCATAACATTACATTCCTTCAGCTAAGGAAACTGAGTTACGAAATGGTTGAGCTTTCTACCATCTTGTTTGGAGATAAAACAAAGGACATGACATCTTCATTCATTCATCCCATGCTCAGAGGCTCGTATCAGCTCTTCTGCTTTGCCTTCCCTAGTGATTAGCCCTTTCACCTCTTCCCAGAAAGGGAAACATATGATATTATCATATTTCTTAAGTGCCTAAACTGTATTAACTTTAATATATTTATTTTTATTTATTTTAATTCCATTTATATCCCGCCCTTCTCCGAAGACTCAGGGCGGCTTACAAGCTTAGCGGGTAGCCTTCATTCTATGTATATGCCTGCTTATTAGGGCTTTCACACAAACCCCAAGCGGCATTATTACAAAGTCAGCTTAATTGCCCCCAACAATCTGGGTCCTCATTTTACCTACCTCGGAAGGATGGAAGGCTGAGTCAACCTTGAGCCTGGTGGGATGCGAACCTGCACTAATTGCAGGCAGCTGGTGTTACTTAGGGAGGCATTAGCCCACTGCTCCACCAATAGTATATGTCTGCATATGCATACTGGTATACGTGCAAACTTGTATTTCTGCAGGTACTTTTCACTGATACAATAATATCTTCCAAAGTGAGATATACCTGGCGTAACTTTATTGGTTTTTAGGTACAGGACCAAGGTGTTTTATTCTCCTGGGAATTTTAATCAGTGTGTTAATTTTTAACATGCTGATATTCAAAAACATTTTATTCAAGCTGCTACATTTATGGTTTTATTGTCTTTATCATCTTTTTCTTATTACGGTATTTTATATTGTATATTTTAATTGCTCTAGAAGTTTGTATGGTTTTACTTAAATGTGAAAACCTGGTTTCTTTTTTAAAAATGTTTTTATATCATAAGATATGTGTATGATTTCAATAAAGTGCTATTTATGCATTATTGATGGTATAAAAGTCTATCTTTAAAGATAGAAAAAAAGGAAAGGTTTATAGCTTTGCATCTTGGTTTCTAATTTACCCCTGTAAAAGTTTATATTGGCTGTGTTTTATGATATAGTCTATCTATGGCAGGCATGTCAAACTGCCAGCCCACGGGCCTTATACATCACGCCAAAACTGCGCCCACCCCATTGCTGACAATGTGGAAAAAGTCGCGATACGTTGCGCGATGTCACATGACATCGCAAGTTTGACATGCCTGATCTATGGGAACCATTCTTGCTTAAATTTGGTTAAACTCATCAGAAGTAACATATATATTGTTAATATATAAGCAAGTATGGTTCTCATAGATAGAATACATTATACAACAATAACATATATATATATAGTTAATTTTTCCATTGTTGCATATTCTCTAAGTTTAATTTCCCAGTCAGATACTGTTAGAATTTTGTTTTTCTTCTACTTATTGGACAACATTTAGTTTTGTTTCCCTAAGCATAAATTTGTTGTTGTTAGTTATGAAGTCGTGTCCGACCCATCGCGACCCTATGGACAACGTTGCTCCAGGCCTTCCTGTCCTCTACCATCTTCTGCAGTCCTTTTAGGCTCACGCCTACTGCTTCAGTGACTCCATCCAGCCACCTCATTCTCTGTTGTCCCCTTCTTCTCTTGCCCTCAACCTTTCCCAGCATTAGGCTCTTCTCCAGTGAGTCCTTCCTTCTCATTAGGTGGCCAAAGTATTTGAAGCATAAATATCAGTAAATTATGATGTTTTCTGGGATTATACCTAGTAAGAAAAATGTGATTTCCAAACTTCATTAGAAAAGGAACTATGGCACCAGTCGTAAATTAAGTTTATGACTATTCTGTCATCTCCAACTGCTCTCTTTGCAGTTTCCTTACAAGGAGTAACTGTCCAGAGCACTTGTGAGGGATGTCATGTCCTCTCCTTATTCAAAGAGCCGGTCTACTCACTGGCTGTTCATTCTTTAGTGTAGTCATCAGTTACGCTTTTTGTGGAGCCATCTTCTGTCCACCATTTCTTCCTCCAAAGTCCCAAAAATGATATTGTGAATGTTTCTTTCACGTAAAAAAGTATGTTCGTTTTATCATGCAGTATTTTTTGTTTCTTCTGTCTCTCTGTTTCAAAAACTAAACTTTTTTAAATAAATAAAATGTGATACCTTTTTCTCTTTTTGCACATCATGTTAAAAAGGCTAATGCAAACCATTCCTTCTTCTAGACAGCAGTGAATTCCTTGCCGATGATTGTAGCATAATTGCTGGTGGCAGTCTTACTGGATGGCATCCTGACTCTGCAGCTGTATTATGGAGAAGAACATTAGGAATTCTTGGAGATGTGAACAATATCCAGTCTCCTAAAATACATGCCAGGGTTGTTGAATATCTCTTTGAGTTATGGCACAAATTAGCAAAGGTATGGTTGAATGTTATGATGAATTTACTGTGATGTAAGCAGCTAAAATAAACATTGAGTAATACATTCAGATCAAATGAAATTTT
This sequence comes from Vipera berus, assembly GCF_964194415.1. Classification (NCBI taxonomy): domain Eukaryota; kingdom Metazoa; phylum Chordata; class Lepidosauria; order Squamata; family Viperidae; genus Vipera; species Vipera berus. The sequence continues at coordinate 123,387,307 of NC_138204.1, read as the reverse complement.
CAATATTTTAAAATATCCTTACTAACCCAATTTATTAAGACTTCAGCAGTTGATTAGTCTGCTGGAATTGTGCACCCAAAATGCATAAAAGTACCCCCATTTTTTTGCCCCACACATGCTAAAAAACAGGCTAACTTGCTAGATCTGGTCCCTAAGCCAAACATTTCGGACCCCTGTATTTTAGCGAATGTGATGATGCTATTAGCAAACAAAATGTTGCTGAAGAATTATGGTCTCCAGTTGCAGACATTTGCTGAACAAATAAGCTGGACTAAATAAGGAATAAATGAACTAAAATCCAGCAATATCTAGAAAGCGATGGATTCTCCACCCTTCCGCTAATATGTTTAGGACAGGTTTAATGTATATTTCTTTGTGGCAAACTAATGGATTTGTTCCATAGAAAATGGAGAAGTTTGCAAACAACTGCAGTTTCATAACCCTGTGCATCACAGAATAATGATGAAAAAAGGCAATAGGAGAAATACATATTTAGTATTCCACTGATTTCCTGTTAAATGAAGAAAAGAAAGAACATGTATAGACCATCTCATATCTTGGTCTCATCAGCTAAATTTATTCAAACCAAATAGAAAATAACTTTTGAGACCCAATATTTTGCATGTAAATGTTTTAAGAACAATGCAGCTAACCTTATAAGGCTGATGAAATTTAAAACACTTACATTGCTTTCTGTTTGTTTGTTTTAGATAAGAGACAACCTGGCAATAAGTCTGGATAACCAGTCTACTCCTTCCCCTCCTGTTTTAATTCCACCACTTAGAATATTTGCATCATGGTTGTTCAAGGTAAGTTGTTCATTTGCTTTTGCATTAAATGCAAACAGTTTATGGATGGATTTGGAACAGTGGAAAAGTTTTTTTATTGCCAAACAAGATGCCCTACTTGGAATGTTCCCTCAGGATGTTTTTAGTGTCTTGTGTTCCAGGTGAATAAAGTCAGAAATGTTTTGAATATTCTGCAAGAGGTGTGCATGACACAGAAAATGTGTTTCTGTTTTAAACCGTTTCCTAATACGATACCACTCTGACATATTGAGTGATCCATGTTCCAAATAGAAAACGCCTGAAAATTTTCTGAATCTTCCAGCCACATAATATAATGAGAACTTAAAAGAACTGTTGTGTTGTTGATTCACTCTAGTTTGGAGTGATATTGTATGCTGACTGCTACCTACCATGCAATCTAAAAAAAAAGTGAAGGGGATATTTTGTTAAAATAATGAAAATAATTAAAAATTATCTTAATGGAAGCAGCAGTTGTAATATATCTTTTTTAAAAAAAAATGTGGTCTACTTACAAATCCAGAAACCAATCTGTTTGTATTAGGTATCATTTGGAAACTGAAATAAAATAAAAAGTTCAATTATTTCATTAGTTATGCTAGTTCCAATGAAAATATATCACTAACCACTGTAGCATGAAGAGTGTACTCTGTACTCAAATCAAAAGTTAACAAAGCCAACATAGTAAGTACAGGTAGTCCTCGAGTTATGACCACAGTTGAGCCCAAAATTTCTGTTGCTAAACAAGGCATGAACTGAATTTTGCCCCATTTTATGATCTTTCTTGCCACAATTGTTAAGTGGATTGCCGCAGTTGTTGTTAGTAACACGGCTGTTAAGTGAATCTGGCTTCCCCATTGACTTTGCTTGTCTGAAGGTCACAGGACACTGTGACCGTCATAGATATGAACCAGTTGCCAAGCATCCAAATTTTGATCATGTGACCATGGGGATGCTGGAAAGGTCGTAAGTGTGAAACACGGCCATAAGTCACTTTTTCCCATTGCCGTTGTAACTGCAGTCATTAAATGAACTGTTGTAAGTCGAGGTCTACCTGAAAGTTGAGGACTACCTTACTGCATACATGTAACGTTGTATTCTACCTAATGTCTACCTTTGTGTGCAAGGCATACTATAAAACCCAACATATACATGCATATAAGCCATAAATCCTACTTTCCCAATGGCAAAGATTTTAAAAAAATAGCTGTGATCATTTTCTTTCTATATGTAGCCTAAGGTTAGTTATCCAGAATAACCTATATGGAAACAGTGCAGCGTGTTTTGTGGGGTGTGACCTCAGAGGCAGTGGGCCTTTCTTACCCAGGCAAGTCAAGGAGTGAGGCTTAGCCATTGCCCTGCATGAATGGTAATGGGCCACGGCTAGGTAGGAATTGTGGAGACTTGAACAAATTTGCTGAAACCTCCTAGGAATATATAAAACCTGTATCCATTTTTTTTTGCATTACTGGAGGCTTGCACTAGATTTAAAAACTTGTCCATTTGTGGATTAACAATTTAAGATTTTTTTTTTCCTCATGAGTGTTTAACGAAATGTTTCTGACTAGCATGAAAACTAATTAATTAAATAAATAAATGAAATGAAATGTAGAATCAAAACCACCCTTTTGAGGATATTTACATATCTTAATATATAATGGTCTGGTTATTTCAGAGTTCACAAATGATTTAACAAAAAAAATTTTTTTAGGTTACAACTTTACCGGATGAATATAAAGAAGGAAAGATCCATGCCTACAAACTGATATGTGCTATGATGACAAGACGACAAGATTTTATGCCAAATCCTGACTACTTGGTGCATTTTTATCTTATCATGCACATTGGCTTAACTAATAAAGATCAGGTATTAATGAGATAGTTCTGATTTTAAAACTGAATTGCACTTATTAATACAATTTGCATAATTTGGATCATAAGAATTTTTGTAAATGAAAGGAAAATCTGGAGTGGATTGAAATGAAGTTAAGGGGAAGAGAGAAGGGAGGAAGAAATGAATGCCTTTCTTTCCAATAGAGGATACAGCTTTTAATAGAAGGGATTTCAACCTCAAACCATTTTTACTTCATTTCTTACTGAAAACTGGTTGTTCTTGATATCCCCATTGTAAAGGGCTTTTAGCTACTTTTCTAGCAACAGCAGTGCTTCTACAATCCTACTTTGCCTGGATAAGCCAAAGTGGGTATCCACAGGCAACGAAGAAACACAAAGCCTGTAGTTTTATGACATGGTTAAACCATAGGTCTAGCCATTGTCAGAATTATCTAAAATCACAGAAGTTTTCGGGTTTACCTATTAATGTATTATATATTATTTGTTTGATTTTTACTCCTGAGACGATTGCCAAACTCATTTATTTTTTTTTAGATTACAACTTTAGCAGATGAATATAAAGAAAGAAAGATTCAGGGGCCTTGTAGTATTGCAAACTTTGAGAAAGCCTATCTTAGACTGTAGAGATATTTAAAGCATCTGATTGAATTCTTCTGGATGACTTTCAGGTTTTAAGGCCTAAAAATGTGAACTAGATACTTGACACTGCTCAACAAAGACCTGTCCAGTTATTCTTTACCCCTTACCCCTTATTCATAAATTCTGCTTTATTCAGATATACAGTATGATATCTGAATATATCAGATATATTATACAGCCAAATATCTCTGTGCATGAGAACCAATTGTAATTTGCGGTGTTGGTAACTTTTCCCGGGTTTTTTTTCCTGGGAGCACCACTATGGACCCTAATGCGTTTTTTGTCATGCTTCCATAACAAAACTTCCATTCAGAGTGGTTAATTTCAAGGCTTTGCACTTTCAATTAACCAGTTGATCAGTCCTTTTTTTAAAAATTACAGTCTTCCAGGCATGCAAAAGAGGGCAATATGAAAAGATCAGGAAAAGGGATCAACACATAGGAAACGAGCAGTATCAATTGGAGCCATCCAGCAGAACGCATCATTTTAGACTGCCTTCCCCAATGTACATCAGCACCCCCTATATTGCTTGCATACATCTTAAAGCAGGATTTTAGGGAAAACGGCATTTCCAGGCTGTAGCACCTTTAGCTCCTCTGTAGACGAACATTGAATTAAAGCTAGAGGCATGTGGACATGTGCTTGGGAAATGACTAGTAGGCTGTCCTTGCATCAGAGGAAGATGCGTATTTGGGCTAGGTAAAGTATTGTAGTTTTCTTGGAAGTGAGAGGGGAGGGGAAGTAAAGAAACTGGAATCGGAACCAATTATTGCTAATTTATGTAATCCCCCTCAGTGTATTATATGCAATGTAATCTTTAGTAAGCATAGAATGCTCAGCTGGGGCTGGGAGTTATAAATTTGGTCTTACAAAGAATGATCTTAGAGCTTCATTATAAAAGGTCCCACAAGAGCATTCCTAAAAAAAGAGATCCTGAAGATCTGAAGAAGTATAAGTAGGATGGATTTGATTTAAATCAAATTGATTTAATTCATAATTTAATTCACTAGTCAGGGAGAGCCAACTTAATGTTTAAATCATTTCACTTACCAAGAATATTTTACAATAATCATTTCTAGTAAAAGTGGTTTTTTGATACAGTATGAATACAATCTTTTTTTCAGGGATGTATATTTTAATTTTAATACATTTTGGTCAGTTTTTAAAAAAATATTTTTCATAACAAATGAAATTAGAATATTAGTAGCAAATTAGCAGCTATGTAGTTGTGAAGACATTAGATGAACCAGCTCCAGTTGAATTATTTGTGGGTATTTGAGGGATACATTTGCCATGTTATAATAGTATATCCACCACCTGCTTTTAAATTGGCTTGTTCTGACTAATTTTCTTCAGCAAACAATAAAAATAGATTATTACTTAAAACGTGCACTTCTGATTTAAAGTATAGTTTGTTAAAAATAAAGAATAGGCAATTTCAACCAAGTCAGCACAAGGCATTGAAAACTTTGGTGAATGGTGAATAAAGTGTTCATCTGTGCCTCTTTTTTTCCAGAGTCTGGCAAAAGAAAGACAAATTGTCTTGCTTTTTCAGTTCCCAAATTGCTTTGCAGTTTTCAGTGAATTATTCCAGAGGAAGAGAACACTCTTTGTAAACCAACAAAACTAATTGCTGCTATTACAATTTGGATTACTCCTTCAATGATTTCTGAATCCAAGTGTTTAAATGTATTACTTAGACTTCCTTTGTTGACAGTCTCATGATCAAACATACATCTATGGATTGGATCACTCGTAAGCCCATTTGGTCTAATAGTTAAGGCACCAGGCTAGAAACCAAGAAATTGTAAATTCTAGCCCCACCTTAGGCATGAAAAATCGGCTGGGTGTTCCAGATCTTTCAGGGGCTCCACTGAACGTGGCTTTTCTCTGTTCTAGCCCAACAAGTTATCACATACACTTTTCTCTGAAGTTTTCCTTGCAATAACTGTCCTGTTGGGTAGACCAAACCCTGGGTAAGGAATTGTACATTGTTCATAAAATATACCTTCCAATCATGCAGAAAAGACTTGACACATAAACAAACCAAACTTTTAATATATATATATGTGTGTGTGTGTGTATATATATATATATATAAATATATATAAATATATATATATATATATATATATATATATATATATATATATATATATATATATATATATATATATATATATATATATATATATATATATATATATATACACACACACACACACACACACACACACACACATATATATATATATATATATATATATATATATATATATATATATACAGTCTAATTGGTTTCTATTACAGAGTTGTCAGTGTCTAGTTCTGTGTGATAAGTCTTGGAATTATTTTTTTGTCTACATGCTTGGTATATATGGTACATTTGGCTTTTTTACTTACATGATATGGATTACTCTGAAATGGTAGCCACTAATGATGCTAAATATAGTGTAGGTTGACATTGTGCATTTTGAAGATCTTCCTAAATAGAAGCAATCAGCTCATTTAGCACATTGACTTTTTGTTTAGTATGACTGAATGCATGCAATGATAAAAATTACTACTAAAAGGAATATTTGTACTTTATTATAAAATTATTATTAAACATAAGATATTCATTATTGATTAGTCAATTAGAATTGACCATATCAAACTTCACCATCAACCACAATAAAACACAATAAAATAAGATAAGATAGTGAAGTGAAGTGAGATAAAATAGCTATGGTGAGATAAAATAAAATATAGTTGGTGAGATAAAGTGTAAATAAAAAGTATGATAAAATAGTATGAGGTAAAATAGAAAAAGAAGAGAACTTTATTAAGTTGATTAACTGTGTCAAATATTAAACATAACTACTTTTGTTCAAACATAAACATTCTAACTCCAGCTATTAACATTGCTTCCGTTTCCAAATAAATTTATGTAGTTTATAAGCATGCAAAATACATAATGCCATCAAACACATGCTAGCAAAGTGTTTTATTGTGTCTTAAACCATGCATAACCAGAATAAGAAGTTAAATGAGTATTTCTAAATTTTGTAGTAAGCAACATAAAATTAATTCTCTTTTATTCCTCTTGGTGGCAGTCTTAGCTTCAGATTTTACAGTAAGCGAAACATGCAATTCTGAGACAGAATTGCTTTTGTGATTCTTCATGTATTAGTTTCCATTCTGAAAACACTGTGTTTTATCTAGATCTGAACAAAGCTAATGAGACTTTTAGGATTATATACGTAAATGTTCTGGAAAGTTACAATATGTTTACCCATAACACATAGTCCTTTTAAGGGTTAAATAAAAGCAGGGGAAGATAAGTTGCAAACATTTCACAATAATCAAAGGGTCTTCTCAACATATGCTCTGATGACATTTTGAATCAGTGCACATAAATTACATCTGATTAAAAATAAAAAATATTTTAGATAATTTCTATGTATTATATTTGTGAGAGGTCACATGTTGAACCTAATCAGTTTAGGAAGCATTGCTTTTATGCTAAATCAACTTTATTTCCCCTCACCAATAACATCATGTAGAAAAGGGCAGATGATAATTCATGCTAAAATGCAATAATGCAATAATCAGAATCAGCAGATTGGGGATATGACAGCTATAAATAAGCATAAACAGTAAAAGCATTGTTGATAAAAGGCTTTTGTTGGAAATATTTAGATTCCTAAAGCACTACAGGACTGAAATTAAAACAGTCACTATACTCCAAGCAAAGCAAATTTCTGCATGCTTTTTTTTAACTATTAAAATTTTTATAAAGGTTACAATATAAAAACCAACCCACCCAAAACCACCACCCCTCTCCCTCCCCCACTTCCCAGAGCTGAGTACAGGGTTACAAATATAATAATCATAATCTAACTAACATTAACAAACTATATAGATAACCAAATTCATAATGCGCTTTAACTCCCCTTTAACATAAATACACGCAAAATAAAAGTAAACATAATAATAAAAACATAAACAAGTTAATATCCAAGTTATTAAACAATACTAATGCTAAAAATAATAATAATATAATTAAAATTAATAAAAATTCCACTATAATAATCTACTAGTAATAACAACAATCTAAAATTTATTCATAGGCTAGATGGAACTTTTTAGTCCCATATTTATTCTGAATATAATCTATCCATCTTCTCCAAACTGAAATGTATCTTTCTTGAGAATGATCATTCAAATAAGCAGAAATCTTAGCCATTTCTGCTAAATTTGACACTTTAAACGTCCATTCTTCTATAGTTGGCAACCTATCCTTCTTCCAATATTGCCCTATCAATAACCTTGCAGCTGTTATCAAGTTCAACATCAAGTTAATTTCTTTAGTATCACAATCTGTAATAACACCCAATAAAAATAGTTGTGAAGTAAACTTTATCTTTCTCTTAAAAATCTTTTGAATATTCCACCAAATTTTAATCCAAAAACCTTTTATATTTCTACAAGTCCACCACATATATGAGGACCCAGATTGTTGGGGGCAATAAGCTGACTTTGTAATAATGCCGCTGGGGGGGGGGCGCGAAAGCCCTAATAAGCAGGCATATACATAGAATGAAGGCTATTGCTAAGCACATTGGTTTGTGCTTAAATTGTAAGCCGCCCTGAGTCTTCGGAGAAGGGCGGGATATAAATGGGATTAAAATAAAAAAAATAAAAAATATGAAAATAAGTAGCATCCAAACTGCCACATTTCCAACATTTGGGCTGTAAATTAGGATACATACAAGACAACTTTTTAGGATCCAAATGCCATCTATAAAACATTTTATAAAAATTTTCTCTTAAATTTTGGGCCTGGGTAAATTTTACATTTCTAACCCAAATTACCTCCCATATATCCATTGGGATCGGTTCTTGAATATTTTGAGCCCAGTTTACCATACAATCTTTAACTAAAAATTTCTGCATGCTTAAATGCTATTTGCTTTGCAGAGGAGAAATGTATCTTCTCACTGAGTAAATATATGTTGGAGTAAAGTATTTGCAAAGGGCCTGCAGTGGCAACCCTCCTTCATGTATAAATGCAGATCTGCTTTTCAAATTCCTTCGTTTTACATAGGGTTGCCACCATGAAAATATTTTCCTAGTGATATTGCAGATCCACAGAACTCTTTCAGAAATAGTAAAAAAAATATATGCGCCTTTTATGGATTTAGGTGATTAGAAAAAGTACTGTCTTCCAGAAAATGCTGGAATGATTTACAAAGGGGCGGGGGTTGATAGTAATCCAGATTGCCATGAAAAGTACTGGAGACAGTTCAGTGGAACAGGTCATATTGATTCAACTGCATCCTCCAGGCAGGGACAGATCTAATTGGCAACAGATGGATAGTACTTGACAGTAAAGCATTGAGACTTGGTGATAGTAAATGGTCTCCTATATGAAACAGGAAAAATGTTATGTACTGTATACATTTAAGGGTAGCAGAAGGCTTGTTTCAAAGGCCAATGCTATAATAATAAAAAAAAATTCCTCTCCTGCCCTGTAAAATCTAGATGGAAAACATGTTGCTTGATTTTTTATAAAGACATTTCAGATTTTAATGTTATCAGGAAGTGAGGTGATCATCTAAGTTGGGTTAAATCTGATTCCATGTCATTTTTTCCATTGGGAATCACATATGTCAATGAGTAACAGTTTAACTAAACAGCAGTATAACCATAGATTTTATATAAGAAATATAATAAAAACAGCAATACAGTAAGAAAAAAAGATCTCTTTAAATGTGTTTTAAATGTTTGAAGTGAACCTACATAGGCATTGCTCTCACTATCTTCATCCATGTTAATATCCTAATATAGTTAGATTATATATTTTAAATTGTTCTTATCCACAAATCTAGAAGTTTTCCTAGAAATAGTAATCCCCAGGTATTAACCTCTGGACAAAACCCAAATTTTCCTTAAACCCTTCAGTACTTTTTTGCCAATTGATATAATATTTGACTTAATTAAGATTGTTTCACTTTTTAAAAAAATAGGGTTCAATTATTGGTAATCATTCAAATAAACTTGAAAATATCATCTACTTATTACAATATTCTCTGTTCAAATTTAGGTACACAAAAAATTCCTTTGATTTCATAGAACTATCTTTTTAGACCAATTCCAGATTTAAAAGTAAAGGAGACATCCTTGACAATTTTCTTTACGTAATCTAAATTTCCACAACACTCAAAAACTATTTCATAAGATTTTTTTTACATCCAAGGAAATGGACTTGAAGATTAACTTATATTAAATATACAAAGCTATTATAAAAACCAGATTTTGTATTATTTAAAGCTTGGCATACTTTAAAGCAGATTATGCAAAATGAATTATTGTAATATCTTCCATAAACTTCTCATCAGCATAGCTGTTAAAATCTTAGCATTACCATTTAACAGATGTAAGACCATACATTCATCTCTTCAGCAATGTTCTCAGTACCATTATACCTTTTATCATAAGCCCTTTGCATTTCCTTCAGTTTGACCTTCCTGTTTTTTTCCATGATACATTATGTTGTATTCTACCATCCTCAATGAAGGAAGGCCTTGAATTGAATTTTTCACTCTGAGAATCAATAAAGTCTACCATTTAGGGACAGCTTGGATGGATTTTAGATTGTAAGACTACCTTACCAAGTTTGATTTTCTTTCCTGCCGTGATACAAAAAGTGTCGGCTATTCCTAAGTAAATTTAGGAGATATACTTTCCCTCCCTTGGCAGTAAAATGCATATCTAATTGAATTCTTTTAGGCATTTATTCTAGCCATTTTATTGTCCCTAAATGGAAAAGAGGATTGAATGGGAACTTAAAGAAATGTTAATTTATATCTTGTCAGCAAAAGTTACAACTACTATCTGCATCTCTCAACCTCCAGTCCAACTTCATGGTCACTGCACAGCACTAGTTCCTTACAACTTCTCTTGTTCTTTTTTTTTTTTTTTTTGCTGTACAAAAACATGAAACTTTTGAAATAATCATGAGTTTCATTTGATTACAACTCTTTGTTGAACTGATTCCTTCATAGGAAAATACTCTTAGCTATTATTTTTTTTCTGCAATGGGTCCTCCAAGGTCCTGACCAGGAGTACAATTCAGTGGGACCAGTTTGGTTTGTGTGAAAGAGTTGTTAAATGTTTTTCTGTATACTAAGCAGTGGAAGACCATATTCTGCATCATTCGTGTCCCTAAACAGGATCTAATTTTGTCCATGTGCTTAGCACGGGTGTCAAACTCGCCCTGTCACGTGACATGTCGTAACGTATCACGACTCTTTTTTGCAATGGGGTGGGCGCGGCTTCGGTATGATGAAACCGGCCCACGGGCCAGCAGTTTGACACCCCTGCTTTATACAATAGAAAGTAACATGGCATGGGGCAACTTTCTGCTTGGCCTTCCAGGATATGTGGTGAGAAGAGCAGAGGGGCAGTAACACAGCCCTGGTGAAGGTGCTTGGCTACAAATATCAGAGACCAAGCATGAGACAAGGTGCCGTTACCACTACCTGGAAAATCCAAGTAGGAGCAGGTAGACCCTGTCAATGTGGTAAGACATCTGAACACACAGGTTTTGCTGATTTTGCTAACTGAAGTTAAAAATGTGTTGCTATTTTGCTATAGGAAGAAGCTTGAAATCATTGTATGGTTGCAAAGGAATACACTGGGAATTCAGTGTCATTGACTTGAAATAAAATGTTCATGTTCATTCTTCTTGACTTCATGTTGATGTGATTCATAAAGTAGTCATTTGTTATAAATTCAGAGTTGGTTTTACTTGTTGCTGTGCTTTAGGAATTTTCTGGGTTCTGATGTTTGAGAATGATTAGTTTTTCATTGTGAATTGTATTTTTTCTTTTCCCTTAGTTTATTCTAGCAATATCTCCCAGTTAAAAGAGCAACATCATGCAAGAGTTGCATCATGTAATTTCTTTTTTTGTGTGCACACTCTACTCTAGATGTAAAAGTTAATTAAAATAAGAGGCCCTGTTTTATAAAAAAAAACATTCCTGGATTGAATATTATTTTATTCTTATGCTCAGAGCAGAAAACAATGTAGCTGACAAAGTCCAAAAAATACTTGCAACAATGTAACAATTTCACATAAGCCTCTTAATTATTTGTCTTTCCATTAGAAATAGTAGCATACAATTAATGAGGGTTTGGATGTGGAGTTTGCCATGTTGATGTTTTATACAGAAAGCTTAATTTAAATACTAAACTGGAATGCAGAGAAAACCTAATCGCTCAGAACAATTAAAAGGATATTCAGGGAAGTTTTTAAACTTGCAGTGCAAACACTTATAAACTAGTCTATCAGTGCTATATAACTATTCTTAATAAACCTTTCACTAGTCTTTTTAAAATATTTGAATTGGGTTTACCTGAGTATCTTACCAAAATAGTTCATTAAATGTTGATGTTGCTTAGCTGTCTTCCACACATAGCTTATGATTTAAATATCTCTCTTTATTTTAAAAAGGGAAAAGATGATAAGCTCTTCAGTACTTCAAACCTGCTGTACATAATTAAAGGCAGGGAATTAATCTGTCATATGTTAACTTCTTTCTGGTTAGGAACAAGTCAGAATCTTTCTGAAGACATATGGCAGGCTATCATGTTACATGTATAAATGTCAATTGTCAACAATGAATATAAGAAAAAGGTATTTTATAACCTTTCAGCAAATTTGAAAGAGGTGAAAGAAGATATTTAAATATGCAGTACAATTTTTTTTTGTGTGTGTGCTTTGAAAATGAAAATTTATCGACATAAATTATGTTATTTAATCACGAGCAGAACTCTCCTTCTTCCTGTTCGGATTCCACATCATTTTGAATAGCAATGGTTTGCAGTGCTCTTTTATTTTTTTCCGTAACAGCACTGACACTAAATTATATTCTGCAATTATGTAAACAATGGAAGTGCTTCCAGAACCAACCTCTCATTTGAAATTTTCATTTTGGTAATTGGAACCATAATAATCCAAAATCATTTTGCATGTTTATAGATCAGCTATGAAAGCTGCAAAGGATGTGTGTGGCAGGATTAGTTATAAGCCTATTTCTGTTGCTGTTGTTCTGTGCTTTTCTTATTGGTTGTGGTTTTGCTCTTTCTGTGTACTTAGTATTCAATTAAAATGATTGATTTGCTAGGCTGCAGACTGCTGAATGCTATTTACATTTACAGAACTGTACTTTGAAGGGAGGAAACAACCTGGTATGTTTGAACTACCTTATTTATGTATTTGTAAGCTCACTGACATTACACAGAAGTTCTTATATTGCAATTTCCTTGGAGATGAATTCTCTTCTTAAATTGCCAGTTTTCTGTATTGCTTCATAAAAGGGAAGGTTTGAAACATTTGGCAGCAACAGCTTGTCAAAAATATTTGGTTACCTTGAATTCATCGTAGCTAGGCAAAGTGTGAAAAAACTATATAAATCTGAGCCATCAGGGACTATCTTTGAAAAGGTTTCAGTGAAGGATGACATGTGGGTGATATTTGCCTTTGACCCTTAAAAATTATTAGCACAAACCTTTGAGTAATTAGTTGTAAAAAAAAATTACTACCATTAGCAATTTGCTTAAATCTGGCTCACCAGTATAACAAGGTCACATTTACAGGTATTTTATCAAGGTTAATCCAAATAGGATTAATTCAAAACTCACCAAAATATGAGTACTGATAAAAAATTACTGATTTGCCATACACTTCAGAAGCAATATGTATTAGATTCAACCTACAACCTTGAGAATAAAGATTCACTAAGCTAAAATGGGAATGCAAATATAGTTTCATAAAATTCTAAAAAAATCTGAAAGCCAGTAACATGGTTCATGATACTTAAGAATATGGTACTATAAAATTATTGTACATCTTGTTCTCAGCAGTATATTCAGTCTTTGAGTAGGCTAGAAAATCAGTTGATACTTATAAGACATATAGTGCTTGCATATCAGAAAAGTACTGGCAAAATCAAAGAAGGCCAGTTGGTAGGTATTAATGCCTGCAGCCTTCCTGCCTCAGGTCCTTTGGATATATTGGAACTGGAGAAAGCTTTTTTGAAAAAGGTTGATTATACTGCTACCTTGTCTGTATAAATATTTGTCAACCATTAATATTACATGAAGGGACGCGGTGGCTCAGTGTGTTAGGACGCTGAGCTTGTTTATCAGAAGGTCAGCAGTTTGGCGGGTCAAATCCCGAGTGCCGCATAACAGAGCAAGCGCCTGTTACTCGTCCCAGCTTCTGCCAACCTAGCAGTTCGAAAGCACGTAAAAATGCAAGTAGAAAAATAGGGACCACTACAGTGGGAAGGTAACAGCGTTCCGTGCGCCTTTGGCGTCTAGTCATGCCAGCCACATGACCACGGAGACGTCCTCGGACAAGCGCTGGCTCTTCAGCTTTGAAACGGAGATGAGCACCGGCCCCTAGAGTCGGAAACGACTAGCACGCATGTGCGGGGGAACCTTTACCTTTAATATTACATATTAAAATTAAATGTATAGATAGTTCTTCTCCAATAAGACCAGTTAAATTCACTATGACTAACTTCTACTTGGAGAGCTAGTTTGGCATAGTGGTTAAGGCATCAGGCTAGAAATTGGGAGATTGTCAGTTCTAGTCTCACCTTAGATATAAAACCAACTGGGTGACTTTGGGCCTGTCACTTTCTCTCAGCAGTAAGAAGGAGGCAATGGCAAGCCACTTCTGAAAAGAAGCCAAGAACACTTCAAGAGACAATTTTCCAGGCAATCTCTGAAAATAAGATATGATTGAATTGAAAGAGGTGGGGAATCTAATTAGGTATTTAACAAACCAATCCTGGAAATAACTAGCTCCATCTGATTTTCAATTGTTTTTGTGATTTCATTTTACCCAGTTTGATTATTGTAAGAATGTTTGTCTTATATTGTTCTGTTGATTTTGCCAGGTACGTTAATGCTCTAACCAGACCTAAGACTTGGAATATGTAGAGTTGCATGCCTACTCCTGAAAAATAGAAAAAAGACATTTTCTTGAAGGGTTTGTTATCTATTGCAATTTTCCCATGTTTCCTTGAATTGTTTTTTTCTATTTGGCATCATACTGCTATGGGAAAAATAGCAAAACTACAGTTAAAGTTTTACTTTTCTCTAACTTTTAACTTAGATGACAGAGCATAGTTTGCTTTGGCTCATCCAGCCTTATGCTCCTAGAGATGAAATCCAACACAACTGGCATCCTATTGGAGAAAGTTGTTCAAGAAAGTATTGGCAGTTATGATGTAAAAAACAAAATTAAAGATATTTATGAACTGAAAGGTAGCAAGATGGCAAATATAAGCAATATAAATATAAAGCAATACATAAAAGGGTCCTATATTTGTAGGTGGGATTTTTTTTTCATTTTAAGTTAGTAAATATTGCAAATAGTTTGGAAAGAATTTAGACAAGCCTATTGTCATTGAAAAATATACTGTATTTATCATGGAAGAAAAATTAAGGTACTTTCCAGTAGATGAATCCAAGGTTCTAATTTGCAGTATAAGAGACAAGATCGGACATGGCTATTAAATTGGTATAGACAGCTATTTTTCAAGTTTGTTGAAAGGTAGTTGTTCTATCTAAGACACAGTAGTCAGGTTGAAACAGTAATTAGCAGAGGTATTCAGAAGGTCAGTTACTCACACAGTGTGAGTAGGCAGCCAAGGTTCATTTATGTAATCCATCTTTATTGAGGTTATCCCCTTCATAGAAAGGATTGAGCTGTAGAATTTGTTTTCAAGTGCAAAACAACAAAATCTGTTGGGACAGTCAACAGTCTATTTATGTGGTTAGAACTAGTAGCATAGTAAGATCGGAGATTTGTAGAATGCCATAATATCCAATGATTAGGAATCCCAGTTCACAGAAGCTTTGTAGACGTTCTTACATATTTCTACTCTTATTTCTGGCTAGATCTACATCCATAAGAACATTAGTTCACCTGGCCATTTTCTGTACTGCTTCCTGTACCCTCTGGATTTGGTCAGTAATTTAGTTAATCATTTAGTCCCAGAGGAATATTTCTCTGTACCCTAGAGAGAACAGATAGATCAAAGGGAATCTTCTACAAGGAGTAATCAAGCTTTCAAGCCGTAATGTCCTGCTCCCTCTAAACAGGTATAGATCTGCATTGAGATCAGTAAGAATGGCACTGATTTCAGTACTGTATCTTTGTGGAAGTTGTATCAGGGATATGTCCTACTGAATTTAGTGGGACTTATTTTTAAGTTTATTTCTTTCAACTTTTTAATATATAAAGTAATATAAAAGCTTCCAGGCATATACAATGGTGTTTAAAAATTGGTGATCCACATGTCCTAAAACTGGATAAAGAACCCAATTAAATGAGTAAAAAAACATGTGTCTCTGTCTCTCTCTGTGTGTGTAAAAATTCAAAAGGGCTTACAATTTTTTTAAGCAACACTGTATTTTCCCTTCAACATCATTCACTTTTTAAAAGCAGTGCTTCTGTTTTATCAGATGCAAATGCAAGAGAGGTGTGAGCCCTGAGGATATAATTTGGACTCACTCTTCACATATATTTCTCTGTGCATAATAGTAACAGAAAGTCCAAAATAAAAACTTGATAATGGATTGTGGTGCTAGAAAAAAATATTGAGAACAACTTGGACTACCAGACGAACAAATAATTCAATGCTAGATTAAATAAAAGCTGTGTTTTCACTGGAATGAGTGCCTGAATGACTACAGACCTATTGCACTAACGTCTGTAGTCATGAAATGCTTCGAAAGATTGGTTCTCCAACATCTTAGGACATGCCTCTCACTGGACTTTGATAAACATCAATTTGCCTACAGGGGAAATAGGTCGCCAGACGATGCCATAGCTACTGTTTTACACTCTGTAGCAAGTCATCTCGAGAAACCTGGAAGTTACGTCAGGATGCTTTTTGTTGACTACAGCTCGTCTTTCAACACCATTTTGCCGAGCATTCTCATCGAGAAGCTGACTGACTTGAAATTCTCCCCCGCCATCTGCGATTGGATTCAAGACTTTCTTAGGGATCGGTTACAAACAGTGAGGGTCGGGTCTGCTTTGTCCACCCCCCTGAAGCTTTGCACCGGCACGCCACAGGGCTGTGTGCTTAGCCCCTACCTGTATTCTTTATACACTTATGATTGTGTATCATCTGACCCATCCACTGCGATAATCAAGTTCGCAGATGATACAACTGTGGTGGGTCTTATTACAGGTGGGGATGAGACAGCATATAGGGCGGAGGTACAAAAACTATCCATATGGTGTAGTAACAACAACTTGCACCTAAACATTGGCAAGACGAAAGAGATGGTGTTAGACTTCCGGAGAAAAAAGGAGGAACTTGCCCCACTTTACATCGGGGAGGACTGTGTAGAGAGAGTTTCCTCCTTTAAATTTCTGGGAGTCTACCTCTGTGAAGATCTGACCTGGAAAGTCAACACAACCCAGGTGGCTAGAAAGGCCCAACAGAGGCTTCACTTTCTTAGAGTCTTGCGGAAGAACAGGTTAGAACAACAGCTAATGACCCTCTTTTACTGGTCTACTATAGAGAGCGTCCTCTCGTATGGTATTGTGGTTTGGTATGCTGGTTTGACAGCCGCGGACAGGAAAGTATTACAGAGGGTAGTGAGCACAGCACAAGACATTGTGGGCTGTTCCCTGACACCACTGGATGACATCGCCAGGGCTCGTTGCCTTGGAAGAGTGAGGAAGATTCTCAGGGATGACTCACACCCTGGACGGTATGTCTTTACTCTCCTACCATCCGGTAGGAGATATAGGAATATAGCCAGCCGTACCAACAGGCTGAAAAATAGCTTTTATCCGTGGGCTGTTAGGCTTTTAAATGGGACATAATCTTATGCAGAATTGACTTGGGAGGCCAGTGTGTGGTGTTGTTGGTTCACATGGTGTGGTAGGAGGGAGGATTTGCTGTCACTGTGTGTTGGGGGGAGAGAGCACGGGGGGAGGCTCAGCTAATCTCAATGTACACATGTTGTACTTTAACAATAAAGGTTTATTTTATTTACATGAATATTGGAGCTAGCTTAAGTTTTTTGGACATACAATGTGAAAACAAGAGTCATTGAAGATGACCCTAATGTTGTAAATATTAACGCCAATTGAAAATGTTTGACAGAAGATGAAGTGGTTAAAAACTATTCCGATGAAACAAACATGAGCTTACAAGAACCCAGTTACTCACAAATGAAATTAGATAATTGATGCTTATTCGGTCATGAAGAATTGGAGGTAAATGAACAAATGAGTAACAAATATATTTAAGATCCTGTGATACCTTAATGACTTAACTGATTTGTGTATTTGCAATAGTGGCAAATATCTGTAGCTCGGGTGTAGGATGAGGGTGAAGGTTCATTCTCCAAGCTTGTGGATTGGTTTCTGAATCTTTCATTAGCAGGCTAGGTAACATCTTCAGCAGAGTTTAGGGGATGTCAGTGTTCTTCTGTTTATAAGGGCTTCAGGTGTGGGTGTGTCAAGTGAGGGTCTATGATGGGTTAGGTGTGAGTCACCAGTGAGTCTTGTGATGGGTCTTGTGATGGGTAGGTTACATCAGGTCAGGGTCATTGGGAGGTGAATTGGTGGGAGGGATTCTTGCTTGGGTTGGTTGAAGGTCGGTGCTATCTCTAGTTGGCTGTGCGGTTGGTTCGTAAGCTGGTTGTAGGTCATTGTGTCTGTTGATGGAATTGCCTGTTGGAGTGCCAGGCAAGCATGGCAGATGGTAGCGTGGCCAATGATTTTTGTATTGCTCTAATCAAACTGGTACTATTTAGTGTTCGTATGAGTAGAGATTACAGATTTGGGATCTTGGCGTTTGACTGCTAGCCAGTGGATCCTGATTTTTAATTGACGTGATGTTTGTCCCTTGTAGAATTGGTTGCAATGGTTACAGTTGATTTTGTAGATTACATTGTTTCTTTCATCCTTCTATATCTTGTCTTAGTTTGGATAATTCCTGGTGGAGTGTAGCTGTGGGTTTGTGGGCTATTGCTATTCAACCTAGGGGTTGAAGAATTCTGGCTGTCATTTCCGACACCCCATTTATATATGGTAGGGTTAGTTTTTGAGTGGTGGTTGGCTGTGTAGTGTGTTGGGGTTTGGATGCTGTGTGTTGGAATATGACTTTTTTTGGATAGCCATTATGGAGAATGATGTTAAGCAACTGTTTCTCTTCTGTTTTTCTTAGTGTTATGGTGCTACAGTGTGCCCTGGCCCTTCTGAAGAGGGTCTGTATACAGCTTCTTTTGTGTGCAGTGGGGTGGTCTTTTGCAAAGCTGAGGATCTGGTCCGTGTGCATGGGTTTGCGGTAGACTTAGGTTTCTAGGTCTCCATTGTCTAGCCTCCTTATATTGATGTCAAGGAATGGCAGTCTGTTGTCTGTTTCCTCTTCACATGTGAATTTAATTTTTAGGGAATATGTTATTGAGTAAATTCAATTTGGGAGTGCTTGATGATAATGAAGGTGTCATCAGTGTAGCATGTCCAGAATTTTGGCTGGATGGTGGGTAGAGCTATGGATTCAAGTCGTTGCATGACTGCTTCTGCTATTGGGCCTGATATGGGTGATCCCATTGGGGTGCCTTGTACTTGCTTGTACATTTTCCCATTGAAGTATGTGTTGAGGCATAGATCCAAGAGTTTCATGATGGTTTCTGTGGACATGGAGTGTTCTGTAGTAGAGTCATCTTTGTGGGTATGGTGTTTAGTGAGTAGATGGAATATGTTTAGCCAGGTCAATGTCAGTTGTGATTTATAAATATCAGAGTGATTTGTATATATCAGCGGTAGTGTGCTTCCACTACATTGATGCTGAATATCATGTTCATGATTTTAGTGTTTGGTCCTTCAGTTTAATCTCAAAGAAGAGTTTTTGAGGAGATTGCTTCAGGCGGAAGTAAGCTTCACAAGTGGGTATATTTTTGTTCTTAACTTTTATATAATCAGTTCTTTTATCATATTTAGTGCAATTAAGAAATATTGCAATTCAAGAAAGTTAGTATATTGAACCATAGAAATTGAAAAGTTTATAAAGATTTATTATGATTTGTTTTTAAAATAATGTATACCTCTTTATGCTACCAGTGAATGATTTTAAACATACACAACCTAAATGATAACTGATTTCAGCTATAGAAGCAACCTGCTGCAATGTGCCATGAGTGTGTTTGCTCAAGTTCCATTCATTTAATTAAGATTTGCACAGGAGAACTTTGCAGTGTCTTATGCCCTTTGTTTCAAAGATCCCAAAGGGCCCAAACCCAATCACCTCTCACTAGAAGCAAAGTGAAGTTTTAGTCTATTCATGCAGCCTCTTCTTGAAAAATACTCTGGAATCTTTTTATAGACACATGGCTCTAATGAAAAAAGCCAGCAAGATTAACAATTAGAATTTATTAATCTTTTAAAATGCTGTATTCTGCCTTTCATGCCAAGATTCATGAGTCATTTTATTGTAACATATGTCAACAGAGATGTAGCCCCATCTGCTGCTATAGAGCTGGTTCAGACACTAGGCACATAGCACAATGCTTACCTCTCAATAATTACAGGTGTGCTGTGAGAAAACGCAATGCATTAATCAGTCCAGTAATTATGGAAAAGGTGGATCTTTTGTTCTGCCTTCAGAACAGGAGTTTACCAGCCACTTCATGACTCCAGTCTCCATCTGCTCATTCTTTTAGAATGTTTGCATTGACTGATACTGCCTTTAAATTGTAACATGGGAAGTGATTAAAACCAGTTTGAACATTAACTGAAGTGATGTTTCAACGGGGAAATGCTGTGTGTTGTGATGCTAACATTTATTTACCTTTTAGTCAATATTTGAGAAAAATCTGTTTCGTGTTTATTATCAGTGCATAAAACTGTAAAGTTTTAGTCATACGGAGTATAACAGTTTTGATTTAATATTTCCTGAGTATCAGTCTTGTAAGGAGAAAAAAAACACACAAAACTGTAGGGCTTTTACAAATCCATAGTGGAGGAGAAAGAATAGAATTTAAATCAAACAAAAAATCTTTTAATTTTTTTGGTTTGATTTAAATTATTTTCATGTGAAGGTTTAACTATGAGGCTCGCCTCATGTCTATTATGTTATCTACCTTTTTCTCTAATGTTGTTTTGTTTTACCTATGGGGTTAGAAGAAGTAGCAATGTTTTTCCATTTGAAGAACTTGCCTTGAGAATGGTTACAGCATAAAGACAGAATAGAAGTGGGGAAAAATCTTGTACAGCCAGATTATTAGATTATTTCTAACAGCCACTCTTGTTGAGGCAGGATCTGATCAGCTTTCTAGCAACAAATCCAAAGAATTAAAATTTAATCCAACAGACCAAGACATGGTATTCTGATTGTGGCAAAAGCAGAAAGAGCTGGAAAAGCTATATACATTTCTGCACAAGTCATTTATAGCTCTACATATGTGACAGAAGCTGGAAGACAGATTCCTCAAAACCTGAAATAAGTCTTTAAGGGTTTTAGACATAGGAGGAGAGCTGCTTTGGTCCATGATGGCAGAAAAAGAGGAGTAACACCACATTACTATTTTTATTGTTTATTTGGCAAAAAAAGTTTATTTACTGCTGTAACTTTGTAGACGGGGATGGGTGGGTGGGGGTCTGCTACTATGGATTTCTTGCCTATGGATTTCCTTTACTAGCCTAAGATGGAAGAACATAAGAAAAATACTGTCAATCAGGGTTGTTTCCTCCCCATGTTAATAACTTTCTTGCACCTCTGAACATTATTGAAATCTTCATAAACATAGGTACCTATTTGTTGAGGTTTATATTGGTGATATTTCCACAGGCAATATGTTATTTGGAAAGGAGGATATATGTGTGCACGTGCATGTATGTATAAATAAAGGAGAATATTTGTAGCTCATAATTGAAATGAGGGGTCCTTGTTGCTCTCTGAGCTTGGTTGTTTTCTTGAAGATGTTTCATTACCCAAACCAGGTAACATCTTCAGTGTTAGTCTGATGATGTTACCTAGTTTGGGTAATGAAACATCTGCAAGAAAACAGCCAAGCTCAGAGAACACCAATGACTCCTCATGCATGTGTGTGTGTGTGTGTGTGTCTGTATCTGTGTGTTTTAAAATTCATATATAAAAACTGAAAGAATCATTCTTAATATTTTTTATAGTTTTTTTTTATTAAAGAGTTTTACAAAAACAAAATTTTACAATATATCCCCAAATCCCTCCCACCCCAAACCCACCCACTTCCCCCCCCCACTTCCCAGAGCTAAATACAGGATTATAGTTACAATAATCATATTCTAAATAAAGATTATGCATAATATACAATTAACCAAATTCATAATGCGCTTTAACTCTCTTTTAACATAACTACAAACAACGTACCAATAACAATATCCCACTAAAATCTACTCATAAGCTAAATGGTACTTTTTGGTCCCATATTTGTTTTGAATATAATTTATCCATCTCCTCCAAACTGAAATATATCTTTCCTGTGAATGATCCTTCAGATAAGCAGAAATCTTAGACATTTCTGCAAGATTCGAAACTTTAAACACCCATTCTTCTACATTCTTAATCATTCTTAATATTGAAATATATTTACTCAAATTTAAATTTTCATTCCAGAATGAAGATAACCTCAGTTCCCCATCCCTACCTGCACACTGCACATAACAGCCTGTTGTATAAAGCTAGGTTTCTTGCAGTGCATTTGTCCTCTGCAGTGCATTTGTCCTCTTCAACCAGACCATCTTTCTCCTATGATCTATTGCAGGATACTGATTTTAAGGACAAATAATTCTTAACTTATTCACATATTTCATTTTTTCCCTTTTCAGGATGTTTTGAACACTATCATCAAACACTGCTCCCCATTCTTTTTCTTCTTGGGCTTACCCGGCTTTACACTGCTAATAAGAGACTTCATAACAGCGGCAACTAGGGTTCTGAGTACAAATATGTTGGAAGTAAGTATGTTAATGTTCAGTGTATGATGGTTAACAATGTGCAGATTTCACTGCCCGTAATTAGTATTAACTCATTAGTGCAGTGTGGCATTGGAGGAGAATGATTTATAGATTTATTTATTTTTTCCAAATAACTTGCCAAACATCTCAAATTTCAAGGTAGGAGTATATTTTTCATCAGGATATCTTTCTGATTGACAGTATGAACTCTAATACCTTGTTGATCACTTTTCATTGTCAGTTACATAGCCAAGCCAGAACTCATGCTGTTGAAGTATAATATTTTTATTATATAATATTAAATTGAATTTCTGAATGCTAGGAACTGCAGCCTTATTGAAAATAAATGAAAATTCACTTGATTGAGATCTGAATATTTTTCTCATTTTTCATTCATTCATTTTTATGTTCACATTTCAATTTCTGATCTGGTCAGAAATTAATCACTTGTGCATTGAGAAAGAGAGACATTTTCAAAAAATAGAATGCAGTCCATCTAACATTTGCAGATGTAATCTTTTGTAGGTCTGGAAATGTTACGGCATTTTGATAAAAAATGCCATTTAAAGGAAAAACAAATACCTTTTTTTCTTCTGTATCTGGCTTCTCGTGCAGTTTAGTCAAACATATAAGAAATTTAGAAATTGCTCAGTTGAAAGTTATTTTGTGGTAACAATTTTTTTCTTCCCTCACATTACATTTGTTCCCTGAATTGTTTTTGTGGGTAACGCAAAAGCTTATCAGAACAGCATGAGCTATATAGCAAAGGTGTGCACTGGGCTCTTAGTACAGGAAGTCCACAGCTTACAACTGTTCATTTAACAATGGTTCAAAGTTATCACAATTTGGAAAAAATGACTTATGATCCATCCTCATAGTTATATCCATCATACAATCCCCCCCCAATCACATGACCGCAATTTGGCAACTTGGCATCTAGCTTATATTTATGATTGTAGCATCTTGTGCTCATGTAATTGAATTTTGCAACCTTGCTAGCTAGCTTCCCACAAACAAAGACAATTGGGAAATCAGAGTCACTTAACAGCTAATTTAAAAAAGGTCATAAAATCAGATCCAGTTTACAAGATGACTCACATTTATGGTGGAACATCCGGTCCCATTTCTGGCCCTAAGTCAAGGACTGTCTGTGATATCAGAAATCGGCAATGGAACTCTGTGTCCTGCAGGTGTCCTCAATAATCTAAGATTCAATATTCCAAAATTTAATTAGGGATTTGGTTAATTACTGAAGTTTTCTTTAATACAAACGCATTTTCATTAGAGAAGTAAAACACTGATGAATGAATGAATGAAATGGAATGGAATTGTACATGGAAATTGTGGATTCTTCCCTCTATGCTATATTGACTGTTGTTGAAAATAATAATAATAATAAATAATAAACCTTTATTGTCAAAGTACAACATGTGTACATTGAGATTAGCTGAGCCTCCCCCCGTGCTCTCTCCCCCCAACACACAGTGACAACAAACCCACCATCCTACCACACTATGTGAACCAACTACACCACACACCGGCCTCCCAAGTCAATTCTGCATAAGATTATGTCCCATTTAAAAGCCTAACAGCCCACGGATAAAAGCTATTTTTCAGCTCAAGAGAAAAGAATTTATGACCCCCAATCCTTCTTTTTGTGGCCTTTGGTAGCTCTTCTAACTGTATTATCAGATTGTTGTGATTTTGATGTAAGAAACACATCAAAGCTTTAGTATTAAAGTTCTTCCTCTGTTCCCCACTACAACTCTGTGAGGGTGGTTTGGGCTGAGAGTAACTGGCCCAAAGTCACCCAGCTGGCTTTAATGCCTAAGGCAGTACTAGACCTCACAGTCTCCCTGTTTCTAACCTGTGGCCTTAACCACTGGTTTCTGTTTGATATTACCATGACCTATTTTTTTTATTAATATAGCAATATAAACATATGCATTTATTTGTTTGTTATAGGCTCCTCGCTTAGAAGCAAATACTATTCTTGGATCTCTGATTTGCTTTCCTAACCTTTACCAAGATATTTCATTGCTATCATCTGTTCCTGAATCAGAAAACACAACAGGAACTGCAGATGTCAAAGTAATATTTTTTTTCTTTGTGAGCTGATCTATATGATAACAGGCAGTCAGGCTACCTTCCTGAAATTGGTGTTGCATGTAATATCTGCTGTGTGTTAGGGTGCTATGCAAATCTAATTTGTGCTGTTCTCTTACTTTTAAATGATATAGAAAAGACCATTTTTTAAAAAATTATTTATGCTGAGGTACAGAAAAGAGACTCAGATCTTAATGCACAGATGATCAACAGTTCACCAGTAACCTAGAACCAGAGTAGTCATATCTTCAAGGATGTCTTTTAGGATATTTTAGGGATGGAAAAGATGGAGCAAAGAAGAACCAGAATGATTAAGTCATTGAAGCAGCTCCCCTATTAGGAAATACCAAAGAATTTAAAGCTTTTTTGGAACAAAAGCAAGGAAAAAATACTCCTTTAGGATAATATATATATATATATTATTTGTTTATTTATTTATTATTTTGATTTATATACCGCCCTATTCCCGTAGGAATATATAGAGAGATTGAATCATGAATAGTATGGGAAAAGTTAAAGAAAAATGGTTTTGTGTGTATGTGTTTTTATCCTTCAGTGTTTAGTTTTACCCACAGAAACTAGTTGAACGAAATTATAGGACAAATAAAATATTTCTCAGTATAATACATAGTTAAGGCTTAACATTAACCTCAGGCTTAGCATTAACCACTGGCTTTGGGATATTCCTGCCATATCAGATATTATACTATGTTTCTGTCAGGTAGTTGCTCTGCCTCATCCACATGTTTTCTTGCCTCTGCAGAGCCTTTTTCTTTTGGAGGGGATAATTTTCACGATACAGACAAGTTTAATAATATAACAGAGATGTTTCATTAATATTCCCACACATTCCTTTAAATGTTTTACGCAGCATTCAAAGTACAGCTTCCAGCATATCTTTATTGTGAACAGTACTGCTGAATTTTATCTTAGAAAATAAGGTGATGAATGTATACACTGATGCCTTGTTTGCCTGCTGGTGTATGCTATTTTCCTAGGGCAGCTCTTTGTGTGAAATTACTTAAACCATCATCTCAAAATTTTAAGTTTATCCATTGGCTCAGAAAAGTGGAAGAACTTTAAAAGAGCTGTGCAATGCATTTATTTGATAGCATCACCAGCAACCACCTACTTTTTCCTCATTCTTTAGGGAAATGGTATTTTAAAAAAATCTGTATTAGGTCATTTATAACAGGTATAATGAATTTTTTATGGATAACACTTGTGTATCCCTGAATTTTTTAAAAAAATACTTTTAAATAATTAAGCTGTTAGTAGCTTCCAGAACAGTTTACATCTTTGCAGAGAAAGGATAGTCTTGGTGAGCTCAGATGTGCTATTTGAGGGTCATTGTTGCCATCTCGCCACAAAAATAAATGTTAATGTGTTTTAATATGTTTTAAATAGACCTATATCTTCCATTTTGCCATTATTTATTCATTAGCATTTTTCCAAATTCATGTGGAATGTGTTCATTTTCTTGATTTACGAAATGCCCAGATTTAATTAACTTTGTCTTCTCTAAGTTTTGTTGTTTAATTTTATTGAAAAATAAGCAAAAATCTACTATATGTCTGTCAGAAGAAACATTTTATTCTTGTAATTTTTCTTCTTCTAGTTTTGCCTCATAAATACTCTCTTAAAGAATGCCAAAGAGGAACCAAGTGAAGCTTCAAGGTAAAATCCTGAATGAAACAGAAAATATTTACACAATATAATTAAAGAACATACCTTAGTGAAAAAAGACATGCCTACCTGTCCAAAATAAAAATTATTTCAGCTCAAAGTAAATTACAGACAAGTATAGCCAGTGGTCCACAGAAGAGGACAAAAATAATTGTAATTTCATTGCCCTTACATGTAGAATAAGACCCTTCATATTGTAAAGCTAGACTATAAATATAAAAAATGAATACAGCTTAGGCAAAAGACCAAACATTGCTTTTTGTGGCAGAAATGTTAGGGTTTACATTTAGCACTAAAATAAAAAAAACAATTATCTTAAAATAGTGACAATCTGAACCTTATGCATAGTGATTTTTCATAATTCAATTACAGACCCAACTAATATAGGAAATATAGAAGACTTTGTGACTTATCAAAGTAAACTTTCTCTTTTAAGGTATTTATCCCTTTGTTGTCTTGGGCTTTGGATATGCGAAGAACTTGTACACTGTACCAACCATCCTCAAGTAAAAGATGCGATAAATGTTTTTGGGGTGACACTAAAGGTACAAGCATAGCAAATGAGTTTAAGTGTATTCAACTGTGTGGGCTGACCAGAAACAAAATATTCACTTAGAATACTTTGTTAAGTTATTCAGAAGGTTCATTTATTTGGTCTACTATGTTTTTGAAAAAAAATCAGAAACATTTGTCATGTATTAGAGACAGTGAATTATATATTTACAATTTTTTTAATATGAGTAAGCTTTTAGAGCAACGTCTTCTAATATCTAAACAAAGCTGTTATAATTCAAGCTTTTGTAGAGATCCCATTTCATAAAACATATGAAGAACTGCATTGGCATGATGTGCCTGGATCTCATATATAGTCATTACTTGCTGAGTTACAGTATAGCCAAAAGAATTATGTAATTGTATTTAATAACCTGATTTCAGTTTTTCATGTTTGAAATTAAAATAAAAAACAAAGCAAAAAACTTTCTTACCCTCTATGACTGATATGAGGGACGCGGTGGCTCAGTGGGTTAGGACGCTGAGCTTGTCAATCAGAAGGTCGGCAGTTTGGCGGGTCGAATCCTGAGTGCCGCGTAACAGAGTGAGCGCCTGTTACTCGTCCCAGCTTCTGCCAACCTAGCAGTTCGAAAGCACGTAAAAATGCAAGTAGAAAAATAGGGACCACTACGGTGGGAAGGTAACAGCGTTCCGTGCACCTTTGGCGTCTAGTCATGCCGGCCACATGACCACGGAGACGTCCTCGGAAAAGCGCTGGCTCTTCGGCTTTGAAACGGAGATGAGCACCGGCCCCTAGAGGCAGAAACGACTAGCACGCATGTGCAGCGGAACCTTTACCTTTGCTATGACTGATATTGCTTTTTCTTAGCAAATAGGTTTAGTATAATATTCTGTTAGGAGGAATGCATACACCTGAAAACAATTATTTTGAGAATTGTTAACCCCATCCCCTCTTAAGGGATCTTAAGGTATTCTAAGGGAGATAGCATTTAGCAATAGCACTTACATACTGCTTCATAGGGCTTTACATCTCTCTAAGCAATTTACAGGGTCAAATGGGAAAAGCCATCTGCAGGCCTAAATCACAGTTGGTTGAGATTGTAGCATCATTTACATTTGGGTATAGTCACATAATGCACACAGGCCAATTTAATGTTACTTCCAATGTGTGTGTATATGGAAGATGGGTAGATCCCACTTTTGAGAATTTATGTAATAGAGAGTAAAAAAGAATTTTTTGGAAATACAACAATCCATTTGTGATGGTGTTGGTCCTTTATTTCTTATTCGTTTGTTTTTCATTTTTGCAGTTTTCTAACAAGCAGATTGCACAAGCAGCCTGTGATATCTTTCAGTTATTGACATCTTACTGGAAAAAACTACAGAAATACAACATTTCTCTACCCCAAAAAATTATTGAAGTATGTTTCATTTCCAAAATAGTTATATATGGAAATTGGTATTTGTTTTTAATGGTTGCTTTTTAAGTGAAACGTAATGCCTTATTTGGGGCAGACACATTTTAATCCTCCTGTGCTAATGGAGATGCTGTGCACTTCAATAGCTGTTTAAAATAATTATAAAATGTTTTTAGAAAACACAAACCACTTCATGTTCTGTGTCCCTCTCAACAGATATAGCGCTAGTAATTCTGTAGTGGTGTATTTGAGTCCTCTCTCCCTTTGCTGCCAAAGCCATCTGGCTGCAATTTACTACAAAACATATAAGCTAATTAGGTTTATTCTCTTTCTAATAACCCACAAAATATGATGCAGGAACCATTATTTTGCTGGTTCCATTTTTTAAATGTACCTATTTCAGAAGTTGCAATGGAGTTTTTTTTCAGTTTCCTTTTATATCTTAATGTTTAAAACATAAAGGATTATTGCATTAATTAGTTCTCTACTTGGAACTTCAGCTAGATTTTTACGGTTGATACTGCTAGCCCTTTGTAGCCTTTAGTCATTTCTAGAAACAGGTCATTCTCACTTAGTGGCAGTCGCATCTACTTACAGATTTTTGAAGTTGCATTTCTGTCAGTTGTGCTTTTTCATGGCAATGAAATTGCATCCAAATCCTTCTTTTCTGCCAAAAGTTAATTTGGTTTTTTTGTCATACCAAGGAAATTTTGCCTCCTTCCTTCTGGGAGACAGTGAATTTAGTTCATGCTAAGGACCAGTGCTGGTATGTTGGATACTGATCGTGTTGGGGGACTTATTTCATACTCTGGATTCTCTTCAGATGGTATAAATCTTTGCCTGCTTTCATTTAATAGGAAAATGTTGGACAAAATTTATGTAAGTCCACCTTTTGCAAACATTCCAAGTATATCAAGGCATCAGAAATTAAGTGTCAGGGGAATCTTTACTCATTTCATTAGCCATGGATAGCCTCTGCTATCTTTAGGACTGCCGTTTCTATTTTAGCTACTTATATGTCCATTCACACAATCATTATTCACTATAAACATAGCGTCAGCTATTGCAACATTGATAAAAAGCTTCTGCTGGATGTTCTAGGGCAGGGGTCAGCAACCTGAAACAGTAAAAGAGCCACTCGGAACCGGTTGCCTCACAAAAGGAAAAACTCGGAGCCACAAAAAATGTGTGCACATGCGCATACATGCGCGCATGTGCAGAACAGGGTTTGACTGAAGAGTGGAGCCAAGGCGAGATATGCACCTACCCTGCATATTTGAATTGATTTGTTGAACTTTTTTAGTCCCACTTTTTTTTTTTGACTGCACATGGCAGAGGACTGGGAGCCGCAAGAGACGGCTGAAAGAGCCGCATGCAGCTCCGGAGCCGCGGGTTGCAGACCTGTGTTCTAGGGCATTAAGCTGCTGATTGCTTAAATTCATCTTTACAAGTTCAAGAGATTTAGCTGACTGCAAATCTCTGAAGGAAAATAAAATTGCATTGTTACAAAATTTTATTTTTCTCTAAGAAACTTTGCTAATCATTTTAGGCAATAGAGTTGAAGAAAAAAGGTAATGGGTAAATAATTACAAAGTAATTATTCATATATTATTGATATTTTTGAGCTGTCCTATGCTTTGATTGATTGGGGAACTAAACATTTCTGTAAATTTATTCTAAAATTGCTTTGTCACAGGTCCTTGTTGCCACTATTGCATTTCTATTACCAAGTGCAGAACACTCTTCTGTGGAAAGTGATAAAAAGGTGTGTAATGATTAGATGCTTTCATTTTGTCTCAATATTGCATAGTTAACATGAAGAGCTAATGTTTAAATTGGGCAAATTGGCTTGTATGATTGATAATTGCTGTTTTGTGGGAAGAGAGCAAATTTCAGCTTTAGAGTTCAAATAGATGACCAGGAACAACTTTACTGCTGATGAGCGGTATTTGTTCATAGATTTTTCAGTTCGTATTAGACATCATATATTTCCTGGTAAATTTCATTTTGTTAGACCAGGTTTTCCAACTTTCTAAGTCAGGGGTGTCAAACTGCCGGCCCATGGGCCGGATGCGTCATGCAGAAGCCGCACCCACCCCATTGCCGGCTTTGTCACGTGACATCGCGAGTTTGACATGTCTGTTCTAAGTGGAACTAATTTTTGGACATTTTTCTGTTTTAGTTTATAGTTTCATTGTTACTTTGTTTATTGGATTGGTGCATGACACTGCCAGTGAAGATATTGTTGGAGCCTGTATTCACTTCCAGTTTTGAAAATCATTATTCTTCTAAGACTTCATTGCTTAATTATATTTATAGGGTAAGCATGAATGATCATTCCTAAATATTTCACTTCCTAATACCTGTGTATATGAATAGCAGCATACTGAATCAACAAAATTACAAAAAAGTCATAGTTTTGATGAACTATACCAGACTTTGTGTACAGCTCTCTGTACACCAGTTTTTGTCATTAACACATGTGCTATGGACACTATAAATTCTGTTTTGATTGTTGTTGTATTAGATACATTTTCAAATGTATCATTGTCCCATTTATTTTCTATATTCTTAGTGTACCTTAAATGCGAAATAGAACAGGTTTTCAGCATCATTTCAGTACCCCATTTGAGATAGTGGCTATTTCCTTATATCTATATCTTCCATTTTAAAAAAATATTGTTTTAGGAATTACTCAAGTATTTTTAATTTCATGTTTAATTTAGTAGTATTCATAACACTTAGAAGCTCAGGTTAGAGTGATTTAACATCCCTAAAGTGCTTTCTCTTGAATAACTTTGTGGTATTTCATTTTATATATGTATATATATATATATATTTGTTTTATTGCAGATCCTGAACTGTTGTGTTTATGGTTCAAACCTGTACACACAGCAAAGCCAATACCTTTTAAGTCTTGCCGACCTCTCCAGTGAGTTCTATGATCCCTTTATGCCCCTAGGAAATGTTAGGAATTCTGAAGTGATTCCGGTTCAGTCTTCTGCAGACCTGAATAATTTGCTCACTGTTGCTGAAGGTAACAAATAATTTGAAAGATGTCGGTGGAGATTCTCAGTCATCCAGGTCATAGTTATCCGAAAGGTGCTTTTTCATGAGGCAACTTGACTTTCACATTATTTATCCCATAGAAGCTTCTTGGATGAGAAGTGAAATGTCTTCAAAGAAAAACAAGAAAGTCCAGTTGCCTCATGAAAAAGCTTCTTTGAGATAAATAATTTGAAAGGGAACAGCACCTTTTACTTTTCATGGAAAAGAAAAATACATGTTTTACAAGAACTGAACCCTAATAAATGTAAGCATTATGTTTAAGATATGATAAATCTTTGGCAGCATGTCGGAGCATGCACTGCTGCAAGTTGCTTCCACTTGACTTCTTTCTCTTCTGTCAACTACAATTTCTTGTTCACATTTCAAATCTTTCTTGAGGGCCAGAGAGTTCATGTAATACTTTTTCAAGGAGCTACAACAAGGCAAGGGGGAAGCCACCTTTTCAATAAATATTACTTTTGGAACAGTTTGTATACTTAAGAATAAAATCCTGTACTGACGTATGCAAACAAGGGAAATCTAAGCATTCTTACATTATAACATTTGGCAAGAAAGTTTTATAGAGGGCTTCTCCAATAATAATCTAGGACCCAGTAATTTTACTTGTGTTTGTGCTAAGCTTCAAGGCTTATAATAACCAAGAAGAAAACTCAAGAATAATATTTCATAGTGACATTCAGTCTTTCCTCCAGGGACATTTGTACTTTACTAGAATACTGCAGATGGTTCTTAGTGTGGTGTCAAAGCTCTGTTTAAAAAAAAATCAAAATATTATAGGATCATCAAATCTCCCTAGGTTTTGGCACTCTTTGTACAGGCCAGCGTGGTGTATTGGTTTAGATCAAGCTTAAATCCCTCCCTCACTGTAGAGCTCATTAAGTGACCTTTGCCAAGTCACTCACTCTCAGCCCAACCTAATTGGGGATAATCAGGGGGGAGGAGATTGCCATGCATACCATCTTGAGCTCTCAGAGAAGAAAGTATAATAGAAAAATGTATGAATAAGTAATTAAGGCTTAAGGTGAGAGCACCATGAGGTTTGTCAATCTTGTGAGATTTAAGTAATAAGTGTGTCTGTGTGTGTGGTTCACTTTTATTTATTTTATTTATTTATACTGGGAAGACACATGCATCATCCTATATACAACTGCTGCACTGCTAACTAATTTCTAGCTTATGTGGTGGTTTCCAACTATTTTTGATGATAATATCTGCATAAAAAGAAAAAATTGGAAATAACGGGCTTCTCAGATCTCTGTAAATTTGAAGATTTTTTTTGTTTGTAACCAGACTTCATCAATGAAATTAAAACTGTTATCTGAAACAAATAACTGAAGTAATTTGGTTATTATTTTTATACAAATAAAATGCATTCAGTATTTTAATAGATAAACCTATCATGTATAAAAGATGCCATTACTTTGACAATTCACAGTACAGTTCATATATATTTTTCCTTATAAATATTAAGTACATATTAAATTTTTGCCACCTCATAAAGTTCATTTCTTTTTAGTGTTCCTTTGTGTTAGTGTATTTCTTTTTTAAAATAATCAGGTCTGTCAACTTTCCCTTCCCACAAACGCAGCTGAAATTGGTGCATTTTTTTTTTCTACTCAGCTTTTAAAGTAAGCACTTGATAACTGGTATCTTAACAATTTGCTTACTAATCAATGTAGAGAGCCTGTAGTTAAAGAAGCAGCAGGGAGAGATGAATAGTTGATAGAATAACATTTCTATCTGAATTAATAAACTATGTGAAGCTGTTAGCCTCTATGCTATTTTATTTCTGATTTTAAAGGGACGGTCTAGAAATTATTACAGAGCAAATGGTTCACAAAACAGGAGTTTTTATTTTAAAAGCAATTGTGCATTTTGATGCATTTGGGTATATAACTTTATATTTACATTTTTGCATGTTTGAGTATATGTCCCTTATAGACATGTACGTATACTGCTTATATGAAAAAGGTTATATAGGATGACCTATTAAGGAATTTATCTGAATTTGGAATGTTTATATATAAATGTTTATTGAAAAGTCAAAGACTACATGATTATATGGGTGCAGAATTTAAACAGGACAATTGGTATGCAGTAAAGGAAATATTGGTGGAAGGTAGATATTAAATTTACTGTGAATATTATAGTTAGGAAGAACTGGTGTGAGAATTCATTATCCAGTGTTGATCACCAAAGTGTATAATACATATTCAAAACACTGTTGGAAATATAAGAATCAGGTTTGATCATTATTTCCTATCTGGTGGCAATGTATAAAGCTCAACAGCTTTAGAAAATAGTTTATCATAAGTTTAAACAAATTATAAATACTTACTTGTGGTTTATTGCCAGTTCTTTTTCTTCTTAAGTATAATCAAACCTTAGATTCCCAGAGACTGTGGAAACTTGGCTTTATAGAGGATAAATACTGCTAGGATACTTTATGCTTTTCATTGAAAATTACATTCAATCCTGGCAGATTAAGTTTTATGCATCAACATCAGGTATAACTTTATATCTTAAAAGTAAGTCTGATACCAACTTTAACATGGAAACCAAATCTATAATTTTGCACATAGCCTAGTGGCAGGTCCAGCATAAGATTTTAGAACATTATTTTTTTATGACAGGCCATAAAGTTAAGGATGGACTTCTTCAATTTCTTGTTATTTCAACTACTTATTCTTATTACTTTGGCTGTTTTTGTCAAACTGACCTGCTTCTACTACCGGTATTACTTGTTAAAGTGCCAAACAGTTCTATGATTATCTTTATATGTATCCCAGTGACTTGTAAGACCAACAGTGGATTCTTTCTTTCTTTCTTTCTTTCTTTCTTTCTTTCTTTCTTTCTTTCTTTCTTTCTTTCTTTCTTTCTTTCTTTCTTTCTTTCTTTTTCTTTCTTTCTTTCTTCCTTTTCTTCCTTCCTTCCTTCCTTCCTTCCTTCCTTCCTTCCTTCCTTCCTTTTCTTTCTTTCCCCAACTCAAACATACTTTAGGTGACTCCAAGCGGCTCACAACATTAAAAATCACAATCTAAACATAAACAGCTACCCACTCACCCACATGGCAGCAGCAATATAATCAAATTTATCATTTGATTGGTTCCATCTCTATTTTTTTTCTTATGTAAAGATTTTATAGAATATTAAAAGAAAAAATATTTTGTATTTTGCAAAATTTTAATATATTTTCTTTTCCCTCATATTTTACTGGGTTTTTTTACTGTTTTTATTGTTCATGTATCTTTAAATAAATTTAAGCAATAGTTTTAAAAAAAGTTTATGTGCGTTCAGCTTTGCCTACAGGAAGGAAAGCAATTGGTTATCTCTTACTTGGAACAGAAAGATGGGAGGCAGTAGGGGAACTGTCCAATGGGATGATGCAGTAGACCAGGGGTCCTCAACCCCCCAGGCTATGACTCATTACCGGTCCATAGCGTGTTCAAAACTGGGCTGCCGGAGAGATGGGCAAGCACATGTGCATGAAGCTCCACTCACACTAGCGGAGGGCAAATGGAGCTTTGTGCATGAGCGCAAGTACCCTCCACACATGTGAATGGAGCTTCATGTTTGATTGTAAGTATCTGCCTCTCACACTATTGAAGCTTTCACACAGGCACAAGTACCCTCTGCTTGTGCACGAGCACAAGCACCCTCTGCTCACATGCAAAGCTACATTCGCACGAGCACAGGGCTTGCAAAAATGGAGCTGTACTCGCATGTGCACCTGCCACTGACATGCTCCTGTGATGGGCCAGGCCTCCAACCTGGAAAGGTTGGGGGCCGCTGCAGTAGACTTCAATCTGGACCACACACCTTGCATATTGTTGCCAAAAAGTCACAGCATCATATAGGAGCAAATTAAACAGTTATTGCAGATGATTTGAAATAATTTGAAACAATAATCTGCCCCTGATCTTTTGATCTCTTATGTAGATTTATGAAAAACTGTCTCCTAATATTTCTTCAGTCTTAATTTATGGTTAAATAATGTGGCACCTTCACCTTCAAGTACCTTTATACTTGGAGCAAACCTATCAAATCCACAATTAAAATATCTTTAGGTACTGTTCTTAAGATTGTATTATTAGTTAATTTCTTGTCAGACTGTACAGCTTGTACCTTTCTCATTTTAGAAACTTATAAAAATTGAAAATGTACCTTGTCCTAAGTTGCAAAATTGGGAAAGGTGTGTGTGTGTGTGTGTGTGTGTGTGTGCTGTTTTATTTTTTTTAAAAAAAATTATAATCATTGTTATGATTAACTATTTTCAGAAATGAAGCGGAGGAGCTTGGAGTTAATACCACTGACAGCACGAATGATTATGGCACATCTAGTTAACAATTTGGGCCATTATCCCCTGACTGAAGGTCCTGCTGTTCTACATAGTCTTATTAGTGAAAATCACAACAATTCTTGTATGGAATCTTCTGAACTCTCACCTGAAGTCTTCCGAAGCCCCAATTTACAAATCTTTGAATTTAATGAAAATGCTGTTATTTCTTACCTCCAGATTCCTTCAAAAAGGGGGATGGGTGATGCATTGGAAGAATCTTTCTCAGAAGTAAGAGTAATTGTTAGGGATATCTCTGGAAAGTATTCATGGGATGGACAGTTGATGTATGGGCCATTGGCTGCATGTTCAGTAGATCAGAAGAACAGAACATTCTCCGTGATTATGGAAGAAAATATGCAGAACTTTGAGTCTCCAACTGACTTCATTCAGATAGATGATGGAGAAGATGCTCTTGATAGGTTGCTAGAAAAGATTGGCCGTACCAGTCCTGAGTGTCTTTTACATCCACAAGTAAAATTAAATGAGCCATCCCCATCTCCATCTGGCATGAGTCATGCCCAAGCTATTGATATCATTGAAGCAATAACGCAGCAGAGTTGCATAGAAAATGAACATGCTCATGGATATTATCTGAATCATAATACAAAAAGCGAAAATCGGAAGATGCCAAGATCTGCTCTGCTACAGTCACAATTTCATTTATGTAGACTTTTGCTAAATGGCTTAGGAATGAATTCTTGGGAAAAAAGGTAAGCATTCACAGTATTCTAAGAATTTTGAGGGTGGGGGCGGCAGGAAGGAACATTAGTGCCTTTCCCAATATTTGCTTTTTCTCACCAAATGGGGGAGAGCAATTTTTACTGAGTTAAGGGCCAACGTCTAAGTAGCATCCAAGGAGAAGAGGTCATTTTACCCTTGTTGTTTACATTCTCACTCTCTTTCTCTTTTAAGATAGCCCAATGCGTAGTTTCCTGGAGGTTCCTTATTCTTCCTTAGTAAACAGTTATCTTAGGTAATAATTATTTCTGAAGAAAGGAGAAAAGCTAAGCCTTTTTTTAGCTTAGGAAAGGACCAAATCAGCCGCCTCTTCCATCTCAGTTTGTACAGTCAATGGAGGGAAATGGTTTATTTATTTTTTTTATTTTTTAAAAAGCTGCCTCCAAATGGTCAGGCACTCAGTATCTATTAGGAAAGTAGTAGGACTGCTCTCCTATCACTTGCAGTTTTATTGAGGAAATAGACATAGTTGGGCCCTTTCCAGAATTCCAATCAGAGATCATCTACTCCCTGTAAAAGAAAAAAGAAAAATCTATTCCCCTTTTGCAATTCAGCTCAACATAATTTGTCAGCTAAGTTTGTGGAGTTTTAAAGAGATCTGTGTACTACTACTTTTTATTATTATTCATTGTTGCTGTTGTTTTCTTTTTCTTTCTTTGGGTCCCTGGTCACCTGTTTATTTTCTTGAGTTGTGCAGGAAACATTTTCCACCTTGGAATGATGTCCTGTCTTAAAAGAAGGGTTCTGTAGAACAGCTAAGGACCTGAGTGTCTAAAAGCAAAGTCTTTGGGACTAGTAATATGACTGCATTCAACTGGAGGGCCCAGTTTTTATACCTCTTTTTGAACAATCTAAATAAATTGCTTCTCGACAGCCAGTATCTAAGCCTTTCTGCCTACTAGAAGTTTGTAAACAAAGATCAGTTATTAATAGGCATTGATAGTTTGATCCCCTACAAACCTGTTTTGCTACCGTTACCACAACTTTGGACAATGAATTTCATAGTTTAACTGTATGCATCCCGACTCTGCATTTCACGGCAGTAAATTACAAATCGAAAAACGTACGTTCTTGAGACTGAGGGCCAATCTTGCTCTCTCAGTCTGCTTTGGGAAACAGATAGCTCCTCTCTCTTTAAAGATTGGACTATTTAGTACTAAAAGGAATGCTGTCACAAGGTGGAAAATGCCTCCTGGGTAATTTAAGAATAAAAATTAATAGTAAATCATTCTTCCCCTCCGATTTGATATTTTCTTGGCCTCCTTAATAAAGGACAGGGCACAGATCTGAGCAAACATTGCAAAAGTGGGAAATAAATTGCAATAATTAGTATAATTCAAGTGAGATTGCTACTTCTATCCATCTGGTTAAAGGGTGATAATAGGGGCTTCTAAATATAATATCAATGCCTCTCCTGAATTTAGCTTGGCATAGCAGTTCAAACTAAATGGATTAAATTGTTATTAAAGGCAAACTAATGGGCCATGCTTAAGTTGCTGTTTACTAATTAAAATTCTGATATGAACTACAGTTGTCATTTCACTTCAGCATTCAGTATTTATGTGTACTACATTGGGGTGGGTAGGAAATAATAATTTTCCAACTTATTCTTCAATGGTAAAAAATTCCCTAAACCAGTATGGTATAAAAAGGTATTTATTCAAAAATGATTACTCTGATTTCTAGCTCCTTGTAAGAATCAGAGTACCCCCAAAGTTAAATTGTCACATTTGAACTAGGTCACCACTAGCCATAATAAATCTTTAAACATAACTCAGTTTCAGAGGCATAGGCGCTGCCAACTTAGCCTTCTGCAGCAAAACAACAGTAACAACCCAATCTCTGATCTAAGAGTTTATACCATAAGATGTATGTTATTCTTTAAGTGTCACAATTTTCTTAATTGTTTGTATCATTTTCCAGATATCACCTAACTGAAAATTTGCTCATTTTTCCTTTCATATGAGAGAGAGAGAGAGAGAGAGAGAGAGAGAGAGAGAGAGAGAGAGAGAGAGAGAGAGAGAGAGAGAGAGAGAGAGAGAGAGAGAGAGAGAGGAGAGGAGAGGAGAGAGAGAGAGAGAGAGAGAGAGAGAGAGAGAGAGAGAGAGAGAGAGAGAGAGAGAGAGAGAGAGAGAGAGAGAGAGAGAGAGAGAGAGAGAGAGACCATAAATACATACCCACACTTTTTTGGCAGGAAATATTTCAGTTTTAATGAATTTCCCTAATTGAAAGTTTATAGGTAAAATAGAAACTATAATTTGAAAATAGAAAATTTATGTACTACATAACGTTTAGAGAAAAATCAGGTAACTAATACACTTCCATTCTGGCTAAGCTACATAAATAGTTATAGAAGATTATGACATAAATGGTCTCTAGATCCTGATAATAGACACAACTTTAATCCTGGTATTAAACACAAGTTAATAGGTTTTGGAGGGAGGGATTATTGGGAACCAAAACCAGTCAGAAAAGGTTTGAGGGTAGTATCTAAATATACCAGTTTGTTAGTTACAAAATATATCAGTTATGTATTATGAGATATTCTACCATAATTTTATTCTACTTATTTTAGAAAAAGTTTTAATATTTTGAAGAAAAATTCTAAATTATTGAGAGAGCTGAAAAATTTAGACTCTAGACAATGGTAAGTTAAACATTTTAATTATTTACAAGTCATGAATATGCTTAAGAGTATCAGTTGCAACATTATTTAATGTTGTTTTCTAAAAATAGGTATCTTATTCTTTCTTTATAATTACAAAATATAAATCCATCATTATAAACAAATTCCATACAAACCCATATTGGTCTTGAACATACATAAATAAAATTTCCTTATCCACACAAATTTGACCCTTGGACAGTTTTGCATTGGTGTTGCTTACAAGTACTATAGTCCTTGACTTACGACTCTAATTGAGCCGGGAATTATGGCCTTAAGTCATGCCAGTTGTTAAGCAAGTGAGCATGTGACTGTGCCTGATTTTATGACCTTTTTGCAGTGGTCATTAAGTGAATGCCATAGTCATTAAGCGAATATAACGGTCATTAAGTGAACCCATTGTCTACAACTGCAACCCTGTGCAAAAAAACCTGCATTGTCCAGGGTTGTTTTTTTTTTGTAAACTGCAAGTAAACAGTATTCCAGCAAAAAATATTGTAAATCATCATATGATAAAATAAAAAGGACAAAATTAATGTGATTATATATTTAGTTTGTATAATCAGTACTCAGTAGACATATATTTGAATCATTGTAATGCTTTATTTCAGAATGTTGGAAAACAAACTTGCAATTTTTTAATGGATGGTTTGAAGTGATCTTTTGTTGACATATCTAGCCAAGATTAAAATAATGCCAAATGAAGTAGAATTCAGTAGTTGTAGGAATACTGTGTAACATTACATTTCATAGCTTGCACACATGGGAAATTCACAAAAGGAAAATAGATAGTAAGAGAAAAAAGTAATGTGAGCTCCAGAGGGTCAGTTTAATGAGTAGAAGAGAAGAATACAGCCCACGTAGGAAGATATGTTTAATTTTTTTTTAAAATTGTTTGTTTTTAAGAGAAGAAAAATGTGGACTGCCAAGAACTAAAGTTGAGGGGTATATATTTTGTTCACTTGTCAACAAAATTATAGCTTCTTGTATTGTTAATGGAATTACTGATAATGACTTCATTTTTCCCAGAATAAATAAGAATGAGTTTGTACGTGGGAGTAAACTGAGTTAAAAAAAAACAGTGAAAAGAGAAGTGATGTTTTGTTTAGAAAAATTACGTGTGTAGCATCCTAGGTCTCGTTGCCTTATTCTATTCTCAGAAGAGCTTCCATTTAAAATATATTCTGTGCTGGCATTATTGGTTGCCACCCAAAAAGATAGCAAGCTAGACAGTTCCTCTTCTTCCCCATCAGAAGACACATCCAAAGGGCCACAAGTATAGGGCAATGCTAGTTGTGAAAGGATACAAGTATATCAAACCTAATCTATTCTGCTTCCATTCCCCCCATCCACCTATCTTGCCCATCTATGCCCTTTTGGGCTCCCCTCTTTTTCCTGGTGCTGTTGAGGCCAGCCCGGCTTGGCTGCTGGCACTGACTTCAAGCACAAAAGAAATGCACAAAGCATCTTAAAGGGACTGCACACACAAGAATGTCACTTTATGTGCCACGGTGCTGAGCTGAAAGGGGCCAGCTTTGCATAGCAAAGAAGGGAAAAAAGGCACCATGCAGTGGTTTATGGCTGTACTCATGACAGCAATCCCCATCTCAGTGGTGGTCATAAGTCAAGGCCAATCTGTAAAAGTAATATTGTTCACTCTTACAAACAAAGAAAATGTGTGGGTAATGCATTCCAAAAGCAAACTGCAGAGTTTACAAAACAGCAATTCCCAGCCTGACATTTGTTGGGAAACAAACTGTGCCAAGCGTAACATTCCAGAACATTCTGTCTTGCCTGGCAGATAACTTCCTGCTTCAGAAAATGGAGGAAAATACTATTCTTGACTAGATATTAATCAATAGACAAGATTTAATTGAGAAAGTGGAACAGGGGAGAAGAAGACCATGTTATTCTTGATTTTAAGGAAGACTGAAATTGAAGCAAGTATATAACATGGACTTAAAACAAGCTAGAGAAAGCATGCAGAGGATCACTTCTGGAACTATTTCCAAAGTAGTTGTGCTCTAGGTCACATGACAGGGAAAGAGGAGGGCCTTAAAATAAAACAATCAGCAACATTCTGAGCCTCTGCCTGTCTGCCTCTCTAACATAACAGGTAGTCCTTGCTTAACGACTATTTGTTCAACGACCCCTCAAAGTTACGTGGTGCTGAACGATGGTACTTATCCCTGGTCCCCAATTGCAACCATTGCAGCACCTCAGCAATCATGTGATCAAAATTCAGGTGCTCAGCAGCCTGCCAACACTTATGACCATAAAGTGCTTAAGTTCCCCCACTCACCTATCTCTTGCCCATCTCTGTCGTTGTGGCTGCCCTGGACGGTGTCATTCTTTGGCGGCAGTGCTGGGGTTGAAGATTGAGCAGCAGGAGGAACATGGTGAAGGTCAGCTGTGTGTGGCAGAACCTGTGGAGCATAGAGTGATGGAGGCAGCTGGCACTGGGATGGCTGACCACCAATGCAGGGCTTGAGACAACCCTGAGTGGCATTGGAGTGGCGCTGCAGCTAAAGTAGAGGTCTGGGGACAATGGCATCTGGCTGATACCGTTGAAGGACCCAAGCCTCTACTGCAACCTCAGTGCTGCTGCCATTGAGACGTGACCAAGCTGGGAATGGCTTGGATCAGGATAGGTCCTCACCTTACAACCAGTGGGATTTGATTAACAATGCAACAGGGATTATTAGGAACGCTATTGCTAAGCAATGCAGTCATGTGACATTGTGTTTTACGACTGCATCACTTAGCGACAGTAATTCCAAACCCAATTGCTGTCATAACTCAATGATTACCTATATGGTAGAATTTGTTGTAGAATTTTTTTTTCCTCTGCAGCTCCCAGTTGGATCTTTCTTTTTCCAGTTTCTCCCTCCACACCAAATTTGGTTAGTTTGGTTTGGTTTTAGAGAATTGTTCTGCCACTGTTCAGACCAAATTCCAAGTTGTTTAATTTATTTCTAACATTTTGCTGGGTTGGAAAGAATAACAATAGATTTTAATAAATTCAGAGAATGATAAAAGGGTCACATAGCAAGATAACTAATAGGAAGGAGATTAGAGATGGGGGAGATTTTCTAAAGAATGAGGTACTGAAAACATCATTGTAAACAATTCCAATAAAAAGCATAAATTATACAAAACAAAAGAAGCCAGTATAGCTACATAAAAAACTTAGTGAAGATGTTAGAACAAAAAGGGGATATCTGGCTTATTATCTTGCAAAAAACGGTTTTGAAGTACTATTTGATTGCAAACTGAATATAAGCCAGAAGTATGATGGGGTACAAGCTTTTCCAAATAAATGAAAGTAATTGTTCTGTTCTGTTCTGCTTTGGTTAGACCCCACCTCAAGTACTGAATCCATTTGCTTGCACTTCATTTTAAGATTTCAAAGTGTCAGAAAAGGCCAGTGCAGATGATCTGAAAACTAAGCTCTCTGAGAATATATTAAAAGAACCAAATATGTTTAGTCTTGAGAAATGATAATTTAAGGGGGAAACAATAATTCTTAAAAAGAAAGTCTGGATATTTGTGGGGATGGGGGTGATCTGTTCTACAACATATAGTATAAGGACTGTAACACCCGCTGTGTAGGGCAAACAGACAGAAGACTAACAAAGTACATCTATGAACATCAACTAGCAGTCAAAAGGCAGAATACAAACTTCTTTATCTTGCAATACATGGACATACCCTTAATTTCAACTGGAAAATTGTGAGCATCCTAGACCAAGCCAAATCCAAAAATGATAGATAATTCCCCGAAGCTTGTTATTCAGACAAATCAGCCATCTATAATCACTTGGAGATAAACTTACATATACATACTATTCAAAAGAAACAATAAAAAATTTTTTAAGAAGAAAACAAAAAGACCACAACACATCCTATACCCAGGAACTTAGATAAGCAGTGACCTTAAGCAAAACAAGCCATTCTGTTGCTGGGCCATGTGGCATGCATGACCCTGGAAGCAGCTGCCATTTTCCAAGCAACCACAATTCAGTGTTTCCAGGACTGCACCATGTGGCCCAGCCACAAAGCAGCTTACTTTGCTTCCTTGACCAAAGCCCTGCGGCATTCCACAGCAGTGCAGAATGCTATGATACACTGCAGAATATTGAGGAGCTCACATTAAGGACACATTGCTGAGCCACATGACACGGATTTGGTAGCAACCACAATTTAATGTGGCTGCTCAGAAAATGGTGATCGCTTCTTCTGGGACTGGAGTACACAGCCCAGCAACAGAGCGGCTTTCCCTAACCTGAACCCCAGAGCTTTGGAGATCTTCAGTAGATGAAGAACAGGTGTGGGGCCCAGTGTAATGGGAAGCAAGCCCAAGGCCTGAGGGGACCCAGGAGGACGGAGGGAGATAGACGGAGGGACACCACAGCGTCCCTGCATTTCAGTCACAAGAGCTAACCACCACAGGGGCGCTGCAGCAGCCATAACTTCAGCACCGTATCGTAAGTAGCTTGTGGGAGGTCCACTGTAACTTCGAATAGTCACTAAGCAACCATTCATAAGTAAAAGGCTACTTGTACCGCACTGTTCTTTTATATGAGTTTATCATACTAACTTTTATTTGACTAGAACACATTTGAAAGTGTAATTATGAAATTGAAGGAGGAATGTTAGAAAGATGGAAAAACTGGCGACAAAAAAAAAGACCTAGCGGTCTAATGAGCCTGCCCTTTGAATTTATTTTTTGTTTTCTTTTTAATGTATTTGGGGTTTTTTAAAACTTATTTTAATGTTTTATTTATTTTTATTTATTTTTAATTTTTGTCAGAGGATGGATATGGGCTTCTCCCAAATATGTTTAAATTCAATTAACTAAACTTTCACCGAAAATTCCAGCGAGCCATAAATTTCCACCTTCACAACCTGAAATGAAAATATTAGCATCAGAACTAATAAGGTGACTGGATTTACAGAAGAGAATTATGTTCAAAACCTTGTACAAATTCACATTTTGTTTTACTGTGGTGACCATCGTGAATCCCTTCCCACCAGCTATTATTTTCTATGACAATGCCTTGGACATTGTTCCCAAATGTTCCTGGAAAGAAGTGGCAGTTTGAGGGCAATATTTGACTTCTTGGTGGGAAAGAGCATCAGAGTAGAAACCAGGATGCCATGAGTTCTAATCCCACCTCAGGAATAAAGCCATCTGGGTGATGCTGGGCCAGTCACTCACTCTCAGTTCTAGGAAGCAGGCAGTGGCAAACCATTTCCAAAAACCTTTGCTGAGAAAACTGCAGGGACTTGTTCGTGCAATTGTCAGGAGTCAACACTGATTCAGAGGCACTTAAACAACAACAAAAAAGAAAAGTAGTGCAAGTAGCGAAGGACAGCCATCAAAATAATTAATTACTCTTGATGGTTCTTCCTGTCTCTAAAAATTGCCCCCATTTGTATTTTACACATTCCTTTTTTTATGTATACTGCATATTTTTAATTATACATTCTTCATTATTTCTGTTTAAATCTACTTTAGTAACTCTTCAGAATAGAAATATATAAAGGTAGCACAATATTTTTTTGTTTGTTTTTGCAGTCGTGAAACTCACAAGATTGCAGTAGTTTACATTGCTGAAGGACAAGAAGATAAATGTTCAATATTGTCCAATCCTCAAGGAAGCCAAGCATATGAAGATTTTATTGCCGGATTGGGTTGGGAGGTAAATATTACCCCAGTGTCTTGTTTCAATTAATAATATTAATTGTGTTAGTGGAATCTTTGAGCTGGTGATAGTAATTTCTCCACATTTTAGATTAACTGTCCAATTTAATGCAACTCTCACATATTGCATGTTCCCAGCAGACATGTACCATCACTTAGGTTAGTACTTAGGAAAGCTAATCCTATAATTTTTCTTTACTAGGAACATCC
The DNA here is from genome assembly GCF_964194415.1 of Vipera berus. Taxonomy (NCBI): domain Eukaryota; kingdom Metazoa; phylum Chordata; class Lepidosauria; order Squamata; family Viperidae; genus Vipera; species Vipera berus. The sequence goes on along the minus strand of NC_138204.1, from coordinate 123,342,530 downwards.
ATAAACCTCAACATAACGTCTATTGTGTTACCAAATAATATAGTACCAATGGCTACTGCAAGAATTTTGGTTCTGAGCACTTAAGTTACCCTAATTCAGAAAAAACTAACATAAAATGTTATCGTGGTGGGAATACTTATAAAACAAACCGATTTAGGTGCCTAGTGCTATGTGTTTTACTTTAATGTTACTTTAAGCTTTGTGATTGCTGTTATTTTATTGTAGGGTCTTGTTTTATACCTAACCCTAACCCTAATGAAAACTGAGATATATGCCACCAGAGTGGACTTCATTTAGAATGGCGTATAAGCTAAAATAACCAAAACAAAACATTAATTTTAAGTTTGTTTAGTAAAAATGTTCCAGTAAATTCAGAGGATATTTCCTTTATCTTTGTTTAGAATTACAGATTAATATCTTTATTTTTTGTTTGATTTAGGTTGATCTTTCAACTCACTGCGGGTTTATGGGTGGCCTTCAACGTAACGGTAGCACAGGACAAACAGCCCCCTATTATGCTACTTCAACTATAGAAGTAATTTTTCATGTATCTACACGGATGCCGTTTGACTCAGACGACTCACTGACCAAAAAGGTAAAATATAAAGCTAAATATCAAATAATATAATCCATATTATCTTTTCAGAAATGCCTGTTGCCTCCTGTTAGCAGCATGATTATTTATTGTGTTTGGGGGTTTTGTGATGTAATTTTATTAAAAGATTACAATTACAATCACTCGCTTGCTTTGTTATTTGCATAACCCTTTTAATTATTAGGACATCACCTGGCTTGTTTTGTATGTCCAATGTAGCATCTTTTTCCATGTCGTTCTTGTGACCTTATCATTTTCAAATCCACTTTGAAATCAGTCTTGATATTGTATGCTAGAAGTTGTTCCTCTTCTATAACATCTTTTAATAGTCTATCTATAGAGGCAGACACTTTTAATATTTATATGGTAGGTTTGGTTTTATATAAATTTGTATGTTTAAATCTCTTGTTAAAAAAATAGACATTTTAAAATTGCTTCTCTATTTAACAATGTATTTTGTCTCTTCAGCTATTTAGGTGATACTTGTATTCCTGCTATTATCATTCCCCCTTGCTTTTAATTTGCCATTGTAAGGAGAAAGCTGAATAACTTGCTTAGCTGACAAACTCAATAGCATGACAGAAGGTCATACCACCTGCTGCCCAGAAAAACTGCCTATAAATATGACCAATCTGTGGCAGGCAGTATAATTTTTGACCCACAGTGTAAGACAGATGTCATAGAAATATTTAATAAGAGAGTGTTTTTTGTGTGTGAAATAGTTGCCCCTGCACATGACATCTAAAATAAGTATCATAAGTTTGACAACTACTCAGGAATATTAATAGTTGATTTTAAATAAAATAATTAAAGACATGTTTTCTTAATACCAGCCAGCAGGAAAACTCTGTTTTCTATTTTCTTTATAGTCTAGTGGGGGAAAAAACAACAGTAAAGTAATTGCAATTGCCGACAGATTTGTGAAATAACCATTTGATGGTATTTTTGGTCTCAAGGATTTGTATAGTTGTTTTTTTTTTCATTTTTGTTTTCAATCCAGTCATCTTGTAACCATAATGGAGATGCATGCACTGCAGCTGACTAACAGCTCCTTGTCAAAATTATATGTAGCTTTTTTATTTTAAAAAAAATCAATTAGTGACAGAAAGTCGCTCAGTTGAGAAACACAGCTACCCCCCCCACCCCCCCATGAACTTTTGCTCCTTTACTCAAGAAATTCATTAGTTATAGCTAGATTAGATTTTTAGCAGCTAATCTAACTGCTGTAGGGGTTTCCAAAGTGGAGACAGAGCTGCGCTATTGGATTTGTTCAATTCATTTGACTCCAGGACTATAATTGCACTTATGTCTTACAAGGCTTTTTATAGCCTAAGGCTGGCTGGCAGCAGAAAACAAATTGGCAGTGAATACAGTAAGAGTGAAAGGGAATGAAAGGCACACATTATCAGTCTCCAGGCAGCACTGTTCTGGCAGGAAGTTTCTTGGTTAATTTACAAATAAAACTTCGATTTTAGGATGGGCACTCTGTCAGGAAAACAATGGGGATGTCAGGACGGGCTATTACTCAGTAAAAGTAGCAGCCATGCCTAACCCTAGCAGAAGTTCTTCAATCATGCAGACAACTCCTTTCTGAAGCCAGCTGGCTCCATAATACAATTAGTAGGGAAAAGAGGTCAGACTATTAGGTGTCTATACCATGACCACAGTCAGCATTAGTGTGTAAGCCTGGCAGACAAGGAGAATAGCTAAAGAACCTTTATCACTATTTATTAAGCAGTAGTTGCAGAATGACACATAGACTTGCATGCCCAAACATGCAATTCTTGTTAAAAGGCTTGAAAAAATAGCAAATGTTCAAAAACTACAGGGTATCTTCTTATGCAAATACATTCAAGAAATGTAACAATACTGGACAGGGTTGATAGCAGAATTTAAGTTGGAGTCTTTACTAACTTTTGTCCTTTGAAGATGTCCTTCTATTTGGGATCATTTTAAAATATGGATCCCGTTTCTAATTTTAATTTCTGCCTTCTAGAACTCAATACCTATTATCAAAAATTGAGACTTGCTTTTTAAACCCTTGGTATTTTAATGCACACACAGAAAATGTTTATATATTGTCTGTAACTTATTATAAACAAACAGTGTTTTAAGTTAGTTTATTTCCAGTATAAGCATTTGTTGCTTTCTTAAATATTAACAGCTTGGGCCATTTTTAATATAGGTAATCCTTGACTTAGGCAGTTTAGCAACCATTTGAAGTTACAATGGCCTTGTAAAGGGTGCTTGACGGCCCATGATGCATTTTCAGCCATCATAGAGTGGTCATATGATCATGATCCGGGTGCTTGATAATCTTTTCTCACAACCAGTTTCCAAGCGCCCGTCTGATGACCTTTTTCAATCTTCTCTCTCCCAGCTTTCCCAGAAAGTTAGTGGGGAGAAGAACAGGGAAAGTTGCAAGCTGCTGCCGCCTGCCATGAAAGTAAGATTCCGCCCTGGCAGGTAGCCATTTGAGAGTGAAAGACTACAGAAACGGAACTCAGGTCTCAAGAGAGCTGAGATCTGTTTCTCAGGCCTTCAAAGGAGTTGTCCACCCATGAACTCCTCTAAAGGGCAGCAGAAACTAAAGTTGCAGGAAAGAGCTCCTATTCCTGCAGCCTGCCAGAGCTGTTCTCTTCCACGTATTGGGGGGAGGGGGGGGTAACTCCTCTGTAAGGCTGCAGAAATGGAAGCCAGATCCCAAGGATCCCAGCACCATTCCTGCAGCCCATCAGAGCAGTTCCTTTCCATGCACAGAGGAGAGCTGAACTCCTTGGCATGCAAGTTCTTTCGCTTGGCCCCCTTAATGACCCAGGAGGTTGTTTGGTGGCTACAACCAGGAGGGCCAGGATTGCAGTCGTTGAGTTAAACAGTCATTGGGGGGGGGTGCCTAGTGACCACTTTGCTGAATGACTGACATTCCAGTCCCAATTGTGGTTCTAAGTTGAGGACTCCCTGTGGTAACTTTACATACTTAACAGAGCAATAAGCACTGAAATTTTTATACACACAGGAAAAACTCAGGAGCAAGAAATTGTCTTGTATACTGTTTGGCAATGCTGGGCTAAGAAATTCTGTTTTTTCTATTACCTTTCTTTGTGACTTTTGGTTTCTACTGTTAAAATTACAGCAGTAATCTGAGATTTAATGGGTGCTATAATTATGCCTTTTAATATCTCGCAAAATGGTTTTGTAGATGTGGGTATAATTGAGGCATAATTAGTTAATAATTGAATATTGATTGTAGTTTTTTTTTACTTGCTGTTGTGCAGGGCTATATATGATTACTCCCATTGTGTTTAATAAGACTAATTTTAAGTAAGTGAAAATCAGATTGCAGCTGTTTAAATAAATAAATAAGTAAGTAAGTAAGTAAGTAAGTAATTTATTTTCAGAAAGAACACAACTTTCATTTTAATCTAAGTCTTATAGAACACTGGTTTTGCTACAGCTTTTGAAATTGTAAACTGTTTCTGTAATATTCAGATTGTTAACTTCATCTTAGATTAACTGAATATAGTTATTAAAAATTGAATGAAAATTACTGAATTGCAGTGGATACAAAGCATATCTCTTGTTAATTCCTTCCATTTTGTTGATTTTCTAGTCATTATATTATTACTCATTTATCACGTAATAAACCATGTAAGGTCCCATAATGTTTGAAAGAAGAAAGTTATTTAACAGAGAGAAAATATTTTTTATATAATTTTTCTCATGAAGCAGATATACCAGGGGTGTCAAACTCACATCGTCACATGACGTGTTGCGACATATCGCGACTTGTTTGCCATTGCCGTCAATGGGGTGGGCGTGGTTTCACTATGATGCATCTGGCCTGCGGGGCGGCAGTTTGACACCCCTGAGATACACTGTTGGCATTGTAATTTCATTCCTATATCCTAGCTCCTCAAAGTCTTCTGTCATTCTGATTAATAGCAAATCCATTTGCTGTTACAGCTTCGTCACTTGGGAAATGATGAAGTTCATGTTATCTGGTCTGAACACACCAGAAATTATCGCAGGGGCATTATACCAACAGATTTTGGAGATGTTTTAATTATTATTTATCCAATGAGGAATCATATGTTCTACATCGAGATTATGAAGAAACAACAGGTAGGTGCTGAAGTTCAATACAACATGGTCAGGTTCTTATAATAGTAGAATCATTCATAATGCTAAAGAAAATGATTTTTTTAAAAAAAAAATTCCTTAAGGAAATGAAAAATGTAATGTTAAGTAGCCTGCTTATATTTATGAATGGAGGTTAATTTATTTAATTACTGACAGATGTGTAACTTGTACCTCTTTAGTAACTTAGCAGAAAAAAGTATATGTGTTATACACATATACATACACACACATTCATTCATTTATTACAAGGACATTCAGGAACTGTAGAAAAATGAGAGAAAATAAAAGAAAATTACTTCCTTTAATGCGCAAATACAACTTCAAAATGTACAAAAAAATAAGTTCAACATTTAAATTTTAAGTTAATATAATATTTAATAATATTAAATATTTAAATGATATTTAAAAGAATAACTGCTTTCTCACCACCACCACCACCAAGATGGATCCAAAGCAACTACAAAAGTAAAATCAGATAAAAATCAAAAAGTGGAAAAGTTAGATTTGATGTTGAATTGAGTTTGAAATGATATTGAATTCTTTCTGTACTTGAAACTAACATTGATATAATCTCAGGGTATTTTGTTACATTTATGCTAGTATTGATGCATGGTATTTTTTCATTGCCTTTATACTGTACTTCTTGAAAACATTCTTACTATTGTTGTAAGTACTATAACTAAATCAAATATTGCCTTCTAGCTCTGTTGGTTTTCAGCTCCTGTAATTGACAAGCCACTTTATAATTCCCCAGAAAAGAAACGATCCTTCAGAATAAGATATTTGGGGTTGCTTTATACCCTCTTTCTCAGGAATCCTCCTGCGTAGCAAGACATTTCCCACTGCTTGTTGTGAGCCACCCTTCAGATAGTGAGCACAGAATATACTCTCTAGACCAGACATGTCAAACTCACGATATCATGTGACATCGCACAACGTATCAGGATGGTTTTGCCATTGCCTGCAATGGGGTGGGCATGGCTTCTGCATGACGCATCCAGCCCACGGGCTGGCAGTTTGACACCCCTGCTCTAGATAGACCATCTTTCTGAGATAAAAACCTCAGACCTCTTTAGCAAATTTCTATATTCTAATTGGAATTGGGGTACTTGAACCAATAATGATTTTTGTGAATTTCTCTTGCTCTTTTTCCTTACTCCATTGAAAAAAAATTTGTCCTGGTCTTCTAATTTTGGTATAGCTGGGAACCATGTATCTGAGGAATTATTAGCTTCTATTTTTAGTTGCCTGTACTTTTAAGTCACCTGTACGTTTAAGTCATCATCAGCAAGTTTTTCCCCATGTTCTCCCACCAAGAGATGAAACCTGCATGTGGAACATTCCTTCTGTTCATTCTGATAACTTCCAAGCCACAAGTAAATACCTTATTTCCACAGGCTGTTTTGTTGATGGGTTATCCATTGATAGTTTTTGTCTTTGATACATTTTTCTGTAAGTACAGTTTCTGTCAGAACCCATTCCTATTTCATTTCATTTCTATCTGTCTTCTCTGATCTAAAAACAAATCCCACCTTTCCCTGGATTCTGCCATACTCCCAAGGGGGAGGGGGGAATGTGCCTGCAGGGTTATTACTTTCACTTCCTCTATTCGCTACAATGTAATCTTTTACCTTGTTTATTGGGTCTATATCCTCAACCCGCCCACTGAAATGTAACAACTTGTTTCCCGCATTATCTCTCTCTCTCTGAACTCTCTCTTTTAAACTGTCAGTTAGAACAAAGGAGGAAATAAGGAATGTAACCTCAGTGCCTGGTTTATGTCTACGCTCTCAGAGGAAGGTGTGAAGAAGCCGCCGATCCTTGCTGCGTGAGCTGGAGACGGGCCAATGTTATCTGCCCGTTTCTCACAATGGACTTAACACTTGGGGATTGGCCATCCCACGTCAGGCGGTCGATCTATGGGGTGGGGTCTTGCTTGGGGATACTATTAATCTACTGCGATGCACGGGAAATCTCAGATCCTGTCTATTATGCCTGCTATCAACTACTCTTAATAAAAGTTCCTATTTGAAGAAATTGTTTCCAAGAGTTCTGCTTACTTAAGATGTGGAGTTGAAGTGGGTCCTGACAATTTCTCTATTTTTAATTTAGTATGCATTATTCCTATATATCATGCTTTTGATACTTTGTTGAAAACTGTCCTGATAATATGCTTGAAGAGATGAAAAGTCGTCCTTAAAAACCAAAAATAAGTAAAGCACAGAACCAATAACAATAAAGCAAAGTTAAGATAGTCAGATAGCACCCTGGATAGCTCCCTACAAAGGTTAGACTGGTCTAACAAACAAAATCTAAAGCATCAACTGCAGCTTGTGTGATTAAATCTGCTATGGCATGCTACCCAGGAGAAAGATACAGGCTGTTTCAGTAATTGCAAATGCCAACATAGAGAAGTGATGGTTCTGTTGGAGCTTCCAGGGTTGAGAAAGTTCTAACTTCTTAGGCCACAGTTGTGTAAAGTTAAATAGTTTTTCTTCTATTAGAGCTTCTGGGATAGATAGAGGGCACATATCATTATTTCCTCAGTGCATAGACATGTTCCTCAGAGTTAAAGCAGTAGGTGGTTTTTTTTAATCATAAATGCTTAGAAATATTTCCAAAATGAATTTAAATTTTAAAGTATTGTTTATGTGGTTGACATTGACTTGATGGCATCTCATCAATATATGCTGAAGATATACTGGAAAGTGAAGTCAAATTAAGAAATTAAAATGCAAAACATATAATGGAGATGTGTGATTTAACTTGACGAAACCCCAACTGTTGGAACAAAAAAGCCAGCGAAAATTCTAAGAAGTGGCTTCAGGGCCAAGTGTCTAAGATAGTACTGGTAATATTCTCACTTATTTGATGTTGAGGTGAAAGGATGCTATCATTACTGTGGCTGTAGAGGACCAGATATAGTTGATGAAAATGGAGATTGGGCTGTCTAGCTAGGCCTCCTGTAGTTAAGGATAGCAGAAATGAGAGCTTAAGATTAAAGTTTCTGGCATCGTATCTTCCATAGAAAACACAGGGCAATCAAAGCCTTGTTCACAAAATAAACAGGGCTGGTTTAAGAAGAGATGTGAAGTATCTTTGATTTGTTATTAAAAAAAACTAGACAATCCATGCCCTGCTGGGTCATTGTTTCAGAAATATTTCCTTATTTAAACAGAGAAACAGAATGACAAGGGCAGACAGAAAATCAGGAGAAGCAGGAACAAATTCTGACTTGCTACTGGCTTCTCCATTGAGTTTCCTTGTGGGAATATGGCAGGGAGAATTAAAAATCTATGCACTTGCCTACCTTCCTCCCCTGACATTTAGGTGCTTACAGGCTGCCTTATCTGTAAGTAAGCAGCCCGTTTAATCCATCCAAAATGCATATACCTCTTCAAAATCGTTTATGACACCCCCTCCCAATCCATGAAATAAGTGAAGGGGAGGGAGGAGACAGCAATGTTTCTTAGTTGTGGCCCTATAGTATGAGATGGCCTCCCCCCTGAACTTAGAATGGTGCCCTCATTACTGACTTTCTGGAAGTTTTTAAAGACTGAACTGTTCCAGCAGTATGGAGAATAAGAATTATACCATTCATTGCTTATTTATGCTACCTGCATTTTATATTATAATTTTATTTTCCTTCTATTGTCCTCCAGTACTGCTGTATGTCATTTGAAGTCCAGCAGTTTAATACTATAAATACATGTATTTAATGCATAAAAATAAATTGAAATAAACAATAAAAAAGCTCTGGCATTCATGGGATCTTTAAATCCTCAATGATCCGATGAAATAAAAATATTCACCAACCTTTTAGTAATAAAAAACTACTGCTTTTAGACAAGGAAATTCCCTATCACTTCAAATTGATAGTTAACCATTTTGACAGTTGAAAACAAAGGCTCTCCTGATTTCTATCCCTGTTTCCTAAAAATTATCTTACAAATGCAAATATATTTAATACAAAGAACTGAATGAAATATAGTTGAATGTTTAATTATTTATGAAAATTTATATTGTTAAATCTGTTTTGCAAAAAGATTAGTCATGTTTCAGCTTTATTTCAGATGAGTCAAGTTCTATTATTCCTTTGTAAGCTTGCTAAACTCATCACTTACAACCTTTAATATCTTTTTAAGAATTATACACAACTAGATGTGTATAATTTAAAATTAAGAGAATCTTTTCAGTATTACATAAAATTCATATATCAATCATGACAGGTTCTTTTGGAAATCTTGAAAAAACTGAGAGCATGGAATTTAAACTCAATGTATCTCATTGGAACTCTGTGGCATAGTATTGTTTTTTTATTGATTCATTAATTCATCAAAATCTAGGAAAACAATCCAAATGTGGCATTAAAATGCATTAAATTGAACCTTTGTACAATGTGTTGGCAGTAGGCACATTTACATAGCATACCATCTTTAGTGGTTGTGCCCAGTTAATCATTCATGATGATCAAAAGGTTTTTGGGGGGGAAAAAGCCCTTTGAATCTTATAATGAACCCAAAAATAAATTCAAGGTAATTTTTTTTATTTCTTTTTTTGTCCTTTTGGGGAGAGGGTTGCCTTTGCTTTTGTATTTTTCTTTTAATTCCGTATTCAATTTTATCTTAACTTTCTGTAAAAAAGGATGGAGAATATTCTATAGTTTGAGGGTAACATTCAGAAAAAAAAACTTGCACTTTTATTTAGTTTTATTTTTGATTGAATGATACAAAGTTTACATAACCTCAAAATGCCTGCCTATGTTACATTAGAAAGATCTGATATGAGAATTCATATCAAATGACGAATAACCATCATTGAAATTTTTGGATAGTCATGTGCTCTTATTTTACCTTCTCTTACTTTACTCTCTAGTGCCTTCAATAGCATCCAGTAGCAAAAAGGATGAATCTAATTTTCACCTGTTCAGCTGCTGTAATTTTTCACAGTTTACACAGATTTTTCAGTGTGTGTTTATTTTTGCCACCCTGTGGCACTGTTTGGTGTGGGGAAATTGTTCAGCTGCTTAATAAATGCATTTTAACGTGATCTCAGAATGGCCCACTGAGTCAGCCATTCTGGGATAGTTCTCGCTGTTACCCTGAGGCGCTTTTTTTCCCAGAGGGAAAAAAAGAAAAGGAATTCAGATTCAGAAGCAGATGACGTGTAGAGAATTAAAAGACATTTGCAGTTAGAAATTTGCATCAGAATGGAAGAGAAGTAATATCTGACATATAAATTTACATTTTGAAGTTTGTTGAAATCAGATGCATTCGGTAATGAAATCTCTTTCGTTGGAATGTATTTATATAACACTTTAAGGTTATTAGTATTAAAATTTGTCAATTTGTCACAAAGGTGTGTTTTTTTTAAACTGAACTTCTTGCCTTGTTTCTAAGCAGTGGGTTTAAAATTCAAATGTATAACTTGATTAAAAAGATTAAGAGGTAAAGCGCTGAAAAAAAGAAGAAAGAGAACACTGTACTTTTGAGAAGAAGAATCAAATTTCAGTTTTAACCTGCTGAAAGTTTTGTTGATGACCTCTCTGTGAAGAGGATTCAGGAGTATTTCAATTAGCGTAACAGCTGCCCTAGGTGCTTTCTGAGCTTGGTTGTTTGCTTGTAGGCATCCATTACTCAATCAGGTAAATGATCAGTGCAAGTTGTTGTAGGTTTTTGCTCCTTATACATAGTAGCTTCCCTTGCCAGAGCATATTTATTCTCTTTTATTGGAGCTTATCTCTCTATAAATCAGTACTTTGATTCAAATAGTCCTCACTGTATCGACCACATTTGGGACTGGCAACTTTTGGTCATTAAGAACTTGGTTGGCTAAGTGAAGCGCAACTGGGCTTCTGATCTTCCTTCAGTTTTCCTTAGACTACTGCAATGCTCTCTACATGGGGCTGCCCTTGAGGACCACTCGGAGGCTCCAACTGGTACAGAATGCAGCCGCGAGAGTTGTGTTGGGAGTCTCCCAATACTCCCATGTTACACCTCTGCTCCGTGAGCTGCATTGGCTCCCAGTTGTCTTCCGGGTGAGATTCAAGGTACTGGTAATGGTGTTCAAGGCCCTACATGGCATGGGTCCGGAGTACCTCAGGGATCACCTGCTGCCGGCATCAACTTCCCTCCGCCCTGTGCGTTCCCACAGAGAGGGCCTCCTCAGGGTGCCACCGGTCAGAGAATGTCGTCTGGTGGCCCCCAGGGGGAGGTCCTTCTCTGTGGGCGCCCCGGATTTATGGAATCGGTAGCCGGTCGAGCTCCGGATGGCGCCCAACCTTCGCTCCTTCTGACACGATCTGAAGACTCACTTATTCGAACAAGCCGGCCTGGCCTGATGGGGGATGGGTTGGGATTTTACTGTCGTTTTTAATATATCTATTTATTGTTTTAGCTTGGGCATTGTGTTTAATTCTTTTTTAACTTTTGTATCTTTGTATTTTTATATGTTTGCCCTGTTCACTGCCCTGAGTCCTTCGGGAGAAGGGCGGTATATAAATAAAATTATTATTATTATTATTATTATTATTATTATTATTATTATTATTATTATTATTATTATTATTATTATTATTATTATTATTATTATTATTATTATTATTTATAGACCTGTGAAGGTTGTCGGTGCTAGGACTGTCTGTAAGTTATTTTTTTCATCACATTTATAACTGCAGACAGGTGCTGTATAAGGCAGTCACTAAATGAAGGCTACTTGGATGGGGTTGTGAGAGATATTGCAGATTTCCGAAAACTAATTTCTTCTTTCCCATCTCATCCCAATATTTTATCAAAATTGATAAAGGGGAATATTTGCAGCTGAGGGTTGAAATGAGTGCTCTCTGAGCTTGATTGTTCTCTTGTAGACTATTTCAGAACCCGCTGATGATGTTACCTAGTTTGGGTAATGAAATGTCTGCAAGAAAAGAACCAAACTCAGAGAACACCAAGGACCCTCCAGTATTAATATTCCAACATTGGGATTTCTCACTCTTGGAAGGGGCCAGTTGGAGGAAAATATTTCAGTATTAGAATCTCCCCCTCTGATGCCCTGTCTTTTGTGATGCTTCTGTTAAAGGTGGTTGCTGTTGTTCAGTTTGTAGACAACTTTCTTAACGATTAAGTGTAGTCTAAAATATCTTTGCAAACATATGATAGGAAGACGTTTGTCTGTTTAATTCATGCATTAAAAAAAATCCCGAGGAAAGAATTAAGACCGAAGTGGAATTTACTGTCCATTAAAAATATAATTATAATGATACAATCAACTATTCAAGACATTTCAGGGGCAAATGTGACCAACCTTTGGTCAATCAGCTACTGACCGTGGGATGAATGAAAGTGTCTTGTAGAGATAAATGGCTGGTTGGTTGCAATTCTTGGTATTTAAATTGAGTTCTCTAATCAAATGAAAAAGCTGTCACTTCTTTTTCAGGTTTCAGGATCCATGGTAACGTTTGGCCTTTTACATTCATAATGTTAGCCTTTTTGTTTGCATCCAAGTAGAGACACCTGGAGCAATGTTAACATTTACCAATTTTGTATTAATAGCTTCATGATATAAGAACCTCTAATGTGATAGATAGCTGTTACTTTTGTTATTGCTACAGCTTTATTGTTTTCATTTTTATCTTCCTGCCTGGTAACCATGCAATGATTGACAAACTTTTTTGTCTGTTTAATTAACCAATATAATTATTGGGAACTATGATTCAGTCTTTTGTTCAACAAAGCCTCTGACAGAAAACAATAGTAAGTCTTTTAGTATGAATGCATACCACCCATCACAGATGCATTAAGATATTCTAAACAATGAAGCAAAAAGCTGCCTTTAAAAGCAGACAAAGAATGCCACACAGGCTCATATAGTGTGCATACCGCCAGGGACACACTGAGAGGTCCCTGGGACACAGATGCCTCGTTATATTGAGCCTAGTCAGCAGAGATTAATGCTCAGCCATTTGGTACAATAATTTTCTCATTCACAAGCTTTCAAACTCTGTTGCTTACTATCGAAGATAGGGCTCTGAACTAAAATGGCTTGTTTAAACTTGACTATATTTTAGTTGAGTCACAGCACTACTTCATTTTGCTCAATAATTACAGAAATGTAAATGAAGACAATATTGCTTTACAGTCACAAGAATTTTGAAAATCTGGGACACTCTCATACGAAACCATATATGTTGTAATGCTCATACTTTCCATACATGTTGCAATGGACTACAGTATAATTTTATTAAACATGGCACATTTTATTTGATGGTTTTTCAAACTGAAATCTCATAGTTATTTTAATATCTGTAACTTCATTCCTAGAACTTGGAGGGCAGTTTTGACACCCCTATCTTCTGTTTGTAATCCTCAGGTGGTTTATCACCACAGGTTTAGTGTTCCTCTTTTCATATAAGCACACACACATGTAAACAGAAAGAATACAGTATGTTGAAGAAAATTCAAATATCTCTACATTTCAATGGCTGCTAGAAGCACTGCATTTGGAATCACCAAACATTCCTATCCCATTAAACTCATTATCTATCCCATCCAAAAAGTTATTTTCACATATTATGAATGAAACCCCCCCCAAAAAAGATTGATCTCATATTGGCAGCAGACTTTCCTATCATTTTGAGGATGGAACATGCAGCAAAAAAAGTCTTGTAGTATATACAGTATATGCCATAAAATAGGGTTGCTTTAGTTTCAAAAGCAGCCAAGAAAAACCATCTCAAATTCCTCCCAAATATATAATGGAACATATAGAAAAGTTAAGGAGGGAAGGGGCTGTCTTCAGTTACAGGGAACTTTATTTTTACATTTTTCTCATTGAACTAGCATGCATGTTGATTTGTCAAAGTTGACAATGATTATTAAGGGATGTACTTATATCTAAATTCAGAATTCATATTTTCAAATTTAATGGGCTATGTAGTTACCATAATATGTAATTATATTTGTTGTTTCTGAGATGATGATTTTGTTTTAAAACCAGTACATAGAGACAGCTTTGTTGAAACTATTAAAGATTTTCAAATGCTATAAATATTGGTTGATTTATGTAGTGGCAGTCAAGTTTAGCAAAGATTTCCACCAAAAATATGGGAATTAATCTTTTACAGTAGTATGTGTACACATAGATGCTATACTTTTGCTCCTAAAAACTCCAATATAATATGAATTCTTCCACAGGAATTGCTTTCATTTCTTTAATGCTTTATATTCATGTTGTTTGTTTATTGACAGGTCCCATTTTTTGGTCCTTTGTTTAACGGAGCAATTGTGACTGCAGAACTGTTGCCAAATCTTGTACGGGCCACATGTATCAATGCCAGCAGAGCCGTGAAATCTCTTATAACTCTCTATCAGAGCTTGTATCCTTTTTCATTTGTTTCTATATCAGGATTGAAAATTCATCCATTTTTGGAATCCATATCTCAATCTCTTTAATAACAGCATTTGTAAATCCATTCAAGTTTAAACCTACTAATGATACATTTAATGCCTATAGATTGACGAGTGCATAAACATAGCTGCATTCAAGATTACAAGATTTCCTCAAAACTGGTAAGTAGATATTGAAGAAAAATATGTGATATGTGGCAGGGGGGAAAAACCTGGCAAAATTCTCAATACAGATTTGTATTATGAATCACATTAGATGACAATGTAACAGTATAAAGTTTCACTTTTTATTGTTTGTGTGTTTGACATATATACAGTCTCTGGTTAACAGTCAAAAGGCTCTTAACATCATTGAGAGTTTTTCAGTTAATATATTCCTGTTTGCATCCCCTAATAACTGATAGTGACCCAGAATCTGGCATGGGCCTCTGAAAATATCAACACTAGTTTATCCTGATATTTGTAAAACAAAATAATTTCATTTGTCTTCCCTCCTTCACCAGAAGGGCAAAAAATGTGCAGGAGATTGGGCACACCTCAGTCTTTCATTTCAAGGATGATGACATGTCCATTGGTGTGGAGAGCTAGAAAAGTTTGGATCTTAGGAGGAGGAGAATGGTTTTGATGTGAAGCCTAATGGGGCACAGCTTAGAATGACAGTGGCCAAGTTTCTTTCAAATGCTTGTTTTTATCCCTTTAAATAGAACTTTTCCATATTTTTATTTGAATCAAATAACCCAAGTGGAAGATAAGGAACATTAGGATAATAATAATAATAATAATAATAATAATAATAATAATAATAATAATAATAATATAATAATAATAATAATAATAATAATAATAATAATAATAATAATAAAATAATAATAATAATAATAATAATAATAATAATAATAATAATAATAATAATAATAATAATAAAGTTGGAAGGGACTTTGGAGGTCATCTAGTCCAACCCCCTGCTAAGGCAGGAAACCCTATACCATTTCAGACAAATGGCTGGCCAGTCTTCTTAAAAACGTCCAGTGTTGGAGCATTCACCACTTCTGGAGGCAGGTTGTTCCACTGGTTAATTGTTCTAACTGTCAGGAAGTTTCTCCTTAGTTCCAGGTTGCTTCTCTGCTTGAATAGTTTCCATCCGTTGCTTCTTGTCCTGCCTTCAGGTGCTTTGGAGAATAGCTTGACTCCCTCTTCTTTTGTGGCAGCCCCTGAGATGTGGTACTTTGGGGTTCATTTGGTATCCCAAGAAACTCAGGAAACAAAAGCTTTCAGTTTTTTCAGACTATGAAACTCTCATCAGTAAAGAAGCAATGTATGGGCACATAGTTTGGCCTGGTATCAGGTCATTAGGTACTGTTTGGGGGCTTATATATTATTGCAGGGAATTTTCATAATCCATATTTGATTAATATACTGATAAAAACCTTTTCTGAATATCCATGATAGTATCCAGTTCATTATTTAAACATTGAAACAACAAGTGGATCCCTTAGAAATAATTCTGGACACTTTTTGGTTTGGAGTTTTGCTCAAACAGGAGAACTAGGACAAGGTTCTTAGACTAATTTCCTCCAATTCAATGAGCATATTTTGTATCTATAGAACCCGATACCTTGTTTTGCGAAGAGCCATCATCTTGATGACTTAATGTTTACTTCCCTGTCAGGAAGAATAGCAGATCACTGCCCTCTTCAAATCCAGTTATAATCATCAGACGTTACAGTGATGTTTACATTTGTTCATTGTAAATCACAACTGGATGATTACAGCTGGATGCCAAAATCCTTTAAATAATGAACTTTCCTCTGAAAAAATTTGATGCAGACCTTTGGCTATAAACTCTTAAAGATGGCCAGGTCAGAAAATAAAACGCCATAAGAATGACTGGAACTTTACTTTATCAATACAAGGATAGGATAGGATAGGATAGGATAGGATAGGATAGGATAGGATAGGATAGGATAGGATAGGATAGGATAGGATAGGATAGGATAGGATAGGCCGGCAGTTTGACATGCCTGGTCTAGATGAAATGAAATCTTGAAAGCCTAACTCCCACTTTCTTATACTCAAGAAATTTAAGGGGAAGCTGGTTTGAGTTTCTATTATTTTTTTTCTCCTCCTGAATTTCAATTATTTTTTCTAACAGCCTTGATTAAGTTCTCCAAGACTATCTCTGATTCTCTACATTGGCACATACAGTACATGAATTCCAGAAAATGGCTAAAATTTTCAGCCATTGGGTTAGCTGTAGAAACTATTATACTGTATGTACTGTATTAGAACAATCTGCCATGATCAAATCATAGAAATTAATTGGAACTTTGAAAATCAGTTAGTCATCTTTAGTTAAGGAATTTACTAAACCATCTCTAGTCGTCATCCAGCCCACTTGAAAACCTCCACTGAGAAGGACTCTATTGCTGGTCTAAAAAAAGCAGCTTCTACCACCAGAGAATTCCTCCTAATATTCAGCTTTAATCTTGTCCTTTTTATTTTTAATTTAATTTTAAACTTTTTAATTTCAGACTCTTGGAGCTTTGTATATATCTTCCGTTTCAACAAGAAACCAGCCTCATTTTGTACATGAAAACAGTTTAGATATTTGTAGATTGCTATTGTATTTTGCCTCAGTTTTCTGATATGCGGGTTCTGCAGGCCCAGCTCTTTTAATCACTTCTCAAAGGGATTGATTTCTATGTCCCTTATTTATCCTGGATAGCCCTCTTCTGAACCTGCTCTAGCTTTCCCATCTCACTTTCAGTCTGGTAGTTAGAACTAGATACAAATGTGTTGTAACTGGGTACAGTTCGGCTGTTATCTCCCATGAACTGGATGTTCTGCTTCTGTTAATAAAGCACAAAATTGCATTGATCTTTTTAGCTGCTGCATTTCATAGTGCCCTTCCATGCTATGAATACCTTTTCAAACTGTTAAAGCAGTTTTTCTGAATTCATGCAGACAGCTTCAACAGTTCCACCTGACTCCTTATGTGCAAAGCCATTTCAGTATCCCCAGTTATCTCAACATGTGCATTCATATATAGCCATGTCACTTTGCTGGGGAAAATGTTAAATAGCACAGGGCTAAGGGCAGAGAACTGGCGAGCCCAGCCAGTACTTCATCCTCATCAATGTAGAGCCATTTATAATATGAGCATGATTATTCAAGCAGTTGAAAATCTAGTGGATCACACTATCCTCTAGCTAGCCCACTTTTATCTGTGTTGTCCACAAGGATACTATGAAAAACATAGTAATTTTTATTGAGATCCAGGTATTTTATATCTACAACTTTCTCTTAGTCTATCTAAGTATTTATTCTGTAATAAACACAGATACCATTGCTCTGGCATAGCATCTTAACAGATTCATGCTGGCTCCTGTAATGGTTGCAGTCTTTTTTAACTGCCTACAGACATCTTGTTTGTAATCTCTTTTTTGGAATATTGGCAATATGTTCTCCTGCAATTTTGTGACACTTCATCTTATCTCTAGGTTTTTCCAAAGATTACCTTGTAATCATGTCTGCACCTTCAAAACAAGGGATGTAATATGTCTGGCTGTAAAGAGGTGAATT
This sequence comes from Vipera berus, assembly GCF_964194415.1. NCBI lineage: Eukaryota > Metazoa > Chordata > Lepidosauria > Squamata > Viperidae > Vipera > Vipera berus. Next base: position 123,324,809 of record NC_138204.1, on the reverse strand, counting down.
TGTTTAAAGTTCCATTAAAGTCAATTCTGAGTTGTCTTCCTTCACATATAGTATTTCTGTGAAGCCTTCTGTCAATCATCAGGACAAAATAAAATCCAGTTTCTTGAACAAGGAAACATGAATAGGCAAAAAGTTATCTTTGGCCCATCAAAGCAGAACACCAGCAAGGAAACTATAACGTGGAGAATTGGGGAAGAGAGTCATTCAGGAATTGAATATTAAATGGATCCTTAGCCTTTCAAAGGCTCACAAAAAATATTTGTAGTATGGATCCCCTTGCCACAACAGAAAACCAAAACTTACTGCAGTTCATATTGATGTTCCTGATCTTAGAGGTGTTTTTTTTGCTAATACTACTCTGCAAAATGTAAGCAATTTTTTTCACCCAGGTACTGTAGTTTTACTAACAAAAAGAAAAACTTTCCAAAATAATAAAAAGATTGAGAATGAAATGACCTTTCTGGAGTGGGCAGAACTGTAAAAGACCTTGAGTAAATAATACAACATACAAAGAGTAAGTTCTCAACAGGGATTTGAGGCCTTCGGAGGTCCAATGTATGAAGGGAAAAAAGGAAGAATGGAATACTGTCTACACAGTGAGATCCACTGATTTTAGGCAGAGGAGTTTAACCCTTTATTTGATTGCACCTAATGGAGAGAATCTTGCCAAATTATAGTTATAACCTTCTAACCTACTAGATATATTATGAGAGATTCTAGGGTGTGATTACATAAACTTGTTACCCCTCCTGTCCCCAGGAGTGCATAGTCTCTTACACCTGATCTCTTTCTGGGAAAGCTTTGAGTTGCTGGGGTTAGATTGGTTCCTCTAGAACAGGGGTCAGCAACCTGAAACAGTGAAAGAGCCACTCGGAACCGGTTCCCTCACAAAAGGAATATCTGGGAGCCGCAAAAATTGTGTACGCATGCGCGTACATGCGCGCATGCGCAGAACAGGGTTTGACTGAAGAGTGGAGCCAAGGCGAGATATGCACCTACCCTGCATATTTGAATTGATTGGTTGAACTTTTTTAGTCCCACTTTTTTTTTTTGGACTGCACATGGCACAGGACTGGGAGCCGCAGGAGACGGCTGAAAGAGCCGCATGTGGCTCCGGAGCCGCGGGTTGCAGACCTGTGCTCTAGAATTTCAGGCTATTATAATAGATGGTTCATGTAGACTTTTGTGCTTCAAGGAATGAATTGATTGAAATTTTGAAATGTAAATTATATGGCAAAAATACATTAACATAGTGAGTCAATAAAAGCTTAACCATTCTTTTGAAAAATTTTGTGTTTACCTTTCCCGTGCAACAAATTGAAATAGCCTTACTTTTTTTCTTTCTTTCAAAATTATTAGCTTTATCTCACCAAAGGGAAGGAAATATAACTTGTCAGCTCAAAACTCTGAATGGTACTTATAAGCTACTAGGCTTAAGATTGTTCAGTCCTATCATACCAATCTCTGTAGTGTCTTGATAAGTATTATTGAAGGTTTAATAAATGGTGTGAAAAAGTACTGTCCTTCTTTTTGGAGTGCTGTTTCTTTGTTGGAATAGGTCAATAGCTCAGCTGACTGTCACTTCCATGTGCCTGGCTTCTCACAGAAAGAACATTCTCTAGGCAGCAATCAATTGCTGTAATCCTTTCCAAACTATAAATAACATGGGAAAGCTTTCAGAGCAGCATTAATATTGGGTTATTATTTGTGAGTGATGTAGGTTTGCAAAGAATTAATATATTTCATAGCTACTATAAAGGAATTAATATCTCTCAGAGATATGAAGATAGTTAATTATTATACATGTTAGTTTGCTCTTATTTTAAGTTCTGTTCTATTTTGGACTTTGGAATCTCAAGCAGCCGAATTATAAATCTTGCAGAATTTATTTAGGTTTTTCTCCTAGGTTACGTGTTCTTAATTCTAAAATTATGGTACCATGTGGTTGCCCCACAATATTTTGTTTCCGTATATATTTCAAAGTTCTAAATTTAATTTACTTTAATTTAAAAAAATGAGAAATTTCAAAAACTAATTCTTTTGAGGACCTCTTGTTCAAAGAGCAGGTAGAATTTTTTAAGTGTTGTTGGATATATTAAAGTTTATATTTTGTTATAATAACTCTCACTATATGTATACTATCTATTTTTTTCCCTATATTTATACTCTGGGAGAAGAGATTTTTGCGGAATCTCTTCCCCCAGAGTATAAAGAATACTCCACCACCATTCCCAAGAGGAGGTCTAGGAGAATAAGAGTTACCCAATTACAGAGCAATTATAGTGCCTGTGGCCCAATATCACAGGCATTTACATCCTGTCATCTATAGGGCATAATCCTGCAACAGTTTTCCTCCAAACGGTAGCAATGACACTTAGACTTATGTACCACTTCTTAGCGCTTTATAGCACTCTTAAGTGATTTACAGAGTCAGCATATTGCCCCCAACAATCTCAGTCCTCATTTTACTGACCTCAGAAAGATGGCTGAGTCAACCTTGATAATAGAGAGAAAATGGTGGCACCTCTTCAACTTGAGCAGAGAAATGAAATGGCAGCCAAAATCACCATCATCCTTCCCAGTGTTTATTCTCATCAATCATTCTTCCTCTCTGGTAGTTGGCAGGAATACTTTAACCTTGTTTTCTTCCCAGCTCTCCTGTTAGTCCTCATCATTTTGCATGTTGTGACTTTGTGTCTGGTATCAGTCTTCTGACTTTTCATCCTCATCCAACTCTCATTCTCTTACAAGTCTGTCAGCATCTCTACCACCTGTGGACTTTTTCCCACTCCTTCTGTTTATATTCTGTTTCCCTCTTTTGCTTACAGATATCTCATCTCAGACATTCTTCCTGTTCGTTTCCATGCAATCTCCATTAATGAATCTCAGCTATCTAATCCAGCTCAGTGCTGCCTTGGCTGAATTAATTGCCTAGATTCTTTCTCGGGATGACTAAAAGGTACAAATTGTTAACATGCTCAAAGGAGAATGATAGAGGGGAAAAAAATTATTTTCTTCTTGAAAGGTAGAAAAAATGTGGTGCTCCAGATAGTGAGGCTGCTTTCATTATTGGCAAAAAGAAAGTAGTGCAGTCAAGGGAATCAACCACATGATTAGAATTATCTATAATTTGCGTCTCAGTTTCAGTTGCTTTAGAAATCTGTTGCCATGAGCAATCGGAAGAGTTTTTTGCTAAGTTGTCAAGCTTCCATGAGAATATACTTCTGTGATATTTTCAAAGTAATTTTTAAACTATGCTAATAAGATTCTAAGGCAGGGCTGTAGAATGTAACAGCTGGAGCCAGAATTGGAAGTTATTGCAGACATCACTGCCCAAGTTCATGAGATCCATGCCCGCTCCATTGCGTCTAGAGCATTGGCGCATCCAGATATTCTGTGAAATTTTGCAACAGCAGTGCATCAGTTATCCAGTTTTGTGGTTAGGTACCAGAACTGGGCCGTGCAAGTGGCGGGTGAGTGCATGTGCACAGCTCCACTTGTGCAAGCAGTGGGCATGTGCACTCATGCACTCAGTTTCATTTGTGCAAGCGCCTACTACTCACACAGAACCATCCCCTCTTCTGCCCGCCCCAGGTCACCAAGCCAGAAAGGTTGGGGACCCCTGGTTTAGACCCAGGAAAAGAAAACCTAGACCCAATAGTAGAACTCTCCTCAATAAGTGACTCTGTCTTCCCCTGATATTAAGGCATTTTTATTGTGGCTGTATGTGGATCTTCATTTCCAAGCACAAACCTTTTCAGAAAAGAAAAATAAGTTGAGCAATTGTTCATGTTTTCAAATTGTTATTTTCTTTCTGCTGCCTCAGTGGCATTTTGATGTTTTATAATCATTAGAAATAATGTTGATAATTGTATCCAATCAGGAATTATATAACGAACAGGATAAAATCAATCCTTCAGCATGCAACGAATTAGGTTTGTTTATGTAATGATTAAGGGACGCGGTGGCTCAGTGGGTTAGGACGCCGAGTTTGTCGATCAGAAGGTCGGCAGTTTGGTGGGTCGAATCCCGAGTGCCGCGTAGCAGAGTGAGCGCCTGTTACTCATCCCAGCTTCTGCCAACCTAGCAGTTTGAAAGCACGTAAAAATGCAAGTAGAAAAATAGGGACCACTACGGTGGGAAGGTAACAGCGTTCCGTGCGCCTTTGGCGTCTAGTCATGCCGGCCACATGACCACGGAGACGTCCTCGGACAAGCGCTGGCTCTTCGGCTTTGAAACAGAGATGAGCACCGGCCCCTAGAGTTGGAAACGACTAGCACGCATGTGCGGGGGAACCTTTACCTTTACCTTATGTAATGATTAAGGTCAGAACAAGCTAATTTAGAATAGGGCAATGCATCTTGAATTACTGAAAGTTTGTTAAACAGGCCTTTTTGCCACTTCCAGGGACATGTTGAGGGCAGAGCTTCAGCAGATGGAAAATCTCAACCTCACTCCTCAAATGCCCTTTTTTTTGCTACTACTTCTGTTTGAGTACAGATGGAAGAGCAGCAAAGGCAGCAGGGCATGGATGCTCATAATAGAGAGGATTATGAGGGAAGTGCCTGGTACCCAATGAGTCTTTGCACCAGGGGAATACTGGCAAGGCTTCATGATATTACAACACCCCCCCTTCCCCATTAATCAGTCAGGCACCATTAGTTAGAGCTTGGCTGCTGCAGTCAGTCAAGGTTGGGAGATGCATTCCTGCCAGGCCACAGCAGTCAGTTATGTAATAGTGAGGCTTCGTTTTTCAACTACTCTCTTTCCCTTAAAAGACTAACAGACAAAATGGAGTAAATATTGGGTTCCTACAGCATAGCATATCTACATTGCCAAATTGTTCCATCATGCCCTCCCCAACATCCTTGAGGACAGGAATGGGTTCTGTTATTTTCTATTCACTTCCAGGCCCCCTCCACAAAGTATGGCTTCTACCCATGTTTTCCTGCTCCAAACTGAATGTAACACTTTCCAGCCTGCGCCACCTAAAACATTGCTGCCTATTTTGGCTGCTGTTCCTTTCTTTGTTGTACCCCTGCACTTTCAGCTACTGTTTGGGGACAAGAATGCTCCCTCGCCACACTTTCCCAGTGTTTGCTCAAGGAGGTCTGCTGCAAGTTCTCTCTCTTGATGGCAATGCCATATAGAATGCAGGGGCAGTTGCTTGTCATATACAATGTCCCTGGCTTGAAATGTACTATTCTTGTATTGTGTTTTTAAATTAATATTTTTTTTTCTCTCTCTCTCTGAGCCACTGCTTTTTCTATTGGAAACTGCAGTTCAAAGTTCTCCCACCTCAAATTATTGAGAAAACACTGGTGGACTTATTTTTAAAAAAGCAGGTAGCCCAAAGTCACATATACACACACATGCACAGAAACATATATAAATGAAGTAGTTTTCCTTTGTTTTTTTTATAAAGTTAGTAATAGTCAAGGATTTGTCTTGCTGATCCAGATGGTTAATTATATTAATTATATATAGCCAAGTACATAAAAGTATTATTGAATTGCATTCCTATTTGTAGCTTTCAGTATTACGTTGATATTTACTTAAGCTAAGCTAAAATGGTGTTGGGTCTGTGATGTTGAAAACAAGTCAGATATGTTCTTCAGTACCTTCCTATTTTTAGGGGAAAATGCAACTAAGTAAATCTAAAGATGCCTTGAAACCCTGAGAATCTTCATTAATAAATTACCTGTTTCGTAACTATTTGAACTAATGCTTTAGTCAGAATGAAATAGCATGTTTTCAAAAAGAAAGAAATCCAAGTGATGTGTTACATGAACGAGTAACATAAAATGAATTTGACTTTTCCCCCTGTGAGGCTAGCACTGTGGTTTAGCTCATACATTCTCATTAACATTCTGGTTCGGTATTGCCCTTGCTTCTTCCTAGCTTACCAGCTGTTCCTGCTGCTAGTTACAATGTCTGATGTGTTCAGACCACTGGGTTCCTGTACTCACTACAGAGAAGAGACAGTCTTTCCATTGGGGATATCCACGTGTCTGCCTGTCAGCAACAGCACCGAATAAAGTAATAGGTCCTCGCATGACATATGGTGTCTGGGTTCATACAAGATGCAAAACTATTCTAGCTCTAATGCACAATGACTCATAGCATTGCTAATTTTTCAGACAAAAGCCCTCTTCCACACCCACACTTTTAGCCCCTCGGGGAGAAAATCTTTTGCTTCAGCCACAGATCTTTGGAAATCTAAAGAATAACTTCTTAGACAAAATGTAGATTAAAATGTAAGAGAAATATTTTACCATAAATTTCATTGAATGGAATAATGTATTAAAAATGAAAATACACTTGTTAAAAGACTGGTTTTAAACAATACAGTTAGAATTGGGTAATTAGTTGAATTCTTGTATATTCGGCCTTATGCTTATCTAAAATGATTCTGTTATGATTAATAGGAAGAGACTTTGCAAACCTCTGGTACAAAGTAAGGAGGAACTAATTTGGATTTGAAAAGTCAGTGTTGGCTAAAATAGCCTTCAGATCAATATGTGAATTTATACTAAAATCCTTGTTTTTATGTCTATAGTACAAGTATTCTACCATTGAAAATTGCATCTGAACAATGGGAAGTACACAAAGGCATAATCAATATCATATATGAAATGAAAAATCTGCATCAGTTTGAAGATGATTGCATTTAAGATGCATTTAAGATGTTCAGATCCTTACCAGTAAACCATAGCACAGAAAATCTTGTTTTGACATATCACTCTCTATCACCAATGTATGACAATTCCCAAGCTGACTTTTATGTATCAAAGACAATGGCAACTTAAATAGACCCTTATTATCTATTATTAATAGTTCCCAAACCAGAACGTTAGGTTCTCGTTTCAGTTATATACAATGGGTGGCCAGCCTTTTAAGCCAGCGCTGGGCTGTTCGGTCTTACGTGACGTGCTAAAAGCAGCATCCAAAAATAACCAGTTCTAGAATAAAATTGTTTTTAGTGCAGATTAGTAAATAGACAATACATTTAGAAAGTACTAACTCCTTGCAGTCAATCAAGTGCTTCCAAATGGCATTAGAAGAAAACCATGAAAATCTTAAGCCTGTGCCATTCATCGTACTTTGCCATCATTGCTCAATTACCTATTCTTAAAATTGAAGAAAATAAACCATTTTATCATTAACTGGAGCAAATGAAATATACCACATAAACAATGCAGATAGTCCTTGCTTAACAATGATAATTGAGACCAGAATTTCATTTGTTAAGCAACAGGTCATAAAGCACTAAATCTCGTCCCATCTCTTAGTGATAGCAGTCCTTGTCATTAAGTGAGGACCACCTTGCAGCTTCCAACAAGCAAGGCCAGTAGGGAAGCTGGTAGAAAGTCGCAATTTCCAGGGGTGTGTTCTGTACCAGCCTGCTACCGGCCTTGCAGAAAGGCAACCCCTGTACAAACGGCAGAGGCTGGAATACGTCTGCCAAATTTATTACACAAACAAACAAAACATGAAACAAGATACCGGAGCTTTGATCCTCTATCGGAGCGGTTGCTTTCAGCAAACCAGCCCTCCCCCAAACACTCCCTTTATAAGAGTTCAGGGCGTGGCCTCTCTTTGCCTCCTTCCGAGAAGTCTCACAGCCTTTCTCTGCTTGCTCCTACTTGACTGCCTCCTGCGTCGGGCGTCCTTGAACAGGGCCAGCTGTGGGTCATCTTCATCCACACTGTTGGGCTCACACAGCTGGGTCTCCACCAAGTAAGAGGGGCCTGGCTGGGGGCTCTGCGGAGCCTCCAAGCCATCATCAGCAAGTTCTTCTTCAACACCCCCCTCCTCCCCCTCGTCTGAGTCATCCGAGTCATCCGACCCAACTGCCGAACCCACAGGCTGACCCTGAATCACAACAGGGTGGCTGCGGCCAAGTGAAGGGAGGGTGTGCAGGTAGAAAGTGCTGTGCTATAAGTGCCAGTCTTGTACGCTGTATCTGGGCTGCTGAACTGCTCAGGAGAAAAGGCAGCGGGAGTATGACCAGAGCACTCACCGTCTTCCCTGCCATCTTGGATTGTGGGAAGCTGGCAGGGAAAGACACAAATGGCAAATCTTTGGCTATGTGATGCTGCAACCGTTGTTAAGTGAATCTGTTGGCCAAACTCCCCAATCGCATTCGTGTGACTCGGGCCGCTGGGACGACTAGAACTCTGAGAAATGATGGTCATAAGTACCACTCATTAAGCGCCTTCGGCACTTTAAAGGAGTTGCTGAATGAATGGTTGTTAACTGAGGACTACATATAAGCATATTAATTCAAAATGCAAAGTTTAACCATATATCTGAAATACGCCTTGGATGTTTTAATTTTCTTTTCACATCACTAGCCTTAAACATAGGAAGAGTTTCTAAGGGCTTGCTGCAAAAGAATTGGCAAAGTTAGAGGGAAGGCAAAGGCTCCTCAAAGCCTTGGGCTATGTACGGATCTTAGCAAGAACAAGCAACACTGCCTACATTTTAGTGTTTTGAAGTGGTGACACGTAGAGGCCGCTTAACAGGAGGTTTTTTTTTAATCTGGGGATATACATGTTAATTCCTGAGACAAAACATAGAATAGACACAGTTTAGAGGGGAGAAAGATTTTAAAAAATAAAAGTAATATTTAATGTAATTTTGTTGTGATGTTTAAACGTTAAAGATAAAACCTAATACTATGTTTCCAGTAGTGGGAAAGGTTTAAATTGACAGAACAGGAGGGGGCAGTGCCCCCTTACCTCCTTGACACCCCCCCCCTCAATTCTCTTGCACTGTCAGTTTTGAGAATGCACAGGGTGGAAGAAAAGAAAGACAACAATCAGTGTTAGTGGAAATCAGTTAATGCAATGTTGAATTCCAATCATAAGGCCCAACATAATGTGCTATTAAGAAAATGTATGTCTCATTCATGTAACATAGCAAACCAAGCTCTGCTCTAGAGCTATGTTGCTTAATGGCTGGAATAACAAAATGCAAGGACTGTTCTGACATTAGATATTCAAGGCTGTGGCTTGTAGAATGATTTTTAAAAACCATATTAACCCTTCGCAAACAGCATGTACTATATAGTACCATAACATTTTTTTAAACTGTCGCTGTAAAGTTATTTTTAATTTTTGATTATGTACTCTGTTCTCTGAACCCTACAATAAAATTGGAAACTGTATTGGAAATTGGTGTAGCTTCCTTCCACCCTGATAGTGTTCCAGAAGACCTGGCTGTTTTCCCAGCACTAAGCTGCAGTAGATGAAGCTCTTGTGAAGTGTATTTTGTGTGTAGTTGCCAGTCACCATTTTGTTGCTAATGTGTTTTATTTATTTATATTTATTTCTTTTGCCATTGATAATTCACATTGCATCTTTATTTTTGGAATGTAGTGAGCTACCCAGACTTGTCTTCAGTTCAGATGTCACCTAAATTGAATACATTAAATTTTATTCCATATAAAAATTATATTTTTAAATAGAAAATAACTGAGCTTACCTGTCTTCAATGAAGTGGTTACCATTAGTCATATTTTCTTATTCATATTATTTCCAGATATCAAAAGCTTTTATTAAAGCAGATAAGTCTGAGCCGAGAGTATCTGTACATATATCAGAATACACAAAAATAAAATTGATAATTGACACTGACACTGGCCTTTTTAGACCTGTGACTGAAACATAATCTTGTACGAAGTCAAATGGAAACGCCATTACTAGCAGCATATTCAGTATGTTTAATGCTGATTAAAAATTTGAAAGTCTGTTTTATTTTTGCAGCTAGATTCAGGTTTTTGAAAAATAATGGGAGAGGGAAAATGCTAGAATTGATTCATGTACATGAAGTGAAAGAAATTGTGCAAATATCCTCGAGTCTTTTTTCCCAGGGGTAAAGATGGGTTGTTTAATTCCTAATTAGAGTTTCCAGTGCCTGTTGTTCTTTGTGTTTCCATGCTTGACATGTTACCATTATTATTCAGTCCATCTTATTGGTATCTCTAATTGTGATTGATATGTAATCATTCATTTTATTGAGCTTGTTAAAATCTGAAAACTCTGGACAACTTAACATAATTAGATCCCAAATAACCATTCCATCTGTTCCACAAGCAGTTTAATTAACAAATTCTTAAATGTTCCTGAGCACTCTAAAAGGCATATACATTTTTTCAACTGTTAAACAGAACCTGCTTGAGAACGTTTGTACATTTTTTCAAAAATTCTTATAGTCATACGTTGCTGCCCACTCTACTGAAAAAGCAATCTTACTGGAGTCATTCTAGCATGAATCCACCAATGTAAATTCTTATAAATTCTTATTTATGTGTTTATGATAGTTTGACATTGAGTGTAATAAATTGTCGTTACTGAGAGAGGCACGAATGCATGAATGAAAACTGAAATATATGATTACTGTCAGAGAATTGTTCTGATCCAACCTGAATATTTTTAAAGTTCAAATTTACATACATTTTTTCCTTTTATATCTTGATAGTCTATTTCCAAAAGAAAAAGAGGAATATTAATCTTGTTTATGCTTAACTGGCTAGACAGTAGAAAAATGAGAAAGATGTGCAAGCATTGGTAAAGTTGCATCATGTTATAAAAATAGACTGTTGAATATGTTATATCTATAAATCTGTTTTAAAAATTGCAAACAAATTATGTAGGTGTATGTTCCCTCACTAATTTCTCCAAACTAGTGGGTATTCATTCATAGTTCTCCAGGTATATTTACCATCATGGAGGGTTATGTTTGTACCATTTTAACATTATCCAGAGTTGAACCCTTAACAGGCTTTGTAGTAGATTTTCAGCTGGAGGGAAGTGTGTGGTTTCATCTTGGAGAAAATCCACTTCTGGTTTTCTATTTCATTTAATTCTCTGGAGATGAGTTACTTTCTGAAATTATTAATTCATTAGATGTAGGTCAATATTAGTGAAATAACAGTGGCAATGATAGATGGATATCATTCTGGAGCATTATTTATGTCTGTATGTTTTTTTTAATTTGTAAATAATACTTTCCCTCTAGCACATAGAACTACAAATTGGCTTCTTCTAAAGACATCACTGACCAGCCAACACCTAATCGATCCAGATCCATACAGTTAAATCCTCTCATTTTACCACCCTTTATTAATAAGAGTTGAAGTAGCTGCCACCCCAACCTAGAGCCCTCCAGACATGTGGATTTCAACTTGCAGAATTTCCTTGCCAGAATGGGCATTTACTGAAAATTTATGGGAGTTGAAGTCTACAGGTGCACATCTGAATGACACCCAGCTGGTCAAAGGATCAGGTAATAGTTCTGACCACCAACCCCAGCATCTTGTCCAGTTCCTTAGGCTGCAGTAACAAACCGTTCCAAAGTAAAACCTAATATTGTCTCCATGATCTCTGCCTGTTCTGTATGAACTGTGCCAATTGATTTGGTGTAGATGTAAGCATTCTGTCTATTGCATTTTTAATTAAGTGGACAGCTGAGATTCCTTTTGGATTAACCTAATCTTGATTAGCTATCCTCTACCAAAGAAAGCACTTACTAGGCAGTTCACTGAGCATGCAGTAATACTATAGAAGTCAGCCCTCTTAAGTACTTCCACTGCCATGTGGCAGATATGATTATGCACTCCCACTTCTCCTCAGTTGTATTTACTGCATGATTTATGCCACCTGCACTCTAATCATCTATCACTTTGCTTCGCTGCACATAACTTCTCAAAAATAGGAAGGATTCTGGGCTCCTGTGGCCAGAAGTGGCACTCCAGAACAATAGTGTCCAATAACCCCTTTCCTCTTCCTGTTCCATTGTGTGACAATGGTCTTGAGAAAACTCAGCTCAGTTCAGTATTCTGCTGATATGTCCTACTGGGTCTACATCTGGTGATATTTCACTAATTCTATCTCCCCCCCTCTTCTTTTTTTCAAAAACCACAAGTCGCATCTCAGGTAATTGGTGGCATAATCTTGGGATTCATCTGTTATATCGATTCTTATCCCAACCATTTCATTGGCTCTTCAAGCTCATTAAGAAATAATACCTCATACTATCTAAGATGGCTTCTGTTGGATGAAAATGTAAAGGCATTGGTTGCTTTTTATATCATAACTTAGCTAACTCCACTTCTGATAAAACAGACAAAATCCTTACTATAAGATAAACATAACACCAAGCGATAGTGGAATAGAAGATAAAAGATTGGAGAAGGTCATAAAAGTATCAAGATCTGAAAGCAGAAATTGAAAGATTATGGCATAAACCGGGCCTGGTGCTCCCAATAGTTATCAGCACACTGAGTGCTATATACAAAAATCTTGGATGGCACCTAGAAAGTAGTCACATTGACAGAATTTCCACCCGTCAGTTAGAAAAGGCCACAGTGCTTGAATCCACACATATACTACGCCAATATGTTAGAACGTGCTAGGTTTTTGGGAAGAGAGCCAGCTTTGCGTAATAGTTAAAGTGCTGGCTGAGATATATGGAAACTGAATTATAGTCCCACTTGAAGCATGAATGGCAGCTGGGTGACTTTGGGTCACTCACTCTCTCCAAACCACCTGGCAGGATTGTTTTGGGGACAATAGGAAGAAGAAGGTATTAAGTATGTGTCTCGCTTTGAACTACGGTACTTATAAAGCAATGAAGGCCGGATAAAAATCAAATAAATGAATGACTTAATGCATAGGAAGGCCAACACCAGTTAAAGAAGTGGCAGCTGTGACTTCACATTTTTGTATATTATAATTTATAAAATTACGTATGTTGCCTGACTCTTGATTCCCTATAAACGCCATCCAATAGTATGTATCATAGGCACTAGGCCTTATTTTTCCTGTTGACCAAAAATGACAGGCTTTCAGTCTTCAGAATTTGTATATAAGGATGAATACAAACAGTGGCGTAGCGTGGGGGGTGCAGGGGGGGCGGGCCGTACCGGGCGCAACATCTGGGGGGGGCGCGCTCGCACTGAGCTGCTCAGGGAGCCCCAAGGGCTGCACAGAGTCGGCTTGGCTCCGCTCTCGAGCTGCTCTTTCTTGCAAAGCGAAACGAGTCCGGCAGGTGAGATGGGCGGCCACATAAACTGAATAAAATAAATAGAAGCGCCCAACTCTCCGCCCAGGCTCAGGCCAACCGCAAGCGCCCCGCAGGCGCCCCGGCAGGCTTGGCCGAGCGAAGACGGACCCGCCGGCCGGCTGGCCTAGCTTCGTGCGCATGCGTGGCTTTATTTAGCGGGGCTCACGTGCGAGCTTGAATGCAGCGGCTCTTGCAGGTCAGAGCCCCGCCCATCCGCCCTCGAGAGGGACCCGGAAGCATCCCGCATGCGCGCGACTCTTCTTGCGGGGCGCGTCTTTTCGGCGGTGCCATGACGTCACCGGGTTAGGGGGCGCAAATTGCCCCGGGTGCTGACAACCCACGCTACGCCACTGAATACAAAATTCTGTGGCTACGTTCTGCAGTCAGCATTGTCTGTATAATGATGATTGATAATACAACCAAGCATTCAAAGTCTGCTAATACTGCATTTCGGAGGATTTAATTGGAAAATCCTTCCAGTAATACAGATGAAGAAGCACTCTTTTAGATATAGTGATTTCAATATTTATGCAATCAGTGTTGGTTAATTACATAAATACTATATCTGACTCTGTCTTTGGAGTTCCACGTAGCAGCAGTGACTGTACTTTCCCACTGAAGTTAATGTGGGGAAAGAGAGCCTAACCACGTTCTATGATGCCACCCTATGTGAAAATGCAGAGACCTAAGAACAAAATGAAGCACTTAGATGATTAACTAGAATTGTGAATTTGGATTACATAGTTTTTTAAAAAACAAACAAAAAACAGGGTTGACATCCACTCTGTTTAATGCAAGTTTCATCTTGTAAGTTCTAAACATATAAAAATAGAAATAATATCCAAAGCTACTATTACACCAAGTTTCCTTATAAAGCAAAGTCACTCCAGTTGCTACTACTACCAGTTAAATATAAAACTAGTCATTTAAACACAACACTTGGTAAGTAATGAATATCTTTATTGTTTCTTTTGCAAAAATATTGGATGTCAGTGAATGTGCCACAGGCACAATAAAACCTCTCACATTACTAGAAGAACCAACAACAAATACTTTGGAAAACTTATCAATAAACTTTCCGTTCTGCCATGATAGCAGTAATATAAGAATCATTATGGCAATATAATGAAAAATAAAATGTAAATTTATAAAAGCACTAAATCAATCATGACTGAGATAAAAAGATTAATACCACAAATAGATATGTTGCTTTCCTATGCTTGTCTAGCAAGCATATGAGCAAGTCACAGGGTAATAATTTTCTGGGAACTGACCAGACATGCTATAGGCAGAAGAGATCTTGTGTTTACTACCAGTGGTGTACAATAATCAGTCCTGGCAACACAGAAGGAAAATCTATTGCTGAAGTTTTGATTCCATGAATGAGAGCTATTGTAATTACAGTAACACAGTTCTAATATGTATGTGTTTGTTTGTTTCTGTGTCTTAACAGTATGCTAGTATTTTGCATATTTTTATTTGGGAAACTGAAATTTCTGATGTTTGCAATTAACTATTTTTTAATTTAGAGTATTTGATAGCTGTGGTCTTAGTCAATTGTATGACAGTTGTAGGACTCCGCACTTCCTTTATTTTGGCAAAGATTCCCTTGTATTCACAGTTGTGTCAGAGGTCTCTCCATTCATGAATAGATTGTCAAAAAAGATTAAAGTGTGTGCCATGTCTTATTTTTACAGACAAGTGCCTTTGATGTGCTAATGTTCACTTTCACTCTTTTCATTGACAACTGCCCATCAATTAGATCTGAAGATTGTCTCTTCATATAGAAATGTTGCTCTAGTTTAATAGTTCTTGCTTGAGCTTGGCAAAATATGAATGCATTATCCTAATGAATCTTTGAATATGTTAGCACTAAATAATAGCGAGAACAAAAAAGTACAGATCAAAGAACATGCTCGATAGGGATATTGTTGGAAAGCAATGCTGCCTGAGCTTTGAAATGTCAAGAAAACTGAAAATATTATAAATTACAGCACGCATTTCTTTATATTGTAAATTTTGAATGATTATATTGCAAAAAAAAACCTGTATAATTTTTTAAAGCTCAGGCTGCTTATTTTCATATTAAGCTAATCAGTTTGTCAGAAAATAATATGCAAAGGTTTGAATTATTTCCAAAGAACGAAATGGACGAGCTAAGCTAAGGAGGGGGTGGTTGATGTTGAAGCCATGTGATTTGAATTCTGTCAGTTACAGAATGGAATGTGAAAGTGGAAGCCAGCTGGCTACCCAAGTCTATTCAAATAAAATGAATAACCAGCCACATGGTACATATCCAACCAGACCTGTTGTTATCTCATCTAACTTTAGCCTATCTAACCTATCCCTTATTCCCTTTTCCTGACTCCTCCTGTGTCACTTCGTGAACAGGGAGGAATCTTTACCCCCCCCCCAACGGAAGTATGCCATGTCCAGCTGCTTTTCCTTGCTACCAAGCAAGTGCAACACAATGGTGATTGCTCTGATAAAGTGAAAACAGCTGACAGCTTCCCAAACGAAAGTGGTGGATGTTCTGAGGCCACCCGTACTATCATTTGGCGTTTCTGAAGCTGCTATCTCGAAACATCAGATTTATATAGTTAGTAGTTTAAATGCCAATCAGCCCAACTTTGAACTTCAGAAACACAGTGCATTTATTTATTATATTTGTATCCAGCATCTTCTTGGGAAACAAAATCTCTCCCTTTATTTCCATCCTCACAACAGCCCTCTGAAGTACTCGAGGCTTAATAGTAACAATTGTCCTAAGGCATTTGATGAAAGATGGGAGTCATTCCTGTAGTCCATCTTGGACAGTGATGCTTTTTTGTCTGCCCTCCTTTCACATGGCCTTCCCATTGTTTTGGTTGTCGTCATCTCTTTCAGTGATTTATGTGTTTATGGGGAGTGGGGGAGAGAAGAAAGGTGAATCTCTGCAAGAGACAATTGCTATGTGCATGGTTTATCTTTTGTTTATTGGTTTTCTGGATAAAATATATGGCTTTTATTTTCAGCAAAACAATAAGTGTTACAGCAATGACAGGTGGCCCTTTTTTGCACAGTTGTACCTAAACTATCATCCTTGCCTGCTATATGAACTAAGACCACATTGACCAGGCTATAGATAATACAGCACATAACATCTTATCAATCTGCTGCATGCTAGGAAATCAATTCAGAAAAACCTTCTGAAACCCAAAGCATAATTATTTTAGTACTATTTTCAGAAAGTTTTGATACATAGAAAATATGAATCAAAGATATAGCAGCAATTCTCATTTAATTTGTAATAATACAGGAAGCCAATGTGTAGCACTCACATGAATTTTTATTTTTAATAGTTTTATTTTCCCTTTTGCATGGAGAGAGAGGAAGGAAACCCCATGCCCACCAACAATTTATAAGGGCCCAATATTTTTGGCGATGGATAAATTCTCTTCCCTCAGACATTTTGGCTGGAGAGAGTTTCTATTTATAATTTTTAGTGGGAATTTTGATACAGAGAAATGACTTCCAACCTTCATTATAACAAGCAGAGGCAAATTTAGCAACTCTTCAGTCTGTATAAGGTTATCAATATCTGTTCATCCCAAATTCCCAACCCTTATCCATAAGCAAATCCAGAAACCATTTCAAATCTGATTTCAGTAAGGATTGGATACATTGTGATCTTCATTTATACCTATTAGCAATCATACTATCAAATGAGTAGCAATAGTTTAATTAAAGTATTCAATAATGTATAAAAATTAACATGAAACTTTCATGGGAATTTGTTATTTTGAATATGAGTAGCAGATATAATTAAAATGCAATCACAGGCAAAAAAAAGCCATTAAATGTGAGAAGGCAGGTGTTCTAGGCCTCACTGAATGTTACAGGGAAGTAAACATGCTACTTTTCCATTCTTAGGAGCTGTTTTATTTTTCAGTGTAGAGCAGACTTTGGACTGTTGTGGGTTTCCCACTTTCCAATGAAAGGTGCTACCATATGTGAAATATTTTTCTCTTCCCCTTAGTTATTCTTAGCAATAATAGTTCATCTATTACCTGAGAACAGAAGAAATTGCTTCCTATATTAAGGCTATATCCTTAAGTAGCTCCTGGCACAACTGTGCCCTGGCAGCATCAAGGGGATTTTTGGGAAGTGGGATGTCTCTATAGCATCATAGGCATCTGCAGAGGCAACTGGCAAAATGTGTCATGATGTAATGCTGCAAATACAGCAAATTACAGATTAGTTGAAAGTATGACTTCAGTTTGCACGGAGTCTTCAGCATCTCATAATCCAGAGGTCCCCAACCTTTTGGGCACCAGGGACCAGTTCCATTGAGAAAGGTTTTCCGTGGACCAAAGGGTACGTGGTTTTGTGTGCTGCCTGCATCCCGTGGATGGGGAATTGCTTGTTTGTGCGGACCAGTTGCTGGCATGCTGCGGCCTGGTACTGCTCCACGGACCGGGGGTTGGGGACTCCTGTCATAATCTATTGACTATAAGGGCAGTATGGTATAGATCAGACATGTCAAACACAAGGCCCGGGGGCCGGATCTGGCCCGCAAAGTGGTTTCATGTGGCCCGCGAAGCCATCCTGGAAACAGCGAGGGAACGGCCCCCACTGCCTTGGCCCAGAGACCCTCCTTCTGCCAGAGACCCTCAGATCTGTCCCACTCCTGCCCAGGCCCCCATAGGCACCCTTGATGCGAACTATGTAGAGCTGGCCATGCCCACCCAGTAGGCCATACGCACTCTAGCCCCGCCCACCCAGTAGGCCATGCCCACCCTGGCCATACCCACCCGGCCCCCTGAGGGCAACCGCAATGCTGATGCGGCCCTCAGTGAAATTGAGTTTGACACCCCTAGTATAGATCAAAGGTTAAGGGCTTAATCTATGTTTCCTTGTGGTCAGTGAGATTAGTAATCTCAGGTCGCTATTTCTTCCTGTATTCCCAAGCATGCCCTGGACCTAAATATCAGAGTGCATCCATTTGGTCATTAGAATGCAATTTTGTGGTCTGATGTACACCTTATTTGGGAGAAGTTTAAAATTATTTATTTTGGGACAAATGTGTAAGACTGGAATTGTGACTACCTTTTCTTTGCCCTTACTAGCTTTGTGCAAGGCTGAACAGTGAAACGATGTGACAAAAACCACTCTTATGAGATACCACAAGGGACTGAGTTCATTTTATCATTCTGATTTGGTTATTTTTAAAAAGGATATTAAACTTGTGCTAGGACAGAAAGAAGATGATCTGTTGGGCAGCAGATTTCATACCAGCATCATTTCCTGTGAACTTAAAAGACAGGTGGAGTCCACCTTAGTCCTTTTCAGTTGTTTTCAAAAGAGTTTGTTCATGTTTCATAACAACGTTTAGTTCCAGTAAAGTTAAAAAGCTCAAGTACTTCATATACCCATAGATCAAAGGTTTCCTTTAAGATAGCTATCATATAGTATGTCTTAGTAACTGACCTTCATAGTCTTGTTTTGCATTGAAATGTAAGCAAAACAGATGTTTCTCACATGAGAAACTCTAATTAATTTCAAAATGTTTGTTTAAATCTTTAAATAGTGGAACTTGCGACTATTGGCTGATCTAGGAACCCAGATCTAGAAAAACTAGGGAAGATTCCATGGATGAAAATCCTAAAGGGGAAAACAACTCAAGAAGCATGGGAAACTCTGAAAAATGCTATCATAAAAGCCCAGCCCAGCACAATACCATTGAAAAAGAAAAATAAGAAATCCAAGAAGAAACCAGCATGGCTGCATGAAAATCTCTCAGACAAACCGAAAGACAAAAAGGACAAGTACAAAAAAATGGAAAGAGGGAAACATAACTAATGCTGATTATCAGCAGACAGCCAGAACAAGCAAAAACAAAGTCAGAAAAGCAAAGGCTTAGAATGAACAAAGACTTATTTATTTATTTATTTATTTATTTTATTACATTTATATACCGCCCTTTCCCGAAGGACTCAGGGCGGTTTACAGGGTAATTAAAAAACCAAGATACAAACGTTAAAAACAAGTTTAAAAAGAAATAATATTTGTCCCTGTATAAATAAAACCCCAGTTAAAATTAAGATTAATTCTCAGCCTGGGCCAGAGAGCTCGAAGAGCCAGGTCTTCAGGTCCCGGCGGAATGAACGTAGGTCGGGGGCAGTCCTCAGCTCCATTGGCAGCTGGTTCCAAAGGGCAGGCGCCCCCACTGAGAAGGCCCTCCCCCTGGGTGTCGTCCGCCGGCAATCTTTTACCGGTGGCACCCTGAGAAGACCCTCCCTGTGGGAGCACACTGGACGAAGGGAACTTGATGCCGGCAGCAGGTGTTCCCTCAGATATCCCGGACCCAAGCCATTTAGGGCTTTATAGGTCATCACCAGCAACAGAAATCAAAGATAATATAAAAAAAGTTTCTTTAGGCATATTAATAACAAGAAAACAGCCAAGGAAACTGTAGGTCCACTAAAAAGAGAAGATAGGAAGGAAGTAACAGGCAACAGAGAGAAAGCAGAGCTGCTTAACTTGTTCTTTGCATCAGTCTTCAAACAAAAAGAAATTATAGCCCAACATACCCAAAAAACTACTGCAAAAGACAAACTAGAAACAAAAATTAAAATAAGCAAGAAAATGGTAAGACAACATCTATCCGACCTTGACAAATTTAAATCACCAGGACCCGACAGATTACATCCCAAAGTTCTGAAGGAGCTGGCAGATGTTATCTCAGAATATTGCACCATATCTTTCAAAATTCCTAGAGCACCGGGGAAGTACATGAGGATTGGAAAAGGGCTGATGTTCCCGTCTTCAAGAAAGGGAAAAAAACAACCAGGAAACTACAGACCAATCAGTCTAACATCAATACCTGGGAAGAGCCTAGAAAAAAATAATCAAAAAACAGGTCTGTGAACAACAAGAAGCAAACAAAGTTATAACTGGTAGCCAGCACAGGTTTGTCAAAAACAGATCATGCCAAACCAATCTTATTTCATTCTTTAATAAAGTGACTAAATTAGTAGACAAGCGAAATGCTGTGGACATAGTATACTTAGATTTCAGTAAGGCATTTGACAAAGTAGAACACAATCTACTGCTTGGTAAACTGCAAATAGGTGAAATAGACAACATCATCACCACAGCTGGCTGACAAACTGTACTCAACGAATAGTCCTCAATGGTACTACATCCACATGAAGAGAAGTAAGCAGTGGGGTACCACAAGGCTCCGTCTTAGGCCCACTACTCTTTAATATTTTCATAAATGACTGAGATGAGGGAATTGAAGGGCAACTCATTAAATTTGCAGATGACACTAAACTGGCAGGAATAGCCAACACCCCAGAAAACAAGCTTAGGATCCAAAAAGATCTTGACAAACTTGAACAATGGCCCCTACCCAACAAAATGAGTTTTAATGTGGAGAAAAGCAAAGAGAGGGACCTTGGAGTCCTAGTGGACGATCACTTGACTATTAGCCAGCAGTGTGCAACAGCAGCCAAAAAAACTATTACAATCCTGGGTTGTATAAACAGAAGCATAGAATCAAGGTCACGCAAAGTATTAGTACCGCTTTATAAAACCCTAATGAGACCACACCTGGAATACTGCAACCAACTTTGGTCACCATATCACAAAAAAGATGTTGAGACTTTGGAAAAAGTACAGAGAAGAGCAACTTCTCCAAAGCACCAGAGGGCAGGACAAGAAACAATGGTTGGAAATTCTATTCTGTTCTGTTCTGTTCTGTTCTGTTCTGTTCTATTCTATTCTATTCTATTCTATTCTATTCTATTCTATTCTAATTACCAATATGCTGATGATACCCAACTTTTTATTTCCACCCCAAACCACCCCAGCGATGCCCTCGACGTGATGTCCCGTTGCCTGGAGGCGGTCCGGGTCTGGATGGGGAGGAACAGGCTTCGACTCAACCCTGACAAGACTGAGTGGCTGTTCGTGCCGGCATCCCGGGAAATTCCGATTATCCCATCATTGGCCATGGGGGGTGAGCTATTACCCCCCCCCGTAGATAGGGCTCGCAACTTGGGGGTCCTTCTAGATTCACAGCTCTCTTTGGAAGAGCATATTGGAGCTGTGACTAGGGGGGCCTTCGCCCAGGTTCGCCTGGTGCGCCAGTTGCGGCCCTATCTAGACCGGGATGCCTTGCGCACAGTCACTCATGCGCTCGTGACCTCTCGTCTAGACTACTGTAATGCTCTCTACATGGGGCTGCCCTTGAGGTCCACCCGGAGACTCCAGCTGGTGCAGAATGCAGCCGCGCGAGTTGTCTTGGGAGTTTCCCGATACTCCCATGTTACACCTCTGCTCCGCGAGCTGCATTGGCTACCGGTTGCTCTCCGGGTGAGGTTCAAGGTGTTAGTTATGACGTACAAAGCCCTTCATGGCATGGGTCCGGATTACCTACGGCAACACCTGCGACCGGCGTCAACGTCCCTCCGTCCAGTGCGCTCCCACAGAGAGGGCCTCCTCAGGGTGCCGCCGATCAAAGAATGCCGATTGGCGACCCCCAGGGGGAGAGCGTTCTCTGTGGGCGCGCCAGACCTTTGGAACAGCTTACCGGTTGAGCTCCGGACGGCCCCCGACCTTCGCTCCTTCCGGCGCAATCTTAAAACATTCTTTTTCGAACAAGCTGGCCTGGTCTGACGGGGTGGGGTTGGGTTTTTTAAAATTAGTTTTTAACTTAATATGTATTGATTTTATGGGCAGGATGTTTAATTGGTTTTTAATGGTTTTTTAATTTTTGTATCTGTTTTTTATTGTGTATTGCCCTGTTCACCGCCCTGAGTCCTTCGGGAGAAGGGCGGTATAGAAATCAAATTATTAAATTAAATTAAATTAAATTAAATTATCTCAAGTGGCTGTAAAAATTTTATCTGCTCACAAAAATCAGCTGTCTGAAGTACATGTGGACAATCTCCAGATCTCTCTTCCTCCAGAGAGAATTTCAGCAATGTGGATCTTACATCCAGTTGCCTTTTTGACTGAAATGCCTCTGCAATCCGCATGGAGCAGAGAAAATGCGGACACTAGCTTGCCTCATCTCAGTGTATCAGATTTTTTTCAGTCAAGGAATAGATATTGGCTACTGCGTGATATGCCTTCTCTCTTTATACAATTATACAATTATAATTACTTAGTTTGATTTGTCTGTAGTCGCAGAACACAAATAACAGCTGCTGTAAATACATTGATTTATCTTTAGTTTGCTTTTATTTTAGATTATCTAGATGAAATCACTTACAGCCTTTTTTTATAACAATGGAATCCTTTCAGGCCCTAGTTGGGAATCAACATCTGCTTGGCAAAGATTAGAGAGGACCATGCTATTTTAGTAATTACCAGTCTGTGATGTTACCATGAGAAGGACAGCAGTCTTAACTATGGGCAGTCTTATGGATCACAGGATCAATTTTGTTTGCTGGAACAACCTATGAAATTCATCAAAGAGAGCCCTAGTGCAAAAGCTGTACTATTTTATTTGAATAGAGCATACAAGTGTTCCATAGAAGAACAAAGGCAAAACTTGCATTTTTGTTACCTATCATTCACACTTTCATTATTTCAGCAATATAATTGATAAGAGAGGGAGAGTCACTATTCTACCTCTAGTATTATTAAAAAAATTATCAAACATAAGTCCTTGTCTATCTACAACAGATTATCCACAGATCTCTTTGCATGCTCACATGTAAACATTTGTCCATTCTTCCTATTTTTTCTTTCTCTCAGATATAGAAGTTGTCTCTCTTAGTTCCATGACTATCTTAATTGATGGTACTTCTGCTGAGGGTGCTATTTTCAGATATGATATTAATTAGATAATTTGGGGGCGGGTGTAATCCTAATCACAGTCCCTTAATTACTTACTGTATAAATAAAATATGATTGCAGTGAAAGAAATGGGCTATTAAATTCAATTAGCTCATTGCCAATGTTAGGGACAAAACTACATGGCCCTCGACCTGTGACGGTTTATTTAATGGCAATTTAAATTTATTTTATTTTATTTTATTTTATTTTATTTTATTTTATTTATTTTATTTTATTTTATTATTTTATTTTATTATTTTATTTTATTTATTTTATTTTATTTTATTTTATTTTATTAGATTTATATACCGCCCTTTCCCGAAGGACTCAGGGCGGTTTACAGGGTATTTAAAACCAAACCAGTACAAAAGTTAAAAACAATTAAAAAAAAGATTAAATCATCCCTAAAAATTGGGGCAGTCCTGAGCTCCACGGGCAGCTGGTTCCAGAGGGCAGGCGCACCCACAGAGAAGGCCCTTCCCCTGGGTGTTATCCGTCGGCAGTCTTTTACCGTTGGCACCCTGAGAAGACCCTCCCTGTGTGAGCGCACTGGACGAAGGGAACTTGATGCTGGCATCAATTAATGGCAGCCTCTGAAAAAGTCAGTTACAACTTAAATTCAGATTACAACCATTACCCCATTCCCATGGTCACATAATCGCAATTCAGGTGCTTGGCAACTGGCTCACATTTACATCCAGTTTGCAGTGAATTTTGCTCCATTTTACGATCTTTCTTGCCAGTTTTTTAAGTGAATCACTGTGGTGGTTAAGTTAGTAACAGTTGTTAAGTGAATCTGGTTTTCCCATTGACTTTGCTAGTCAGAAGCTCACAAAAGGCGATCACGTGACTCCGGGACACACAAATATGAGTCAGTTACCAAGTGTCTGAATTTTGATCATGTGACCTTGAAGATGCTGCAATGGTCGTAAGTGGGGAAATGGTCATAAGTCACTTATAAGTTTCCTGCAGTAGTAGGCGTGGATCAGCATATTTTAAGAGCACATACGGTACCAACAAAAAAAATCTAAAACCAGGTAATGGAAATAGATTAGAAATTGTATGTATTAGTCTTGTGCTATTGATTTACACTAATTGTTTGAAAGCATTTTAAAGCACTATCTCATTGCCAGCTGCCATTGCAGTGATTAAGTCAGTTGAGACATACCTACAGACATCTGCAACGAATTGAAATTATAGCAAAATGTTGGCATGTACACTAACTTCATGGTGTTAATGCTGTAATTGCATAAGTTGAGATTATTTATCAGTAGGTCCTTTGCTCACTCCTTTTGAAATGCATTTCTTTCGTAACCATTGCTTTGCAGTGAAAAGAATTCTGCTTACACCATTTTTTAAAAAAATTATATAGCTATATTTTTGGGTGGCTGTAATCATATGTGGCATTTCGCATCTCAGCTACCTAGGAGATCATACTTTTAAGAGTATGGCATGTTATATTTATTTTCAAGGTGTAGTAAAATCTGATTAGCTATAAAACAATACAGAAATAATGTCTACACTCTCTCTGACTTCATTAAACTTGAATATAGTTTTATAGAGTTCTATGAAACTTTAATCAAAAAGGTTATTGTGATCAGTAATAGTTTGTGGTTTGATGATTAGCTATATAGATTGGATCTATAGGGAGTAAATCCTGTCAATGTTAGGAATACTTCCCACTGATAGCACAAAACATGTTCTAACCAGTCATTGTGGCAGTGTTTTCCTTCCAAAACATTTTTTCCCATGCCTTCAACATTTTGGTTTTTATAAAGACAAGATTTATTATTGCTTTATAGGAAATTTTCTGTAGACATTGGCTATGTTTACACAACATGCTAACCAGGTTAATTTAAATCTAGCAGCTAGATTTGTACATATCAGGTTTTGATGGTATTAACTCTTAGATAGGTTGTTGTTTTTTGTAACACTTTGTTCTGCGAGCCAAGTTTGTCTTATTTATACTTCAGAGTATTGCACAAATACAGAAAATGGGTTAACTTAAGTTATCTGAGCACAATCATTGAGAAGCATTATGGAAGTTACTGAATTTGCAGGTAATATATATGCCTTTATAATTGAAATACCTGAACTGATTTTTGAGAATCCACTCATGTTCATAGATATCAGTCATGAGGGTTTGCAACCACAGTGCTGCTAATCATTAAAAATATTCCCTTGCTCCCCAGCTAACCTTCAGAAACACCACTAGTTTCCTACAACAAAATATGAATAATATTGCAATTACAAATCTATAACTTGTGCTCATATTTTGAATATTGCAGCTATCACACAGTATTGTTTAACATAAGCCTAGTAAGCAGCAGTGGTGTTTTTTTTTTGTTTTTTTTTTTTGTTTTGTGTTTTGTTTTGTTTTGGTTTTTTTTGGGGGGGGGCACTGCCACAGTGCTTCATACGGAAGAGTGCCCAGGGCAGATGCAGCTTAAGATGGTAGAAAATATCACAAAATAATAAAGCAAAATCTGTGCAGTTGTACGCTGTTTTCTTGTATTATGTTGACATTAATGACCCGTTCTATTTGTGTCAAATCTTCTTTTCAAAACATTACAAATAGTATTGTAATCCAACAATGTAGGTGCCAGTAAAGAATAGATCACTCTTTTTCTATTGCTATTGACAATGGGAAATGTTAAATAGGACGTTAGGGGAAAACCTGTTGCTTCTCCCATGGTATCCTTATGCAGGAATGCTGATTCCTACTGCTACTGGTATGCAAATTCAGTATATTTTGAGCAAAAGTTCACAGAAGGAGAAAAAAAGAATTTCTCCCTCCTTCCATCTATTCCCTTATAATCACTGGCTTCCTACAGCATGATGTCACCTACCTGAAAGGAGAATTCTTCCTTATTCACCACTGAGAACCAGTGGAGCAGAGTGTAGTATTTAAGGTGTTGGCTGCCTTGACTTCCAAACAAAACACAGATTATTAATCTAATAAATAAAAAATACATGAAGCTCCCCACTTCCTACTAACATCCTTTATCAAGATTGCTGGGAAGGGAGGGCAAAGCAGTGATGAATGAGTGAGAGAGAAAATGGAGGCATGTAAGTGCGTACCATCATCAGTCTGTCAACTGATGCAGGTGCAGGAGCTAAAAAAAAAGTTGGTCCATTTTTGTTCTAGAACACTCTTGTGATCAAGCCCCTCCGCTTCTTTTCTTGGCAAGCAGCAAATAATACCAGGGAAATTGTGAATGGCTAATGCTGACAGAAAGTGAAGAGGAACTAAAGAGCCTCTTGTTGCGGGTGAAGAAGGAAAGTGAAAAAGTTGGGTTGAAACTCAACATTAAGAAAACCAAGATCATGGCATCCGGCCCTCTCAATTCCTGGCAAATAGATGGGGAAGAAATGGAGGTAGTGACAGATTTTATTTTCCTGGGCTCCAAGATCACTGCAGATGGGGACTGCAGCAAAGAAATAAAAAGATGCTTGCTCCTGGGGAGGAAAGGCATGGCAAATCTAGACAGCACACTAAAAAGCAGAGACATCACCATGCCAACAAAAGTGCGTATAGTCAAGGTTATGGTCTTCCCAGTTGCAATGTATGGCAGTGAAAGTTGGACCATAAGAAAGGCTAAGTACCAAAGAATTGAGGCCTTTGAACTATGGTGCTGGAGAAGACTCCTGCGAGTCCCTTGGACTGCAAGGCAATCAAACTGGTCAGTCCTAGAGGAGATCAACCCTGATTGCTCTTTAGAAGGCCAGATCCTGAAGTTGAAACTCAAATGCTTTGGCCACCTAATGAGAAGGAAGGACTCACTAGAGAACAGCCTAATGCTGGGAAAGATTGAGGGCAAGAGAAGAAGGGGATGACAGAGAATGAGGTGGCTGGATGGAGTCACTGAAGCAGTAGATGTGAGCCTAAATGGACTCCAGAAGATGGTAGAGGACAGGAAGGCCTGGAGGAACACTGTCCATGGAGTCGCGATGGGTCAGACACGACTTTGCAACTAACAACAACAATGCTGACAGAGAAAGAAAGGAATGCTCAGAAGATTGCTTGGATATTAACCATTCCTAGCACGTAGCTCCTAGGATGTTACACACATGTGAATGCAACTAATTTTCTGAGGAGTCTTGAAATCTTGGCCCAAGTCATCACCCAGTTGTCTTTCTGTCCAAGGCAGGACTAGAACTCCCAGTTTCCTGATTTCTAGACTAGTACCTTAACTACTACACCAAATTCCCCACTGAAATCTTACCCTTAAATTTTTAACATGCATTGACTTAATTAAAATGAAAGAAACTAAACTTTATTATGCTATGTCTTACTTAATACCTAGTGATTACTTCATCTAGAATAACCTAAGAATACTATTAAATTATCTAAAGTTAGGATTAAAAATGAACAGGAATTTTAAAATGTGTCGCCTTTGCTGCTATCGAATGTAGCTGTTTTTTACATTCTTTTTCAATGTGCGGGAAATACTGATTTAAACTTATTCTCTAATTACTGACTTAATTAGAAAATTCCCTTATACTACACTTAAGGAAACTTTTAAAATATATTATATTTATTATTATTTTAGACAATTTACCACTGGAAATACTTAGCTGATCTTAGTACATTTTTGAAACTGCCTAAGCAAAATTTAGTTTGATGAAAGCTAACCCAGGAAATAACCACAGTTGTATGCTAGACTGGGAAATTTAAATCTAAACCAGAGGACAATAGCAATAGCACTTCCACATAGCTACCAAGAAAACTACTTGGAATAGTGCTTGGAGGTATTATGAGATTAGCTCCACTGTCCCAGTGTATGTCCAGGGCTAGGGAGGGGATATTATTTTGCAAATCTATAATAATTTCTAGATGTTGTTGCTAATCGTTGGCAGTTACTATTGGGCGAATGTTTATCCTCCTCTGAAAGTACCATTATTGATTCCATTGTTCAAAATCATTGGCTAATCAGACTTTCTGATATACAACACATTCCCGCCCTCCCCCCCCAAAAAAAAATTGTAGTGTCTTCTCTTCCATTTCTTATGTTTATAGACATAGCACGGAAACAAGGTTTATTTTAACTGCTTCCACAAAAGTGAGGCCGCATGCAGACCATGGACTTAGAGGGTGAGGGGGGAAAGGAATTGAGAAGAGATGCCAAGCCCACAGAGGTCCACAGGCTCAGGTGGTTTTCAACCATAAGTTTAGCTTAGCTCTTTCAGTAATTTGTCACGCCTTGGCTTTCCCCTGCTGCGCCAGCACGTGCCAGCTTAGTGTCAGAAAGTCTGTGCACCAGACGGCCACTCAGGCCTAACATCCTGCTGTTCGGGACCAGCACTTGCTGTGTCAGTGAGGAATTGAGATCCCTAGCAACAGCCAAGCACCAGGCAGAATAAGCATGTTCATAATGAGAAGTGAATGGCATCCCTCAGTCCCTTTAGAATAGGTTCTAGGCGTATGGCTGTCTCCTAGGAAGTTTGGCAGACTGGTCATTAGCATCGAGTCATCAGTAATTCAGCGTATAACGGAAACGCATATCTAAATATACCTAGGAATGGGATATAAATAAACCAGAGGAATGGGACATAAATATACAGTTATGTAGTGTGAAATAACTTGCTAGTTTCTGTCATTGCACAATAATGACCCAGAGATATAAAAAAACTTTAAACATATTGACCTTATAATGACCAAAAAAGAAGTTGTTTGCCCTTTTAGAAATGGTTTACAAGTTGCTTCTGTTGTATTTTTAAAGTGAAATGTGCTATGTAAGAAACACATTTGTAAACTATTAAGGAGTAACAAATACACAGATGAGAGTGTAGTAAAGAATTTACTCTTTGTTCCAGCCCCTGAAGGAGTCTTATAAAAGTAAGCAATTTTGTCATATTAAAAAAAAACATTGAAAACAACTGAAAACCTATTTTCAATCTGAATAACAATATACACAATTATTGACTGACCACTGAAGTCATAAAATCCAATATATGACAAATTTGTCTGTACTAGATATGTACAAAATACTATTGCTGTTGTTTTAAGTTTATAAATTATCATCAAAGAAATTAGAAATTGCACACAGAGAGAGATTTGCTGTCTTCCGTATGAAAAGATATCACAAGCAGGGGTCCTGTTAAAGACAGCTGGAAAGTTGCTTCTGCATGTTATGCTTGTAAGCTTTATTGGTGACTGGCTTTTGATTATGCATTTATATGGTGTCTGTGTTCCAGGTTGCTGATTTTTAATTAAAGATAACTTCTTTGGTTTTCGATGCTTAAGACTAAAGTGTACACATGTTCTATTTTTAAAATTTGACTAGCTCAGGAAATTGCCAATTCTTCTGGAAAATCTCAGGCATGAAACATTAACACGTCTTAACAATGTAGTTGACAGCTATATATATTCTTATTTTAAAATAAAATTTATTTTAAATAACATAATTAACATTTCTAATTTTTCTGTCATAATAGCTCAAATGTACGTGCATTCATATTAATGCATTAGGGTAGAGTATATGTACATGTATACATCTACTATAACACTTTTCCTCATTGTTACATAATTTTAATTTATCACCGATGAAGACCCATTACATTTAATTTGATAACCAGTGTTTTTAATACTATGATTTGCTTAGTACTGAGAATATTACATTTATGTAAAAAAAGTCTAAATGTTAATTACTGCAATGCTTACAATTCTGTGACTTTGGAAATATACCATAGCAACTGTGGTACACTTTTCTTTCTATATATTATGTATCAGATACAAAGTTGAATAGTGAAGGCTTGGTAACAGAATATATTTCCTTGACCCATGTCCAACAGTTATGAGGAAAGAGCAATATATCTTGATGAAATAATCCGAAATCACAAAGAGCAACTGTCATTTGAGGATTTTGCTGCTCAGGTCTACTCTCCCTCTTCCTGTTACTCCCGTAGTGGATGTGGTAAGTCTATGTGTTATATTTATTACTACTGCAGTTACTACCATTACTATTATTATCATCATCGCTAAGGATGACTTGAACAGCAGGTGTACACCTGTTTTTCACTGATAAATAGCTGCAAATTTAAGAAAACCACTTTCTCTGTGAATTAGCTAATGAATATCAAAAGAAATGATGACGTTCATTTTAATTTGTTTTGCAACAGAGCTTTTCACTCAATTCCTTTCTTCCCTGCCCTGTTAACCCTCCAAATCTAGCAAGGTTAATGAACTTTCTCTCACTAATGTGTTCTGGTTCATTCAAGAGTGCAGACTTCTTGCTGAGCTGGGAATATGTTGTGCAAAAGCTATTTGTGAATCAGTGCATTCTTATGAAAAAATAGTCCCTCACAGTAGGACCCATTGCTAGTAATGTTAAATGGAGATTATGCTAGGAGAGTGCAAGATAAACACTATGTTTTGTCAGGCAATATCAGTGCTTAGATATTTGATTTGTTGCAACACAGTTTTTGTTATGAGATAACTTTATTAATTATTGTGTAATTTTTAAAACATAATTGTTTTATTTTGATGGTCGATTTTATGATTTACTGCTGTCTTGCAAAAGAATAGAAAACAAACCAGCTGCCTTTCTTGAAGAACATTCCTTTATTCCTTACAGTCAGTGTCCATCTTCTGACACTGACATTTCCTAATTATATTGCAATGCTGTGTTGCATTGTTAAGTCAATGGATTATCCCTATTACCAGTGAATGTCTGGATGCATCTGTTTTCTTTCTTATTCTAACTGATCAGCTATTTTTTATATATGAACTAAATACAACAGAGATTAAAGGTACTGAAATGAATCACTTTACAAATAAAACCAGACGTGCATCACGGTTTAACATGACTGGCTGTACTTCTTGAGCTTTGTTAAGAGATATGGGATAGATGCACATACTGTATTGGTCGCCAATGGCAGCAGGCAGAAGGCTTTGGAGATAAGCAAGCTGGCAGAAGTATAGAGGAACTGGTGCTATTTACATAATCGCACCTCTATTTCCTGGAGAGGCGTCAAGAGACGGGAATGGCCTCTATTGATCTTTGTTGAACTGGAATACTAAACAACACTAGGCAAGCTTATAAATAAAGCTTTGATTAATCTTTTCTCTATTAAAATGTGCAGCTGTGAATTGATTTGTATATATTATTTATATATCCTATCAAACATAGATTATTTGTCATTATCTTATGAAAGAGTTTCATAATTTTATAGAACAGTTTCATGATTTGAGCATTGTGAACAACTGAACTGTTTATATAACAATAATAGTAGAATGATTAAAAAGAATACATTATAAAAAAAATCCATTCGTGAAAATTGAATTTTATGAAACAGTGTACATAGGTTATGAAGAACTGAGTTTCAGCCTGCATCTAGCTGAAATGTCTATACAAATCACATGTGATTTATACATAATTCTGTTTGGCCATCCTAGGATCCATGCATGTAATGAAGGGGAGAAAACATTCCCAGCAATTTAGATATGAAAGTTAATTAGTCAGTTTGAATAGGGGGCAGCAAATCTCATATAATTCAAATTAATGAGCCAATCAAGTCTCTTCCCTTCCAACAAGCATAGTTAAAAAGAGTGAGATAATATTCAAAATGCTTAATTGTAAGACTACAGGTACAGGTGGTGTAATTGGGAAAAAGTTAAAATATGGATGTGATTTACTTACGGCTTGTCATTGATCCTCAGCCTTTTGAATAAGATCGGGTGTACTTATGATGTGCTGGATTCCTTTGTGCTAGATAAAATGTAAAAACTTCAGAGAAACCCATTAAATGTAGCTGGGGAGGTATGTGACAGAATTTTGGTTGAAAGAGTACAAGCACTAGAATGGACAAAATTTGGGAAGGCCGGTGCAGTTTTATGCTGGGCAGAGGATGTCAGACTAGGTTTTTGCTCTTCAACAGATTATTGAAATTGCATGAATGGGAGAATGAAAGATTATTTTACAATTGTTGATTCAAAAAAAGGATCTAATAAGGTTGGTTAATATGAAGTTGAAGATTGGCTGACAAAAATGCTGGAAGTAAAGCATGATTCAAATTAAATGAAATGCTTGGTTAGTGAACTAGTTCAACACTGAACTATGATGGTGTGATGACTCCTTGGTTGTTTAATATAATTATCAAAATATGTATGAGGAATGTTTGGGTTGATGGTAAAGGTATGTTGACTGGGGACATAACCATAGTATATTTTTGTTTGCAGATGATGCCATCTGATTGGGTGACAACATAATGATGTGCAGTACAAGTAGTCCTCAACGACCACAATTGAGCCCAAAATTACTGTTGCTAAATGTGATAGTTGTTAAGTGAACTACTGAAATGTTCATGTCTTTAACCTTTAACTGGGTGAAACAGTGCATAATAATGTAAAACCTCTTTAACCATGATACCTCAAATAGGTTAATCTGCAGAATGCAACCAAAATCTGGGACCCATGATTCCTATAGAATTGAAATTTGACAAATTTTATAAAACATATTATGACATAAATGTCACAATAGACTTACTGGGGAGGAAATCCTGATATTTGACTGCTATACAGTTCAACATGGGCTACTCTCAAGAGGTCTATGACACCTCATCGCGGAACACCTTACCCCAAGCCAACTTGCCACCAGGACAACTCAAAATGGCAAGCCTGGGCCATTTTGCTTGGTTTCCAAAGCTGGCCCAGCTTAAGGAAGGAAAAAGCTCCTGCCAGCCCACACTCCTTCTATGAAGGTTTCCCTGCCTTGTTTTCCAGCGCCCACCCACCCACCCCTGCAAAAGGCAGGCTAAGCGGGAGTCATTGTTCCACGTGTGCCCATGAACACACACACACACACACACATGCATGCACACCCCATGGTGAGCTGAGGACTTTTATCTGCATCCAAACTGGGGAGAAAGACCTCTCCTTTGGTGTGTTGTATTAGACTCTTGACAGGTCCCAGGCAGGGAGAGGTGACAGGGCAACTCTCTTCCCCGACAGCAGAAGGCAGGCTATGTGCGACTCACACACATACACACACACACACACACACAAGCTTGGGGACTTTTTATCGGCATCCAAGCTGGCAGACTGCCAATTGCGCCCAGATGTGGGTAGGAGGACCTCTCCTTCAACCTGCTGAGCTGTACCCTGATGGCCCCCAGGCAGGACGAGGGGCAAGCAGAGACAGTAATAGGGTGACTCACTCCCGACAGCCATCGCTGCCCAGTCTTCCCGCTGAAGCGTCCAGCCTAGATCAATGACTCCCACATGTAGCCCACCTGCACTCCTTCTCCGAAGGCTTCCTCACCTCACTTTCCAGAACGCACACACACACACACCCGAAAAGGTGAACTAAGCCGGAGTTATTGTTCCAGGCTTAGTGGCCCTGTCACTATCCTCGTTTGCCTTTCTCCCTGCCCAGGAGCCGTCAGAGTCCAGCTTGGAAACGAATAAGTCCCGAAACTCAGAATGGTGTGTGTGTGGTATGTGTGCATGTGTGCATGAAATAATAACTCATGCTTAGCCTGCCATTTGCTGGGGGGGTACTGGAAAGGGGGAGCCTTCAGAGCAGGAGAGTGCGCTGGCCGGAACGTTTACCTCCCTTAAACGGCCTGCTTTGGAAACCAGAGTGGGAAGGCCAGGCTCGCAGCAAGTTTTCCCCACAGTGAGTGAATTGGGACAGTGAGTTGGCCAAGGTGAGATGTCCCACAACAGGGTGGCCATGACTAGGTGATGGAGGTGAGGGGGTGCCGGTCAGGTAGCAGCGGTAAGATAAAATAGCAAGGTGGTGTCAGCAAGTTGTCCCGTTCCAACTTTCCAGACTCCAACTTTTAAGGGCTGATTTTTTATTTTTTATTTTTAAAGTACATTAGAAGCAATGCCATTATTGAAGGCACTGAGGAATCTGGAAAGGAAATCTCTCTGAAATGATGACCAAATTGGTCGTGGGTTGTCTAATCTCACTTGAATTTATTTTCAGCTTGTTCTCCCTTACCCAGACCAGTATCAAATCTAAGCAGCCTTCAAGGATACTGATTGTTTTCTCAGAATTAGATTTAAGAAACAATAGAGCTGCATCAGTATATGGACGGCATTCTGTATGAAAGCCCTCAATGACCTTCCTTAGTGATTTCACATAGATGTTAAAAAGCAAAAAAGACAGAACCCTGAAATGTCCTGGTGTCAGAGAAAGATCCTCCACCACCACCTTCTGATTATATTCTGAACTGATGCTCCAAATCACTGCAAAGCAATGCCCTCCCCCAAAGCCATGTCTCCACAAGACAGGTCAGGATGCTGTGGTTGATGTTGTTGAACTCTGCCAAGTGATTCATGAGATAGAGCAAGATATCTCCCATCTAATTTTCAATCTGCATCACCCACAAAGTGATTAGAACAGTCCTGGTATCATATTTATGCAAAATCCACCCCCACCCTGAGCCTGCCATCACTAGTCCCTATTACATTATTGTTCAATGCCACGTCAGCACAAAAAGGGTAACTTAATATCAACTTTTGTTGTCTCATAACATTTTTGTCCAGTTTTACATCTGGAGCATACTATTTTCTGTGACATTTCCCAGTCTCTAAATTAAACGTAATTTCTGTGTTGCAAGCTACTCTGATAGAGATGCTGTTGGATCTTGTATCATACCTAGCTAGATGAAAAGCTGACCCCTCTTTTTTAATGGTTTTATTAAAAATCAGTACTATCTACGATGATAGGTCAAGATTGCAATTCAATCTGGATAACCGAGCAAGGTGTTCTGTAACAGGAAGAAATGTAATATATTTAAGGAGGAAACATATATGTCACACATACAAGGTGGGGATTCATAGCTTGGAAGCAACACATCAAATATATTTACTTGCACATTTTAGATGGTTGGACTGAACCCTTGAAATTCCACAATTCTATGGTTCTGCCTATTCTTTTACTCTTTTTAGAGAATATTTCTGAATTATACAATGGCTAAAGGTTGTAGGTGAAGAGCAGGCAGAGCTGGGGGGGGAATTAAACATGTCATTAGCTTAGGGACCTTAAAGGTAAAGGTTCCCCCGCACATGCATGCTAGTCATTTCCGACTAGGGGCCGGTGCTCATCTCCGTTTCAAAGCCGAAGAGCCAGCGCTTGTCCGAGGACGTCTCCGTGGTCATGTGGCCGGCATGACTAGATGCCAAAGGCACACGGAACGCTGTTACCTTCCCACCGCAGTGGTCCCTATTTTTCTACTTGCATTTTTACGTGCTTTCGAACTGCTAGGTTGGCAGAAGCTGGGACGAGTAACAGGCGCTCACTCTGCTACACGGCACTCGGGATTCGACCCGCCAAACTGCCGACCTTCCGATCGACAAGCTCAGTGTCCTAACCCACTGAGCCACCGCGTCCTTATGTTGGCACAAATAATCAAATTTCAGCCACCCTTGAATTCTGTTGACTTTTATCTAGTGCCAATTTAGTGCTGACCATTAGTTGACTAGATTCTTGTATATAGGTTTGAATAAATCTGTGTGCAACTTAACATATGGTCCTTATCCTTTGCACCTGACAAGGTTGTATAACTGTGTTTTTATGTGACTGATTAATCTTAAGTATACAGGTAGTCCGTTCAGCAGCTGTTACGATGGCACTGAATGAAGGTGAAACAGAATAACAGAGTTGGAAGGAACTTGGAAGTCTTCTAATCCAATCTCCTGTCCAAGCAGGAGACTTTATACCATTTCAGTCCCCTAACAGCTTCTGTAGAAACAGGTTCTCTGGAAAGGGTGGCACCATCAGAACTGGGCTTTCTTAGAAGCTCTCAGCAGTCTTCCTGCCAGCTTAGTGTCATCTGCAAATCGAGGTAATTTATGAAGATATGGAAGAGTCCTGGGCCTAAGATGGAACCTTGTGGTATCCCACTGCTTACTTCTCTCCATGTAGATGTAGTGCCACTAAGGACTACTCATTGTGTACAGTTTGTCAGCCAGCTACGAATCCATCTGGTGGTGATGCTGCCTACCCCACATTTTTCTAGCTTACCAAAAAGTAGGCTGTGGTCTACTTTGTCAAATGCCTTACTGAAGTCTAAGTATACTACGTCCGTTTCTAGTTGTTTTGGAACTGTTGGTGAGACCGTTAAAAGTCATTGGCGCTGTTTGAATTTGTTCTACCAGCAGCAAGATCTGACTGCTGGCCCAGTGATGGATTCTACTGCAAATCAGGGCTGTTTCCAGAGGAGGAGAGGACCTGGAGCTTATGGAGCGAAGGAACTGGATGAGGCTGTCGGCAGGCCCAGAGGAAGAGAGAGAGAGGCTTTTGGAGGAGTTGGTGGCGGCGGCAGCAGCGTGCTCCAGGGGTGAAAAGAAGCAAGGTCTCTTAAAGGAAAAGGAAGAGTCAGGATCAGAAAAAGGAAAGAAGGCGAGGTTGTCAGAATACAAGCGAATTTGAGGGCTAATCCACATGGAGCCCCATTTCCATCTGTCCTGTTTGCCATCGTTCACTCCCTAGAGACTAAAATGGACAATGTGAAATTTGAGCGGGCCACGAACAAGGAGTATATATATCGGAGGTGGTGACCCTTTGAGAGCTGTATGCAACGAAATTTCATTTTGATGTATGCCGATTGGTGTACATTCAAAGTGACAATAAAGTTATCATCATCACAGCATTTCGCCGGTCTACTAATTTAGTCACTTGGTCAAAGAATGAAATAAAATTGGTTTGGCATGATCTGTTTATATTCCCCAAGACCAGACAGGTACTGTATTCTCTTACCAGTTTCTGGATTACTTTAATTTTTATTTCTAGTCTGTGTTTTACAGTTGTGTTTTTGGTTAGGTTGGGCTATAGTTTGTTTTTGCCTAAAGACCGATGCAAAGAATAAGTTAAGCAGCTCTTAAGGAACTTACAGCCTGAGCCCAAAGTTTATGTCATATGATCAAAATTCAGGTACTGGGCAGCCCGCACACACTTGCACCCATAAAGGCACTTCAACTCCTCCCACTTGCCTAGCTTCCTCCCCATTTACGCCCTTTTGACCCCCTGCTGCCCTGCGCTTCCCCAGAACCTGACCTTTGGTGTCTTCTTTATCCAACTGCTGACAAGGCATGCCCGGACTGGCTGTAGGGACTGAGGCTGAGATTGGGCTTCGTGTTCAAAAAAAGAGAAAGCCAAAAGCAGAAAAGGCAAAGGGCACGCTGTAGCTCAGGAGCTGCTTCTGGCTTTTTTTTCCCCCTTTTTTCCTTTTTTCTTTCACAGCCAAAGCCCAGCTCAGCCCAGCAGCCAGACTAGAGACACACCTTGTCAGCAACGAGTGCAAGAAGAGCTCATTCGTAAGCAGGCTAATGATTTGGAAAATAGGAAAGACTATTTTTAAAAGTACCATTAGTATTATATGGCTCTGTGGAAAAAAGGACAGTATAATACAGGCACGAATAATAGAATTGATTGCAATCAACCAGACGTTCACAATAGGGTCTCACCAAATAGGCTGCTTGGTAGTAGAAGCTAATTGACTAAACTAACTTTCGTAAAGGAATTAGACGTAACCTATAGAATATCTAGGGTCGCGGTGGCTCAGGGACGCAGTGGCTCAGTGGGTTAGGACGCTGAGCTTGTCGATCGGAAGGTCGGCAGTTTGGCGGGTAGAATCCCGAGTGCCGCGTAACAGAGTGAGCACCTGTTACTCGTCCCAGCTTCTGCCAACCTAGCAGTTTGAAAGCACGTAAAAATGCAAGTAGAAAAATAGGGACCACTCCGGTGGGAAGGTAACAGCGTTCCGTGCACCTTTGGCGTCTAGTCATGCCGGCCACATGACCACGAAGATGTCCTCGGACAAGCGCTGGCTCTTCGGCTTTGAAACAGAGATGAGCACCGGCCCCTAGAGTCGGAAACGACTAGCACGCATGTGCGGGGGAAACTTTACTTTACTTACCTATAGAATATCTGTGCAGAACATATTAGCTGAGAAACCAGGCCTCTTAATTGCAACTGATCAGTGGTCAGGTTTACAGCATACAGTATATATAGTATATAGTATATATACTCTGTGTGTAGAAATGCACACACATGCACAAACACATACATCTTGAAAAATCTTAAATGTAAACTTTAAATCAGCTCTCAGTTCTACAATACTTTGGTGGAATAATTAAAGAGATCATGGATCAGAGGCTTCTGATACTAATTTAAGATGTTGCATGAAGACGTCTCTATGCAGCAATAGGGATAGGCAGTTCCCTAGCCTAGTTCCTGTCTTAAAGCGTGTATTGCAGGTCCAATGTTACCCAGTTTTTATTAATGGTTTGGTGCAGAGACTCATGATAAAGGAATGTCATCTGCAAAAGCAGATAAGTAAATCTTTCATCGTGCTGTTGCTGAAATGCAGTTTGTAGTATTGGATTAAGCACTTTGGAAGCCATTAATTCCTACTGTGTAAAGGAGGACCTGGTGATTAACAATCCTCCACTAGTGGAGGATTTGCAAAGAGACCAGGTGGACAAAATGGCAAAGAGGAGGAAATTTTAGATCTTTATATATTTTTAGAGTTATTTTTCATAGCTCAGGCTCTTGAGATCCCCAAATATACTTAGTACAGGCTATAGTGATAAAGTAGTGCAAAAAGAAGATGTTCACAGTACGCTTTAAAGTGTTGCAGTCTTGCATCTTCTGTACTGTTGCTGATGGGATTTGATGGTGCCAAATGGTTCTTCAGTCAACATATTAGGGTTATTGAATTACAAAAGGACATCAACCAGTTCCCCACACACTTCATTCCTGTGAGAATTGAGGATGGCTCGCTCCTACCTTGATATCTTTATAACATCATGTTTATAACATCATGTCCACGAGCAAAAGAGAAATCATTTTGACACACTGTAATGTTCTGCCATCTGTGCTCTGAAGGGTAGATTGGCTAATAACCCAAAAGATTGAATAATGCTGAGCCAGAGAAATAAAGTATGGGGGAATGTGATTGTGTGCTGCAATACGTGTTTTATTAGTCTTTTAGAGCAGAGGTCCCCAACCTTTTGGGCACCAGGGACCAGTTCCTTGGAGAAAGGTTTTTCCACAGACTGGAGAGTGTGTGGTTTTTGTGTGCTGCCCGGATCCCATGGATGGGGCTTTTTTAAAAAAAATTCCATTTATATCCCGCCCTTCTCCGAAGACTCAGGGCGGCTTACAAGCTTAGCAGTAGCCTTCATTCTATGTATATGCCTGCTTATTAGGGCTTTCACACACACCCCAAGCGGCATTATTACAAAGTCAGCTTTACTTCTTTGTGCGGACCGGTTGCTGGCATGCCACAGCCTGGTACTGGTTCAGGGACTGGGGGTTGGGGACACCTGTTTTAGAGTCTATACAGTATATAACTTCCCATATCATAAGATTATTACAGAGGGCCAAGCTACCTCCCTGAATTATTTGTTAGCTCATCAAAATTCAGAATCCTAAAATCCTAAAACTTATTGTATGGCATGGGGCAGGTTCAAAATTCAAGTGGTAAAGAAGTACTTCATTCTGAATTATACTTTTTAGTATAAAACCTAGTTTATGAAGCCTTTAAAAATTGAGAGGATGAGAAAATATAATGTGCAATAATATTCTATAATATTTGCCAAAAATACGAACTTCCACCATGCTGTAAGAACAAAACAGTAAGGAGGGGTTCATTTGTTTAATTGGCGGTATCCATTTGTTCTGAATATTTATTTACTAGTTCATAACTGTATAAAGGGAAACATTACTCTGCGTTTTGGGAGGGAGACTGTAATAAAGTTGAATATATCAGTATTCTGCTCTATCTGCATGATAACTCCAGATATAATTTTCAAGCTTTTAATAACCCATGTTAGACAATGTATCCAAATAAGCAAAAATAGCATTGTAGAATTATTACTGTCTACATCTTATTTCATAAAATGTGACTGATGCTCATTAGGTTTATTTCCAACTTATGTTCTCCTCCCATTAATAACTCTGTAATAATATGTGTATAAGACTGTCATCAGAGCAGCAGGTGCACTATTCCCATATTTACATACATTTGTGTTCTTTCCCTTTAGATTAAAATATGTAATGATCTCGTTACGGTAATTGAGAAAGGTAAGAGTTTGCTCACATGGCGTCATTCTCAATTTACTAACTAGATTCCTTCTGTTGCTTGTATGGAGCTGAAATGGCTGTCATTTAATTTGGATTGGTCTCTTGCCTTTTCCACTGGGTTTGCTCTGAGAACAAATGGTCCTTGTTTATGTCTGGTTCGCTAAGGATCACTAGGAAGAGTATTATTGGTAGCTCTCTGGCCCTGAATGTTTAAGCTTTGCTGAAAAAAATTCATTTTCTTTCTTTCTTTCTTTCTTTCTTTCTTTCTTTCTTTCTTTCTTTCTTTCTTTCTTTCTTTCTTCTTTCTTTCTCTTGCGCCTATTTGCTTCAGGCAGAATTTGACACCAACACCTGCCATGGTGGAAAATGTCTTTGTTGCTTTGCACTTTTGTTTGAATTGCTGCAGGGGAGCCAATGGGAGTTAAAACCATTTACTTTTTTTTTGTTGCCTAAGCACCATGGAATAGGATCTTGAGATGGTGCCGATAAGGAGTGGCACGTGCTGTGCTGGCCCTTTGAGTTAGCTCAGCTTAATAAGGGGCTCTTTTTCTGGGAAGGGCAGATTGCTGAGCTTGGGCCTATGAATGGAACAGCTGGGGGAAGAAAAAGGAGACAAAAGAGGGAAAACATAGGCTGCCCTGAACCTGGCAATTGGGGGTGCAGTTTTGGAGCCAGAGAGCAAGCTGGCCACACGCCAGGTGTGACCTTTGCAGTCTGCTTGGTTCTGCTTGTTTGGGCAATTTCCAGTGCAATCCTGAAAAAAAGGAAGAAGGAAGCTGCTGGGCAGCAGGGCATTGCTGGATGGATGCACTCCCTGGGTTGCTGGGACACTAATTTAACTCTTGCAAAACCAGCCTGCAGATAAGGAGAACTCAGGAGTTTACTAGGAACAGCTTGCCTAAATGGCCAGCTCTTCAGGTTGGTCAATGAGTCTGCATATCTGGACCGAGATGCCCTACACACAGTCACTCATGTGCTCGTGACCTCCCGGTTAGACTACTGCAATGCTCTCTACATGGGGCTGCCCTCGAGGACCACTCGGAGGCTTCAGCTGGTGCAGAATGCGGCCGCGCGAGTTGTGATGGGAGTTTCCCGATACTCCCATGTAACACCTTTCCTCCGCGAGCTGCATTGGCTTCCGGTTGCCCTCCGGGTGAAATTCAAGGTGCTGGTGATGACCTATAAAGCCCTAAATGGCATGGGTCCGGGTTATCTTAGGGAGCACCTGCTGCCAGCATCAATCTCCCATCGTCCTGTGCGCTCCCACAGGGAGGGCCTCCTTAGGGTGCCGCTGGCCAGTGAGTGCCGGTGGGTGATCCCCAGGGGGAAGGCGTTCTCTGTGGGCGCGCCTGCCCTGTGGAACGACCTGCCTGTGGAACTCCGGACCGCCCCCGACCTTCGTTCGTTTCGCCAGGACCTAAAAACCTGGTTGTTTGATTTATCTGGCCTGGACTGAGGGGTTTTAAATTTTTAAATTTTAAATTTAAATTTTAAATTTGGGCTATTATTATTTAACCCTATTTTAATTTTAACTTTATCTTAACATTTGTACTGTTTTAACTGTTTTTAACTTTGCCCTGTAAACCGCCCTGAGTCCTTCGGGAATAGGGCAGTATAGAAATCTAATTAATAAATAATAAATAAATTATATCCCTGCATCAGGCCAAAACTAGCCTTCTGTATCAGAGTTAGGTAAACATTTAGCAATTTCTATGGTGAACTATCCCTAAGGAAAGGAAGCCGGTTATGTTTCAAAGGGTAACATGTCCATTACTTATACAGTAGTGGCCAAAATTGTGGAAACCTTTTGGGAAAAGTATACAGTAGAAATGCCACCTTTGGTTAAGTTTCCACCAAATTTTCTTCTAATTTCTTTATAACTGTAGCCTTGTTCACTTAATAATACTATTTTACATCGCTTTCTGGGCAACCAGTCAACTCTTTGCACCATTACTTTAATTTTATTACGTTTTACAAGCTCACTAAATGAAAGCAACACAAAAAACCCAACCAACTTGATAGCGATCACATAACACACTGACAAATGTCCTCCTCTCAGCTTCAATACAATAACTGAATCCTACTTGTGATCTGATTGGCTCATTGCCAAAACAAGATGACACCTGATTGGCTCTCTAAACACTCATGCTCACTGGCTACAATCAGATGAAGGAAAGCTACCTGATATCAACCTAATCAAGTTGGTCTTCCCTTTTCTGGTTATTTGGCTATATAACTGTTTGTAGAATACAGTACAGATAATTGAACAAACTTTGTTGCATTACATTCTTGATTAAATTATCTTTCCGTAATTTAATCCAGCAACCACAATGCTGATGTGGCCCTCAATGAAATTGAGTTTGACACCCCTGGTTTAAGTGATTCGGCCCCTTCTGCTTAAGCTCATATCAGAGGAACATACGCAAGGCCACTTTGAAGGACTATTCCTCTCTGACAATAAAATCCCTTTTGTCATTCCATCAAGATGGAACATTATGCACAATACAAACATTTTCAACATACATAAGAGTGCATTTTCCTATGTATAATTTAAAAAACCAGATGAACCAGCGGCGGTAGATACAAAGATGTTCATCTTTTTCTTCTGTTTATGGGAGTCATACAAATAATTCTCCATTCTCAAAGGAATGTGTATAGTGCATTTGGCATATACAAACACCCACATGACGTTGGAGGAGATGGATAACGTTTTTTAAAAAGTTCTCTACTAGGAGGGAGCTGATGAAATGGCATTTGCATTTACGGAAGTCTCCTGGGACAGATCAAAGACACAGTAGCAACAACTGTGCTTGATTGCAACATGCATTTCTCTGCTCCTAGGAGCATTGATTATAATTATGCTAAAGAACTAACTAGAGGTTTTGCATCCTCATTGTCTTATGTGCATGTATATATACTCTTTAAATAAGTTTGATTGCTTTTGAATTAAGTAACTTTTTCTCTTCAATTAGAAGAGATGCAATTTTAGCTGAAATTCTACATACAAAAACTCAGCCACTTTAAAGAGACTGGAATGTATTTCTAAATAAAAACATTGTAAATTATGATGTCTTTACAAGAGAAATATCAATTTAAACAGAAACTGCTTTATCTCTTTTAGGAAATTAGAGTATTATGTAAAAGTGAACTCTTTGTACATAGGAGGAAATTGCATCTTAAATGGAACATAAGGAACAATTGTTATTCCATAACGTTCACATTCAACCTCCTAATATACATTCACCCCAAGATTATGAATTTGGTCTTACATCAGCACAAATTGTTGATATGACTGTTTATTTGACTTTAGGTTAATGTTCATGGAAGCAGTAAACAACAGATTGCTTGGATCAACAATATAGTGAAAATAGAAACCAAAACTCTAGGTGGGGAGCATAACTATTAGAAGTATCATAGCTATTTTATACTTCCCTGGAGTTTCACTTCCAAAGTATTTGTTTAAAAATCCAGCTCAGAAGCTAGTATCAATTTCCTACTGCTCACCTGAATCCAAACATTTTTTTACCCTGGCAGACGCCCAGACACACATCACAGTAAA
Source organism: Vipera berus (assembly GCF_964194415.1). Taxonomy (NCBI): domain Eukaryota; kingdom Metazoa; phylum Chordata; class Lepidosauria; order Squamata; family Viperidae; genus Vipera; species Vipera berus. The sequence continues at coordinate 123,281,306 of NC_138204.1, read as the reverse complement.
CTACTGTTAATTTTGCTGGTGATGCTGTCTCTGTTTTGTGAGTGTGAGCATGTTACTCTTCTAGGAATTGCATCATGTGGGAGCGGCTAGCTTCCTTTTTTTTCTTCTCAACATTTGCATGTTTGTCTGAAATAGCTGCCAGCATCATTTGCTAAGCTATCTGAAGACTGTTGCCAGTTGTATTTTTGTTACAAAAATATAAAATGGATGGCATTCATCTCTTTGGCTTACACCCCTTTGCTGTTTGTGTCACCAATCAAACACCATTCCAGATTTTGAGCGTTCCTGTCAGTATCTGAAGCTAGGGAACCATGCTTTATTAAAAGATTTCTAAATTACCTTTAACATATAATAGCATTACAAAGTTGAATAAAGAAATGTTACATATTTTATTATTAAATGTTTATTATTATATTATCTTTTATTCATTAAACATGAACCTCAGTCAACTGAACATTCAATTTGACTGATTTTTATTATTATTATTATTATTATTATTATTATTATTATTATTATTAATATTATTATCTGCAGATTTTCTAACATCACTCTAAGATCATAGCATAACATTCACTCATGCTTTTAAAGTAGAAAAATGGATGACATTTTAAAATAAGCAAGTCTTTAGAGAGCACACTTTTCCCCCAAGAATCAAAGGAAGGTGGACACCCATAGCACAAATGTGATATAGAACACTAAAGTGGAAGTCATCACACTTCAAGCACCCCATCACACCAGCTATATACTTTACTAAAATCTACAGTTCCCTGCAAGGAAGTCAGTCAGGAAGATTCTAGTCCTGAATGAATGCAAAGTGCTCGTCAACATCTGATAACTAGCCATGTTGGTGAACATAATAGTGAGAACATTTACACTGCATGGCATCCTTCATCAGATTCAATCATTTTATAATAACAAAATGCATTCAGTTGTGATGATCATCAAATGATATGTAATTTGTAATCTACCTATTGTTATCCAATGCGAAACAGCCTGGAATGTATTTTTATTTGTATGGATTTTTTTAAAAGATCTAGGGAGGTATACAGTTCTGTCTGCTATCTGAAATGATGTAGTCCTAAGGCAGTTGTGTGTACATACGTACACATATTATACATACTGTCCTCTTCCAACTGAGAATTTGTACATCTTTCAGAGATCAACTTTAAATACATTCATTCAGATATTCAGAATCACAAGCTGCATGAATTTTACTACTCCACTATTTAGTCTACAGAGAAGGAAGAGTAGAAAGAGAAATAAATTACAGCCAAAGCAAGCCAGATAGAACACATAATGACTAAGCAAAAGTAAGTCATTTGTTAGAGAACTGACCAGCATAATCAACCTACTTAACCAAAACATTTAAAATCTAAAATGCTCTAAGACTGATATGACAAAATTAAATTCACAAAAATGGCCCCACTGTATCTCGTGTCAGGCTCTATATGCTATTGCACAGAAATTTGTGACATTATATGTAATGACATTTTTGTCAGAATTTACAAAATTGCTGTGATCAACCTGGAAAACTCAAAAGGGTAAGGGTAATGCAGTCTCTATAAAAGGTACCATAAAGTAGCATTTTCTCAACATAATTTTATTATAGATTATATTAACCAGACAAGACAAATGCAAAAACAATACAAAAACTCATAAAAGAAAAAAAAATAGAAAGTGCAGAACCCGCCTTAAAAGAGAAAAAGAAAATATAAGAAATTTTCTTTACAGCCAACAAATATATATTAAACATTAATCACTTACCAATGCCTCTCAAAATACAGTGAGATACCTCTTCATTCCATATCTCACCCCAATTTCTACAAAAACATCTAAATTTTCAGTTCCCCATATTAATCAGCAAACATCCAATCAAAATTAACAAAAATGCCTAATAACAGAGATATATAATCTCCCTTTTCATTTAATCTAAGTTCCCCTCATCCCTCTCTTAACAATTAAACATTGCAGAAAAATAAATAAAAACCATTAAACATTACCAAAAATAATAACCTTTTATTTAGATATCAAAAACTAATCCCCCATTGCTGGAGCTGGGGTAGGTGTGGTTTCGGCATGACGCATCTGTCCACGGGCCAGCAGTTTGACACCCCTGCATTATACCATTAAACATTTTCAAAAGACAAACCATCCAAATAATCATTAAGCATCATCAAAAATAAGAACTCATTGTTTAATCATAATCAGAAAAAGCTGTGTGTGTCTGTGTTTTTGTGTGTGTATAAATATATATGTATACGTCACATTTTTCACCAAAGCACCAGAAGGCAGGACAAGAAACAATGGTTGGAAACTGATCAAAGAGAGAAGCAACCTGGAATTAAGGAGAAACTTCCTGATAGTGTGGACAATTAACCAGTGGAACAGCTTGCCTTCAGAAATCGTGGGTGCTTCGTCACTGGAGATTTTAAAGAAGAGGCTAGACAGTCACTTGTCTGAGATGGTATTGGTTCTCCTGCTTGAGCAAGGGGCTGGACTAGAAGACCTCCAAGGTCCCTTCCAGCTCCATTCTATTCTATGAATATATAAAACGTCCTCCAGCCACTCTTAAATCACATAAAATCCTAACCCTTTTTTCTTCTAACGTAATATCTTTTCCTTTTCTCTTAAAATTCTTTTTAACTTTCAAGTCCACTTGTAACCTTCATAAATCAACTCCAGTAATTCTCTTTATATTTCAGTTTAAAATGATCTTTCTTAATGTATTGTTCCATTTTTAAATGATCGTCCAATTGCATTTGTAAATCCAGTATCTCCATCTTTGTTTTTATAAGCTGTAATTTTAAATCCACCCTAGATCCATCACAGTTATGTCCAGAGGGATTTGTTCATCTTCAGTGGTTACTTTTGATTCCTGTGAAAATATTCTAGTACTTCACAGACCCATACATCAAACATTTTCTTTAAAGAAGCCATCTTGTGCTCTAGTAATCAACTTTCAAAGTCTTGCTTTGTATACAAGATATATTTGCCCACACGAAAAGCTTTTTCTAATTAACTTCAGTCGTTAAGTCAGTTTCACAAGTCTTAGCATTTATAAAGCTTCCCAGAAACAACTCTTGAGATCAACTTTTTCCTATATACGCGTATTAGAAGAATTTTAAAAATATAAAGATGTTACAAAGCTGATGTTCTTTCTTTTTAAAATGATTGAAGAGAAGGCTTTTCAATCTTAAAGAAAGGTAAAATTGCAAATTTTTAATGGTAAAAAGATGAAGTTTGGTCAAACCTTTAATCCTGAAAGCTGCATTTACAACTCGGAGCATGGTGGGACTGTGACTTCCAGCTGAGCACAAGTGGGTGCAAAATGAATGTTTCTGCTGTCTGCTCATAAAAATGCTGTCTAAAATACATATGGGCAACCTCCAGATCTCTCTTTCTTCCAGAGAGAATTTTGGCAATCTTTAGATCACATTTAGCTGCCAATTTTAGCGATGATGTCTGCAAAAAATGCAAGCATTGGCTCTCCTCACCTCACAGAAAGTCTTCTGAATAAAATAGTATTTTCTATTATTCCTAATCCATGATGATAATTTCATTTATTATGAAAATATGTTTTGAAATCTGACCTCTAGGACTGCCAGCAGAAACTCAAACCTTACTTTTGTGAAGGCTATGTAGAAGAGAAAGAAAATGTCTGGCATTTTCTCCTTGGAGGTGTACAATTGGGGCATCTGGTTTTTGATGTCCTCAGTTTACAGCCTTGGTGAGAGTTTGACAGTCTGCAAAGGGGGGCAAGTGATGTACCAGCTGGGCAACAGGTTTAGGTATCATTTGACAAGAGCAATGCTTGTGCAGATTTGTCTTATGGCACTTCTCTGAAAGCTCTTTCCATCTGCTTTTTTGGGTGAAACGGGACATGATTTATGAAAGCAAGCTGATCAGTTTCAAATCTTGTGTGGCTTCTATTTCAGCCCCTGGAATTTCCATGCATTGTAGAATCCTTTTTAATCAATACGTGTAGAGTTTCCTATATTGTAGGTTCTTTATGTTTTAATATGATATTCTTCTTTTTTCAGACATTACTACAAGTTCGACTGATGATTTTACTGCACATGTAAGGACCAAATAAACAGAGCAGATTTTACCAATGCCAACAACTGTCAAAAAAAAAAGTTTCTGGGAGGTTGTACTCATTGACCAGTACTCTCAGTAAACCTTCAAGTTAAATATTTTTGGAAATTTAAAATAATTGAAGAAACCTACATGCTCATCTGCTCTATCTTTCCAGGTGGTAATTTTGAAGACTGCATAATGAAGGGGTTTTTTTATTTTCTGATTTTTTTTTCTATGAAATCATTATTCCTTAAATTTCAAAGTTAAATTTTTCATATTTTCTGGTATTGTTTCCTGGAGCTCATGTAATAACTTTCTGCTATGAAAGATTGAAGTCCAGACTTTTCATTGCCAGTTTAAACTGTGATAAAATACTTGCTTTATCTAATTTTAGTTTGCCAATTATGTGCCATCTAAAGGAGGATTCAGAACAGTAACTGAAAGCCCCTCTTCTCAAAAATGTCTTAAATGTAACATTAATAATCTCAGTATAAAGGTAAAAGTAAAGCTGACAAGCTCAGCATCTTTAACTGATGAGCTATCACGCTCCTGGAATCTCAGTGTGATTTAAAATTTACTGGAAGAAAGTACTGTTTGATTTCATTGATGGAGAGCCACATTTAGCCAAAATGAAGGACTTTGGACTAATAATTTCCTTTTTATATTAAAGAAAAATGCTGCAAAGAACAAACTGCTTAGTATGTAGATGAAAAGTGATTATGCCTTTACAATACCTTTTCCAATATACCATCGTTTTATATTAGTTATTTCCAAAGTTTATTGCGCACCTAACCGACAATGACTACTTAAAAATCAATAGCACTTTTAAATATTTATATAGTTAAATAATATAGAACAGTAGTAAAACCTACATTGAAATTTCCTGGTAAAATACTATTTCATATGCAAGATATACAGTATGAACCTATGGCATTTAAATCTTACAGTGAGTGGTTAAGTGGCTTGTGCCAAGTCAAGGTTCCTATTTCTGATGGTTCCATTTGACAAAATTTCAAAGTTAATCCCTTAATCTGTGCTATTATGAATACTGGCTACTTTATCAACACAGAACAGCTACTTAACTGATCACCTGGGGAAATATGGATCAATATAATGACTCAGTTCACACAGCACACTACTTTCTGGTTTGCTTAGCCCATCTGCCTGGATTCATGCAGTACACTGAATCGTAAACTCATGATACCATCTGAGGTTTGCACAAGACACATTTCCTGGCAGTTTGTTTGAAACCAGTTAGAATTTACAAGGAAAACAATTTCTATATGAAGGGGAATCGTATTCAGGTATAAAAAGCCTTTGTTGTAAAGTGATGTTTGAGATATTGGCGCAAACTACCAAAGTCCTTGCACAGTAGACACTGTTCATAATTAGGTACATCTCACTTACGAACACATGGGCTACCTTTATTTATTTTTCTGTGGTGTTTGCTGAATATAATTAGAGAAGTAGAAAAAGTCTCCAAGCTGAATTTGAAACCTTGGAAGAGTTTATTGATACATTCATGCAGGATTTTTTATTATTATTATTATCTCATAAGAAGATAGCTGATCCTTGCCTTCTGCTAAGATGGTTTTTAACTTCCCAGTAGAGCCTACAAACCCAGGACTTCTTGATTTGTTTTCTATTTAAATAACCATCAGTCCCAATCTTGTACAGCTACAATGAAGACAGCCAAGTTTTATTACACAAATGCAAGAGAGTAGCAAAAATTTTATGCTGTGGGATCTCGGAGTTTTCTGAACTTGGTGGTACCACCAAGCTTAGAGAACATCAAGGACACACACACACACACACACACACACACACACACACACACACACACACGTTTAACCCTGATTTACAAATATTCTATCTGTAAAATCTGTTCTTGGTCTCACTTATGAGAATCCTGTTTTCAAAACTTTACTGCAGTAGCCTTTTCATGGATACTTCTTTCTTGTTCTGCCCTGCAGATTGATTCTTCTCTGCTCCTTCCTTTAAATGGGTTTCAGAGCAGATTTAAGGAGAACACCGTGAGTCACCCAAATACACATTAATTTCTATGGATCTACAAAAAGTCAAAATCTAGCATGTAGGGTTTTTTTATTTATATAATTGGTAACAGACAAAAATGCTTATAGATGAAGCAACAGTATTTGGAAACAATGTTGGTGGGAATGAGGTGACTGAAAAAAAATTTTTTTTGAAGACATAGCTTTTAATTTATTTCTAGTGCTGTTTGCAATAAATGCACTCCTTTTCCTGACAAAGAACCGTATATAGCAAACCTAATTCATAGCTACTGTACTAAGTTGTATTCATCACAAACTTAGGGGCTTGAATTGGGCCAATTATCAAGAATATAACATAGTCAATTGTTGTCTAGAGAGATTCCCAGTCATCCAGGTCACGGTTGTCCCAAAGATGCTTTTTCAAAAGGCAACTGGACTTTGTTTTTCCTGGAAGACATTTCACTTCTCATCCAAGGAGAAGCTTCTTGGATGAGAAACGAAACATTTTCAAGGAAAAACAAAGTCCAGTTTGCCTTTTGAAAAAGCACCTTTGGGATACTCAGTGGTTGATCCACAAACAATTATATATACATCTTTGCACTTTATAGTTATGCATTGCATCTTTGAAATATATTACCACATTATGAAAGTTGTTTGGCATGTAAAAGAAAAGGTAGAATTGTGAATGTCTTGCATACTGTATATGTTAAACCAAACAGAATCAAATTCCAACAAACTACTAATAGCAGTTAAGGTTTAAGTGGTTAGGAAACTCACATCCTTCCAGCAAACTAGGCATTTAATGATATTTGGGACACACTAAAACTTCTCATGTGCTCATTGTAGCTTACTGACTATAAATACGTAAGGGGATAAAAAGCAAACCATGTGTTGCCTTCAGGGATAAAGTTACTCAAAAGCAACTGAATATGTTTAATGATTAATAAAGTCTTTGATTACTAAACAACATAGCCTGGAATTAATTTGTCGATAAAATAATCTTATTTTGATATAATTAATAAATAGAATAATGTGTTAAATTATAAGTAGATAAGATTATTGTTTTCCAAAACACAATACAGTATTATTGGTTACATGTACTATTTATTTCGCAAAATTCCACACTGCCTATCTCTCTTAAGTGACTAGATAGTTTACAAATACTTAGCCGACCAGAATGATATTAGTAGGACTATAACCATAGGCCTGCCTAGAGAGAGGAGAGGGAGGAGGAGCAAAAGCACAACAACTGCATTATTTTATGATGAAAATTATTCAATTTACATACTTGTATTTACTTCCAAGTTCTTTGCACAATGACATCATGATGCATATTTCATCACATATTGACATCACTGCAGCTTCTAAGGGATGCCACTGTTTGTAGAATGTAATAAACAATCATTTACAAATAAGTAATATATTTGTATACACTTGTCTCAATGAACGTGAGTGACTAACAATCAGAAAAAGTACAACATGTGGTATTAAGCTGAACTCATTTAAATACTAAACTCATCTTCCCTACTAAAGCAGGAAAATATATTCAAAGCTTTTACTTACTGCATAGCCATCATGTAGCCCTTTTATGTAAGTATGGTTGTCATGAGACATCTCTATTGTTCACCCTAAGAACCTCAACCTTTTGTCAGCACTGTCAGAAGAGATGTGATGCCATGCTACTGAGTAATGACACTTGTAAGTGAACTTTTGTTGAGTGGAGGCACTCAGAAGTTTAAGGGAAGGAATGTCTAAGGAATGCAATTTGGACCATATTAATAGAACTGAAAAGACGCAGACTGGCCTCTGTAGAAAACTATCCAAACTCACTATTTTTTTTCACATCTTTGCCCAACGCGTTTTAATACATTGTAGAGAAGCATACAAATAAAGGTGGTTTCATTGGATTTATTATATGTTCCCTCCCCAACTTTTATTTTAAAGCAGTATTGTAATGCTGTGATTAGATCAGTTTCTCTATATTAGCTAGTTTCAACACTCCTTCCTCTCCCCTACAAAGAAATATATTAACTTATGAGTAAATCACCATATAGAAGCAAAGGCTATGCCCCAAAATGTGAAATTACATCAGCTTTCTCACTAAATGCTATGGTACCCTGACTTGTGGATGGTTTTCCTGCTGGCTAGTGATTGCCAACAATGGAGAGTAGCCAAGCCAGAGGAGAAGCAACATGCAGCTCTAACAATTGACACCTGCAGAAACTTGGGCAGTGCAATTATCAGAGAGTCACAACAGATGCAGAAGAGGAGGATGCTATGAACAATCCAATCCTAGGACAACCTTTTTTGTGCCAATTCAAGTAGCAGTGAAAAAACTTTAAATCTACAGTGGGAAATTATCATAGTGCTTGCATAGTTGTTTGGCATCTTGAAACACTGACTGAAATCAATAGCCATTTGTCACTATAATTCAAATGATCCACTGCCGAGCTCTATAAAATTATTAAAAACAAAACCAGACCACTAAAATTCAAATGTAATTGTAAGTGAAGGCCCATTCATCTGTACGCTGCAGAGCCTAGGAAGGGATGAAGGGTTTCGCTTGATATAAAAAGGATTTTGAATTTAACAGCCAATTACCTTCATACATGAGAACATACCACATTCCAGTTGCCTCAGTGGAAAAGAAGTGCTTTCTAATGATTGGCATCAGTTCAGAAGAAGAGTGGACTTCAATCATTCTTTAGGAAACAACAGCTTTGGATGTACTGACAAAAATGAAGGTAATTGTTTAGAAACCTGAATCTCCGCATTTTCATTCTTTATAACCCAACAGAAAATTGGAAAGAAAGCACACCAAAGTGCTTGGGATCCGTCTAGCCACCAACAGATAATTCCAAAACCAGAATAGAATGTGAGCATATATTTTTTTGTACGATCAGAGAGCTAACCAGAAGAATCGAGTTAGATCCAGCTGGGCGTTGTGAGGAGAGAGACAAAGGCCCAGGAAAGTTTCCGTAGTGCCTCCTTATGGAGAAAAGTGGACAACAACTTGGAATGCTGCTGACCACCCAATTCTTAAATTTACTTCCACCTCCCTGGTCACATGACCCAGAAAGGAGCTGCTTTAGAAACAATTCCGGAAGCCTGACTCTGCAACATGTTTTCCCTGCCATGTTTAAACTCTACCTGTGGCCACTTTAGTTTTTTTACTCCACTGAAAACCTCTATGCTAGGAAACAAGATGGATTAAAAGTAATTATAGATCAATTTTGCATTACCACACAGTTTTATATTATAATTAAATGTGTTGACGTAGCAGAAATCAACAAACCATGCGAGCAGCATTTTCATTCTCTTTTTAAATATAAATGTTTAGCAAGTAATTTCCTCTGCTAAAATTATAAAATAAGTCAACAAGGAAGAAACATTTCTTAGGTGTCTGATCAAGGCTGGAAACAAAAAACATATTTCTCTCTCCACCCAGGCATAGATGTTCCCTCATCATTTCCCCTCAACCACTAGATGCTTTAAATTGTGAATATTTTTAAGCATATATTGATGCCCTGCCACTTCTCACTTAGATTGGCATATTGTGGTTTGCACAATGGACAGCCTGCAAAGGTTTTTTCTCTCTTCTGGATATATTTTTCTATATGTCTCCATTCCTGCTTAATATTAATTATTCTTTGTAGTCACTGTTTTTATTTCTTTTGTTTAACTCAAATATCCCACACAATTTATTGACTAACCATATTTTAAAATCCTTTTCAGTAAAATTAAGTGAATTCAAAATGAACATTCACACCAGTAGAAGTGATGGCATTTTGAAGAAAATGCAATAAATTGCAATCTAAGAATCCAGAATATATTACATTTATGATATAATAGCTTTTTCTTGATAATTTGCAAATTAGTTCAAGTGAAACATTATTCTATTAATCATAAACTATTTCATCTTGCAGTTCATGATAGATAATACCTCAAATATTTATATTAAATAGATTTCTAAACATGCTGTCCATTCATGCAGTTCAAAAATGATAGCAATGCCATGAATTTACAGATTTACAAAAATTGTTTTAGTTAAATCCATAGAGGAGCCTCTTAAACTTTTATTCCACTGTCATCTTACCCCATTAAAAGCCATGCATAAGTTATACTTTTATCAGCTCAATACTGGATAGCTTTTGAACACTTTGGCAACTTTGCTATTTTGCTTTTAATTCACTTTGGGAGGAAAATGATTCCTTTATTATTCTGGATAAACTGCAGTAGATATTTGGGAAGACAAATCATAACCAGTTTATTTGCAGGGATTTGAATTTATCTACTGGAGTGCAATTCCCAGACAGTGTCTACTGTCCTATTGTTGCTGTAGGTCATCTCTTTTAGAATGTGAATCTTCATTCAACATTTCTGGGATCTTTTAGCTCCAAAGTCTGTCATTAAGGCAGACTGTCATTAAGGGTAGATATCCCACAGAGAGTGAATGACATCCAACTCTTGGCACTCCAGAGGGACTCACACACACACACCACCATGTTCCCTATAGCAAGCGAGGCCAGACATCTTGGATCTCTTCATTTTGGGGTGTTGAAGAAAAATGTTTGAGGCAGATATACTACTTCAAGATGCATTCGTCCAGATTTTTTTCCCTTTCTTAAACTTTTAACACCCATACAGAAACTCAAATGGGTCTAAACAATTCAGTCTCATCTACATCACTGGTTATGTAGTTCCCAGGAAAGTAAAGAAGAAGAACCAATGGCAAAGATTTGCCTCCAATTTCAGGAGAACTAAAGAACAAATCTCTTTGATAAGAAATTCTAATCCCTGAATATTATTTCAGACTGAAAGATAGAAATCTGTTGCTTGCCCCATCACTTTTCAGGCACATGGACTTCCTTGCTGAAGCAGGATATTACCTAGATTTTATGGGCCATCTTTTAATTCAAGGAATTTATCCTAAAGGTAATCTAGGAGCTACGCCATAAGTCAGGCAATTGTAACTTAAAACATTTTCTTTTAACAAAAAGTGATGTGTTTTCCTTAAGAATAAAGTGTACAATTCTGTCAAAAAATATCCCCCTCTCCTTTCCACATTTACATTTTTGCATATCTTTGTCACTGAATTTATCAGCATTCATATGTGGATCCCACTGAATGGATCCCACATATGAATGGAGTCTGAGTGAACAAACGGCATCAAAATGTGGGGGTTTTTTTTCCATTTATTTCAGAAACAAAGTCATTTACCATGCAGTCATTAATGTGAAAAAAATAAAAGTGAAAAGTGGTATAACCACATAATGTCAATAACTGATTATATCATCTCTTACTTAGCACTTTCTACAACTGGTGGCCTCCTTCAACTTTGTTCTATTTGAGGATTTTCTAGCTTGAACAGCTTATTTGAAGCAGTTTGTTTACTCGATCCTTGTGAGCTACTACTTTCTGGACAAAGCAACTCAGTGGTCAAGAAGAAATGATCACCTTAAGCTATTAGGATAATATCACAATTTATCACATTTACAGTCCTAAAAATGGAGGTTCATGAACCATAATTTGTGCTCAGTTCATTTGTTGCTATATATACATAAAACTTCATGGATTATCCTTGGGATGTGCTCATTTATCATTAAGTTGTTCCTTTTAGGCACAAAACAAAACCAAGAAGTAAAGGCCAGCAGTGTTTGATTTAGTAACCATTTGTTAGAAGGCGACAGCAGACCAGTCATTTTGCCAATTTAATCTTAGCCCTTCCAATTCTCTCATAATACTGAACGTTACACACTCGCTTTTTTAAAGGTCTACTACTTCATTCCGCAAGGCTAATCAAAAGATTTTAAAATTTCTCTTAAGGGAAATAAATATATTAATTGAGATTTTTTTTCAACTTATCAAAGCCCCACTATTAAGAAAGATAGGACTATTTCTAATTTAATTTGTTTTGCTTCCTCCATCTCTGGGCTAACAAGATGACAATGCCGCCAGAATGGCAAGCATTGAAGGAACAAGATGTGTTTCATAACCTTCCACATAAATATTCTCTACTTCCACTTCAGATATCCATTATACTTGGAGAGAGAAAACATCATAAGCTGGAAGAAAGTAAGAAATGTTCTCTTAGCACTACAGAATTCTAAGTGGTAATATTCCAACTGAGAAAGGAAAGTCCTCTTGAGTTTACTAGAATTTTTTCCAGAGCAGACTGTATGAGTTCACTTTAATATTTAAAACATGCTCATTATCAGGACACATTTGGTTGCTTGAAATTAATTGAAAGAACCAATCTCTGTTTTATAAACTGGCAAAATCTCTGACAGCTTACATGATTTTTTCTTTCATGCAAATAATTAATGTGTGCAGTTATCTTTAGGGTTTTTCCTCATTTTCTATAGGTAGTCCCCGAGTTACAACCACAATTGAGCCCAAATGTATGTTGGTAAGTGAAATATTTGATAAATGAGTTTGCCCCATTTTACGACTTTTCTTGCCACAGTTGTTAAGTGAATCTTTGCAGTTGTTTAGCAAAAGATGATCACATGACCCCAAGACACTGCAACTGTCATAAATATGAACCACTTGCCAAGCATCTGAATTTTGTCATGTGACCAAGAGAATGCTTCAACGGTCATAAGTGTGAAAAACGGTCAAAAGTCATTTTTTTTCCAATGCCGTTGGTCATTAAATGATCTGTTGTAAGTTGAGGACTACATGTATTGGATTTCATGAGCATAGTTTAAAATTACTATTAAATGGAACCTTTGGAACAAAAATAGTGGCTTCACCATGATGAAAATTGTTTATCAGGAAACCCCAGCAAAGGATCCAAATGATGGATCAGCTTGATAAGAATGGAAAATGTCATGAAAGGCTGTATCAATAAGGCCCAAAACAGACTTCCAAGAAGCCTGTATTTGCCTTAAGATTGCGACATCTATTTTTTATTTGGAGCTTTGCTTAATTTTCTCTGTAATGCTTTTGTTGATTGCTTGCTCATGTGATTTATTGAATAATTTGTATTGTCATGTATTTGAATGAATGAACCTTTATTGTCAAAGTACAACCATGTATACATTGAGATTGGCTGAGCCTTCCTTCGTGCCCCCAACTTACAGTGACACAAACCCTCCATCTTATTACACCATGTGAGCTAATTGCACAACACACCAGGCTCGCAAGTCAATCATACATAAAGTTTATAAAATAATATCCCGTTCAAAAGCCTAACAGCCCATGGATAAAAGCTGTTCTTCAGCCTGTTGGTACAGCTGGCTATACTCCTATATCTCCTACCCGATGGTAGGAGTGTAAAGAGATACCGTCCAGGGTGTGAGTTATCCCTGAGAATTTTCCTCACTCTTCCAAGGCAGCGAGCCCTGGCGATGTCATCCAGTGGTGTCAGGGGACAGTCCACAATGTCTTGTGCTGTGCTCACCACCCTCTGTAATGCTTTCTTATCCGCAGCTGTCAGACCAGCATACCAAACCACAATACAGTACGAGAGGATGCTCACTATAGTAGACCAGTAAAAGAGGGTCATTAGCCGTTGTTCTGCCCTGTTCTTCCGCAAGACCCTGAGAAAGTGAAGTCTCTGTTGGGCTTTTCTGGCCACCTGGGTTGTATTAACTTTACAGGTAAGTTCTTCGCAGAGATAGACTCCCAGAAATTTAAAGGAGGAAATTCTCTCCACACAATCCTCCCCGATGTAAAGTGGGGCAGGTTCCTCCTTTTTCCTCCGGAAGTCTAGCACCATCTCTTTCATCTTGCCGATGTTCAGGTGCAAGTTGTTGTTACAACACCGTATGGATAGTTTTTGAACCTCCGCCCTGTAGTTGTAGATTTTCTCTTACCCATCTTGAAGCCAAATAAAAACTTACACATTGACTCAGAACATTTGCTATACAAGAAAGTTTTAGCAAGCATGACTTCCCCCAGAATAAGACAATTTCTGTGAGCTCGTTAAAAGGAGTCAAAACTCCAGTTCTGCTGAAATCATGTTCTTCAATCAGAGTATCTCTTGTGCTTTTGTACAAAGGTATGATTCCTAGAGACCCTCTCACTGCTTTGAATATAATTCATTTCTAAACATATCATGTGTTTCCATTGTCCACCCAAATGTTATAGAGTGTGTAAGAGATTCAAGGATGAATGGACGACTGATCCCAGAAATTGGCTAAAGCAATCCTGTAAGTAGCCTGTGTCCAGCCAGTTAGGCTTCCATAGAGGGAGCTCTGCCCCAGAGCTGAGTAAAAGAATTTCCCTTCGGTGCATAACAAGAGTGAGAGAAAGAGGAATAGATCATTCAAGACTGGGAGACACCCTGCAGGCAAGAGTACAAGGCCCACTGCTTCTGTAAGCACAGAAAATAATTAGATTAGAAGAATAATGTTTGGGTTCATCGGTAACACATAAGAGTTCAAGACTATCAGAGCCATGCAAAAAGGGGAATCAGTCTATCTACCCAAGCTCTATCACACTTTAGCATCATGAATCACAAAGCGATTTAGTTCATTCACACTTGCATATTAAGAATTCTCAGACCCAAACAAGATCAAACAAAAAAGCAAAGATGGGAAACACCTCTGTGTGTTTCTGCATGCTTCTTTCCCCTGAATGAGAACTTTGTGTTGCCTGGGTAATTCCCCATTCCTGTAGTGATTGTTTTATGTGAAAATAATAGGGTAGATGAAAGATACACATTTAGGTTTTTTTTAATAGAATAGAGCTGGAAGGGACCTTGGAGATCTTCTAGTCCAGCCCGCCACTTAAGCAAGAGCTGTGGTGGCAAACCTATGGCACGGGTGCCACAGGTGGCACGCAGAGCCCTCTCTGTGGGCATGTGCACCATCACCCCAGTCCTAGGCCTTCAGCTGGGTTTTATAAAACCTTTTCACTTTAGGCCTCTGCCACCATGTGCAAAAACAAAAGGTTCAATCAATCAATTTCAACTTCTTGCGGGGGAAACAAAAGTTCTCACAAAGTTGGAATTGATTAACTTTTTAGTCCCACCCAGTCTGCCGTTACCACTGCAACCACGCCCACCCAAAGGGCCATGCCCACCCAATTGGCCACACCCACCCAAAGGGCCATGCCCATCCAGCACCTGATGATACATAAGTGGGTTTTGGGTTGCAGTTTGGGCACTCGGTCTCTAAAAGTTTCACCATCACTGACCTATACCTTCTCAGACAAGTGACTGTCCAGCCTCTTCTTAAAAATCTCCAGTGATGGAGTGCCCACGATTTCTGGAGGCAAGCTGTTCCACTGGTTAATTGTCCTCACTGTCAGGAAGTTTCTCCTTAATTCTAGATTGCTTCTCTCTTTGGTCAATTTCCAACCATTGTTTCTTGCCCTGCCTTCTGGTGCTTTGGAGAATAATGTAATCCCCTGTTCTTTGTGGCAGCCCCTCAAATACTGGACAACTGCTATAATGTCTCACCTATTTCTTCTTTTCTTTAGACTAGCCAGACACAAGTCCTGCAGCCGTTCTTCGTATGTTTTGGCCTCCAGGCCTTTGATCATCTTAGTTGCTCTTCTCTGAATTTTTTTCCAGACTCTCAACATCTTTTTTGTGATATGGAGACCAAAATTGGCTGCAGTATTCCAGGCGTTGTCTTACTAAGGTTTTATAAAGGAGTACTAATACTTTGCATGATCTTGATTCTATGCCTCTGTTTATACAACCCAGGTTTGTTAAAGAATAGTTCATTAACTTACTAAAATAAAATTTTCCAACTCCTCCTTCCAACTATCTTGCAAATCACCTATATCAACTAGTATCAGTACTCTTTACTTGCATATTTTATAAACCTTTTTTTAGAATCTTCCAAAACTCTTTCCAGTGGTAATAATTTAGGACATTGCTAATGTCTCTTGTCCAAATAGTACAGTCGAATATATTTTAATTGAACAATGGACATTCAGCATTTTTAGACAATATAAATTCTTCTCATCCCACCACAAAGATTTCTAATAGTGATCAAAAATAAGGTATTCAAAGGTATTTATTCCTTTTTCTGGACAATTTTGCACAATTGTTTAGCTACAATTCTGAAGCACAGATTGTCCCCAAATTGAATCTGCCAAGATCAAATGTGAGGTTTCTTCTCAACATATTCCAAATATAGCTTGCAGCTTTTACTGGAGAAAATAAACAACTGGTGTTTTTTTTAGTAAAAACAGAGCCAGTCCCTTACTAGACAGTGTAAATCAATAAATCTAAAGATTTTTTTTTTAAAAAAATAATCAGTTACATTCTGGAAAGAAATAAATGTAAAAACATAAGTCCTGCCACAAAACAAATCTAAATAAAATAAGAATTTCTTTACAAGGAAATTATACTTAAAATTATATAGAGTAATATATTCTTTATATTGCAATATTAGAGTAAAATTCATTTTAACCTCATGACCACCATAGAAGCATTTTTACCAGCTATTAATATCAATAACAATAATTAAAATGAAATAGAATTCAAATGATACATAACATCCCAATCTTTATACTTTACTATATACTGTATGCCTTATATTCTACGAAAAGTATATAAGATCTAGTCCAATTATTTTACTTTACTAATTTTTTATACTGCCCATCTCCCCCACAAGGTGAATCTGGGTGACTGAATGAGTTAACCACATAATTTTATAGTTTATTAATCTGTTGTACTTTATTCTTAAATTTTAGTAGAAAACTTAGACATTTGCCAATAAAGAGTAGCATATCACCAGCTTATTACAATAATTTATGATCAACACTAGCCTCTTTCACACAAAAAGTATAGTTGAAATTTCAAATCAAACAGAAATAAAGTTCCAAAGTCAAATTAAATATAAAAGAACAAAGATCACTGATGACTTACATAAAACATTGTGACCTCTAATTATTCTAATAAGCAGTTCCACATCCTCTTTCCTTAAGTCCAATTTCCTTTTTTCATGTTGGGAGATTTATCTTCTACCATTTTTTCCATATTGGGCTTATATTTTTTCTTCTTCCAATAATTTTTTCACTCTTTTTTCTCTTGTTTTTATTCCATGTTATATTTTCCCCAGGATCTATTCTTGATACCATAAAAAATAACTAATAAATTCGGAATCTCACGTTATGTTTGTATCCATCAACATTTTTTCCAATCCTTTATCGTAAATAAATAAATAAACAAACAATCTTCATTCTTTGCCATGTATCTGTATCTATTCAAATACACTTATGTTTAATCCACATAGTTTAAACAAATATCTTTCTCTAAGCAGATGCCTGTTAGTCACCAATCGCCGTCTTTATTCATTTTGGGGTCTCCAATATTTTGTGTACTCTCTCATTCCCCCCCCCCACCATTGATATCATATAACAGAATATTTTCCCCAAATTGCATTCATTCAAAAAGTTGTACAACTTTTCCTAAAACTCATTCCATGTTCTTCCATTCTTACCATTCGCTTGGGCATAATAAGCAACTATCACCAACCTGTAAATTTCTACTTTTATACATTCACAATAATTTAGATAACACCAGTTCCTAATATGTAATATTTTAGACCTTTCATTCATAATTACACCATACTTTCCCAGTCAGTATTCATCAATTCCACTCTACAAGAACAAACCATTTTATGTCAGATATACTGTACTGTAGGTAAGGAATTGGTAAAAGAATGCCTAGCTGCTTTGAAGGAGTACAAGTCTCCTAGATCAGATGGTTTATATCCCCAGGTTACTCAGGTAGCTGGCAGATGTGATCCTGAAGTCAATGAATGAAATCTTTGAGAGCTCCTGGAGATGGAGGGAACTGCCAGAGATAATGTGGTTCCAACTTTTTTTTTTAAATGGACCTAGGAAACTACCTTGACATCAATACCTAGGAAAATCTTGGCAAATCCTGCAGCAGCAGATTTGTGAGCACCTAGAAAAGAGCAAAGCGACTAACAGAAGCCAGTACAAGTTTATTAAGAACAGATCATTCCAAACAACTCTTATTGCCTTCATTGACAAAGTGACTAATTTAGTGGACCAAGAAAATGCTGCAAATGCAGTATACCTAGATTTCAGTAAGGCATTTGATAAAATAAAGCACAGCCTATTTCTTGGTAAGATACAGCAATGTGGGATAGATAGTACCACTACCAGATGGATCTGCAGTTGTTTGACCAACCACACTCAGAATGTGACCCTCAATGGAATTACCTCTATGTGAATAAAAGCATGCAGTGAGGTGCCCCTTAGGCCCAGTGCTCTTCAACATCTTCATAAATGACCCAGATTACATATCCTAAGGGACTGAAGGGATGCTCATCAAATTTGTCATACAGCTGGGAGGAATTTCTAATATATTAGAAGATAGTTTCAAAATTCAGAAGGATCTTGATAGACTTGAGCATTGGGCCCTATCCAACAAGATGCAGTTCAGTGGTAAGAAAATTATGTCCCTGCACTTAGGCAGGAAAAAAAACAGGCATACAGGTACAGGATTAACAGTACCTAACAGAAATATCTATCTATCTATCTATCTATCTATCTATCTATCTATCTATCTATCTATTTTTCACATTTCTTTACTGCCCATCTCCCTCAAAGTGAGATCTAGGTGTCCTGATGGACCACCACATAACTACGTCATTAATGTGCTGCAGTTGCCAAAAGAGGCAATGCAGTCCTAAGTTACATCAACAGAGAGATAGCATCAAGAGCAAAGAAAGTGATAATACTGCTCTCTACCTCACCAGTGAGGCCATATTTGGAAGACTCCATCCAGTTCTTGTCACCACAATACAAAAAAGATGTCAAGGCCTTAAGAAGAGTGCAAAGCAGAGAAGAGAAGAGCAACGAAGATAATAAGTAATTCTCAATAGGTTGTCAGCCTTAATCATAGTGATGCCACATGCAGCATTCCCTGTTTTTAATTGAATTTCATTTATTCAAAATGATATGGCAGCCTTCTCCAGAAAACTCTGGGCCTACAATATCCACAAAAAACACTAAAACAGATAAAACAATGAAATCCACAAAGACAGGCAGCCCAGATTAAAGCAACTATAGACTACATAATTTTTTTTAAAATGTTGGTGGAAAGGTCCCACCAACATATCTCACTCATATTAACCTCTGGCCCGGAACAGAACCACATTTAAGGACTTTCCAGACCTCACCCCCCCCCCAAAAAGAGTAAGTGCCCTTTATATTTCTGTTAACATTAAGAGAGTGCTAGGCAGCTGGGGCACGTTTTGGACAACATACTTTAAGTACAACAGAGGCTAAAAAGCATCCTATTTATGCAAGGTCAGACCGCTAATCTAGGAACCACCTTGTAGACTAATATAATTGTACCTGCATTACATGAGTCAGTACGTGCAGCATTAAAGTTTAGCCAGAAGTGAAATATTTATTGTTCACATTCTGAGGTTAAATCCAGAGGGACATCTAATAACATTCTAGCTGAATATTGCCCACTTGTTAAGAACACTGATACATTGGTAGAGGTCTGCCTGGAAGTATACAAGCACGAAGAATTCCAGTTGGAATTAGAAAGTGTAGGAGGCCACGTAGGTAATCTGTGGTACATGGATCCCAGCAGCCTGATGTATCTTTGCAGAGATATCACTTTCAAGGGAATGTAAGGTAGGCAGTGGGAGGCCAGAGCAAATGGCCATCTGTACGAGTAAAGACAGACAGAAATTGTTAAGCGAAAATTGCAATTATGTAAACATTCAATAACCCATTAGCTTCAGGGCCACCAAGGACTAAGCAAAGTGTCTATTAATTCATGGAAAGAGCAAGGGAGAAAAGCGATGAGTATAAATCAATCCTGCATCCTTATACTGGCAAAGAGCAATCAACTGGTTTACTAATTCTTCTTTACATTTGAGATTGGTACATATCCAAGGTGCAGTCTGGAGATTTCTGCCAAGTTCTAGCCTAGGGCCAAGTTAAGCTATACTGAGTCAAGAATTCTGTGTTTTACTGCTAAGCCTGACATTCAAGAAATTCCACTGACTAGGAGGAGGGCTACCTGAAACCTGATTTGATTACCTTATGTTAGAATAGGTATTGTTAGAGATTAAACTTGATTTGGGTGACAATATTATATAATGGAGTAAAAGCACCTTTAAGGAGTTAAACGGCCTAAGGGTGTGGCTGTAATTATTCCACATAAAAGAGAGTTAGATGTTACACATAGTTGTTCTTGTATATGTGTTTGATGTTAGTGTTTGGATACCTCTTGTTCTCTTGTTTGCTAACTTGATATTTATTCTCTCAAGAATCAACTGCTTGCTACAGTGTATATTGTTTTTGATATTGGTAAGCAGCTTTTGTATTTTGATACTATGTTTTTATGGACTGACTTTTATGTGCATGATATTGGATTGATACTTGGACTTTTTCTTACTGTGTTTCTTTTTGTTGTCTGAGTAAAAATAAGTTATAAAACTCGTGTTAGTGCATTACTGTTTGCCTAAAAAGTCCCAGTACAACTTCCACTGTGTATTAATAATACTCTGTTAAACAAACCATTTTTTCAACAACATATTCTAACAATGGTTATGGGCCCAGATCCAGTGTGGTGCTGAGGACAGGCACAGTATTGTATTTATATTTCCTAACTGAGTTTTTAAAATTCAGACAATGGCACAAGGACTATTCAATCCATTCTGCATTACCCGGCTTAATGGGTCAAACTACGTATCCTGGTCTACACAATGTAGTTTGCTATTACAAAATCAAGGTCTTTGGAAAATAGTCCATAATCCTCCTGATGTAACTGCCTGGGATCCAACTAATGAAGAAGATAACAAGAAGATTGTAGACTTCAATAAAGACAATGATAAGGCTTTATCTATCATTGGGCTAACATTAGGAGACCAACAGCTAGTCCATGTGCGTGGAGAAGAATCTGCTGCTAAATGTTGGGCTAAGTTGAAAAAGATTTTTGTTCGGGACAGTGTTGGTGCTCATATAAATCTTACCAGAAAGCTATTTAGAGCTAGACTGGAAAAGAATGGCGATATGTTAGCTCACCTTAACTTTATAAAAGCAACTTTGTTGGAACTGCAAGAAAAAGAACTTATTTTCTCAGAGCTTCACCAGGTTTACATCATTTTATCATCATTGGATGAGAGCTACGATGCCTTTGTATCGTCCTTGGAGGTTTTGTCCAAAGAAGACCTAACTGTTTCTTCAATAACTGGAAGGTTGTTGGAAGAATCAAGATGTCGTATGGAGAGAAAACAGTTGAGAGAGCCATTGCAACAAGAAATAAAGAAGACTGAATCTGCTTATATTTTAAGGAAATGCTTTAATTGTGGGTTAAAGGGACATATTGCTAAGTTTTGTCAGAATAGTAATTGTCAGAGAAAGGAAAGCCATAGAAAGAATAAAAAGCTGATTAATGTAGCTGTAGCTAATAGAACTACTAATAACCACAATTGGTGGGTGGTAGATAGTGGAGCTACACACTGTATTTCAAAAATAAAAAGGGATTTTGAGAATATAAGGTCTAGTAAAAAATATATTTCTATGGCTAATGGCTGGAGAGTCAAGGTCTCTGGAGAGGGTAAGGTTTACTGTTCATTTTTAAAACAAAATTTGGAAATGCTATATGTTCCCAGATGTGATTATAATCTATTATCAGTTAAGGCATTATTGGAAGCAGGTTTTAAAGTTACTTTCCAAGGGGAGGAATGTCTTATTCAAAAGAATGAAGTGAACTTAATAGCTAATATGAAAGACGGTTTGTTTGTAATTAGCAATGATCCTATAATAATGGCTACTACTTGTACAAATCAAAAACCACATGATGAATGTATTCATTTATTACATAGAAGATTGGGTCATGTGAATTTTAATACACTAAAAAGAACTGTAGCTTTGTCTAATGGGTTTAAGTTAAAGGCTTGTAAGAAATATCTACAGTGTAACGTATGTGGTAGAGAAAAGAGCAGGGCAGCACCAGCTAATAGGTTAGATGGATTTAAAACCACAACTCCATTAGAACTGGTATTTATGGATTTGATAGGTCCTATGAAACCCAGTTTAGGGGGTGCTTGCTACATATTAAATATTCTAGACCATTATAGCAGATATGGGTTCTGTTATCTCCTTACGTCAAAAACTGAAACTATACAAACAATATCTAATTGGCTCAAGTTTGTACAAAGGAAAACTCAGTTAAATGTAAAAACCATAATAACAGACAATGGAACTGAGTGTTAATAAACAGTTCAATGAGCTGTTAGTTTCAGAGGGAATAGAGCATAGACGTACAGCTCCTTATAGACCTCAGCATAATGCATTTGTTGAACGGAGGGGCCAAACATTGCAAGCTATGATTAGATCTATGATTGAAGATTCTGGTTTACCTGATAGCTTATGGGGAGAAGCAGCAAAATGTGCTAATCATATTTTAAACAATGTGGTTAGTTCAGCTACAGGTAAAATTCCTTATACCTTATAGTATAAGAGAAAACCAAATCTTAGTTATATTCACACATTTGGGACACCTGCTTGGGTACATATTCCAAGTTCAATAAGAAATAAAGGAGAACATAGAGCTAAACAATTATTTTTTGTTGGCTATGAGTTAAACCATAAGTCTTATCGGTTCTGGGAGAAAGGTACTAAAAACATTTATTGTAGTTCTAGCGCTGTTTTTCAAGAACAGTCAGGCTGGGAAAGGGTAGAAGATATTGTATATATTCCTCAACAAGATTTAACTAACTCCTCAAATGAAAGTGATAAAGAAGAGGAGGAACCTGCTAGAGAGATCAAACAAGAACCACTGATAGTGGAGACAGGAGAGGAAGAAGATAATAATGTAAATGTACCTATAAGTCCAATAATTCTCAGAAGGTCTAACAGGGAAAGACGACAGCCTGATCGTTTTGAGGCAGGTTTAATTTGTCAAATAGACATTGAACCTTCTAATGTTGAAGAAATAAAAATGTATCCTGAGAATGAAAGAAAGAATTGGAAAGTAGCTATGGATAAAGAAATAAAGTCTTTGCAAGATCTTAATGTTTATCAAGAGGTTAAAATACCTAAAACAGAAAAGTTAATTGGATGTAAATGGGTTTTTAAACTGAAAGAAAGTGTTACAGGAGAGGTAATACATAAAGCAAGATTAGTTGCTCAAGGATTTGCACAGAATAATAGTGATTATGATGTAGTATTTTCCCCAACGTTAAGAGCTTCCACTCTTAGGGCTGCTTTAGTTTGGGCAGCAAATAAGAATTATAGTATAAAACATGTAGATATTGAAACTGCTTATTTGCATGCAACATTAAACCATGATATATATATGAAAGTTCCATCAGGAATAGAAAGTAAGGTAGGGTACTGTTGGAAACTGAATAAGAGTTTGTATGGTTTAAAACAGTCAGGTTATGAGTGGAATAGATGTTTAGTAAAAGAGTTAAATAGTTTGGGATTTAAAGCTAGTATTGCAGATCCTTGTTTATTTATAAAACAGCAAAATAGTGAATTATCATTGTTATTATTATTCACTGATGATATTGCTATTATAGCAAAAGATGAAACAGAAACTGAAAGAATAATTTCAGGGTTAAAAAGAAAATTTAGAGTAAAAGATCTAGGAGCTATTAGTCATTATCTAGGGCTGGATATTGTCAGGACTAGTAAAGGATTTAAACTGTCTCAAGCTAAGAAAATTAATGGTTTGCTGAAACGTTATAATATGGAAAACTGTAAACCAGTAAAAACACCTATGGTTCAAGGTTTTGAGAGTTCAGCAGATAACAGCAATGTCTTTGATAAAAAGATATATCAATCATTAATAGGCAGCTTGATGTATTTATGTAATTGGTCAAGACCTGACATAGCATTTACAGTTAATCATTTAGCTAGATATTGTGAGAATCCTACAACCAGATGTTGGCAAGGTGCGAAAAGAGTTTTAAGATATTTGAAACACACCATACATTATTCTCTATATCTAGAACCAACAAAGGAATTAGAACTAAAAGCATTTGCAGATGCTAGTTTTGCATCTGATACTGTAACCAGGAAATCCACTTCAGGATTGGTTGTATTATTGGGAAACGCTTTAGTAGGATGGAGGTCTAACAGACAGAAGCATATAAGCTTATCAACAACTGAATCCGAATTTTCTTGTCTATCTTTATTATGTACTGAGCTATTGGTATGGAAACAATTATTGTTTGATATGGGTTTAAATTGTAATGAACCAATAAAAGTGTATGAAGACAATCAAGCAGCTATAAAATTAGCAACTAATGCTGCAGTGAAAACTAGATCAAAACATACGGATCTACGGTATCTAAATGTCAGACAATGTGTTAAAGATAATTTGATTAAACTGGAATATTGTGCAACTGAAGATAATATTGCTGACCAGTTTACTAAAGCTCAGGGTGCTATAAAGCATAAATCTGTTTGTGATATGTGTAATTTGAGATTGTAAAAATATATGTATAATATGCCACCCAAAAGGGGAGATTGTTAGAGATTAAACTTGATTTGGGTGACAATATTATATAATGGAGTAAAAGCACCTTTAAGGAGTTAAACGGCCTAAGGGTGTGGCTGTAATTATTCCACATAAAAGAGAGTTAGATGTTACACATAGTTGTTCTTGTATATGTGTTTGATGTTAGTGTTTGGATACCTCTTGTTCTCTTGTTTGCTAACTTGATATTTATTCTCTCAAGAATCAACTGCTTGCTACAGTGTATATTGTTTTTGATATTGGTAAGCAGCTTTTGTATTTTGATACTATGTTTTTATGGACTGACTTTTATGTGCATGATATTGGATTGATACTTGGACTTTTTCTTACTGTGTTTCTTTTTGTTGTCTGAGTAAAAATAAGTTATAAAACTCGTGTTAGTGCATTACTGTTTGCCTAAAAAGTCCCAGTACAACTTCCACTGTGTATTAATAATACTCTGTTAAACAAACCATTTTTTCAACAACATATTCTAACAGGTATTTCTGTTAATTTTGGTTAATTGAAAATTATATTGTTAACTTGCAGAGTTGTAGAACTTTATTTATACTAATTAACTGACCATCAAACCAAGGAAGTACTAGAAAAAGTCTAGCTCTTTTGGTGGCTCTAGCAAATTCCTTTTAATGCTATTCAGGTTGATGGCTATTATCTCAAATTATGCATTGTGAAAAGAAGTATTTCCTTTTGACTGGTCTAAATCATTTTCCAACCAGCTTCATTGGCTGTCCTCTGGTTCTAGTGTTTTATAAAATGGGAGGGAGAGGGACACTCCCTGTGTTCATTTCTTACTCTTTTTCTTTTATATATTTCAATCCTGTCACCCTTCTCTCTTCTCCTTACCAGGCTGAGCAGTGCTAGATAGTTTAGCTCTTTCTATAAAAAAAGAATTCAGTCTCATGGATCACTTGGTTGCCCTCATCTGCATTTTTCAAGCTTTATTATATCGGGGCCGACAAGAACTCTACACACTATTCTAGATATGGAAATATCATAGATTTATATAAGGGCACTACAGTGTTGGCCATTTTTCATACATATAAGAAGATGGGGAGGTCAGGGAGGTGCCCCAATATATTTGCATGTATTTAAATTGAATTATATTTCAAATTGTGTTGGTCCTCCAATTTAAAGAGATTCTCTGGAGATTTTCATCATCATTTTTAGTTTTTAACACTATAAATAGTTCAGTATCATCTACACTCTTGTCTGGCTTGAGAAAATCTGTACCCCAGGATCTACAAATCATCTGTACCACACTTGGTCTCCAACTGAGAATGGATCTGAGCAATTTTATTTGCCAGGTGTACTGAAAATTTTTCAGCAGAGCCCTGAAGATGAACTATGTCTGAGCGATTTTATTTGCCAGGTGTATTGAAATTTTCTCAGCAGAGCCCTGAAGATGGATTTTTATGTTGTGGGTCTTTAATCTTGTAAGCCACCCATATTCATCTTTGCTTTAGTTAGACAGCCATATAAATTTGTTTAATAAATAAACAAACAAAGTATTACAATGACCCCTTCTTGCCTCTTACTATGTTAACATGGCCATTATTTTTTAACAATATTGTTGACATGAGCATTTATCATTTTATTATCTCTGTCAGAGCCCCTCAAATGTATTTGCTTTTAATCCTTCCCTCTCTTTCTTCCTTTATTTTGCCTATGTATTTTGGGGGCTTGCATTGGGATTGTTATTTGCTTTGCTCTGCTGTGTACGAGATGCCCTCCCTCTGGGTGAGAGGAATGCGACCTGAAAAACCTCTGTCTTGTCTCCAGACAACGGAGCCTGGGACCATTGGGAAACGAAACCGATAGAGACCTTGAGATGGGGCACTAAATCTCCAGCTTCCCATAACACTGTGGCAACTGTGGATTGGCTGGATTTCAATCGGAGGGTTGGACTCTGAGGGGAGGAGTTTTGAATTGCCTTTTGATGTAATCCTTTCCACGCCAAACCTTTTGACCTTGCTTTGCTCTCTTGCCATCACTAACTCTCAATAAAAGTTTCCTTTTGAAACAATGCCCGTTTCAAGAGATCTGCTTTCTTAAGAGATCTAGTTGCGGCAGGTCCTTATAATCTCCTTTTCATCTCCTGATTATTGATCTATTAATTCAACATTGCTCTTATCCTATTCTAATTCAGCACTTGTTGGATTTCCACAGACATTAGTTTAGAAAATTTTCCAACATTACATGCCAATATTTGGTTCCATTTATTCCATCTGGAACTTGTCTCTCAGCAGTTTGGCTTGTCCAAAATGTTCCCCATGTCCAAAAAATCTAGAGCTCTCCACCTAGCATCTACACCCTAAGATCCCTGAACTCTCCTTTTTTAGGTGACCATACAGTGCTGAGAATGCTCCCCTGGTGGTCCCAGATTTCAACTTGCTACCCTAAATTTGCTCATGCTACAAGATTGCCCACTTCCATTTAAAATATACTTAGTACTTCAATCTTTGCCATTTGGGAATTTGTTTGAAGGAAATCTGATTTTTCCCCACAATGGGTCTCTCATTATAGAACTGTTAGAATTAGAATATTCTAAGCCATTCAATGCCAATTCTGAGAGTAAAATGGATTTATTTTTTTTAGCCAAGGTATATTGCTTGTCTGGAGGAGAACTATACAGTAATTCTGAAACTTCATTTTCCCATTAATGACCCAGAGAAATTACTATTTGCAGTGAATATTAAGCAAAGCAAGGGCAATAATAGTGATGATGGTTGAGGGGCACCACAAAAATGTTTCTGACAGTCTGAGAATGAAGCCAATGACTTTGAAAGTATAATGTGTGGTCTATAGTTTCTCGACTCTTATTTTTTCCTGTTCTGAAGATAGGGGACGGTATTTCTACTCTATCTCTCATCTGATATTTAAATCTTTCTCCAGGATTTCTCAGAGACAATGGTTAGCAGTCAGGAGAAAGCTCCTCTAGTACACCTCTAGATTGCAATGCAGAAATGAAGTATTCAAGGATAGTAAATATCCTTCATTTCTATATGCTAGAATCCTGTTCCACCCAAGCTGCTTTTTGTAATTGCCTGGTAGAATGCAGGTCCTCTTCTCAGTGAAGTAAATCTGAGCCTAAACAAGAGTAGGTTAAGTTTTCCTTGTAGTAGTAGGTGCTGCTATCTGTTAAACTATTACTATGTTGACTGCAATGCTGGCAGTGTTCTTTTCTCTTCCTACAGTACAGTATTTTCAGCATAACAGGAACTCTTTTTATAGTTGCTAACATTCTTTGCTCAGTCTAGTTCTTTCTTAATTTGTTCTAGTCTGGAATCTCAAACACATTTGGTGGGTGACCAGTGTCTCCTTCTACTTGCTATATGTATGCTTTTTGAGATTTTCACACAGTTCCCTAAACAGATTTAGCTCAAGTTATAAGTTTTCATTCTTTTCCCCATGTCATTTTTCCAGCTAATATTCTCCCCTGGCCCTGAACGCTGCTTGTTCCTCTAGTCTAGGACAAAATAAATATGTACCTATAGGTTTCTGCCATTTAATAAGAACAATAAAAACAGAGATATACAATGGAAAAAGTTTGGGGAAAATAATAAACTCCTTTATCTAGCAGTCTGCATTTGACCCAGTGGGGAAAATGGGAACTCCTGGACACAAGTTCAAATTACATGAGTCTTTTTTATCATGTTCACTTTGATTTGTAAATACTATGAGCGCATTCTTTTCAGGTATGCATTAATTTATAATATGAAATTATAACATACAATTTCTTTTGTGGATTACATTCACAATATCATCAGTCACTCTTATGTGTTCAAGGCCACATACAGCATCTATGATCTGTAGGTTTATTATGCTGGAAAAGAATCTCAAACATAATTTGGGCACTTCTAAATACTAACATTGTATGGTATGCCAGGCTTTGGAATCTTCAATGTGAAACACAATTTGAATATTAATAATAGATTCTGATGAATAGGAACTTCTCAAATGTTAGAGACAGACCCTTTGCTATACCATTTACATACTCAATAGGCAAGAAAATAGAATAGTTGCTGTTGCTATGACATTTTACCAGGCAAACAGACTTTGATGTTTTCCAGGAGCAACAATACAGATTAAAAATGAACTACATCACCAATCTATCTGCAGTTACTTTGTTGAGTTCTTGGTTTGGATTTTCCCCACCCCACTTTTTAAAAAAACTTTATAAATATCTCTATTATTTCAAGTCCTAGATTATATATCATATAATACCAGCACAGATATTCAATAGATAAATAAATAGATAAATAAGGCAACAATAAGTTCCAACAAAAATTAGCTCTTAAAAATGATAAATATGAAAGTATCAGGACAATGCAGCTTTTGAAAAGGTGTATTTCAGCAAAGACTTTTTTAAAAAGAGAAGCAATTAACAGTTACAACCCTAACAGCTTCCAAATATCCTCTTGATTTTTATTTATTTCTTATTTTCCTTAAAAATGTTTTCCTTGCTCAACTCCACCTTGACACATGTTCTATAATATTGCTGTTCCATGTGTCAGATATTTTTAAAGACTTTATTAACTAAAACACATCAGCTGCAATTCTATATTCATTAACCACAATTCTTGAACTGCATTGTTCTAATTTAGAATCTAGAGTCCTTCTGAACTAAATAAGCAGAGTGCCCACAAAAAAACCAGAGGACATTGTCATTTATAAATGTTAGTTATACCCATCTATTAAAAAGGAATCAATAGAATGCAATGCTTTCTTAGGTGTGTAACTGCAAGTATTTCAGTACAATTACAACGAAGTCAAAAACTCCAAATATAGTAGACAAGATACTCAAGATTGCAGTTTTGTCAGGCTCTACATAAACCAGTCCAAAAAGGTTAGATAACATCTTAATACTAAATAAAAAATGAAACATTCCATCTTGGAAAAAATAATAATTCTAATTTACTGGAAAACTTCCATTTTCATTTGATATGAATTTTTGCTCTTGGCTGGAGCAAAAGTCAAGAGTTACCTCTCAATACCTAGGCCCTAGCCGTTTCCTCAATGTGTCGCTAAGCAACATGTTCATAAAGTGTGATGTCACATGACCACATCACTTAGCAATTGAATGGTGGCAGTCACAGTTGCTGTCATAACCAGGATTGCATGGGTTGTTAAATGAGGCTCTCATGTGGCTCCTACGAGGAAGAGACAAGGAGTCCAAGACAAGCAGGCCGGCAGGTGAAAGCTACAGGCTGGGAGGTGGGTGCTGTGGGCAAGCAGTAGGGCGTATATGCCTGTGTGAAAGTTGAAGCAGCACTCTACAGTGGTGGTCTTCAATAATCTTAAGCCTGCTGCCACTTCCCCCTCTACTTCAAGCCCAGCACCAGCCAGAGGGCCACCTCAACCACCGCACCAGGGTGTGTTCATAAATATGGAAGGGCCTCCCTTCTGAGGAAGCAATGGCAGACGGAAATGGAGCTGATGGCCACAAGAGAAAGAGCAGTCGGTGAATGGATCAGCTCCTTGTAATTTCTCTCCAGAACAAGGAGAAAACCAGGATCACACACAAGTGCTCCATATAGAGCAGGGTTGTCAAACTCAATTTCATTGAGGGCCGCATCAGCATTGCGGTTGCCCTCAGGGGGCCGGGTGGGTATGGCCAGGGTGGGCGTGGCCTACTGAGTGGGCGTGGCTAGAGTGCATATGGCCTACTGGGTGGGCGTGGCCAGCTCTACATCGTTCGCATCAAGGGTGCCTATGGGGGCCTGGGCAGGAGTGGGACAGATCTGAGGGTCTCTGGCAGAAGGAGGGTCTCTGGGCCAGGGCCAAGTCAGTGGGGGCCGTTCCCTCACTGTTTCCAGGATGGCTTCGCAGGCCGCATGAAACCACTTCGTGGGCCGGATCCGGCCCCCGGGCCTTGTGTTTGACATGTCTGATATAGAGGCTCTCCATGAGGAGAGTGGAAATCAGTGGACTCTGGCAGGTTTTTGAACTCTTGGAGCCAGGGAGAAAATCATGTTGCTCAGACCATGGTGCCTTCAAACTGACGCTGGGTTTCCTTTCTTGACCACTTTAGGTAATTGCTTGTTAATGGCTTTTTGAATGTTAAGAACCTTCAGAAGGGCAAGTTTGATTATATCAGGTGAGTTTCCTTCTGTGGGGTCCAAATCCCAGTCAGTACCTCCCTTACCAGTAGGGGGTCCTA
The DNA here is from genome assembly GCF_964194415.1 of Vipera berus. NCBI lineage: Eukaryota > Metazoa > Chordata > Lepidosauria > Squamata > Viperidae > Vipera > Vipera berus. Next base: position 123,250,606 of record NC_138204.1, on the reverse strand, counting down.
GGTCCTTGGGCTTCACCTGCCTACCTCAAAATATGAGAGTGACATGAAGTAGGAGAGTCATGCCAGTTCAGATGTTGTCCAGATTAACAAGGTCTGCATCAGATATTGAAGAATCAGGGCAACCTGATGATAAGTGGGGCTATTCATGGAGGAGACACAAGAACCTGGTATTGATGGAATTAGATTAGATTAGATTTATTGAATTTATATGCCGCCCTTCTCCCTAAGGACTCAGGGCGGCTCACAACAAAAAATTTAAGAAACATGGAATACAAAATTTAAAAAAGAATTAAACAGTAAATGTAATAGATACATGACAATTTAACTCAATAAAAGCCAAATTTAAAAAACATAGTCAGTCCAGACCCGCTTGTTGGAATAACCAAGTCTTCAGGTCACGGCGGAAAGACCAAAGGTCAGGGGCCGTCCGCAGCTCCAGAGGCAGTTCATTCCAGAGGGTTGGCACGCCCACAGAGAAAGCTCTCCCCCTGGGGGTTGCTAGACGGCATTGCCTGGCCGATGGCGCCCTGAGGAGGCCGACTCTGTGGGAGCAAACCGGGCAATGGGAGGTTGATAATGGCAGCAGGTGGTCTCACTACTACAACAGTGGATCTAATGAAAGGGGGTGGATGAAACATATGAGTGAACTATGGATGGATAGAAGACCTGCATCCACATTAACTCAGAAACAGCTCTTTACTTAATGCTTCAACATAGTGAAAAGGAAACTACTCTCACAACTTGAGATAACTAACTATACATTACATCCCATTCTCAAGACCTGAAAGAACAATTGGATGTGCAGCCAACTCCTATCACTACCACCTTCCCCATTACAAAGCACAACAGCTGATATGAGGTACAAGGACATGGATAAACTAGCTACAAACAACCCTTGAGCGTGGTTACCAAGGGTCAGTAGAGAAATACCATCAGATTGTATGCTAAAAGATGCCAATAGAACCCCCCCATAACAAGCCCTACTACCACAACTCAAACCACTACACTGATATATGCTACAGCTGCTGTAATCCTGGAGATATCACACACATACACATGCACACACACACACACACACACACAAAACACAGGAAATAAGGTTAGAGGCTAAGATCAAGGCAACTCAAAGACAGTTTGTCTGTTGGTAAAGTTACAGAAAGTGTAAAGATTAGGGATAACACTCAACTACTGAAAAAAAACCTTGCTTCATCTGAAGCCTCAAGACCATTAAACAAAGGCTGCCAGGCGAAGAAAATACACTAGAGAAACAGAGGCCTAGAAGATAAATGCCCTGTTTTCCAACGAACCTGTTCTGAACCAGCCCTCTTCTCGCACCCCTAATCAAAAGAAGAGACTGGAAAGCGTCCAAGGCTAAAAGGCTTCTGCCAAGATTTAATAGTAAACACACAAGAGCTTATCTTCTCAAGCAAAAGAGTTGCTTTCAGCAACCAGCCCCTCCCCAAACACTCCTTTTATAGAGAGCTCAGGGCGTGGTCTCCCTGTGCCTCCTCCCGAGGAGTCCCATAGCCTTCCTTTGTTTGTCCCTGCTCGACTGCCTCCTGCGTCGGGCGTCCTTGAACAGGGCCAGCTGTGGGTCATCATCCTCCGCACTCTCGGGCTCACACAGCTGAGCAGAGGTTCCCGGCTGAGGACTCTGCAAAGTCTCCAAATCATCATCAGCCGGTTCGTTTCCCTCCTCCCCCACATCTGAGTCCTCCGATACATCGGAGCCGGCTGTCGGACCCACAGGCTGACCCTGAGTCACAACACTATCCCGCACCGCAGGGCCCTTCCCCCGGGTCTGCCGATCCGGATGCGGTCGGGATGGGAACTGTTCGTGAAACGCAGTCACCAACGCAGGGGCATGAACGGCGGTCGCGTCTTCCCATGTGAAGTCCTCCGGCCCGTACCCTTTCCACTCGATCAGGTACTGGAAGCGACCTTTCAGCCAGCGGGAATCCCTGATGCTGGCGACCTCGTACTCGGGGGTGCTGTCGCCATCACGAGGTCCTGATGGGGGAGGTTCCGCTTGGCGAAGTGGACAAGCCGGTTGTTCGGGGACCAACAAGGACCGATGGAAGACGGGGTGCACGCGCAGGGAACGTGGCAGAGTTAAACGATAGGCGACCGGGTTGATGACGGCCTCGACTGGGAACGGTCCAAGGTAACGGTGGTCCAGCTTCCTCGCCGGCCGAGTGGATGGTAGGTTCCTGGTGGACAGCCAGACCCGATCCCCCACCGATAGTGGAGGCGTATCCCTTCTCGACCGATCGGCGAACCTCTTGTAGTCGGCCTTGGCCTTCTCTAGCTGCCGTCGCACCAACCGATGGATCGCCTGTAACTCCGCCATGAATTCGTTCGCTGCCGGCTCCGGTGAGTCCACGGGAGAAAGGGGGAAAAACCGGGGGTGATAACCCACATTGGCCAAGAACGGTGTCATCTGCGTGGAGGTGTGCTGCGAGTTGTTAAAGGCAAACTCGGCTATGGCCAAATAGTCCACCCAATTGTCCTGCTGCAGGTTAACGTAGCAGCGCAGATACTGCTCTAAGATGCCGATGACCTTCTCGGTACCCCCGTCGGTCTGAGGATGATGCGCGGACGAGAGGCAAACCTTAATGTCCAACGCCCGCATCAACTCCTGCCAGAAGCGGGCTGTAAACTGGGCCCCCCTATCGGAGACGACTCTATCGGGAAGGCCGTGCAGCCGGAACACCTGTTGGATGAACATGCGACTAGTGGCGCGAGCTGACGGTAAGCCGCGACAGGGGATGAAGTGCGCCATCTTGGTCAACATGTCCACCACCACAAACACTGTCGTGAAGCCGGAGGATGGGGGTAGATCCGTCAGAAAGTCCATGGACACAGCCCCCCAGGGTCTCTTGGGCGTTGGCAAAGGCTGCAGTAAACCAGGCGGGGCCCCTGTCGCTGACTTGGCCTGCCTGCATGGGACGCAGGAGGTGACATAAGACTGGACATCGTGTCGGACTCGGGGCCACCAGAACGTACGGGAGACCAGGTTCAGAGTCTTGAACAGGCCAAAATGCCCCGCAGCCGGGTTATCATGACATTGGCTGAGGACGAGTCCCCTGAGTGGCCCTCCTGGAACATAGAGCCGGTCACGATAATACAGGAGTCCATCCGTGACCGACCAAGGCGAATCTGGCCCCACCTCTTCCTTCCGCTGAGCCACCCACGCCTCCTGCTGCTGCGCCTCCCGGATCCGAGCCCGTATATCCACCGGCTCCCGCACCGCAGCAAAAGACTCGACGGGGATCACGGTCCTGGGCGGAAGCTTGTCTTCCACTCGGGTGTACTCGGGCTTCCTGGACAGAGCATCCGCTCTCTGGTTGTGCCCGCTTGGTATGTACCGCACCCGGAAGTCAAACCTCGCAAAGAAGAGGGACCACCGGATCTGGCGTTGGTTCAAATTCCGAGCGGTCTGCAGGCTTTCCAGATTCTTGTGGTCCGTCCGGACCTCGATTTGATGCCGCGCCCCCTCCAGATGATGCCTCCAAGCCTCGAACGCCGCCTTGATGGCCAGCAGCTCCTTCTCCCAGATGGTATAGTTGCGCTCCGAGGGATTCAATTTCCGAGAGTGATACGCGCAAGGGAAAAGGGTACCGTTGGGCGTCGCTGCCTGGAGCAACACGGCCCCAATGGCAATGTCGGAGGCGTCCGCCTCCACGACAAACGGCCGTTGCGGGTCAGGATGCTTCAAGATGGGCTCCTTCATGAAGGCGTCCTTCAAAGCTTGGAACGCCTGTTGTTCGGGGGCGTTCCACTGGAACCGAGTCTTCTTCTGCAGGAGCCGGGTGAGGGGGGCTGTCAAGGCAGCAAAGCCAGGGATGAATGTCCGATAGTAGTTGGCAAATCCAAGAAGTCGCTGAACATCCTTCACGCGACGCGGGGGTTGCCAACTCTGCAACGACTCAACTTTACTCGGTTCCATGGCGATGCCCTCAGGAGAAATGCGGTGGCCCAAGAAATCAATGGTCACCTGGTAGAACTGGCACTTCTCCAACTTGGCAAACAGCCGATGTTTCCGGAGGCGCTGCAGGACCTGACGGAGATGCTGATGATGCGCTTCACGCGACGGGGAGTAAATCAGGATGTCGTCCAGGTAAATCACAACAAACTGGTCCAACAGATCCCGAAAGATGTCATTCATAAAATGCTGAAACACAGCGGGGGCGTTGGTCAGGCCAAACGGCATCACCGTGTACTCGAAATGTCCATAGCGAGTACCAAACGCCGTCTTCCACTCATCACCCGGCCGAACCCTGACGAGGTTGTAAGCTCCACGCAGGTCCAGTTTCGTGAAGATCTTAGCCTCCCGGAGTCGGTCCAAGAGCTCGGGGATGAGGGGCAGCGGGTAGCGGTTACGCACCGTGATAGCGTTGAGTTTCCGGTAGTCACAGCAAAGCCGTAACTCGCCCGACTTCTTTTTGACGAAGAGCACGGGCGCAGACACTGGCGAGGACGAGGGCCGGATGAAACCACGAGCCAAGTTCTTTGTCAGGAAGTCCCGCAATGCAGCCAACTCGGGCTCCGACATGGAGTACAAACGCCCCACTGGGAGAGGCGCATCAGGGACTAGGTCAATGGAGCAGTCGTAGGGCCTGTGCGGGGGTAATTGGTCCGCCTCTGACTCGCTGAACACGTCAGCAAAGTCCGACAGTTCGGGAGGCAAGGAAACCCCTGGGGAACCCTCCACCTGGCCGGCACAGATATGGCGGGTGTGGTCCACGCACTGCAAACTTGGGAAGGTGACCAAGTTCTGAGACCAATAGATCTGTGGATCATGCGCCCGGAGCCACGCCAGTCCCAAGACCACGGGGAAGTGCAGATCCGAAGTGACGTAGAACTGAATGGCCTCCACATGGGTACTGATGGCCATACACACGGGTTGCGTGGCGGCCGTGATAGGCCCGGACAGGAGCACTCGACCATCGATGGTCTCCACAAGCATGGGCGGATCCACTGGACACTGGGGAACAGCCCATTTGGCCACAAAGGCCGAATCCATAAAGTTAGTGGTAGCCCCAGAGTCAATTAAGGCATGGACCGGAATCCCCTCTGGCTTGCCAGGGAGGATCAGTCGTGCCTCCAGAATCAAATGCCGTGGAGGTTCACAGGCACCGTCGGAACGGCGTCGCTCGGCGTGATCGTTGTGGGTCGCCCGATCTTTCACACCGTCTAGATCGGGCTCGGGCCGTTTCCCGATAGCAAAGCAGGGGACTTTCTCGGGGCAGGCTTGGTCACTGACGCCCGCTGACGCTTCTTCGGGCAAGAAGCAGCCAAATGTCCAGGGTCCCCACAGTAAAAACACAACCCCTCCGATCGTCGTCTGTCCATTTCCGTCACCGATAGACGGGACCTGGCGGCACCCAGCTCCATTGGCTCCTCCCTCTGGACTGGGGGCTCACGCACAACAGGGGCGGCAGGGGTCTGTGGGGTGGCACGGCGACTCTTACGCTGCTGCAGCCGGGCATCGATCCGCAGACAAAGATGGATCAGCCCATTCAGGTCTGAGGGAATGTCCACGCGGGCCAGCTCATCCAACATCTCCTCTGACAAGCCATCCTGAAAGGCATCCACGAGCGCAGCCTCATTCCAGGCGGAATCCTGGCTAAGCAGCCGGAAATCGCTGATATAGGCCTGTAGAGGGCGCTGACCCTGCCTCAAAGCTTTCAGGCGTCGGGTGGCGGTCTGCGCCTTAATCGGGTCCTCGTACATGAGGCGCATATGGTCACAAAACCCCCCAAAGTTATCCAACAAAGGGCTAGGCTGTGCCAACAGAGGCGTGCCCCAACGAGCTGCATCTCCCGACAGAAGGCTCAACACGAATCCCACCTTATCTCGGTCAGTGGGGAAATCAGCTGCTCTCACGCTGATATAAAGCTGGCATTGTCCCAGGAAGGCAGGAAACAGTTCTGGTTTACCAGCAAATTTATCCGGCATAGCTATCTGACATTTCCTCCTGGGTGGGGGGGCAGCATGTACCTGAGCCTGCAGTTGTGCCACCTGAGTGGCCAGCAAGGTGAGTTGCTGGTTGAGCTGGGCATTCTCGGCAAGAAGCTGCTCCATCGTAGTATTAAGGGGTGGGCGGCTGAAAGCAAACTGTTCTGAACCAGCCCTCTTCTCGCACCCCTAATCAAAAGAAGAGACTGGAAAGCGTCCAAGGCTAAAAGGCTTCTGCCAAGATTTAATAGTAAACACACAAGAGCTTATCTTCTCAAGCAAAAGAGTTGCTTTCAGCAACCAGCCCCTCCCCAAACACTCCTTTTATAGAGAGCTCAGGGCGTGGTCTCCCTGTGCCTCCTCCCGAGGAGTCCCATAGCCTTCCTTTGTTTGTCCCTGCTCGACTGCCTCCTGCGTCGGGCGTCCTTGAACAGGGCCAGCTGTGGGTCATCATCCTCCGCACTCTCGGGCTCACACAGCTGAGCAGAGGTTCCCGGCTGAGGACTCTGCAAAGTCTCCAAATCATCATCAGCCGGTTCGTTTCCCTCCTCCCCCACATCTGAGTCCTCCGATACATCGGAGCCGGCTGTCGGACCCACAGGCTGACCCTGAGTCACAACAGAACCATCCAAAGTGCATTCCCAACTGCAATGCAATGACACAGCCTGGATATTATCCACACCCACTGGCTAAACCATCTAACATCAGTGCATAAACACCTAGTAGTACATACAAACCAGCTACTAGCAGCAGGATCCTATCCAGACTGGCTAACACAAAGACGACCAGTGCTGATCATAAAAGGCCCCCACAAGGGAACAGCACCATCCAGTTGTTGGCCAATAACCTGCCTCCCCAACTACATGAAAAGTCCTATCAGGCATCATAGCCACTAGATAATATGAAAGCTAAGATCCTGTGGGACTTCCATATACAGATAGGCAGGTGCTAGCCAATTAACCAAAAAGTTATAAATGAAATATGGGGCTGGATGGATTTGAAATAAGATTCTAAAATTAATCACAAAAATACTTTGAGTTGTTTACAATTTTACAAAACACACACACACACAAAGATGACCAGAGGGAGACAGAAAACTGAAAGAAGAGACCCTTGATACAGAATGAAGCAACTTTATTTGACTTTGGAAGAATGCAAGTTTAATATTTCAGAACAATGCACTAGGAAATTACTGTTAAGAATGTCTACTGTTTAAAAAAAGGATTCAGAGGAAGTTATGGAAAACAAAGACTTACTGGATAAAACAGATTGATGCTGATTTGAATGTGGATCTGAAAATGGATTTTAGAATGTCAAGCTACAAGAACGGAATGGAAAAACAATATTACACTAAATTTACAAATGAAACCTGCTGATATTTTAATAGTTAAAGGGGACATACAAGTAATATATCAGAAGAATGACTTGGATAGCTTTCTTATTTTACGTTTATAAAAGAGAGGTGTTAAACTTGTAAAGGAGTTTCTGAGAGGAGACATAGAAAATTATGCTTTCAGGGCTTCTAATGTACTGCTTTCACTGGACAAGGTCTTAAAAATTCGGGGAAATATTTAGAAATGTATGTGCCTTGAAAGTAGCTCATGTTGAACTGTATAATACAGTCAATCTCAGGAGCTGACCACAGGAAATGTTTTATGGAATTTTGTTTATCATGAAATGCTTTCCAATAATTTTTATGTCGTACTTTATAGAATTTGCCAAACTTCCAATTCCACAGGAGTCATAGCTCCCAGATTTTGGATGCCTTTTGTAGGAGCCCATTTGAAATACCTTGGTTGAAAATGTTTTGCTTTATGATGCCCCATTTCGCCCAGTTAAAGGTTACCTACACAAGAGTTTTAGTAGTATGTAATTTCTAAAATATATGTGTTTCCTCTTTCTGAATTCAGACAAAATCCTGCATATTCATTACTGATCTCAAAGAAGATAATCTTGAGGAAAATAATAAGACCAGTGTCACCACTAAAGAGACATTGGAAGATTTAACACCTCTTGATTGAAGAAAGATAAATGCTTCTTTTTTACACTTAACCAGCTCATTAATGCAATAATTTCTGCTCAACACAAGAAAAAACAATGCAAGAACATTCTTCCCCCTCATCCCCAACAGAAGATGATATAAATTGTATACATAACATATAATTTCATTCCCTGGATTGCATACACCTGCTTAAAATGACCAGGATTCCTGGATATTTAAGCAACATTAAATAGGTTTATCTTTGAAGTGCCACAGCAGAAGTCATTCTTTTATTATTGAGTGCAATATGTAATGTACGTGTAGTTACGTGTGAAACAGAATGAAGGTTTTCATTCTAATATTAAGTCACCTGGAGTCACCCAAGCTAGTGGCATACAAATAATCGTCACAAATTATAAATAATAAATTGTGGGAAAGGGCAAGTCAAACAGAACGTTCAGACAAATCTCACATGTGGGTCAGCTGATGAGAAATCTTTCACATGTAAGAAATTTAAGCACACCGGCAGGGCATCCATGAAGGAGGTCAACCACCCAGTTGAAGTCCTGCCTCTTTTGTTATATGCATATAAAAAGGGGTGATGCAGTGTAGCCACCCATTTTGACTTTTCAGGCATCTTCCCCAGCTCTTGTGGGGCGCAGGGTAAGCAAAGTGCCCCTTCTGGCATCCTAGCAGCCCTCGGGAGCTGAATTTCTAAGCACTCTGCCCAGGAGAGAAATGCCTCGAGATTACGTAGAAATTGCTCAGCACCGCTGGAAGGGGGAAAAAAACCAACAACAACTAAAACTCCTCTCCGATAAGGCGAAGTATTGGCAAAATACTAAATACTGCCAAGAGAAATTTTTCTCCGAAACTTCACGTCCTACGGACAAGGAAGGCAGCCGCGGGCCAGAGAGCCACGGATGACGAAATAATCTTGAGAACTGCTGCCCTGGAGACCGGCGGCGACCCCCGCCTTCGGGGAAGCGGAAGGGCTCCTGAAGGCCGCAGACAAAGCGGGGAAGGAGGGCAGGAGCTGTTGTGTCGGGGAGGGGAGGGGGGGGGGTGTATTTCTTAGATGCAAGCCGAGCCCTTCCGTTTTTGCCAGGGGTCTTCAAACTCGGCCCTTTTATGACTCATGGACTTCAACTCCCAGAATTCCTCAGCCAGGCACGCTGGCTGAGGAATTCTGGGAGTTGAAGTCCAATGAGTCATAAAAAGGCCAGGTTTGAAGACCCCTGGTTTTTGCTGTTGCGCCTCCTGCCTCTGAAATATCTGGGAGGAATTACTAAGAGCCCCCACCCCCCCAAGCGCGCGTGGCCTTTCCTCTGAAGCGCGCCTTGCAAGACGCGCCGCCTCGGCTGCGGAGCTGCAACCACCTTTAGCGAAGCGGGCGGCGGCCAGGCCGGAAATGGGCGACGCTGTATGAAAACCCAGAGCGTGGTCGTCAGGGTCACCTGGCCTGGCCCAACCTGCGGCGGCTTCCCTTCTGCTCAGTTCCCGCCTCGGTCTCTGGAGGGCAGCCGTAGCCCCCTGGCCGATATGCGTGCAAGGCAGGGCCTCCTTGCCTTTGGAAGGGGCACCAGCCAAGAGATGGCGGCTTTCTGCAGGCCTCCATGGAAGAATAATAATAAGTTGGAAGGGACCTTGGAGGTCATCTAGTCCAAGCCCCTGCTCAGGCAGGAAACCCTATACCATTTCAGACAAATGGCTGTCCAGCCTCTTCTTAAAAACTTCCAGTGTTGGAGCATTCACCGCTTCTGGAGGCAGGTTGTTCCACTGGTTAATTGTTCTAACTGTCAGGAAGTTTTTCCTTAGTTCTAGGTTGCTTCTCTCCTTGACTAGTTTCCATCTGTTGCTTCTTGTCCTGCCTTTGGGCGCTTTGGAGAATAGCTTGACTCCCTCTTCTATGTGGCAGCCTCTGAGATATTGGAACACTGCTATCATGTCCCCCCCTTGTCCTTCTTTTCATTAAACTAGACATACCCAATTCCAGCAGCCGGTCCTTATATGTTTTAGTCTCCATTCCCCTAATCCTCTTTGTTGCTCTTCTCTGTAGTCTCAACATCTTTTTTACATCGTGGTGACCAAAACTGGATGCAGTATTCCAAGTGTGGCCTTACCAAGGCATTGTAAAGTGGTATTAATACTTCACGTGATCTTGATTCCATGCCTCTGTTAATGCAGCCTAGCACTGTGTTGGCTTTTTGGCAGCTGCAGCACACTGCTGGCTCATATTTAAGTGATTGTCCACTAGGACTCTGAGATCCCTCTCACAGTTACTACTATTGAGCAAGGTACCCCCTATACTATATCTGTACATTTGCTTTTTTCTTGCCTAAATGTAGAACCTTACTTTTTTCACCATTGTATTTCATTTTGTTAGATAGCACCCAGTGTTCAAGTCTGTCCAGATCCTCCTGTATCTTAAGCCTGTTTTCTGGAGTGTTGGTTATTCCTGCCAGCTTGGTGTCATCTGCAAATTTGGTGAGTTCCCCATTTATCCCTTCGTCCAAATCGTTGATGAAGATGTTGAAGAGCACTGGGCCCAGAGCAGAGCCCTGAGGCACCACACTACATACTTCCCTCCATGTAGATGCGGTTCCATTGAGGCTGAGTACAGCCTGTCAGCCAGCTACAAATCCATCTGGTGGTGATGCTGTCTAACCCACATTTTTCTATCTTATCAAGTAGTAGGTTGTGATCTACTTTATCAAATGCCTTACTGAAGTCCAAGTAAATTATATCTACAGCATTCCTCTGGTCCACTAATTTTGTAACTTGGTCAAAGAATGCAATAAGATTTGTCTGGCATGGTCTGTTTTTGGCAAACCCATGTTGGCTTTTAATGATGACTTTGTTTGCATCAATGTGTTCGCTGAAGGGAGACTGGTCTGCAAGAGGGGGGTGAAAAATCAGATTGTTTTGGGAATAAATGAGGGTTCAAGCCAAAAGGAGTTTTCCCCTTGTTTTGGTTTTCCAACCACGCTCACATCCAGCCAGGAAACTCCATCAAAATGAATGAGACTCACCTGGAACAAATCCACAAAGAACTGGGCTGTAGTTCTGTACTTACCATTGAGTTCTATGGAGCCTGGTAGCATTTCCTTTCCCTGGAACTTTGTTCTGCCCAACAACTTGTGCTGGAAGACATTTCCTCTCCCTCCATGCTCCACAGCATCCAGAAGAAAAACCCCAATTTTCTTCCAAACTATTTGGAAAATCTGCTAAAAATAAGTTTATTCATTTTCCTGCATTAAAATACTGGTAAATGCAGGACTTTGGAGTGGTTTCTTGCATTCAGTACAATAAGAGGAAAATGAAATTTAGGTGCGGGTGGAAAGTAGGTCTCTGAAAGGTGAGTTGCAGCAGGATAAGAGTGCTTGAAGGTTCTCCAGAGCAGGGTTTTTCTAGGAAGCACCTAGAAACGGTGCTTATGCTCCCTTAGTCTAACTCAAAGGATGGCCACCAGGCTGTCTGTCACTAGGGTCACTCTGCATTCCTTTTCCAAAGGACGTTTAACTCTTTGTTTCTGGGGCCGAGCTCAGGCAATGAAATGAGAAATCTGGAATGAATGTGGTGAGCTCTGATACTTATTAGGCCTTTGCATCTAGATTGAAGAAAGAGATGCTCCCCCCCAAATTGCAGATAATTCACAATTGCCAGCTTGCAACTTATTTAAATACTAAAAAGTACAAAACTTTTATTTTTCAACTGCAGCCTCAGCAATCCCAATGGAGTAAACTTGGCCAACCAGAATGATTAAAGCATAGAAAGATGAAAAAAACCCAAGTACACTTGAATTTGAAAATATTTTATTTGGATAATAAATAATTATACAGTTAAAACAGTTCTATTGAAGCATTCTATAAATAGCTAACAGTTAAGAAAATAATGTGTGTAGAAAAGAGATTGCATCTAAAAGCTGAGCTGTTTAAGAGCTCTCCAAGCAAGAATTAAGAGTTGCAGTTGTATGGTTTATTCTAGATATAAAAGTTAAATCCCTTTCAGCAGATTTGTGTTATTGTTTTTTTAAAAAGGTAATCATGCAATCCCATGTATGTTTACCTAGAAACGAGCCCCACACATTTCAGAAGGACTTATTTCCAGGGAAATGAGTTTGGGAGTGCAGCACTTAAGAGCACAGTGAAATGGTAAGAGAAAGGCAAAGCACATCAAAAATGATATAAACACCATGATTAATAAATAACCAATAAATAACAATTGTGCATAAATCAACATATACACAGAGTGTCAACAAATATCTCTAGTTCAAAAAAGAAAGAAACCGCAACGGTTGGCATTTTATAATATTAAGGCAGCGTCTACAACATTATTCAACAACAATAAAGTCAAGGCAATTGTGGCTATACTAACCAAAGTTATATTTTAAGCGGTTTAATTTTGTTCACATACAAAATAAAATTTAAGGAACAGAACCAACCAACGACAACAAAAAGGTAAAGCCAGATCCCAGCAGTTCACAAGCCATAATAAAGCTAATCAAGTAGGTAAATGTTCAGTTCATAGCCTGTGAAATGTAAAGGCATCCATCATCATTCCTTAAGATTCACTCGGGACAGCAGGAGAACGGGATTTTTTTTTCTTTCTTTAAAATAGCTCGGACACTTTGGAGCAGCTCCGGGTGCAAGGAAGAGGGATGGGCTGCTCCAGAGCGCGCCCTCCGAGCGGCACAGATAAAACGCCTTAAACCCCAGCATCACACAGATGCTCAGCGGCTGGCAGGGGTCGGTGGGAGGGAGAGCCCTACGAAACAACAGCAGCAGCAGCTGAAGAAGGATTGTTGCCGGTTGGCAAACTGACCCGCCCCGGACTTCTGCGGGAAAGGCGAGAAGGGCCAGCGAAGTCCTTGCCATTCCGCAGGTCAGGCTAGCGGGTGGGCGGCGGTCGGTCGGCCGGCGCTGGTGCTGGAGGCAAGGCACTGCGGGACTCCCTCTAGCAGGCTGGCCGCACGGGGACCTGGAGCAAGATGACCTGCCGGTTCTCCGAGGGATGGCATTTGTTGATGTGGCGGGTGAGGCCTGGCGAGCTGTAAAATGTCGCTGGGCAGTATTTGCAGGGGAAGGCCTGGGCGGCGTGGAGCGCGCGCAGGTGACGCTCCTGACCGCTCTTACTGGGGAAGGTCTCTCCGCACACCGGGCAGAGGTGGCACTCCCCGGACAAGCTCAGCGGGCTGTGGCCGGCGGCCGCCGCCTCTTCCAGACAAGGCTCGGGAAGCGGGCGAGCCTGGGACAAGCCGTCAAGGGGCTCGTGGTGGAGCGGCAGGTGCTTACGCAGGGCGCTCTGGCGTCGGAAGCGCTTGGCGCAACGCGGGCAGGTGAATTCCTCGGCTCCGGCGGCCTCCGGTTCTCCGCTGCTGCCGCCCCCACCGCTCCCGGGACTCGGCGTATCCCGCTCGCTGCTGCTGCTACTACTGTTGCCGCCGCCTCCCTTGGCAGTCTCCTCCGGAACAGGCTTGGCTTTGGTCGGGGGGCCGTTGACTGGCCGGGGCTTGTGCCATCGGCGATGCGAGGCCAGGTTGGCCGGACAACTGAAGAGCTTGTCGCACTCGGGACAGCGGTACTCGACGCGCACGATACGCGAGCACTTGTGCTGAGCCAGAGCCAGCGGGTCCGGGTAGCGTTCCTTGCACAGTTGGCAGATGAATTCGCCCAGCGGCTGAACGCTCCCCGTTCTCAGCCCCGCGGCCGAGCTAGGCGGCGGCTGCTGCTGCTGCGCTTGCTGCGTCGCCGGAGCAGGCTCCGGCGGCCCTTCTTTGATCCGCAGCCCCAGCACCGGCGACGTAGTCACCTCGTCCTCGAAGTGCAACTTGCGCGCTGCTTTGGCCTTTCTGCCCTGAGACCGCTTCGATGCGCCCGGGCTCGGCCCATGGCTGCGCTGAGGAGCAGGCGGCGGGCCAGAAGCGATGGCGGCGGCGACTGCCCAAAGCTTGAGCTCTCCTCCAGGGCCCAAGAGTAACGGTTCCGACGCCGGGAAGGACTCAGCCGAGACGGGCGAGGCCAGGTGGAGGTTCCGTTCCTCGCTCACCGCTCGCGCTGGACTGTGCAGCGGCGCCGGCGAAGAAGGGCCCTCCGGCGTCCCAAACTGCGGCACCGCGGGCGCAGGCAGAAGCGCTGTTTCGGCGGATTCCGAGGCAGAAGCCGCGCTGGGGAAGTGAGGGGCGGGAAAAGGTGGAGGAACCAAGAGTTGCACCGGATCGCCTCCTTCCTCCAGCCCAGCGGCCGGGTAGCAGGAGCAACGCGTCCGGTAAGAGATGGGCGTAGGTCTGCGACTCCTCTTCACCAAAAAGCCCCGGGGCATCCTCGGGCAGCTCCGGAAGGCGTCCGCGGCTGGTGATGCTGCTGCCTCAGTCTCTCAGCGCCAAGCGCGCTTCTAGCATCCAGCTGGTCCTTCCTTCGACCACCCCGCCTTCCCTCCGTCAGCCGAGCCAAGCGGGAGAGAGAAATAGAGGTTGGTGGTGGTGGTGCGGGAGGAGGAGGCCTGGCCTCGCCTCCTCACTTCGCACGCTCGCAGTCTGTGCTGCGGCGGACTCCCCGGGCGTCCCCGCCAGAGCGCCACGGCCGCCGCCTCTCGGTGATGTCGCCCCCCCCAGTCGCCCAGCCTCACCGCCCGCTTTTTAAGGGGGGAGGACAGCATTGTTCTGGCCTCCTGCTCCTCCCCGGAGCCAATCAGCGCTTCCCGCGGCTGCTCCATTGGCTTTGAGGCAGAAAGGGGGCAGGCGCCCGCCGAGCTAGTGGCTGAGCTAGGTAGGGCGCAGCAGATGTACCTGAGGGGTTCGGCGCTTCTCTTTTCTTTTCGTTTTCCCTCCCCCTCCTCCTTTTCTTTTCTTAGGTCTTCCCTTCCCCCTGCCCTCCTTGTCCCCCCAAAAGGCACACGCCCAGCTCCGCCTCCTTTCACGGTCTGCTGCTTTTCTATGGGAAGGCGCACGTGCCTCCCTTTTGTGTCTTTTCTCCAGGCGGGGCACAGGAGCTGCCAAATCGACATATCCATCAACATGACAATAAGGGATGGGGAGGACGAGTGTGTTGGCAGTTAGGGGGGGAGGAAAGAGAGAGCCTTGTCCACACCTCCGCGAGCAAAATAGCAACAAAAGAGAAGAATGAGTCGAAATATGTCAAGAAGAGGGCAAAATGCAGGCGGGAGAAAAGGAGGGAGCCGCGAACGGCGCGGAGCGAGAGAAGGACGCCAATTGTTTAAAAGCCCTCTGGGGCCGGGAAAATCCTGAGGAAAGGAACGGCTATAGAAATCGCGGGGCGCGCGAGCTTCTAGTGGAACAGACGCAGCCCAGCGCCACGCATGGGCGGGGGGGGAGGGAGGGAGGAAAGAGGGACAAGGCGACGCGCGCGAGCCCGGCCGCGCCTCCAACCGCTTGTTGTCTTCGCCGAGGCAAAAGCTCGCGGAGAAGAGCTTTGTCCGCAGAAAGAACTGCGGCTGCGCTGGCGCTTTTGAGGGGAAAAAAAAAAAACAACCAACCACTCTCGCAACTCTTCCCTGCCGTCCGGCTTAATCCTGTACAAACCTACTCGAGAGTAAACCCGTAAAGTTTTTTTAATTTTTTTAATTACATTTATATCCCGCCCTTCTCCGAAGACTCAGGGCGGCTTACAAGCTTAGCAGTTCAGTGGGGCATGGCTCTTTTTTTAATTTAGCTGGCAAACCGGCGGGGTGGGGTGGTGGGAAGCGAAATCCCAGGCGTTCCTAAGCGATTTCCTTTGCAAGTTCTAGCCCGGGCGAAGAAAACGCAAGCAGAGGATTGCAACCACTTGCCGGGTAGACCTGTGGCTGTTTCAGACGGCGAAGCTGCGCGCTCTGGCGCAGACGCTCAGGAAGGAACCGCCGCTGCCTTGGGGGGGGGTGTGCGCATGTCACTGCTGCTCCAACTGTTTATCCCCTTCGAGCATTAATGTATTTTATAAATGCGTAAAGGCCATACTGAGCAGAGTGGACTGGGCATTTGTGCCTTGACTCGACGAGACATTCTGATATAGAATTGGGCTGTAAATACAGGTAACACCTTGGGCCCTAAGAGCATCTTGCACAATGAAGCTTTTACTTGTTTTTCTAAGACCATCCGGGTGGGAGGAAGGGCTCCGTCTCTTCCAGCCGGTCGTCGGGTCCTAGTTAGGGAGAGGGGATCTGACTACAAGCCTTTGCAACAAGTCCGACTCAAAACCCGGCGGCTTTCTGGAACAACAGCGACTGTGCAGCTCGGGCGGCTTAAATTCCCCTCCTGGTCAGCGTTCTTACCCGGCTAGGGAAGCGGCGAGGCCGTTTGCCCACCCCTCGCAATCAGAGGCTCTCGGGGCCCCTCAAGCAACACCCGAGGACCCCTCCCATCTGCCGCGTCTGGGCTCCTCTTGCCTGCCAGGTTCGAAATTCTATTTTCTGACCGCTTTGCCACCCTGTAACGCGTAATTACAGTGAGCAGAATTCTTTGGAAACCCGAGTGCGTTTATTTCGGCTTCCTGTCGGCTGATAGGATGGTTTCTTTCCACCTTCTGGCCACGATCCGACGTTCTCCCGAGCAATCTTCCGAGAGGAGGAGGAGCTGAGCTGCATTTCAAAAGGGGCAGAGAATCGCCGCCCCCCCCCCCTCCTCCTCCTCCTCCAAGCACCAGATGGTTCCAAACCGAATTCATTCGGTTTAAGTGGGCTGATGGTGGGTCGCCATTCTGATACAGACTCTTTAAAGTTGATGGAAGGAAGGCGCCCTTGGCGGCTCGGGGAGGGAGCGAGAGAAAGGACGGAGCCGGCGGGGGCTCATGCATTTTAATCCAGTGAGGGCATTTTGCTGTTTGACATCTGATGCTAAATCAAGGGGGTCTAATCAAGTAGCCAAAGCGGGAGAGAGAGAGAAAAGGGTCTGTCTGCCCAAGGAGGTCTTCCTCTGTCTCCCGCCCCCCCCCCTCCACCTTTGTCAAGGAAATTAACCTCTGGGTATTGAAAGGGAACCGCGGCCAATCTGGAGCAGCAAGAGGCGCGTGCTGCTGGGGGCCCGCCGCGGGGGAAGGGAGGGAGGGGAGCGGGGCGCGCAAACTCCTAAGCGCTAGTAGCTAGTTCGGATCTTCGGGCGCTGCGAGGCCTTAGAAACAAGAAGTTTCTCCCGCCAGATTTTGCTCTTGGCCTGTAAAAAAACAACAACAACACAAAGCCGCAAACCGGGCGGCGCAATGGGGGAAAGAAGAGCGGGAGAGGGAGGAGAAGCACCGCGCGGTTTTCTACCCGCTTTACCGGCGCTGGCTCGGTCCGCTACAAGTCGCCCTTCGAGGGCCTTCATGGGAAGCGTTCGAGGCCCGGCGCGTTTGTCGGCAGTTTGGCGGGTCGAATCCCGAGTGCCGCGTAGCAGAGTGAGCGCCTGTTACTCGTCCCACCTTCTGCCAACCTAGCAGTTCAAAAGCACGTAAAAATGCAAGTAGAAAAATAGGGACCACTACGGTGGGAAGGTAACAGCGTTCCGTGCGCCTTTGGCGTCTAGTCATGCCGGCCACATGAGCACGGAGACGTCCTCGGACAGGCGCTGGCTCTTTGGCTTTGAAACGGAGATGAGCACCAGCCCCTAGAGTCGGAAACGACTAGCACGCAAGTGCGGGGGAACCTTTACCTTTACCTTTATGAAGTTAACCAGAACGCGGATTTGTTCGGGCCGGCTACGGCACTAGGCCGAAGAGAAAGGGACAAGAGTCGCCTAACCCGGCACTTCCCGCTTTGGGTGATTTCTTCTCTCCCCCATCTCTCTTTTATAGCAGGGGGGAAAGTATTGAATTCACTAGTTTATTAACATTCAGGATTGTAATCTGTAGTTTGGGTATGTACTCCATATATTTTCTCAACTACTCTGTAGTGACTCAGATACCTTTTCTCTTCCCCCCCCAACAACACACCCCACTAATATAATTGTAATTAGTCTCTTCATTCAGATATAGGGAACTTTTCAATTGCCAGGGCTAAATGCATTGGTAATTTGTCCCAATTAAATTTAATCCCTGTACTGTACTGTACAGTTGTCACTAAATTTTAGATGGATTTAAAATACAAAGCAGGTTATTTTAAATTTTAAGCAACTTGCTGGGGACACAAAAAATGTAAGAGGTTTTTAACACACACACAACACACAGTAAACTTATGTTATGCTTGGGAATTTTTTTTTGCCTTTTATCCAATGCCACATCAAAGTAAATGTGAACCCTCTTGGTTTAAGAACTTGCCCTTTCAAAAGGTATTTGGAAAGCACAGTCTAAATTTTGCAATGAGAAGGGAGGAAAAGGAGAAACATGGCAAGCACCACCTTTCAAATCAAGTGCAGAAGTGTGTGCAACTAGTCAGGGAGAAGAACCCAGTTTCTCTCATTTTTGCAAGCAAGCATCTTAGGATGCCTGGCAGCCCAAGGCCTCCCTCCACCTGCATCTAACTGAAAGTCTCTGCTCCTCTGAAACAAGGTAAACTCAGCTGGACTGTTGTTAAAAATTGTCTTTCCCCCCTTACTGTGTCAAAGCCCCACCCATTACATCAGAGAGTCAGGTGACCAACAGCCAATAGGGTCAGAGAGATGCTTATTGGCCATTTCAGACTAATAGGGCACGCCCTCTTCCCAGGTTCCTACTTGACCTTGCTAGCCACCATTCTTCTGATGTCTCCCTAGGGCAGGGGTAGGCAACCTCGGCTCTTTTATGACTCATGGACTTCAACTCCCAGAATTCCTGAGTCAGGAATTCTGGGAGTTGAAGTCCATGAGTCATAAAAGAGCCGAGGTTGCCTACCCCTGCTCTAGGGAATGGGATGCTGCAGCACATGAAACACAGCTACCTGTCTGGGCTTGAAGTAAAATAACAGTGAAATGGTATAACAGAATATTGTAACAGATTGAAATAGCATTAAACTGATGTGATAGTACCATACCTCCCCCCCCCACCTTTCCTTGCCTCCCAAACAGCCGAGAGGAATCCATTAGTAGACATCCATGCTGGTGACTGCTTTTCTTGCTGGATGGTGTTATACTGAAAAAGAGGGGCAGTAGATTCAGAGGTCTGAACCATCTCTCCTATGCTGCCCATGTAGAATAACCCTACTTAGCCACTAGTCAGAAGACTAGTAGTAGGAGCAGCAGGTGGATCAGCAGTGGGGACAATAATTTTTTCCCCTGCAGATTATAAAATAGGTGGAACAGCAACAACAGTGAGGAATGCCTCTAATGCAAGAAGCAGAGATTAGGGCTAGAGACGTTGGACTTCACAAATTATTTATTTATGGAGTGAAATTCTAATGGTTGGGTTTTAAGATACCAGAATCTTGAAGAGGATGAAAAATGGAGTTTCCTGTGACATTCCAGTCAAGCACAAAGCCCCCCCCCCCAAATATCTAAACAAAGAGTGATTCCTACTAATGATTTATGATGGGTCCCCAATCCCCAGTACATGGAATGGCACTGGTCCACGGCATTCTAGCAATTGGTCCGTGCAAACAAGCAAAGCCCCATCTGCAGGATGCAGCCAGCATATGAAACCACGCACTCTCCAGTCCATGAAAAAAACCTCTCTCCACAGAACCGGTCCCTGGTGCCCAAAAGGTTTGGGGGCCACTGATTTATGACATCTAGCTCATCCAACCATGCAATAATCCTGAAAATGGGCTTCAGAGTGCTACAGTGATGGAAAAATAATGCTAAATATGTTGTTAGTCACTAATGGGAAAAAGCATGGAGGATTTTCAGTGTCATGTATTGGAATGTAGATTCCATCAATTTATGCTAAAACATGAGAAGCACCAGGTTGAGCATATACATGATTAAAAAAGAATAGAATCCACCATAACTATATTCCAGTGAAAAATACTAACTTTTCTCTTTCTCCCATTAAAACTAAATGGGACTTTCTAAATCAATTTACCTGGAAATTAAGCCTTGTTTGGACTCAGCGAGCCTTAAATAAAACTGTGTATAGGATCGTACCATGAAGCTCTGAGCTTCGCTTGAATTGTGACTCAATCACTCTCTCATTAATGGAACATTTACAGTACATTGCAAACCAAGTGTTAAAAGAATTATTGGTTGGCTGGATTCACACATTACAATTGGCACTAAACCAGGTTAACTAACTGCAATAGTTGTGATTGTAACACATGCTATGTTCAAATAACTAAAATATAGCTTAATATGATACAGTAGTCTGGATCACTCAATATGCTTAAGACAATCAGCATTTCCTGCAATATATTGAACAACAAACTATCCAACACCATTTCAGCCTGATTTAGTGTGCTGTGTGAACCCAGATATTAAATGAGTCACTGGCAACTTTTAGCTAAATTGCTTTCTTATTATTCAAATGGAGATAGCAGGGTTAACCAGAAAAGACTAGTTTCAGTACTTGGGATCTGTAAAGCAGAAAATATTGTGTCTCTGAGTACATAAAAAGATTGGTGCCATCTGAAGGCTTTCCTTCAATCACCAAGGCACTCCATTGAAGGGGGTAGAGCAGACTAGATTCTTCTCTCCCATTTCTTACATGAATTTTCCCTTACTGACATCTTACTCATCATACCTACGCACAAACCATACTCCTTGTCAAAACAGATAGTGTATAGGAGTTCAATAAGTCTCCTAGGAAGCCATGTCTCCAAGCTTCTTTCCAGCATTATTGCCATTTTTAAGGCTTCTGGCTCTCATTATTTGTAGAAGTACCAGAAAATCAGACTGGCAGTATTTCATCCAAATGTTCAGCAAGACATAAATCTGATCTGTTATGCTTGCCTTCCAGCATTCTGGCCAACTGGCATTGCTAACTAATAGGAGTCAAAATATTATTTAATGCCATAAAGTCCTTTCCAATGCAGGAGGCTGTAAATGTTTAGGTTCTTGGCACTTTCTCTCAGTTTGCTCACTCTTGCTCTATCCTTCTTAGTGCATGCTCAGGATTTGCACCCTATAAACTCTAGCTAAGGGTCCCTGTGGTCTGATTGTGGTCCTATTGCAGCAGACTTTAGCCGTGTTTGTGGTACAAACATTAAAATGGAAAAATGGGACAGACCAGAATTCTCTACCGTATCACAAATATCTCTGCCACCTCCAGCATAATGACAACAAACAATGCATCATGTATTGCCTTTGATTCTTTCTTCACTTAAAATTGACATCAGCACCAGAATGTCCTGGCATCTCCTGTGTTGTCCTAGTACACTATTCCTATCTTGTTTCCAGCATCAGACTTCCATTTAAGTCAAGGGGAACATTTGTTCAATGGACAAAGATAAATCTACCTCTAAATGCTTATTATTCCCACTAGTCTTGCTTAGTATTTTCATACACTGTAAAATATAGTGCAAATCATTGTTAATTACTCCCATCTCTGGATTGCTCCTCACAGTCAAGTTAAACTGTTCTCCACCGATATGTGAGGATCAGAAAATTTGTTGGCATACATTTTGCTTCTTCCTGCTGCCAGACCACGTTGTCATAGTAATGAGGTTGGCAAGTGGTCTTGTCCTTCCTTACTCATTGTTGTAGCCCAAGCGATTGAAGGAGAGCGCGAATTCTCTAGCTTTGTTTCCCCTTCCATCCAGATCCACCTGCTGGATGGAAAGATATCCACCATTCTCCTTAATATGGGTTCAGGATGAGGAGAATTTAAAGCACATAAAAGAACAGAACTTTTCTGAAAAGTTGCCTAATAATGGAAGGTGGCAAAACGGAAAGGTGCACTCCAGACCCTCCTCACAACCCCTCTTAAGTGTCCATTGACTGCCACTTGGACTGTTATGTTTTAGTATAATTACAACGAATCTCAGAAATCGAGTGAGTCATTATCCCGTTAGTCACACTTAAATGTTTGTATCACATGTGCTGCAGAAAGAAAGAAACAAAAGCAAAGCAGCATCTACGTGTAGTGGGGAGCGGCCTTCCGACAGTTTTTCGGCTCGGGAAAGGAATCACGCAGTACAGACCGACGCGCAGAGCAGCACCTCGCTGAGTAAATTTGGAAAGCCGCCGGTTGCCCTCCCATTGATCCGAGCAGCCTTCCGCATCTTTTCTCTCCTCCTCCCTCTTCCCTGCTGTTCTCCGGCGGGGTAGTAGTCGTGCACCTTCCCTCGGCTTTGCAACCACCGCTCTTACTCCCTGCGCGGCGGAAACAATGGTGGCATTGCTGAGTACTGTTTGACCCGGGCCAAGCGGGGCCTCGGGAGAGAGGCCTTTGTGTTCACAGGAATTAGCGATTGTTGGGCCAGCCCGAGGGACACGCGAGAGACACGCGAACTCCTCCGCCCGCCTCCCCGGGCCCGGCTTTCGGCCTTTCTTTTCCTTTTAAGCTGCGCTCCCTCCCTCGCTTGTCAACCAACCACCCTCTTTGTTCGGCACTATTAGCATAAAGCTGCCACGGATCTCCCGTTTAAATAATTACGCCGTAAAGAAGGGGGTGGTGGGGGGGTGGGATATGAAAGAACGAAAACAAGAAAAAACAAAAACCCACGGAACGGAGGGAGGGAAGGAGGGAGAGATCTCCTATTTTCTCTTGTTCCGTTTTCACGTCCGCCCATTGAATAACGCAGGGGTCTTCAAACTTGGCCCTTTTATGACTTGTGGACTTCAACTCCCAGAATTCCTCAGCCAGCAAAGCTGGCTGAGGAATTCTGGGAGTTGAAGTCCACAAGTCATAAAAGGGCCAAGTTTGAAGACCCCTGGAATAACGGGACCAGCTTGGGTCCCAACCGCAATTTTAAGCGAACCTGTGAAGACGCAGCCAGCCCTTCGTTCGGTTGTTCTGGTGACAAATGAGGTTGAAACCGTCCCCTCCCTCTCCTCCCCCCCCGGAAAGGCCAGTGGAGCCAAGCGTCCTGAAAGGAGAGGAAACGGCCCATTTTGGCCTCGGGGAAAATACGTCTGGCCATTATTTCCCGCCTCAACGAAGCCGGGGGCCAAAGACTTTCCCCGGCTAAGCGGAGCCTGATTTTAACGTCGCCCTTTTCGGCCTGAAGAAAGTATTTCGAGAAAGCTGCAAAAAAAACAACACAAAACCATCGCCCAGGAGGAACGCGGGGAGGGGGCCGGCCGGTGTCGCCGGCGGAGTTGCAGCTCAAAGCCACCTCGGCGCTAACTTTCGAGCGAAGCTGCTTAGAGAGACCAGACAGTCGCAGGCCATGGCAGCGGAAAGGTCAGGCGCCAGCTGCCCGCCCCCCGCGGCAGGAGGTGCACAGCGAGGCTTTTTGGGCGCCCCTCCCGTATCTCTGGCCCTCCACTTCGGGGGGCTCTTTGTCCTTTGCTCGGGGGCGGCGTGTGCGGGAGCGCGGTGCGTCAAGGGCGCGCGTTTCATTTGTCCGGCGCAAATGTGTTTGCTCAGCGATGTGTGCCTTCCCTGCCTACTCTCTCCTTAATGAGAGAGGCCGTCGCTTCGTGTTTATTAGCATACAGCTGCGGTCCCTCCTCCTCCTCCTCCTCCCCCTCCCCCCCTTAGGGGCGAAGCACACTTTATCCGGCCTTATCATCTCTTTCCTCAACTAGAACAATCAACAGCTTCTCACACATGACTGAGCCCACTCCTAGCTCTGGCCTCAACCCCCTCCTTTTTTTTTGCTTCTGTTTTGCCTCTCCCCCCCCCCCTCCTCAAGTTGGAAAATAATATGTACGCACGTTTTACACCTTCTCCCCGATCTTTCCTTCTTAACTTGCTGAGAAGGACTTAGGTATAAAACCCCTTCCAAGCACGTCAGGTGCCAATTCTGTGCCGGAGTTGGAGAAAATTCAGCGTTGGAAATTCACAGTTTGGAGGAGATTGGCTGAGTTTGTGACCTGTGACCTCTTTGCAGAAAAGAGGCATTTTGCTTCACATATCCCCTTGCAATCCCAATCTACAGGGAATCACCCTAAGGCTGGGCAGGGCTCACTTTAGATTCTGGCCTTGTGTTGTTAGTTGCGAAGTCTGTCCAACCCATCGCAACCCCATGGACAACGTTCCTCCAGGCCTTCCTGTCCTCTACCATCTTCTGGCCTTGTAGGACCTGGCAAACATAACAGCCAAGTTCAATCCACTGCACTACTCCAGTTGGGAAAGTTGGGAAATGGGCTTTTCTTAGAAAACACAGATTGCTGGGCCTTTTTCCACCTTGCTGTTCAGTACGCATACAATAACACAAGCTCTGGCAACTTGGTTTTTAATTCCTCCTTGTACTCATGATTGTTCTTAATTTTGCAGTGAGCTTATCAATAAGATAGGCTTAAGTCACCCTTAGCTGTGTTAGTGTTAGTGCTCCCATTCTGGCACTGTCCACAGGCAGCTTGAAGATGCACAACCTTCACTGATCTCCTTAGATGGACATCTGGGTATTGTGCTGACTTGAAACAAACCAAAATTGAAATCAGCAATGAAAACAGCAAATTACATACCAAAATGGTTTCTAATGATTCAGGAATACAGTGAAAAAAATGAATATTAAAATATAGAACCTTTAAATAAAACTCTATGTGAAATTAAGTTCAGATAAAATATTTTCTAACAGTCAGTCCATGGATGGTTATTCTGTGAAATATGCTAGATGCAGCAATAACTACAAATTTGCTTATCTTTGCAAAATTAATAGAATAATTTATAGGGATTAGACTGTTAATAGACACTTGTAACAATAGCTATATCATAATCATAATAGTGAGGTTGGAAGGGACCTTGGAGGTCATCCAGTCCAACCCCTGCTCAGGCAGGAAACCCTATACCATTTCAGACAAATGGCTGTCCAGTCTTCTTAAAAACTTCCAGTGTTGGAGCATTCACAGCTTCTGGAGGCAGGTTGTTCCACTGGTTAATTGTTCTGTCAGGAAGTTCTCCTTAGCTCTAGGTTGCTTCTCTCCTTGATTAGTTTCCATCCGTTGCTTCTTGTCCTGCCTTTGGGCGCTTTGGAGAATAGCTTGACTCCTTCGTTGTGGCAGCCGCTGAGATATTGGAACACTGCTATCATGTCACCCATAGTCCTTCATTAAACTAGACATACCCAATTCCAGCAGCCGTTCCTTATATGTTTTAGCCTCCAGTCCCCTAATCATCTTTGTTGCTCTTTTCTGTACTCTTTCCAGAGTCTCAACATCTTTTTTACATCATGGTGACCAAAACTGGATGCAGTATTCCAAGTGTGGCCTTACCAAGGCATTGTAAAGTGGTATTAATACTTCACGTGATCTTGATTCTATGCCTCTGTTAATGCAGCCTAGCACTGTGTTGGCTTTTTTGGCAGCTGCAGCACACTGCTGGCTCATATTTAAGTGATTGTCCACTAGGACTCCGAGATCCCTCTCACTACTATTGAGCAAGGTACCCCCTATGCTATATCTGTACATTTGGTTTTTCTTGCCTAAATGTAGAACCTTACTTTTTTCACCATTGAATTTCATTTTGTTAGATAGCGCCCAGCGTTCAAGTCTGTCCAGATCCTCCTGTATCTTAAGCCTGTTTTCTGGAGTGTTGGCTATTCCTGCCAGCTTGGTGTCGTCTGCAAATTTGATGAGTTCCCCATCTATCCCCTCATCCAAATCGTTGATGAAGATGTTGAAGAGCACTGGGCCCAGCACAGAGCCCTGGGGCACCTCACTACACACTTCCCTTCATGTAGATGCGGTTCCATTGAGGACCACACGCTGAGTACGGCCTGTCAGGCAACTACGAATCCATCTGGTGATGATGCTGTCTAACCCACATTTTTCTATCTTATCAAGTAGTAGTTTGTGATCTACTTTATCAAATGCCTTACTGAAGTCCACGTAAATTATATCCACAGCCTCTGATCCACTAATTTTGTCACTTGATCAAAGAATGCAATAAGATTTGTCTGGCATGATCTGTTTTTGACAAAGCCATGTTGGCTTCTCAGTAGATATTGTTTTGAAGATTGATTGGGAAGGTGTGTTTATGATTCTCTTGTGGACATCTGGTCTGATATGTGATAATGGAATGGCAAACTAAAAAGGATGAAGCTTTGATCCACCACAATTCTTTTGTGAAGATCTTCATTTAAGATTGATTAAATCAAGAGATCATGAGCACAGGTGACATTTTTTAAAAGGGCCATGTGAAAGATCATCATTGCTGATAAAATAATGGATAGGGATATGGTCAACCTCTAAAAGTGAAGAATGCTTCCACTATATACCTTTATCACAGTCTGGTTTGGAAGCATCACTGTTTCAGACAGGAAGGTGTTGCCGAGAGTGGTGAGGATGGTTGAAAAGATCATTGGCAGTTCCCTCCCTCCCATCCAGGACATAGCACAGAAGTGTTGTTTGAACAAGGTCTGTAAGATTATCTGGGACACTACTCATCCTCTTCACAACCTGTTTTCCTTGTTACCTTCTGGGAGGAGGCTTCGTGGTATCCGTAGCAGAACATCCAGATTCAACCATAGTTTCATTCCATACAGCATTAACCTTGTGAACTCTCAGGCTTCCTCCTTCCATTATATATTCAAGATGGACAGTATTTAATATTTATTTGTTCTGTATATGTAGGGGTGTGGGTCTATACATGCAATAAAGATTATCTTATAGGTTAAGGCAGTGTTTTTCAACCGCTGTTCCGCGGCACACTAGTGTGCCGCGAGCTGTTGCCTGGTGTGCCGTGGGAATTTTTTTTTTTTACCTCCCTCCGGAGAAGATGGCCGTGGCCCGCGGCTGAGCTAGACGGGAGGGTGAGTTCTGGCTGGCTGAGCCCTGAGGAGGCTGTTGCCTGTTGCACGGCCTCGGCTGGGCACCGGGAGTTCCCGGTGCCGTAACAACTTGCAGAGGCCGCGGGAGATGTTGGTGTGCCGGTCCGGGTCCGCCGGGCCTGACCCGCGGCGGCGGCAACGTTTCTGAGGCCGCCGAAGATGAGTCGGGCGGCGGGGAACCTGGACCTAAAGTGGCCGGGCCGTTCCGAGCGACGGGGCGCCTGGGGCCTGCGGCGGAGTGCCTGGGAACGCCTTCTGAGCCCGTTCGGCATTTTTACCGAACGGGCTGAGCTAGACGGGAGGGTGAGTTCTGGCTGGCTGAGCCCTGAGGAGGCTGTTGCCTGTTGCACGGCCTCGGCTGGGCACCGGGAGTTCCCGGTGCCGTAACAACTTGCAGAGGCCGCGGGAGATGTTGGTGTGCCGGTCCGGGTCCGCCGGGCCTGACCCGCGGCGGCGGCAACGTTTCTGAGGCCGCCGAAATGAGTCGGGCGGCGGGGAACCTGGACCTAAAGTGGCCGGGCCGTTCCGAGCGACGAGGCGCCTGGGGCCTGCGACGGAGTGCCTGGGAACGCCTTCTGAGCCCGTTCGGCATTTTTACTGGGCGCCAAGGCGCCGGGACCCATGGCAGCTGGAATGCTTCAATGTGAAAGAGAGAGAGAGAGGAAGGGAGGAAGGAAGGAAGGAAAAAAAGCAGGAAGAAAAATTAAAAAGAAATGCAAGTAGCTTCCAGTTTCCACAACAAGTAGAAAGCAAGAAATTGAGAGAGGGAGGGAAAGAAAGTGGGAGAGAGAAAGGCAGGAAAGAAAGGAAGAAAGAAAGAAAGAAAGAAAGAGAAAAGAAAGAGAAAGAAAGAAAGAGAAAAAGAAAGAAGGAAAGAAAGAAAGAAAGAGAAAGAAAAATAAATGAAGGAGAAAAATGCAGAAAGAAAAATTAAAAAGAAATGCAAGTAGCTTCCAATTTCCACAACAAGTAGAAAGCAAGAAATTGAGAGAGGGAGGGAAAGAAAGTGGGAGAGAGAAAGGAAGGAAGGAAGATAAAGAAAGAAAAGAGAGGGAAGGAAGGAAGGAAGAAAGAAAGGACCTTGGAGGTCATCTAGTCCAACCCCTTGAGAACACAGGCCATCCTCAACTTACGACCGTTCGTGTAGCGACCGTGGGGAGGCCCAACGGTGCGGAAAACGGTGGAGTGCCTCGTGATTTTTTTCATGAAACAAGTGTGCCTTTGCCCAAAAAAGGTTGAAAAACACTGGGTTAAGGGACATTATTCAAGGGAAGATCTCTTTGTAGCCTCTGTGGAGTTTAGTTCCCTTTATGGAAGTCTAACAGACTGAAGTACAAATGTGTGATTACTTTGCATATAATGACAAGTGCCTAAGTGCCACCCATAGACATAAGGATCAGATAGGCAAAGAGGGTCATATAGAGAAAAAGAGTGGCAGGCTAGTTTGTAAGATGACATTGAATAGGTCAATAAAAGGTCTAACTCTTAGTTTTTGTTTTGCATGTTTTGTAGCCAAGCAGTTTATAGTTCATTTGGCGAGCTTTAATGGATTGTGCAAATCCAAAATGTAGGAATAATTTAATGACCAATGAAGCTTAATGCAGAAATCCAGCCAGCGAAGAGCACATACATTCAGAAAGACAAACTTATAGACTGGGATCCTTGGGGAAGGGTTAAAAAAAAACCTAAAATCTTCCTTCAAGATTCATGTACAGTATAGCCTACATCACGGGTCAGCAACCCGCGGCTCCGGAGCCGCATGCGGCTCTTTGAGCCGTCTCCTGCGGCTCCCAGCCGCCCGGTGCGCGCGCACCTCTTCAAATGGGCAGTGGTGCGCGCGCACCTCTCCAAATGGAGAGTGGCACCGCCCGTTCTGAGAGGTGTGCGTGCACCTTTCCGAAGGGCGGAGGTGCGTGCGCACTCTGCAAACCGCCGCCATCCCGTCCGGAGACCTGCCGCGTTCGTCAAACATTGACGAACACGGCAGCTGTGCAAACGGGATGGCGGCGGTTTGGAGAGTGCGCGCGCACATCTCCCAAGCCGCCACCGTCCGGAGACCTGCCGACGTTTGGGGAGGTTTGGGGAGGTGCGCGCGCACCTACGGTCGTTCGGAGAGGTGTGCGCGCACCTCTCGGAATGGGCAGCGGCGCCGCTCTTTGAGAAAGCTGCCGCGGCACGTTTGCAGGCTGCCGAAAGCGGCAGCTTTGCAGACGGGCCGTCGCCGTCGCGCAACCAGGAACCGGTTCCATCACACATTAAAAAAAATGGCAACCGCGCACGTCCGCGCATGCGCAAGAAAAAAGCGTTTTGCGCATGCACGTGCATGAACGCACGCACGAGGCTCCCACTTTTTTTTATGTGTGATGGAACCGGTTCCCAGTGGCTCTTTTCCTTTTTCAGGTTGCCGACCCCTGGCCTACATCAATAGAGTTTCAGCATTTCTGTAGAGCCAGTTTCTTGATAGGGTCTAACTTCAGTCTTGAAAATCTGACTCTGTTTTTCCTTCACTCCTTCTATATTATATATTCCGGTAATTAAGGTGGAGTCATTTAAAGATTCTAGGGTTAATGTGCTTTTGTAATTGTCCCCTTATAACTCTTTCAAGATCATCTCTTTGGCTTTCCAATAATTATTCTGTACTATTGTTTATTTATATCATTATTTTTCAACCTTAGCAGTTTTATGATGTATAGACTTCAACTCCCAGAGGTTCCTAGCTAGCATGCTGGCTGGGAAATTCTGGGAGTTGAAGTCCACACATTGTAAAGTTGCCAAGGTTGAGAAATAATTATTTATATTGTTGTTGTTAGTGTCTATCCTGCATGTTTTTGCATTATGCTTGCCTATTTCTTATAACAAAGCTTTATCAATGCTTTGATTTTGTTTGATGTGATGAAGGGTTTTTTAAAATCATTTTCTTGCAGACTGACCCTGACCCTAATTTGGAATGAGTGGAAGTGATTTGCTCAAGGTCACCCGGCTGGCTTTCATACCTACAGGAGGACTAGAGCAGGGGTGTCAAACTGCCGGTCCGCGGGCCGGTTTCATCATACTAAAGCCGCGCCCACCCCATTGCCAGCAATGCAAAAAGAGTCGCGATATGTTGCGACATGTCACGTGATGTGGCAAGTTTGACACCCTTGGACTAGAGCCTGGGCCTCCATGGTCTTAGTTCAGAACCTTAACCATTGCACCACACTGACTCACTTTTACTTATTATATTTAATAGTTCTATTGTTTAAAGCCTTCTCCCATTGAAAATAGCATGTGTATGCATGCGATGTAAAGAGTAAACTTTAACTCCTCAGTTGATGTTTAGTAGGAGAGGATTGCTTCCTACTAAGGAATTCTAACTTCCCACAATTAAATTTAATTGGGATGCTTATTTCTTCTCATCAGTCAGCCATACCCTTCTGAGATTTGAACCTGGGCCGACTGCGTCACCAAGACACCCTCAATCTTACACGGGAAAAGACCCGAATACACCCAAGACCTGCATGCCTGTACCCGTGAAAATCTACAAAAACCTATATATACTGTGTGTGTGTGTGTGTATATATATATATTGATTGCTCAAAAAATAAAGGGAACACTTAAACAACACAATGTACTGTATTTAATAGTAGGATGTCTTATCTTGTGTTCCCTTTATTTTATATATATATATGTGTGTGTGTGTGTGTGTGTGTGTGTGTGTATATATATATGTGTATGTATGTGTGTGTGTGTGTATATATATATATATATATATATATATATATATATATATATATATATATATATATATATACACACACACACACATATATATATATATATATATATATATATATATATATATATATATATATATATATATATATATATATATATATATATATATATATATATATATATATGTATATATATATATGTATATGTATATGTCAAATGTTAACTATTTAGATTACCTTGCTAGGCCCCAAACATGGGGCAAATCTTTATTTCCTGTTTTCAGCCTTATCTCAAAGGCCATCGAACAGGCTGTAGTCACACCGGACAGTTCATATATTTTGTGTAAATTACTAACAAAGAATTAAGGGAGACTGAAATGCATTTCTGACTCATTAGTCTTCTTTGGGGCCTAGCAAGGTAATCTAAATAGTTAACATTTGACACATATCTCCCCTTGCAAAAAAAGCTAACAGAGCGAGAGAGAACCTGTGGCTCAAGAGGTAAATACACTGCCTAATATGCAATCAGCCCAGGTTCGAATCTCAGAAGGGTATGGCTGACTGATGAAGACTAATGAGTCAGAAATGCATTTCAGTCTCCCTTAATTCTTTGTTAGTAATTTACACACACACACACACACACACACACATATATATATGTATGTATGTATGTATGTATATATATATATATATATATATATATATATATATATATATATATATATATATATATATATATATATATATATATATATATATATATATATATATATATATATATATATATAAAGTGTTTGTCTGTGTGTGTGTGTGTCTGTGTCTGTGTATAATTTTGAGCACTTAAGCCCATTGACTTCAATCACTTTTTCAGTGAGTAAC
The DNA here is from genome assembly GCF_964194415.1 of Vipera berus. NCBI lineage: Eukaryota > Metazoa > Chordata > Lepidosauria > Squamata > Viperidae > Vipera > Vipera berus. The sequence continues at coordinate 123,219,379 of NC_138204.1, read as the reverse complement.
CAAATAGGAGTGTTCACTTTTCATGGCATAGTGTGAATCAGCGCCCCAAAATTACAAGGTATCTTTCTCATTAGCAGCCATCCTTTGGAATTAGTATATAATTTTCAAGGGTGGAAGTCAAATTTGTGTTTTTTTTCTTTTCCCCACTTTTTTTCTTTTTCTTGCTTTTATTTATATTTTTATACTTTATGTTGCAATAAAATTCTAATGAAACTATTTTTTTAAAAAAAAAGAACTGATACATACCGTAATTTTGATGAAGACAGATTTAGGTGGAAATTCAGAATTCAAATTTTTGTTGAGTTTTCTACAATGTTTTGATGTAACAGTTGGGTACTGGCATCTGAGTATTAATTCAAGGAAAGTTATCCATGGGCTTTTAGACCAATTTACTTAGCTCCGTAGGTATTTTTTATTTGTGATTTTAAAAATTTTAAAATTTTAACTATTATTTTAATAGTTTTGACTTGTTTCATTTTTAAATGTATTGTACACTACTTTGTAATGTCGCTGATATGGCAAGCACAGAGAAATTGTTTCAATCAAACAAATGAATTGTGCCCAATTTGTTAAACTGTGTGCGCAACCTTTTTTGCTTCTCTAAAGCTTTCTGTGTACTTCTGTTTTAGTGCTAAAATGAAACAATACACACCTTTTCACATTACATGATACAACCTCAAATAATCCTATTCCTCATAGCCCCACCGATGCCTAGTCCCAATATGATATGTATAAGATTATCCTTTCTGACTGAATAGAACAGCAGTTATTGGAAAAATGCCTGCAGATCATTTGATGGACCTTGTGTTATAATCTCCACCTTCCATCGTTGACCGTCTCTTCATACTACTATCCCGTCTCTTTTAAAAGATTTTTTGTTTAGGCCAGAATTGTTGATAAACTCTTGAGTTCTGCACCTGACTATACCAATTCATTTTCATCATTTGGTGTAAATAGAAATGTATCTATCAGTTGGTATACATTTTATTCACTTCATTTTCTTTAGATTGGTGATTTTCCCTTCCTATTGGCTGAAACAGTCCACTGCTTTCTGCAGCTAATCTGCCATTGGTCAGAGCTTCTGAGCTGCCCCTTGAAAGAGAGTTAACCCTGCAGCTGCCAGGTCACTAACCAGTATATTAGAAAACTGACCTTTCTCCTACTACAATGTACCTTCTGTCCAGGAAGACAGAGAGATACAAAGTTCGCATTTTGAATGAACAATTAAAAAAGCTAAAATGCAATATGCAAATCTCACTGGCCATCTGTCAGGTTCTGCTTGGGAGGGAGTCCTCAGCACTGCCCAGGAGGCTACAGGATTTAAAAGCAGCAACATTTAGAAGCAGAGTCAGGTTGATGAAATGACGTACTTTATTTTACTTTATCGTTGAGTCTGTAGCGCTGAGACATACCTTATTATTGAAGTTGTTGGCCTCAGATCAGATAAATAGAACTTTAGTTGATTCTCTTGTCTTAATATGTCTGCACGTGTGGTTATATACCCTTGTCTAAGAGGATGGTTTGCTTGTTTTGTTTTTATTTTTAATTATTTAACATGTACAAATAGCATATACTTAAATGGCAAGCTCTATCTTATTCACTGGCTAATCATAAAACGTTAGAGCTTATTTACACATCAGTTCTAAACACTTTGCTGAATTGTGCGTTCACTGCAAGAATAGTCATATTGAGTCATTCATACCTACACTATTCCTGGCCAGGCAAACATTGGTAGATGATAATTATTATAATTCAGATAATTGAGAATGCTTTTTTGTACCATGTCATAGCATATACTTTGTTTAAAGGCTTCTTTGAGATAGGTCTTTGGTCTTTCAAGTAATGAAATTTCACCTTCTACTATTTGGCGGACAAGCTCTTGCATCGAAGGTGCCTCTTCTTCCTATAAGCAAGAAGTGAGAAAAGTAAATGTCTAAAGATAAATCATTAGCTTGACTGAAGTGCTCGGGGCGGCATCGCCATCTTCTATCAGCCTAGTATGAGTAATGCAGAAGAATTTCAAAATAACCCACAAATAAATAAATTTAGCACACATCAGTAAAACGCGGCACCAAAAAGAGAATTTCTAATCTAAAACCAAACTCAACCTGGGATTTATTGCTTTGTCTCTTTAGCCAGAGGCTCTCTCGTAAGCCTCTCTTTCACCTTCACTTATTCCCAAAGCCCTGACAACAAATTCAGAGAAGCAGCTGTTCACCACATTCCCTGGAACGCAGGCAGACATCCCGGTTGATCCTCAAAGTGCTGCCTAGCACATGCCGTGTTCATTTCAATAGAATCGGTGCTGACAGAACACTTTTATTACTCAGATTTAGGGAAGCCTGACACTAGTGAAAGGGCAGAGTTTATCGCACAAGTGTGCGATAAACCATGTGAGGATAATTTGTCATTAATCTATAATGAGAAAGGAAAATGTACATACGCTACATTGTTATTACTATTTTTCCCTCCCCATTTTTCTTTCTCAATCCTTTATCGGTTATATCATCTTTCAACCCCAGAAGGTTTACTTTTAAGATAATTTGTAAAGCACCATTAATGCACCCTGTACTATATAAATTACAACAAAAACCAGTGTTTTCTGTTCCAAATCATATTAATAGGACATACTGGAATTATATATTTGTATACATATAGCATTGTTTAATGCCCAGATGTGCTTGCTTTCTTCAAAAGAACCATTTGAATTACAACTGAAAAAGAAATAAGACGTATCACTGTATTGAAATACATATGATTCACACTAACTACACACTTCCGTAAAACATCCAACGTACTGACAACTTATTGCATCACTGATCAAGATAGAAAAGGAATTTGATCCACAGAAACTAATGCAATTAACACTGACAGAATTTCACCTTATGTTTGACAGTGGGCTCACAATGCTTTATTCACCATTAATATATGTTAAAATCCTCCAGGCTATCTGGTACTGGGGCTCAAAAATTACTCAAATTATTGATTTGGGTCTGTTTGACAAGTATTCATATTGTCTCTAAGCTGTGGAAATAAGAGGAGATGAGATTCAGCAATACAACTTTGTTGGCATAAGTTGCATTTTGCCTCATCTTGGATGGTGCAGTATTTTGGTACAACAGCAAATCAGGCTGAATCTCATGATGATGAAAATGACAACGATGATGATGATAATTGTATAGTAGTATACAGACTAAGGAAAACTAAGGAAACAGGAATGCACTGGGCTTAATGGGAGTATTAAGAATATAAAAATTAAACACAAAGGGATTTAATATTAGCTGGAAAATCACAGAAGGAGAAAAATTGGAGTTCTCAAGTACAAAGAGTAAGGAGAAAAAAAATGAAATACCCAGTAACCATACGTTAAGAACAATAGACCGTACTGAACAGTATAGAAATGACTGAGAACATAGTGACATAGAAAATAGTTTCTCAGAAAATAAAACATGTACTTACGAAAGATTAAGAGATCAAAATTATATATATTTAATATGTTTGTATATTTATATCCACCTTTCTAAAAGACTTGCTAATAAAGTAAAACATTAAATAAAGTAATAGCAGAAAAGCAAAGATTGCAATAATATAGCCCAAGGTAAAGTGCATTATAATAATTCAGGTGAGCTGTAATAAAGGTATCTCACGAAATTGCATTCTGCGAAAATGGATTAAGTTGCTGCATTCTTAGTTGCTAATACCAAAGTATCAAGAGTAAAGACAATATCCAGGAAAATCCCAGGTGAGACAATATCCAGGAAAATCCCAGGTGTTAAAAAAGTAAGGCTAACAGACAAAGTATGAATACGTTAAGGCCAGATATTCCAGATAATTTTCAATCCATTTTACATTAAAGGTAGCATCTTTTCCAGACAAATGAAGCAGACTGTAGGCTGAATTATGAGTAAAATATTTGGAGAAAAGCCCATAAAACAATTGAAAAATACATATTTTGCATTCAAAAAGGTTTAAGAGTTAATCCTGACAACTCCAATTAAATAAACTCAGTAAGACCAAGTAACCATACTGATTTTGTCTGGATGCCTTTTGTTCTTCCTTCTCTCTATTATTTTTTGGGGTCCTTTAGTATTTCATTTTTCAGATTCCCATGCATCCTGAACTGCTTTTCTTTCTAGGATTTCCATCCATGGAATACAGTTAGTCCTCAACTTACAGCAGTTTGTTTAGTGACCATTCAAAGTTACAACAGCACTGAAAAATGTGACTTATGACCGTTTTTCATAGTTATGACCTTTGCAGCATCTCCATGATTACGTGATCAAAATTCAGATACTTGGCAAGTGGTTCATATTTATGACTGTTGCTGTGTCCCAGGATCAAGTGATTACCTTTTGTGACCTTCTGACAAACAAAGTCAATGGGGAAGCCAGATTCACTTAATAACTAGGTTACTAACTTATCAACTGCCATGATACGCTGGGGCAAGAAAAATCATAAAATGGGGCAAAACTCACTTAATAAATGTCTCGCTTAACAACAGAAATTTTGGGCTCAATTGTGGTCGTAAGTCAAGGACTACCTGTACTTCCCAATCTCTCTCTTAGTTTGTTGAAGTCATCTCTCTTAAAGTCTAAGAGTCTGTTGTTCAGTCACCTGGTACTGCATTATAGTGAATTCTAGTATGACATGGTCACTTTCTCCCAAACTTCTTACAACTTCCTCTCCTTCAATCATCTCACCCCAGTTAGTTAGGATTAAGTCCAATATAGCTAACCCTCTAGTTCCCACTCCACCTTTTGAGTGACAAGTTGTCAACTAGGCACATCAGAAACCTGTTTGATCTCCCACTCACTGCAGAGTTTGTTTCCCACGATGTCAGGGTAGTTAAAAGCCCCACATTAGTGGTGTGTTTCCTGAGTACCTTGGATAATTGATTAGCAGAAAGTTCTGCTTGGTATTACACACTTATGGCAATGTCATTTATTTTTCCTCCAGTATTCACCCAAATGCTTTCAAGAAGGCTTTCATCCCTAATATTGTGTATTTCTGTAAAGGTGTAGTAATTCTTTACATACAATGCAATTCCTCCCCCTCCCTTTTTGAGTTAATTCTGTCTCTTTTAAACAATTTATATCTTTCTAGTAGCATGTTCCAGTCATGGGTGCCATCCCACCAAGTCAGTAATAGCAATAATATTGTATCTGCCTTGATGTATTAGAACTTCAAGTTGTCCTTGTTTGATACCCAAATTCTGAGCATTAGTGTAAAGACATCTAAGCTCATTATGGCTGACCTTGCATTTGCATCCTATGTCTCCTGTTTTATACACGGATGCAGTATTGCAAGTGTGGTTTTACGAAGGCTTTATAAAGCGGTACTAATACTTCACATGATTTTGATTCTATGCCTCTATTTATACAACCAAAGGTTGTATTAGCTTTTTGGGCTGCTGCCACACATTGCTGGCTCATATTTAAGTGATCATCCACTAGGACTCCAGGGTCCCACTCACAGTTACTATTTTTGAGCCAGGTTTCGCCTAATCTATTCTTGTACCTTTGGTTTTTCCTGCCTACATGTAAAACCTTGCTTTTCTCTACATTAAATTTCATGTTGTTGGATAGGGCCCATTGTTCAAGTCTGTTAAGATCTTTTTGGATCCTGAGCTGGGCTGTTGGCTATTGCTGCCAGCTTAGTGTCATCTGCAAATTTGATGAGTTTCCCCTTCTATTCTTCATCTAAATCATTTATGAAGATATTGAAGAATACTGGGTTTAAATTAATGGTTAATTGCAAGTTAATTGTAATAGTTATATAACACTTTCTGGGAGTTGGGTACCAACACAATTGATTACATCATTATTTCAATCCAATGAGTTTAACTTACTGGACTTATTTTAGATGATAATGAACAGACCAGATGGTGGTCACCTTCTGTTGACCCTGGATTTATAGTTTCCTCAAAACTGCATACATCTTGACAAATTTCACCATACTGATTCAGAAGGGATGTATTGCAATGAGGACTAAATGAATTAATAGGTTGAATAAAAATTGTGCATTTACACCAGATACAACCAATTTCTTTTAAACTACTGTAATGAATGAGAGACCATTAATTTAGTAAAATTTAAAATTTTGACTTGAAGTCTGCAGAGCCACCTGCTGGAAGACAGAATAAAGAGTTCACATCCCAGACAACCAAGATCTAAACCTTGGTTTAATCTAGAATATGTACATGTTTAAAAATAACTTATTAGCTCCCGTCCCCCACTTTGGAAGAACTGAGATCAGAACTTTGTCTTATACTATAAAACTGATAGACATTTGATTCAAAATCAGTAGAAAAAAAGAACTTATTAATGGAATCTTTAATTTACTTGCAGAATTTTTTGTCTCCAAATGTAGAGGTCATTCCATTATAGCCAAACTACCCAATACAACACAGATTTATTAATCTTTATCCAAATTTCTATTGCTGTTTTAGCTAAAAATGATCAGCATGGAAATCCCTTTCCCCCCAAAAAAGTATGACAGAGATGCTGTTATATATATATATATATACACATATATATATATACATATGTGTCAAATACTTGTTAACTATTTAGATTACCTTGCTAGGCCCCAAACATGGGACAAATCTTTATTTCCTGTTTCAGCCTATCTTGAAGGCCATCGAACAGGCAGTAGTCACACCGGTGACAGCTCATATATTTGTGTAAATTACTAACAAAGAATTAAGGGAGACTGAAATGCATTTCAAACTTATTAGTTTTCATCAGTCAGCCATACCCTTCTGAGATTCAATCAGCCCAGGTTCGAATCTCAGAAGGGTATGGCTGACTGATGAAAACTAATAAGTTTGAAATGCATTTCAGTCTCCCTTAATTCTTTGTTAGTAATTTACACACACACACACACACACACACACACACACACACACACACACACACATATATATACATATACATATACATATACATACACACACACACACACACACACACACACATATATATATATATTAGATAACATCTGTGTACTTTGAACTAGGGCTGCAGTACACATGGATTTATTCAGAGTTATTACGGTAGTCATGAAGGCTACCAGGAGCTTTCAGATTCAGAAACTTCACAGATATTTTGAAATTAGGACTTTGGAGAGTGGTCCAGATATTGGGTTTTTTTATCTCAATGTTTTTCTATTGCCTCTTTTTAAAAAATCATGTTTAAATAAAGAAGACAAAAACCGAATTATTATTATTATTTATTTCTCTTACATCTGGAACACCCATTTTCTAAACCTCATTCTACTATTCCTGTGTTGATGCAAAAGATAGATGCCTTTAGCAAAATAACAGATTACTCTATTAATTGGTCCAAATCGGAATTGATGCCAATGAGTTAAAGTACACATCCATTTAAGGAATATCAATTCTGCATTTTTACCATCTCCATTAATTATCTTGGTATGTGTATACCAAAGAACATAACTCAGTTACTAACATGTAATATAAATAAAATATATAAAGAGATTTCTTTAGAAATTGATTGACAGAAGTAATTATCTTCTGGGGAAAGGTGAATGCTGCTAAAATGAATATTATTCTCAGATTAATTTATATTCTGATAGAAATTCCAGTTTACCTGGAAAACACTTTCAGAAATTAAAATTTCTGCTTAGAAAATTTTTATGGATTTTTCAAATCAGAAAATATCTTTACAGAAAATGCAGTTACCAGTTAATGGGGGAGGGTTCAGCTTTCCACATCTGGAACTATATCATCATTCTTACCTATTGTCAAGTATTAAATATTGGAAGTCAATAATCATGTTAATTTTCCAATTGGGACAACTTTAGAACACACATATATAACACCTGTGGTTGGATCGATAATATTAGCATCTAAATATACTAAAACTCTAGAATCTCTGAAAACAATAATGTCAATTAGAAAGCTATGAATGTGCAATAAAAATATATTTGACTCTTTTTCTCATGTCAATTTGACTTTATGGGAAAACCCAACTTCAAAAATTAGGAAAAAGATGGTGGTTTAGAAAAATTGAATAGAAAATGTGATATTGTCTTTAAATCAACTGACAGATGTTGAAGATGAATTTTGAAGATAATCTGTATTACAAGACAAATATCATCTATCAGATATTACCCAATGGCAATATTTACAATTACATTTGTAACATTGTTTGGACCAGTAGCATTTTAGCTTCTGGGACATTAGAACAACTGTTAAATCCTTTAGAACTAAAATACCTATTACCGTAGTTTATATATATATATATTTGTTATCAGTAAATCAATTTAGAACACAGATGTTCAGAAATGAGTGAAATGAAGGATTAGTGGTTCCTATATTGCCTAGAAAATGGGAGAGTGTCTTAATTTTTATAGCAAGTGTCAATGGGCCTCATCTTATTACTTACAAAATAAAAAATAATATTTAAAACTTATTGGACTCCATTATATTTGTATAGAAAAGGACTGTCAAAAGCTGCACTGCTGGAGATGTATTATGTAAGGATAATGCTTCTTTAATACAGGAATCCCCAACCGGTCTGTGGCCAGGTGGAAACCAGGTGGCATAAGTGGCAGATGAGTGTGCAAAGCTTTATTTGCGTGTGTGTGTGTGAACAGGTTGCGCATGTGAAACCATCCCCTATTCCCCTGACGCTGCTGCTGCCAGTCCATGGAACCAGAAAAGATGGAGACCACTGCTTTAAGATAAATGCTTCTACTATGTTCGCTATTTACTAAGTAGTAGTATATATAAACATGATTGTGCAAAAAAGCTAAAATTTTCAGAGGCTAATATTCTTTTGAACTATATGTCCTCGACTTACGACCATAACGGACCCCCAAATTTCTGTTGTTAAGTGAAACGTTAAGTGAATTTTGCCCCATTTCATGACTTTTCTTGTCCTAGTTAAGTGAATTGCTGCAATTGGTTAAGTTAGTAACGCAGTTGTTAAGTGAATTTGGCTTCTGACTTTGCTTGTCAAAAGATTGCAAAAGGTGACCACACTGCAACTATCATAAATAACAATCAGTTGCCAAGCATTCAAATTTTGATCACATGACCTTGGGGATGCTGCAACGGTCATAAGTGTGAAAAATGATTATAAGTCACTTTTTTCAGTACTGTAGCTTCAAATGGTCACTAAACAAACTGTTGTAAGTCGAGGACTACCTGTACCTAATACATGATATTTGAAACTCGGATGTAAATGGATTCTCCATTTCCTTATATGGCTAAAAGACTGATATTGCAGCATTGGAAAAATAAATGCATGGTTCCATTTATTCAATAGGTTGAAAAGCTGATTGCATTTGCCTCTTACAAGCATATTGCCTGTAGATATATAGACTTGGTATAAACAAATATAGATAATACTAGTGACCAGGTTATGAGAAACCCCACAAAAACTACTTATGACACTGTTTTGAAGTTTTGGCTGCTGCACCGCCCCAGTGGTCATTTGCCCTTATGACTAATTGCAGGCCAGTTATAGCACCCTCGTCTCTCCCCCCCAATCCCATCCCAACTCAACAGGCCTGCTCCCCACCTCCCATCACCCATTGCACACTTATTTTTTCAAGATCTCAAAAGCTCATGTTGGGAAAGGAGGGCAGGCTATTTTTCCCAGGCCATATGGCTGGCTCCTGGAAGTGGCTGACATTTTTAGTGTGCCCACAGTTACTTGTGGTTACGCTGAAAGATGGCCACTTCTGGGATGGGCCGCACCATTCTGCTTTCCTAAACCGCTCTATGCAGTGCTGTGGAAAGCTTCGGAGCTCCAGATATTTTCAAAAGGTAAGTGCACTATGGGTAATGAGGGTGGGATGGAGGCCCAAACCCTATGGGGACCCAGTGGAGGTGAAAAGGCCCGAGAGTCCCAGGGGAGGGGTAATCAGTAATTAAGGAATTACCAAGAAGAAAACGGCATCCCCACCAACACTGGTAGGGCAAGCTATTGTATATAAACAGGGAGCAAACTCCAGATTTACAAGCACTGATGATGTTACTTAGGTAATGAAATATCTGCAAGCAAAAGAACTTTACATCTGGTAACATTCAGTGAATGCAAAAATCATTTTGATTTGATTTGATTTGATTTCTATAGCTGTACATCTGAACAAGTGCCTCTAGGGCAGGGGTGTCAAACTCGCAATGTCACGTGATGGGTGGTGACGTATTGCAACTTTTTTGCCATTGCCAGCAATAGGGTGGGCGTGGTTTCACTATGATGCATCCAGCCCGTGGGCCAGCAGTTTGACACCCCTGCTCTAGGGAATGTATATCAAATATACTGAGTAATAGCTGAAAAGCATGCCTGGACATGCAGGTATAGGCATGTATGGGACACTACTTTGTGAGTTAATAAGAAGTGTTCCCTGATTCCTTCTTGCTTCCATGCGTGGAGAACTACCTCATTTGAATGCTTTACGCAGTCCTATTAACAATTAACTTCACACTTGGCTATGGGCTTTCTAGAGGCCAACTATTGAAGGGGATCTTCGCACTAATAAACTGTTGAACTGATCCTGTAGGACTATTATGTTCCTAAGTAATTATTCTAGGAAAATTAAAGCAGTTAATCCATTCAAGAAAATGCAATGCAGACGTACAGTAACAGGACATTGAAATTGATATAAACCGCATATAAAACTTCCAAAAGTTTATAATTATTTGTTTGTTTGCTTGTATACCACCTTTATTATTTTAACAAATAAGTCAAGGTGGCAAATATATCCAGCACACCTTCCTCCTCCTATTTTCCCCACAACAACAATCCGGTGAGGTGAGTTGGGCTGAAAGAGAGTTACTGGCCCAAGGTTGTTCAGGTTCTAGCTATCATGGCTAAAACTCACAGTTTCCTGCTTTCTAACCTGGTGCCTTAACTACTAGACCAACCTGGCTCTAATAATATTCTGGAGCTTTACAGTGTAAGAGTAAAGAAGAAACAACAAACTTCCAGCTTGTTGAAATATGAAAGCAAATAATCAGCAATAATAAATGCTTATATTAAATGCCTATAGGATGATTTTTTTTACCTGGACAGATACTAAGATCTGACGTAGTTCCTTCTTCAGATCATTAAAACGATCTTGATAGATGGCCAAGGCCCAAGGTTCCTTAAAGTAGCTGGTTAAAAAGACAAAATTTAGTTACCCAGTGTGCCTCATTAAGGGCTAAAAAGTGTTTACCTGCTTTTTTGCTTTTATAAATTACAGTTCTGGACCCATCATGATAGTTTGTTCATAAAATGCCTGCCATAACAGCATGGTCAATCAATTCTTTTAATGGATGTTCCTGATGTACAGCCAACTTCAGTAATTACATTTAAAGTGGCTTAATTCAGAGCTGTGGCAAGAGCCAGTGAAGAATCCTGATTTTATCAGAATTTAAAAGCCTGAAGACCTGTGAGGAGCTGTGTCTCCATTATCTGTTCTCATTTGAGAAAAGCAGATGGTAGGATTAACTGAACTTCTGCATAAACAAATTACATTTGTGTAGACAATGACACAAATGTTGTTTATCATTTACGTTTCTGGATTAATAAAGCCAGAAAACAGGCCATAATCATGTTGCAATATGTTCCTTGCACTAGTGCACTGCAGCTAAATTAATTTGTCAAACAAGGAAATCCTCAGTATGTCTATTCTCAAAATTAAAAAAAAGTAAAACAATAATATACAGATAGATATTTATGTAAATAACCCACATTTTATGACAAGGCAAAGGCTAAAACTGAATACATTTTTAAAATAACAAGATGATTAAAAAATGGATTCTTGGGAAGCCCTTCTAGAACAATGAAGTTCCATTATATACCTAAATGATACAAATATAAAGTACAGACAACTGAGTTAGTAAGGATAAAATAGCTGCCTCTGAAAACCTAACAGCATCATGGCAAATAAGTTATTTTGATTGTTTTATAGAATTGGCAATTGTTGTTTTAAGTACCTTACATAATGAAAAGCAAAAATGCTGTAGCCAAAGTCAGAAATCCTAAAAGGGACTTGTTAATGGAAGCATGATTAGATATGGCCAAAAAAAGAAAGCCAATTATATAACTAGAATCAGCAACTTTAGATTTTCTTCATGGTTCAATATATGTAATTTATGGAAAGATATCTGTAAAGCTTAGGTTTGCACGCTTCATCCTGCCACCTAGGCTGTTCTTGTACTTAATTAACTTTAATTAGTTCTAGTTTTCATTCCTCATGCTAGGAGAAATTCAATACCGTCACTTCAAACTGATGGTTCTAAGATGAGAAGCAGGAGGAAAATACGGGAGTTTGAGGCTAAAAAAAAGAAATATTTTTTTCCAATTTTGTTTAGTTTGTTCATCTAGATCCCCTACTTTTTATATATGATGAAATAATCAAATGTTTATTTTATTACATACTGGAAAACACAAATTTGCTTTGTGTATGATTGTGTATGCCATTGTTATCATTGTTATTATTGAAACTGTCAGCTTGATTTTAATTTTAATCTTTTTTCTTTTCCTTGCTTCTCAAATCCATTTGGTTAAGATATCTTGCTTGTCAATGAGTACTGTACATTTTCAGTCCTCTTCATTACATTTTTAAACTCTGCATTTAACCTACAGTGGTACGTTTTTTCTCTCTTCCTGTCAGATGTCAATTATCTATACAAAACATTTTTGTAGTTTTTCAAATATATAAACAAGGCGCACTCTTGTGGATTTGTGCACTCCATTCTTTCATTCATTCTGATTTCACTTCAGACTTAGTAGCTATTTTTATTCTCCCTTCAGTGACATTGGATAATCATCCTGTGCATGGACATCAGAATTTGGCATTTGATAACCTACTAATGATAGATCATGGTTGGGAGGGTCAACAGGGCCACAGCAGCTGCCTGAATTGATTGTGTAGGTAATAATGGAGCATAACTTTACAATTAACATCTTACAGAAAAGGAGTAAAAAAAGCTTAATGTTCCAGAACAAGATGCACAGCTGACCCACTTGACTGATACTGGGAATGACAGATTAGCCTCCAATGCCTCATGTTTGTTTGGGGCCAATCTAACTTTCACAATCAACTGGCTCCACCCATATCATGCAAATTATTTACTTGGAAATGAATTGATAGATTTAAACAATGTTGAGAGACCTTACAAAAATGTGGTGGATGAATTAAAAACAACAGCCAATCTGGATTATGTACTTTGGGCATAGAAAGCTGAGGTTAATGATGGAGTGAGAAGGGATGGCTGGGTAATTTCTATCACACAAATACAGCCAATATGTATTTGATAATTTGAAAATCAAAAAGGACAATTAAAGGGGTTGAGAACAGCCATGAAGAAATGAGGACAAAAAAATAATCAAGAAATACAGAGGAAGGCTAAACCTCAAGAAGCTGGTGTTACAAATGCTATGAAAGTTTTTTTTAAAAAAAACTTCATGTCAAAGAAGAAATAATTATTATATTTAGAGAAATTGGTCAATGTTTGGAAACAAAGGCTGAACTCCTCAATTCCTATGTCTGATCATCCTTTTCTCACAAAGCAAATATAATGAGTTGAGACATGAATGGAGTTAAAGTTGGTCACAGAGTACCTAAGGCATTAATTGAAGTTGCTTCTCCAGATGCTGATGAACAATTTCTCAGTCTGCTAAAAGAATTTGCTTCTGTATTATTTTAACTTCTAAAATATAGGATAGGATAGGTATTAACTATAAACCAGGGGTGTCAAACTGCTAGCCCGCAGGCTGGATGCATCATGGTGAAACCATGCTCACCCCATGGCTGGCAATGGCAAAAAAGTCATGATATGTCGCGACACGTCACGTGACATTGCAAGTTTGACACCCCTGCTATAAACATTCTTATTTACAAAAAAACTAAACATGGAGGATCCAGGAAATTATAGCTGGCCAATCTATTATCTATATTCAGTAACAGAATAAAAAAAATAACAGAGTTAGAAGGGCACCCTAGAGGTCTTCTAATCCAACCCTCTGCTCAAGCAGGATATCCTAAAACATTTCAGACAAATGGTTTTATTTTATTTTATTTTTTATATTTATTTTAATTCCATTTATATCCCGCCCTTCTCCGAAGACTCAGGGCGGCTTACAAGCTTGATATGTCTGTATTGCTTCTTTCCTCCCTTTTTTCTGTTTTCTAGGTGGAGCAGTGGGCTAATGCCTCCTTAAGTAACACCAGCTGCCTGCAATTAGTGCAGGTTCGCATCCCACCAGGCTCAAGGTTGACTCAGCCTTCCATCCTTCCGAGGTAGGTAAAATGAGGACCCAGATTGTTGGGGGCAATTAAGCTGACTTTGTAATAATGCCGCTTGGGGTGTGTGTGAAAGCCCTAATAAACAGGCATATACATAGAATGAAGGCTACTGCTAAGCTTGTAAGATTGGTTGTCCAATCTCTTCTTAAAAACCTCCAGTATTGGAGCACCCACAGTTTCTGGAGGCAAGTTGTTCCACTGGTTAATTATTCCGTCAGGAAATTTCTCCTTATTTCTAGAATGCTTCTGTAAGGACCCACCTCAGCTAACCACACAGCAGCAGAACTCTTGAAACAGGCATTGACTCAAAAGGAACTTTTATTAGGGGTTAGTGACAGTAGGGAAGTCAAGGCGAGATCTGGGAAAAAGGGAGACACAGTCTTTTCTCAAGTGTGTTAGGCATATGGTGATAGCCTACAATGTTGGGTTGAAAATATATTAACCATGATGTTGTGACTTTAAGATGTTAATTGGCCAATGGGTGTGTAAGTGTTCTTATGGCCATAAGAGGAAGCTAGGAACGTAGCTTCTCTCTCTCTGAATTCACTGCTCTCTACTATTACTGTTTTTGCTCTGTTTTGCTGTACTGTTGGTTTACTACTGTGATAAACCTGTACAACTGTGTATTGACCTCTGGACCGGTAAGAAGACTTTGTATTTTGGATTACTCCTTGGACTGTTGCTATTGTGTATGACCTGGACTGTTTATTTTTGACCGTGCATTTTTGTTTTTATACCACCTCAAAAGTAAACTACTTTCTGCTTTCACAACTCAGTGTACTCTTGTGGTTACTGTGTGACTCTTACTGCTCTCAGTACCCTTCCTTGTCTGTGCAACTCCTTGGTAGCACAAGGAGACCACTGCACAACAATTCCTTAACAAAGTGGATAGAGGCAGGAGAGGAAAAGCAGAAAGTGAAAATTATCCCAAGTGAAAGCAAACTCTCTCCCTCCTCAGCAGAATGGCAGGCCCCAAATGAGCAGATATGCAGGAAAAACAATAAGGATTTGGGGACCTGACATACAGCCCCCTCCCCCCTAGAAGAATGGGAAATCCACCTAGAAAACAGAAAAAAGGGAGGAAAGAAGCAATACAGACATATCAATCAGGTTTATCAGGATATTTAACATGGAAACATTTGAGAAGACTAGGGGCTCTAACATGTTTCTTGTACATCCACTCATTCTGGGAGGAAGGAAAGTCCTTCCAAGCTACTAGGTACTGTGTCACCCCATGATGTTTTCGAGTCATGCCCTGTTTGCATTACGTTAAGTCTGGGACATAAAGTTTCTCTCCAATTCAGGCTAATCCATCTTTTAACACACACAGGTTATTATGGTTCTGAAACCACTTGCCGGTTTCTAACACAGTTTTAAAGTCCTGCAACAAAGTTTTTTCAATAGGAGCCACAGGTCTTGACTGGGCCCTGGTGGTTACAGGGGCTGCTAATTGCCGAAGATGTAGAAATGGTTTAGTCACTTCTGCTTTCTTGCTGTTATATTATGGTAGTCTGGACAATGCGTCTGCTAAAAAATTCTTTCCCCCAGGGAGGTAATGGATAGTGAAATCAAAGCGATGAAAGTGTTGGGACCACCTTGCTTGTTTGGGTGAGAGTTTATGATCAGTCCACACTTGAAATGGTATTTTACTCAATTCCAGGAAATGCCTCCAAGTGAGGAGAACCCATCGTAGAACATAGGCCTCCTTCTCCCAAGCTGCCCACCTCTGCTCAGTCTCTGATAATTTTCTAGAGGTGTAAGCACAAGCTTGCAATTGTCCCTTTTTATTTCTTTGTAATAAAACTGCTCCTACAGCCACATCGCTTGCATCAGCTTGAATTACAAATGGCTGTTCTGTGTCCAGATGTTTGAAAACTGACTCCACAGAAAACAGTCTTTTCTCAAGTGGATAGAGGCGGGAGAGGAAAAGCAGAAAGCGAAAGTTATCCCAAGTAAAAGCAAACTCTCCCCCCCCAGCAGAATTGCAGGCCCCAAACAAGAGCCCATATGTAGAGAAAACAATAATTATTTGGGGATCTGACAGCTTCTCTCCTTGATTAGTTTCCATCCATTGCTTCTTGTCCTGCCTTCAGGTGCTCTGGAAAATAGATTGACCCACTCTTCCTTGTGGCAGCACCTTAGATATTTGAACACTGCTATTATATCACCCCTAGCCCTTCTTTTCATTAAACTAGATATACCCAATTCTTGTGACTATTCTTCATATGTTTTAACCTCCAGTCTCCTAATCATATTTGTAGCTCTTCGCTGTACTCTTTCCAGAGTCTCAACATTTTTTTAT
Organism: Vipera berus; assembly: GCF_964194415.1. NCBI lineage: Eukaryota > Metazoa > Chordata > Lepidosauria > Squamata > Viperidae > Vipera > Vipera berus. The sequence goes on along the minus strand of NC_138204.1, from coordinate 123,202,809 downwards.
ATATCATGGCAACCAAAACTGGATGCAACATTCCAAGTGTGGTCTTACCAAGGCATTATTAAGTGGTATTAATACTTCATATGACCTTGATTCTATACCTCTGTTAATGCAGGCTAGGAATGTGTTGTTGTTTTTTGGCAGTTGCAGCATACTGCTAGCTGATATTTAAGATACTGTCCACTAGGACAGATAATAAAATTCAGGATGTGAAACACTTTAAAAACAATGCACCAATTATTTAGTGACAACATGAATATGTTAAGAATAAATAATGTCAGACTAACTTTATTAATTTTCATTTTGAATTATATAACTTCCTTCCCCATCAAGTCTCGCTATGTCATCAGGAGTTCTTGGGAGAGATGACAAAAAATGTCAGGAGAATATGACAAAAGTATACACTCCTAACAAAGTCACTCACAGAGTTGAAAGCCATTTCAACTGCCAGCTAAAGAGAGCAGGCATCTATATTATAAACTGACTGATGATACAGTGTCAGATAATGGGCCTCTCAGGTCATATGGTAATCAACATGCTATTGAGAAAATGCTGAGAATCTTTTGAAGTACTAATGGTGCTTATTAATGGCTAGATTAAAGCTTTTGGGACACTTAGTTGCTGGTGCTGTCATGCAGGAAAAGAAAATCCAAATCTTCAATCACTGAATTACAGTAGGAATATAGACAACAAGAAGCATGAACAAGACAGAGAAAGATGAAATGAATTGATTGTGCACTGAATTTTGGCTATTAGCGATTTGTAAAATACTGGAATAGGACATTTTCACTTAGAAGATTATACTATTTACTATTAAGGACATGAAAAACAAAAGAGTTTTGTATTTTAACTTTCTTTTGAATAAAATAAAAATAGAAATTTAAAAAAAAGAATATATGATACTAGAAGATGAAGTAAAATTTGTTGGTTCATTAATTATAGAAAGGCCTTCAACCCTGCTGGCTGTGCCAAGCTGTGAAATATCCTTAGGAAAATGGCAATCCCAGAATATCTTATTTTGCTCTTAGGAAACTTAACATTCCGGACAGGCAACCAAAGTCCACATGTAGCTATAAGAAAATTGGCTTCATCTTGACAAAAGGGAGGGACAAGTCTGATCTTGTTTAGTTAACCTATATGATGAACAAATACTGAGGAAACTGCATTACAAGAACATGAGAATGATATCAGGACAATGATTTAAAGGCTAAACAGCTTATGTAATGATGTAATGAAATATAAGGTGGATGATGCAATAATAGGAATGACTCAGCAGGTATGTGTATCCCTTTAAGAGTCTGAGTATAAAAGGGAAGGCTTTGATGGAGTCTTTCTCATCTGTTTCCTGCTGTAACTGCTGTGTGTTGAAGTTTGCTGCATTACCATGTGTAAGTATTTTGTTCCTAGTGTATATTGTAGATAGTGTAGTATAATTTCTGGTTTTGCAGTTAGTGCACGCTGATTTAATTGGTCCTATGGCACCCTCTCTTGGAGGAGCTAGGTACATATTAGTCTTAGTAGATGACTACACCAGGTATGGGTTCTGCTATTCATTACATACTAAAACTGAAGTTCTACAACAGTTTAAGCAATGGGTGAACTTTATAGAGAGAAGGTATGGCCACTGATTGTTCCACTGATTAATTGTACTAACTGTCAGGAAATTTCTCCTAGGTTGTTTCTTTCTTTGATTATTTTCCACCCATTGCTTCTTGTCCTGCCCTCAGGCGCTTTGGATTAAAAATAAATTAAAATTTTTAAAATTTTAAATTAAAAATAATCTTATTAGATTAATATTCTGAAAATAAATGTAGTGGGATAAATTATGTGCTTACAAAACAGAAAATAAGGTCACAGATATGGAATGGAGAAAAATTGGGCTTCAGTTCCAATTATGAAAAAGATGACAGAAAAGAGGATAAGGAGTGTAGGAAACAATAATAGTCTTAAATTATAAGAAGGATGGTTTCAAAAGAACAGAAGAAAATTCCTAATAATAACAGCAGTTCAACAATAGAACCAATATAGAAACCTTTTGAAAGCTACAGTATACAAGCATGTAAACTATGGGTTCTGGCACATTTTTTTAAGAATAACTGTTTTATCAGTTATTACCTTCTATTCTTTATAAGTTGGTGCATGCTTAATTCATGCTTAATTAAAGACATAGAAATAAGATTATTAGTAAATCCAAATTCTTGTACCATTAAAATAATATTGTGATTCAATAAAGCAGTATTTTATACTTTTAATGAAATTCCAAAGTTAAGTACTCCATCAGTAAAATGAAGCTATAGAAACCCAACTGAAGATGAATTAACAATCCAATCTGCTGGTTTTGCAATAAAAGATGGGAAGGAATGAAACGCAGAAAGCAAGAATTCAAAAAAGTTCAGAATCCCCACAGTCCTGCAGACAACATTTGGGATAAGTATTTACACTGTTTAAAATATTCCAGAACACAGGGATTTGATCAGCCATCCTGGTTGATATCTGATTGTTGGGCAATGTAATCATGTATGCAAAGATCTGATAATGACAAGTCAAGGTTACTCTCTTGCTTATCCCTCTGATATTATATTGTAGTCTCCTCTCTAATATTAAAGTTATACTGTAAACCACTGAAAGTTAAGGGAGGACTTGCTTCAAACCTTTAAAAATTATAATACACCTTTTTTCACTCATTAACAGGTAAATTATTATGTGGGGCTTTGAAATGTGCATTCCCCTAAAGTAAACCTTTTTTTAAAAAAAATGCAATTATTATTGATGGTTTACAATTTTCAGCAGTTTATTTCCTTAGTTTTTTGTTTATTTTTGAAGAGAAAGATTTTTAAAAAGTACTGGTAGATTTCACAGCAGAATTCCCTTTTGTATTAATAAAAACAGGAGCTAGTGATACAGGCAATCCTCACTTAACAGAGGAAATTTGGATCATAATTTTGGTTGCTAAATGATACAATTGTAAAGCAAACTAATTGTGCTGTTTAGCAATGGTGGTTCCAGCAGTCTCTGGTTACTGGGTTTAAGTGAATCACCACAGGTCATTAAGTGTGAAATGTACATGATTGACTTTTGACTGACTACTAGCTTCCCCACTGAGTTTGCTTATGGGAAACCGATAGGGAAGGCTGCAAATCATGATCACGGAACTGTGGACTCTGTGATAGAAAAATAAGCGAGTTGGCAAGAACCCCAATTATGATCATATGTTAATGGGGTGCTGTGATTGCCAGAACTTTGAGAACCAGTCAGTCATAAATACCAATCATTTGGTGTCATCATAAGTTCAAATAGTTATTGAACAAGAGATCATTAATTGAGAACTATCTGTAGAGCTTCCATCTCTTTATGTGCATGGCTACTTCTATATGTATTGAATTGCTATGTCAGAGACAACATGGGTTTGTTATATTGATTTTTACAGATGCAAGAATTATACATTAATATACTTAAGAAATATTTCTTAGAATAGACACAATCAAGCTAAAGTTAAGCCCTTAAAGTTCCAGCATACATATTATAAAAACCAGCAAAATTAAATGTTATTATGCAAAAATCTCTAAAGAAATCTTATATGGTAAATTATTGTTTGGCTCTAAATTCAGTTAGTCATGCTTAGATCCTATTGAAATCATTAAGACTAGTTAGTCATGGCTAATTGAAATGTCACTCTAATCAGTGGGGGAAAGAACAATTAACTTCATTAAAATTGAACCTACTACTTCTCTCCTACAGCTTTTTGCTCATGACTGTGCCTCAAGTCTTAGTCATTTTCAAAACTTTCTTGAATGAACTGTAATCCATTTTCAACATAAGAAAGCCATACAGCTTTTTAATCCCCTGATTTCTAGGCTGAGCTATTGCTCATTAGGAGCATAGTTGTTCATTTAAAATCCAGTAATGTAATACAAGAGTGATATCTCTTAATGCTTGCTAGTGTTTCTTTGCTTTTTATATTGATCTATTATAGAAGTCTGTTTTTAATAATACAATTCAAGGTTGGCATTTGATTTGACCAGAAAAGGAAAGCTCTTATAGCTTTTATGTATTCTTTTTTTCTGGCTTTTTTTTCTTTAAAATGAACATCTAGTTATCCTAATTAGAGTTCAAAGTCTACTAAGTGGCATTAGACGCATCTAGCCATACTCACATCCTCATTTTTTGTTTTTGTTATAAAAGAAAACTGGTGACAGACTTAAAGAAATTTGCAAGAGACACTGGAGTATAAAGACATAACCTTTTTGAATGCACGTGCACAATAATACTACAGGACGATATTCCACTGACTTGTGCACTGGCCTTGACATTTTGAAAATATGTTTAACTTTAGAATTTCATATTCAACATTCATTCAGGTCTTATCTTGTTTGAATATCTTGTTTATAAAGATATTTTATGTAAATATATTTACAGAATGTTGCAATGTTCAGAATATCCTTGAGTATCCTGTTTATAAAGCCAGTTAATGTAAATATTTTTATATTAAATGTAATTTCAATCACACCTTTTGGAATACTTTATTTTATTGTGACATTCTAAATACATCACTAAAGTAGTCATTTTTAAGACCATAAAATGTCCAACTGATGGTTTTTCAACTCTTAAATATTGGAACAGGCTAAATCTTAAAAATGTTTAAAGCAAGGTAATGATTTCATATTGGATATTATTTCAATTGAAAAAAAATACACTATAGTAAGGGGGGGTAGATTAAGATTGCATCCCATATTATATATGGGGAGAGTAACTCAAGCAGTTGTTAAAGCTCTTCTCTTACCCAGATGACTTCTCTACCCTAGAAATCTTAGCCGAATAATATCATTCTCAGTTGTACCCAGAATGGTGTATCCTGAGAACTGGCTTAGGTCTATTCTCTAATTCTCCTAACAGTCTCAGGGTTAGGCCTGAAAACTGGAAACTAATATTCTTATTTTTTCCTTTTATATAAACCCCTAAGTGGAATGAAAACAAAAACAAAGCAGGGATCTAACATCAAATTTCAAGCAGTATCAAATCTCATATGTGTGATTTCAGCATACTTCAGATCAAGGAAGATCTCAAAGGTAAGATAACAAAGAAGGTGAAAATGTGCTGATCTTGGAAAAATTTGGCCATTTAATGTAATTTTTGTTTACAATTTCTTGAGACTGGAACCACTACAGGAAAATCCAATTATCACAAAATCTTAATAAAATATACTTGAAAAGATTCTGTAATTGATTTGATTTGTGCTTAGATTTCTGCTTAGATTGTAAGCCGCCCTGAGTCTTCGGAGAAGGGCGGGATATAAATGGGATTAAAAAATAAATAAATAAAAATAATGATTAGAAAGGAAAGCCTCCTTTGGCTTCTCTGTTCCGCTGGGCTGATTTTAAGAAAATGATTTTTACAATTTATAAAATTCAAAATGCACATATTTTTGTAGATTTGAAGCTAGTTTTTAATGTTGGGAAAATGTCTTGTTAAAACTCAGAATTGATTCCAGCACACTGAAATCACATTTGAAATCACGGGGGGGAAAAAATCCAACATGTCAAATTTTACCTGGCAACTGTCATTCGTGTGCATTCCCATCAAAGGGGCTTTTCCGATATTAACAAGAAGTTAGTCATATGTAATGATTTATCAGAGAGTACTAAGCAGATCCCCTTCATGGATTACTGCCTTGTCGTGGCGAAGGGGCTTGCGTAATTCAATGAAGCTATGAGCTATGCCGTGCAGGGCCACCCAAGACGGACAGGTCATAGCCGAGAGTTCTGACAAAACGTGATCCACTGGAGAAGGAAATGGCAAACCACTCCAGTATCTTTGCCGTGAAAACCCTATGGACAGTACCAAAAGGCAAAACGATATGACGCTGGAAGATGAGCCCCTCAGGTCGGAAGGCGTCCAATATGCTACTGGGGAAGAGCAGAGGGCTAGTACTAGTAGCGCCAGAAAGAATGAAGCGACTGGGCCAAAGCCGAAAGGACGCTCAGCTGTGGATGTGTCTGGTGGTGAAAGGAAAGTCCGATGCTGTAAAGATTTTTTCTCCATAGGAACCTGGAATGTAAGATCCATGAATCAAGGAAAGCTGGACGTGGTCAAACAAGAGATGACAAGACTGAACATCGACATCTTAGGTATCAGCGAACTAAAATGGACAGGAATGGGTGAATTTAATTCAGATGACCATCAGGTATACTACTGCGGGCAAGAATCCCTCAGAAGAAATGGAGTAGCCTTCATAGTCAATAAAAGAGTAGGAAAAGCAATACTGGGATACAATCCTCAAAATGACAGAATGATCTCAGTTCGAATCCAAGGCAAACCATTCAATATCACAGTAGTCCAAGTCTATGCCCCAACCACCAGTGCTGAAGAGGATGAAATTGACCGGTTCTATGAAGCCCTACAGCACCTTATAGAACTAACACCCAAAAATGATGTCCTTATCATCATGGGGGATTGGAATGCTAAAGTAGGAAGCCAAAAGATAACTGGAATAACAGGCAAGTTTGGCCTTGGAGTACAAAATGAAGCAGGGCACAGGCTGATAGAATTTTGTCAAGAGAATACGATGGTCATAGCAAACACTCTTTTCCAACAACCCAAGAGACGGCTCTACACATGGACATCACCAGACGGTCATCACAGAAATCAGATTGACTATATGCTCTGCAGCCAAAGATGGAGAAGCTCTATACAGTCAGTAAAAACAAGACCAGGAGCTGACTGTGGCTCAGACCATGAGCTTCTCCTTGCAAAGTTTAAGCTTAAACTGAAGAAAGTAGGGAAAAGCACTAGGCCACTCAGGTATGAATTAAATCATATCCCTGTTGAATATACAGTAGAGGTGACAAATAGATTTAAGGAATTAGATCTGATAGACAGAGTGCCTGAAGAACTATGGACAGAGGTTCGCGACATTGTACAACAGGTAGCAACCAAAACCATCCCAAAGAAAAAGAAATGCAAGAAAGCAAAATGGCTGTCTGAGGAAGCTTTGCAAATAGCTAAGGAAAGGAGGGAAGCGAAAGGCAAGGGAGAAAAACATAGATATGCCCAATTGAATGCAGAATTCCAGAGAATAGCTAGAAGAGATAAGAATGCCTTCTTAAATGAACAGTGCAAAGAAATAGAAGAAAACAATAGAATAGGGAGGACCAGAGATCTTTTCAAGAAAATTGGAGAGATGAAGGGAACGTTTAATGCAAAAATGGGCATGATAAAGGACCAAAATGGCAGGGACCTAACAGAGGCAGAAGAGATTAAGAAGAGGTGGCAAAATTACACAGAAGAACTATACAAGAATGAGCTTAATGTCCCTGATAATCACAATGAGGTGGTCACTGACCTCGAGCCAGACATCCTAGAATGTGAAGTGAAGTGGGCCTTAGAAAAGCTGAGCAACAACAAAGCTAGTGGAGGTGACAGTATTCCAGCTGAGCTATTCAAAATCTTAAAAGACAGTGCAGTAAAAGTGCTACACTCAATTTGCCAGCAAATTTGGAAAACTCAACAGTGGCCACAGGATTGGAAAAGATCAGTTTACATTCCAATTCCAAAGAAAGGCAGTGCCAAAGAATGTTCAAACTATCGCACCATTGCACTCATTTCTCATGCTAGTAAAGTCATGCTTAAAATCCTACAAGCTAGACTTCAGCAGTATGTGGATCGAGAACTACCAGAAGTACAGGCAGGATTTCGAAGAGGCAGAGGAACTAGAGATCAAATTGCCAACATACGCTGGATCATGGAGAAAGCTAGGGAGTTCCAGAAAAACATCTACTTCTGCTTCATTGACTATGCTAAAGCCTTTGATTGTGTGGATCATAACAAACTGTGGCAAGTTCTTAAAGAGATGGGAGTACCAGACCATCTTATTTGTCTCTTGAGAAACCTATATGCGGGTCAAGAAGCAACAGTGAGAACTGGACACGGAACCACTGATTGGTTCAAAATTGGGAAAGGAGTCCGGCAAGGCTGTATACTGTCGCCCTGCCTATTTAACTTATATGCAGAGCACATCATGAGAAAGGCAGGGCTAGATGAATCAAAAGTTGGAATTAAGATTGCCGGAAGAAATATCAACAACCTAAGATACGCAGATGATACCACTCTAATGGCAGAAAGTGAAGAAGAACTAAAGAGCCTCTTGTTGCGGGTGAAGAAGGAGAGTGCAAAACTTGGGTTGAAACTTAACATTAAGAAAACCAAGATCATGGCATCTGGCCCTCTCAATTCCTGGCAAATAGATGGGGAAGAAATGGAGGTAGTGACAGATTTTATTTTCCTGGGCTCCAAGATCACTGCAGATGGGGACTGTAGCCAAGAAATTAAAAGACGCTTGCTCCTGGGGAGGAAAGCCATGGCAAATCTAGACAGCACACTAAAAAGCAGAGACATCACCCTGTCAACAAAAGTGCGTATAGTCAAGGCTATGGTCTTCCCAGTTGCAATGTATGGCAGTGAAAGTTGGACCATAAGAAAGGCTGAGCGCCAAAGAATTGAGGCCTTTGAACTATGGTGCTGGAGAAGACTCCTGCGAGTCCCTTGGACTGCAAGGCGATCAAACCGGTCAGTCCTAGAGGAGATCAATCCTGACTGCTCTTTAGAAGGCCAGATCCTGAAGCTAAAACTCAAATACTTTGGCCACCTAATGAGAAGGAAGGACTCACTGGAGAAAAGCCTAATGCTGGGAAAGATCGAGGGCAATAGAAGAAGGGGACGACAGAGAATGAGGTGGCTGGATGGAGTCACTGAAGCAGTAGGCGTGAGCTTAAATGGACTCCAGAAGATGGTAGAGGACAGGAAGGCCTGGAGGAATGTTGTCCATAGGGTCGCGATGGGTCGGACACGACTTCGCAGCTAACAACAACAACAACAACAACAACAACTAAGCAGAAGTTTATAGTTCCCAAGAATCATTTTAATAGCAGGATGTTGATCAAAATCTACTTTAAAAGATATTGTGTCCTATTTTTTTCCAGTTAAGTGAGAAACAGTGGAAAAACAGACTCGTCACTGTCTAGAAAATGGAACAGCTGTAAGGTCTTGCCTGACAAAAGCCAGTTTATCAGAAATTGAAAGAAGTGCTGCATCTGAAGCTCCAGTTAAAGATAGTAGGGATTAACTCAGCTGGAATATTGTCAGAAATGGTGGGATTTATTATTCTTTGTAGGCCAGATCTAAATTTTAACTAATTTTGAAACATGATTTTGCTGTCACAAAATCCATCACCAAAGAGTTAAAACTTTGAATCTGATGAATACAATTCATGGCTAGATATGGCCTCTAATTCAAAAGATAATTTGCATGTCACAAAGAAGCAAATTAACTCCCAGGTGACAGCTGTTTCACCGAGTTCATTCTTGGCATTGGCTACCATGCTGGGAAAAACTAATCCAGTTATAAAAGGATTTTTTTTAAAAAAAAAAGCCTTGGAGTGAAGAACTTAGAAAAATGCAATAACAGTGTTCTTAAAATGGACTATATTATTAACTAATTGCATTTGTCATTTATTTGTTAGGTAATGTAGGGTAAATATCAGAGATATGGAATTTTAAGCCCAAGTAGATATCGATCACTTGGTCTATCCACTGTACCTTTACGTGTACTGTAATACTATATTAAGTGTGCTCTGCTATCATGTCTCCCCTAGTCCTTCTCTTCATTAAACTAGACATACCCAATTCCAGCAACCTTTCCTTATATATTTTAGTCTCCAGTCCCCTAATCATCTTTGTTGCTCTTCTCTGTACTCATTCTAGAGTCTCAACATCTTTTTTACATCGTGGTGACCAAAACTGGATGCAGTATTCCAGGTGTGGCCTTACCAAGGCATTGTAAAGTAGTATTAATACTTCACATGATCTTGATTCTATCCCTCTGTTAATGCAGCCTAGCACTGTGTTGGCTTTTTTGGTAGCTGCAGCACACTGCTAGCTCATATTTAAGTGATTGTCCACTAGGACTCCAAGATCCCTCTCACAGTTACTACTATTGAGCAAGGTACCACCTATACTATACCTGTACATTTGGTTTTTCTTGTTTTAGTGTAGAACCTTGCTTTTTTAACCATTGAATTTCATTTTGTTAGTGCCCAGTGTTAAAGTCTGTCCAGATCCTCCTATATCTTAAGCCTATCTTCTGGAGCACTGGCTATTCCTGCCAGCTTGGTGTCGTCTGCAAATTTGATGAGTTCCCCATCTATCCCCTCGTCCAAATCGTTGATGAAGATGTTGAAGAGCACTGGGCCCAGCACAGAGCCCTGGGGCACCCTACTACCCACTTCCCTCCATGTAGATGCAGTTCCATTGAGGACCACATGCTGAGTACAGCCTGTCAGCCAGCTACGAATCCAGCTGGTGGTGATGCTGTCTAACCCACATTTTTCTATCTTATCAAGTAGTAGGTTGTGATCTACTTTATGAAATGCCTTACTGAAGTCCAGGTAAATTATATCCACAGCATTCCTCTGGTCCACTAATTTTGTCACCTGGTCAAAGAATGCAATGAGATTTGTCTGGCATGATCTGATTTTGACAAACCCATGTTGGCTTTAGGTAATGATTTTGCTTGCCTCTAGGTGTTCGCTGATTCGTTGCTTGATTATCTTTTCCAATATCTCCCCAGGTATTGAGATCAGGCTGATAGGTTTGTAGTTTCCTGGATCCATTTTTCCCCTTTTTTGAAGATGGAAACTACATCAACTGTTTTCCAGTCCTCTGGTAGTTCCCCAGTGCTCCAGGATCTTTAAAGATATAGTTCAGTGGTTCTGAGATCACATATTCCAGTTCCTTCAGAACCTTGGGGTGTAGTCCATCTGGTCCTTCCCCCACTAGTGGACCAATCATTTCCTTAACTGTTTTCTTGTTTTTTACATGTTGAAAGAAGCTTTTTTTGTTATTTTTGACTTTTGTTGCAAGCCTTAGTTCATTTTGAGCCTTAGCTTTCCTCACTTCATCTTTGCAGGCTCGGGCTATTTGCTGATATTCTCCCTTAGTTATGTGCCCCTCTTTCCACTTTTTATACTTGTCCTTTTTGTCTTTCAATTTACCAGAGAGTTCTTTATGCAGCCAGGCTGGTTTCTTTTGAGAGCTGTTATTTTCCTTCTTTGTTGGTATTGTGCTAGACTGGGCTTTTATAATCTCACCTTTCAAAATTTCCCAAGCTTCTTGAGTTGTTTTCCCCTTGAGGATTCTCATCCTTGGAATCCTTCCCAAGCTCTGTCTAAGTTTGTTGAAATTAGCTCTCTTAAAGTTAAAGATGTATTATGCTTGCCACAATTCCCTTTAGTATCTTAACATTCTGGGTTCATACATTGTGTAAAGCCATAATATAGTTTTGGTTCAGGTATTGTGTGAATTACAGAATTGTGGAATTACAAAAATAATATAATCCAACCTTCTGCAATATTCTGGAAAAACCAATCCTTGAGAAGTGACTGTCCAACTTAAAAAAAAATACATTTAACTCTAGAAATGGAGAATACACAACCTCTGTCAACACCTAGGAAATCTAGGTAACTGCAATTTATATCTAATCTCATTTCTGTGGAAAATAGTTCCTAACCATCTTCCCTGTAGTATCTTTTTAAGTATATTGATATTGATATTATTCATCTTCTGTGTGTTTACTCTAGCCTGTATTTATGTATTTACCAAATTTAGACATTGACAATCTCACTATCCAAGTGACTCAGCCTGTCCTCTGAGGACATGTTCTCAAAGTGTTCCTTTGACACCCTTTTCTGAGCATTTTCTAACTTGTCGATATCTTTCTAGAAATGTAATCGTCCATTGTGTTTTTAAAACTATAATCTAGAATCAGAGTCCAATCTAAGAACAAAAAATTTAAAACAAAGGTTTTCAAATTAGTAAATAACATGAAATTTTATATGATTTATTCTTTAATTCAGCAGAGCAGGACCTTTAAGGGATGCTATTTTAGATTATATGGTCTGAAAAAAGTATTGCTTAAAAACAAAACACGTAATTTGTGATTTAGTAGATATGTGGAATCCCCTTCATGGATTACTGCCTTGTCGTGGCGAAGGGGCTTGCGTAATTCAATGAAGCTATGAGCTATGCCGTGCAGGGCCACCCAAGACGGACAGGTCATAGCAGAGAGTTCTGACAAAACGTGATCCACTGGAGAAGGAAATGGCAAACCACTCCAGTATCTTTGCCATGAAAACCCTATGGACAGTACCAAAAGGCAAAACGATATGACGCTGGAAGATGAGCCCCTCAGGTCGGAAGGCGTCCAATATGCTACTGGGGAAGAGCAGAGGGCTAGTACTAGTAGCGCCAGAAAGAATGAAGCGACTGGGCCAAAGCCGAAAGGACGCTCAGCTGTGGATATGTCTGGTGGTGAAAGGAAAGTCCGATGCTGTAAAGATTTTTTCTCCATAGGAACCTGGAATGTAAGATCCATGAATCAAGGAAAACTGGACGTGGTCAAACAAGAGATGACAAGACTGAACATTGACATCTTAGGTATCAGCGAACTAAAATGGACAGGAATGGGTGAATTTAATTCAGATGACCATCAGGTATACTACTGTGGGCAAGAATCCTTCAGAAGAAATGGAGTAGCCTTCATAGTCAATAAAAGAGTAGGAAAAGCAATACTGGGATACAATCCTCAAAATGACAGAATGATCTCAGTTCGAATCCAAGGCAAACCATTCAATATCACAGTAGTCCAGGTCTATGCCCCAACCACCAGTGCTGAAGAGGATGAAATTGACCAGTTCTATGAAGCACTACAGCACCTTATAGAACTAACACCAAAAAATGATGTTCTTATCATCATGGGGGATTGGAATGCTAAAGTAGGAAGCCAAAAGATAACTGGAATAACAGGCAAGTTTGGCCTTGGAGTGCAAAATGAAGCAGGGCACAGGCTGATAGAATTCTGTCAAGAGAATACAATGGTCATAGCAAACACTCTTTTCCAACAACCCAAGAGACGGCTCTACACATGGACATCACCAGATGGTCAACACAGAAATCAGATTGACTATATGCTCTGCAGCCAAAGATGGAGAAGCTCTATACAGTCAGTAAAAACAAGACCAGGAGCTGACTGTGGCTCAGACCATGAGCTTCTCCTTGCAAAGTTTAAGCTTAAACTGAAGAAAGTAGGGAAAAGCACTAGGCCACTCAGGTATGAATTAAATCATATCCCTGTTGAATATACAGTAGAGGTGACAAATAGATTTAAGGAATTAGATCTGATAGACAGAGTGCCTGAAGAACTATGGACAGAGGTTCGCGACATTGTACAACAGGTAGCAACCAAAACCATCCCAAAGAAAAAGAAATGCAAGAAAGCAAAATGGCTGTCTGAGGAAGCTTTGCAAATAGCTGAGGAAAGGAGGGAAGCGAAAGGCAAGGGAGAAAAAGAAAGATACACCCAATTGAATGCAGAATTCCAGAGAATAGCTAGAAGAGATAAGAATGCCTTCTTAAATGAACAGTGCAAAGAAATAGAAGAAAATAATAGAATAGGGAGGACCAGAGATCTTTTCAAGAAAATTGGAGAAATGAAGGGAACGTTTAATGCAAAAATGGGCATGATAAAGGACCAAAATGGCAGGGACCTAACAGAGGCAGAAGAGATTAAGAAGAGGTGGCAAAATTACACAGAAGAACTATACAAGAATGAGCTTAACGTCCCTGATAATCACAATGAGGTGGTCACTGACCTCGAGCCAGACATCCTAGAATGTGAAGTGAAGTGGGCCTTAGAAAAGCTGAGCAACAACAAAGCTAGTGGAAGTGACAGTATTCCAGCTGAGCTATTCAAAATCTTAAAAGACAATGCAGTAAAAGTGCTACACTCAATTTGCCAGCAAATTTGGAAAACTCAACAATGGCCACAGGATTGGAAAAGATCAGTTTACATTCCAATTCCAAAGAAAGGCAGTGCCAAAGAATGTTCAAACTATCGCACCATTGCACTCATTTCTCATGCTAGTAAAGTCATGCTTAAAATCCTACAAGCTAGACTTCAGCAGTATGTGGATCGAGAACTACCAGAAGTGCAGGCAGGATTTCGAAGAGGCAGAGGAACTAGAGATCAAATTGCCAACATACGCTGGATCATGGAGAAAGCTAGGGAGTTCCAGAAAAACATCTGCTTCATTGACTATGCTAAAGCCTTTGATTGTGTGGATCATAACAAACTGTGGCAAGTTCTTAAAGAGATGGGAGTACCAGACCATCTTATTTGTCTCTTGAGAAACCTATATGCGGGTCAAGAAGCAACAGTGAGAACTGGACACGGAACCACTGATTGGTTCAAAATTGGGAAAGGAGTCCGGCAAGGCTGTATACTGTCGCCCTGCCTATTTAACTTATATGCAGAGCACATCATGAGAAAGGCAGGGCTAGATGAATCAAAAGTTGGAATTAAGATTGCCGGAAGAAATATCAACAACCTAAGATACGCAGATGATACCACTCTAATGGCAGAAAGTGAAGAAGAACTAAAGAGCATCTTGTTGCAGGTGAAGAAGGAGAGTGCAAAACTTGGGTTGAAACTTAACATTAAGAAAACCAAGATCATGGCATCTGGCCCTCTCAATTCCTGGCAAATAGATGGGGAAGAAATGGAGGTAGTGACAGATTTTATTTTCCTGGGCTCCAAGATCACTGCAGATGGGGACTGTAGCCAAGAAATTAAAAGACGCTTGCTCCTGGGGAGGAAAGCCATGGCAAATCTAGACAGCACACTAAAAAGCAGAGACATCACCCTGTCAACAAAAGTGCGTATAGTCAAGGCTATGGTCTTCCCAGTTGCAACGTATGGCAGTGAAAGTTGGACCATAAGAAAGGCTGAGCGCCAAAGAATTGAGGCCTTTGAACTGTGGTGCTGGAGAAGACTCCTGCGAGTCCCTTGGACCGCAAGGCGATCAAACCGGTCAGTCCTAGAGGAGATCAACCCTGACTGCTCTTTAGAAGGCCAGATCCTGAAGCTAAAACTCAAGTACTTTGGCCACCTAATGAGAAGGAAGGACTCACTGGAGAAGAGCCTAATGCTGGGAAAGATCGAGGGCAATAGAAGAAGGGGACGACAGAGAATGAGGTGGCTGGATGGAGTCACTGAAGCAGTAGGCGTGAGCTTAAATGGACTCCAGAAGATGGTAGAGGACAGGAAGGCCTGGAGGAATGTTGTCCATAGGGTTGCGATGGGTCGGACACGACTTCGCAGCTAACAACAAAGATATGTGGAATAATACACAAGTCTTTGTTCATTTGACAGATGATGTAGAACTGCATGAATCTGGCTTAGAACAACCAAATATAAATAAATAAATAAAAACATAAGCATTTTTTATAGGATTGTGCATTCGATAAGCCCTGTTAGTGTTCCATTTTCTAATACTAGCATTTTTTAAAAAAAAGACATTTTTTTCAACATTGGGACAAAATGCATTTGTTTCCCTCTTACGTTACACCATTATGCAGGTCACTTTCCCCTTTTTCGTGTTCCTTTGATTATATACTCTGATCATTTATGTAGGTACTAACCATTTTATGTATAGCATCATCAAAGAAATAATCAAGGTTCTTAGGTACATATGCAAATGATAAGCCCACTTTTCAAAGTGCATTGGAAACATTAAAATTTAATGTTTTTTTTCCCCAAAGGAAGTATTAGCAAAACAGGTTTTCCTTACGCTCTAAAGTGGAGTAATAAAGATGATTTCTGCTAGGGTTCTATGAATCAAAATCAGTTTGCATGCACCTTCCCTAATTATTGCTAAAGTACACTAACCCAAGACTCCTTGAAGAAATAGTCTTCATCATCAGGGCAACTTCTGGAGAGTCAAAACTTCAACAGGATGTTGCATGATTGAAGTCCTGACTCCTGACCCTGTTTAACATTTGTTGCATATGTGGCATATGTAAAAAAAGACACAGGGCTTTAATTGCACAAATGTCACACTAACTATTCTCTGAAGACATATCAACTGATAATTATTTAATATGTTTAAAAAGAGATTTAACTGCTGTGTCAACAGAAGATTCATATATTTTTTCTTGGTAGTATGCAGCCTGAATGACACATTCAAGTATTAAAAAACTGCAAGTATGTGTCGATTGAGGCTGCTGGATGCCATTCCTCAACAGAGGAAGCTACTGAGACTGGAAACATCTCTTAGTTCAAACAGAGAAGGGAGAAAAAAAATTGGTCATTCTTTCTGTGTAGAGTTAATGGAATGCTACTAACCCTTTGGCATTCCAAAATAAAGAAATTCATGCACATCGTTCTCTCACCCAAGCTTTCTACTAGGAAAGGCAATCAAGGAACTACTTTTAAAAACCAGCAACAAGCAGTGTGCTGCCTACAACCATTAATATACTACTAAAACCAAAATCTCTGCCCCACCCTCTTTTCTTTACATATTATTTTAATTTTTTTTAAAATCAAGAACTGGCTTTCAGCAAAGCAAAACATTCGTTTCTGTGGCCTATTAATATTTTTGGACAGGCCTTATCCAGCATCATGAACAGGCAAGACTCCTAAAACAATAATTTTGTAGTACATCTATCACAAGTGCTCAAAATCTGAAACAGTACTATAGCTCTCAGCCCCCAAAACTACCGGTAGTCACATTTTAATCATTACTCTCTTTGAAAAATGTGTACCCACCTCTTTACAATTAACGTTTCTGATAGTAGCTTATACAGTAGTGTATTAAAATATACACAGTATTAAAGTCACTAAGCAATTCCTAACAATGTTCTTCATGGACTCTCTGTTTACCTTTCAAGAACAAGTATCCGGTATTTATGTTGCCTATGACCAGGACAAGTGAAATCTGCCCCAAATGTCTACATTATAATAGATATCATAAGCACAATAAAATTTTATCTTACCTATAGAGATTTGAGATAAGTCCCTCCCTCCAGCGAGAACAAAGATTATTAAGAAGACGTTCATGGTGTCCAAATAAGCATATGTAGTTGGAAACAGGAATAGGTTCCTTTGAAAAGCAAGTAATGGTTTCTATTATGCTGTATTGATTGACATGTATTCTGAAGTAAGTTCCCTTTATCGCATCTCCTGTTGTGATTGCCATCCCCTATAATAAATTGAGAAAAGTGTTGGGACAACAGGCAAAGCTAGATCACATATCAATCTACTCACTCCAGGAAGAGAACAAGGAAGACAGGGAGAGAGGTTGGTTAGTACAAAAATGCTTTATATCAATGCCTTACAACAGGATTTCTCGTTGTACCACAAAGTTTATATTCTAACATTTAAATAGATTAACTCTATTTAAATGTTCTATTAGTTTCTTTACAGGAAAAGACTTCCAGACAATGGAAGTCTTCTCAGCAGAACTACTTGGTACATATATATTCAACAGCGATGCATAAAAAGGTAATGAAGAACATAGCTATTACATATATTTGTTTTAAGGTGCTTATTAGTATTGCTAGCAAAAAAATTCATGCATTTAATTAATATACTAGAGGACTGAAAGCACTGTAAACAATATTGTGACAGTCGTGTCGTTCCACCTCATGTAGCATTTTGACTGATTTGTCTGATTAATAGGCTTATTATATGTCCATAGGTTTCCTGAAAAAGAAAAAAAAATATCACCAAGATACTTGTAATTCAAACCTCAACTGTTTATTACTCAGGGAGTACTTACATAATTAGGTTGCGATTCTTGTACATCCAAGCGGGCAGGAATCCCAGGTTTAAAAATATGCACATAATTATATTTTCCAGGAAGAACACCACCTGTGAAAAACAATGTTTTCAAGACATGTAGATTATATAAAGTCAGTAAATGTATTAATCGTTAGGCCTTCAAAGTACTTTGTTATTTTTTAAAACCAATCCAGGGTGACTGGAAGAACAGATGAAACTTTGTTGCAATTCAATTGATGGTATGGACCAGGGGTCAGCAACCTGAAACAGTGAAAGAGCCACTCGGAACCAGTTCCCTCACAAAAGGAAAAGCTGGGAGCCGCAAAAAATGTGTGCGCATGCGCGTACATGCACGCATGCGCAGAACAGGGTTTGACTGAAGAGTGGAGCCAAGGCGAGATATGCACCTACCCTGCATATTTGAATTGATTGGTTGAAATTTTTTAGTCCCACTTTTTTTTTTTGGACTGCACATGGCAGAGGACTGGGAGCTGCAGGAGACGGCTGAAAGAGCCGCATGCGGCTCCGGAGCCGCGGGTTGCAGACCTGTGGTATGGACTGTAGTGGTTCCATGCTGGACTGAGGTTCTAACTTCAATCACTGTAATTCTTTTCAAGAAATGCAAAAGATAAATTCGGCTTTCGGTAAACACCACAGCTGAGAGGATCAGAATACTGGATGAACATTGAAGACCTTTTTAATAATGAAAAGGGATTACTGGATTCTCAGACCCGCTTCACGCTTGGCGTAGGAGATGCCATGCAAATATGTTAAAGGAAAAACATGACTGTACGACAAAGAAGTAAGGAAACAGATTTAATCAGGCAACTGGGATTGGTTATGAGTTTCTAGTGATTTTTTTTTCCTATTAAACAACTAATTTGATCATAAAAGTTGCAAAATGTGAATTCTACTACAACTCTTATCGCTTCTTTTAAATCATTTTCTCTATTTGAAGAGAAAAGAAGCAGAAGGAAGAATGTGAGAAGAGAGGAAATTGTGTCTGCAAGAGTTCAACAAAGTAAATGGCAAAGTTTTGCCCAATTTTCTTTCATGTATTGTCCACAATAAGAGGCTTTCTGGGCTGCTTGGAGATCTGAGCCCCTAAAACTTGCTTCCTATGAAATGAGGAAATTCATTAAAAACATTAGCAACAATCAAGTTAATTCTGTTTTAGACTGAATCAAACCAAAATTAGTTTTTCTCTTTCTCAGGCTACTGTTGTAATTTGAAGTGTGGCCAAAACCGGAGCCAGTTCTGGACTTTCTGGCAACTTAGACAGTCATATTCTGGTAATCCAATTGTTTGGCTCATCTTCCAAATTTGTTAGGAATTGGAAAAAAGACATTCTTATTTGTTGTTGTTGTCGTTGTTGTTGTTATTGTTCATGTTTCTGAGCATTATACTTATTATTTTCTGCCTTGGACTTTTTTTCCTCTTTGACATTTTCAATTAGAATAGACTAGAACAACAGAGTTGAAAGGTACCTTGTAGATCATCTAGTCCAACCCCCTGCTCATGGGGAGGGACGCTTGTGGGGGCCGGACAGGGTTGGGGGAGATCCATGTGGTCTCTGGCAGGTGGGGTGGTGGGCAGGAGGCTCGTCCTGTGGGGTGAGGCGAAGCAGGATGGGGGTGCCATTGCCACGGGGCAAGGCGAGGCAGGGGCCAGGGCAGCTGCGGCCTGACACCATTGGCCCCTGCACACAGAGGCCAGTGAGCACATGGGGGCTGATGGTGTCCGTCAGCAGCCAGAGCCTGCCGGCTCCTTTACCAGTACACTCTGGAGCTCTGCAGGCCCCCGCCAGCAGTTCAGAGAAGCTGCCTCTGAGCTGGACAGCTGGCTGACACCTGAGGAGGCGATGCAGTGGGTTGTGCCCAGGAAAAGGAGAGCATGCGAGGCCAGGAGGGATGGGACGGGGGGAGGGAAACCAGCCGTGCTGGGATGCATCCGGCCACGTGGGACCTCGGGCGGCTGGTTGAAGAGGGACGGTTGCCATCTCCGGGGCATGGCATGTATGCCCACAAAGAGGGCTCTGAGTGCCACCTCTGGCATGCGTGCCATAGGTTCGCCACCACTCCCCTACACCATTTCTGACAGATGGCAGTCCAGTCTCTTCTTGAAAGCCTCCAGTGATGAAGCACCAACAACATCTGAAGGCAGTCTGTTCCATTGGTTGATTGTTATTGTCAAGAAATTTCCAGGCTGAATCTCTTCTTGATCAGTTTCCATTCATCTTTCCTTGTCTGGCCCTCAGGTGCTTTGGAAAATAGGTGATAGCCCCTCAAATATTGGAACACTGCTATCATGTCTGCCCTGGTCCTTTTCTTCACTAGACTAGCCATGCCCAGTTTCTGTAACTATTCTTTGTATGTTTTAGCTTCCAATCCCCTAATCATCTTTGTTTTTGTTCTTTGCACTCTCTCCAGAGCCTCAACATCTTTTTTATAGTGTGGAGACCAAACTTGATTGCAGTATTCTGGGTGTGGTCTTACTAAGGCCTTATAGAGTGGTATTAGTATCTCACGTGATCTTCATTGAATCCCTCTATTAATGCAACTTAGGATTGCATTGGCTTTTTTGGCTTCCCCCGCACACTGTTGGCTCATATTTAATTGATTGTCCACTAAGACTCCAAGATCCCTCCCACAGTTGCTGCTATTAAGCCTGGTTTCACCCAATTAACTTACACTTTTAAATTATATTTAACCCTTAACTTTTATTTAGCTACTCTGGTTCACAGAATGCACTTTACTACCTTTTGCTTTTTTATTGTGTTTTTTGGAAGTCTTTTCAATTTTCGGACCCCTTAAAATTTGGTGCCCCTAGGTGGGTGGCTACTTGGCCTTAGCCTAGACTGTCTTGGCCCCAGCCAGAAAAAATGTTACCTTTTAAGCTGCACGGAGCCATTCATTTCCCAGGGCCTGGAGGCTTTTCCTAAGTAACCTCTGCCCGTTTAATCCTGACAGCCAGAAAATGTGTTCTAATGGTCCACTCTACCAGGAGGTGCAGCATGAAGAAGAGATCAGATATCAGAGTTCTTAGTGGCAGCTCCCCTCCTATGAAACAGTTGATCCCCTGAGGTGAGGATGGCCCTCACACTCAAGGACTTGCATGTACAGATATACACAAATTTACTTAATTTAATTTAATTTAATTTAATAACATTTATATACCGCCCTTCTCCCTGAGGACTCAGGGCGGTTCACAGGGCAGAATAAAATAGCAAATACAAACATTAAAAAAAGATTAAACAATTGCCCTAGTTAAAAACAATGGAAATACAGTGCTAAAAACCCCAAGAAAAATTAAAAGACCAAAGATAAAACAACCCCAGCAATCCCCATCAGGCTAGGCCAGCTTGTACAAACAGAAATGTCTTAAGATCGCGGCGAAAGGAGCGAAGATCGGGCGCCATCCGGAGCTCTACCGGTAGCTGATTCCACAGCTCCGGAGCGCCCACAGAGAAGGATCTCCCCCTGGGGGCCACCAATCGACATTCTCTGATCGGTGGCACCCTGAGGAGGCCCTCTCTGTGGGAACGCACAGGGCGCAGGGAGCTTGATGCCGGCAGCAGATGTTCCCTGAGGTACTCCGGCCCCATGCCATGGAGTGCTTTGAACACTGTTACCAGTACCTTGAATCTCACCCGGAAGACAACTGGCAACCAATGCAGCTCACGGAGCAGAGGTGTAACGTGGGAGTATCGGGAGACTCCCAACACCACTCTCGCGGCTGCATTCTGTACCAGTTGGAGCTTCCGGGTGGTCCTCAAGGGCAGCCCCATGTAGAGAGCGTTGCAGTAGTCCAGACGAGAGGACACGAGCGCATGAGTGACCGTGCATAGATCATCCCGGCTAAGATATACTTATACTTATATCTGTTTCCTAATTTTTGTTACAATTTATTTACTAAAGGTTTACAATGTAATCTGATTTCATTGCTTTTTTAATATTTATAAACCTTCTAGAATTCCTGAGGAATTGGCTGAAGAGGGGTTGGTGTGGAAGATGTCTTTTTGTTTCTACATAAGTGTTTTTTTCTTGTGTGTGTGTGTGGTGGTGGTGGTGTTTGACTTGACTGATATTTCATTCTGACCTTGGATGGAGTATCACTCAGGCCTTTGGCAAGGAAGGATAAAACCTCTCATTTCATCATACTTGCAATCTTTTATCTTTATCTTTTATGTTCCATTGCTTTCATTGTGCAGTAGTGGCCAAAATTCTGGAAACCTTTTGGGAGTGTACATTTTTTATTTTTATTTATTTTTTTTATTTTAATTCCATTTATATCCCGCCCTTCTCCGAAGACTCAGGGCGGCTTACAAGCTTAGCAGTAGCCTTCATTCTATGTATATGCCTGCTTATTAGGGCTTTCACACACCCCCAAGCGGCATTATTACAAAGTCAGCTTAATTGCCCCCAACAATCTGGGTCCTCATTTTACCTACCTCGTAAGGATGGAAGGCTGAGTCAACCTTGAGCCTGGTGGGATGCGAACCTGCACTAATTGCAGGCAGCTGGTGTTACTTAAGGAAGCATTAGCCCACTGCTCCACCAAGGCTTTGAGGTTTGATGGTTAATAACACCATTTGTTTGGAGTAGTAACATAAAATTATATATCAATGGAAAGATAATTTAATCAAGAATGTAATGCAATACCTTTTATGAAGGATTTGCTATTATAATAGCAGTTTTTTAAAAAAATCCCATTTATATCCCGCCCTTCTCCGAAGACTCAGGGCGGCTTACAATTTAAGCACAAACCAATGTGCTTAGCAATAGCCTTCATTCTATGTCTATGCCTGCTTATTAGGGCTTTCGGGGGGCCGCAAGCGGCATTATTACAAAGTCAGCTTAATTGCCCACAACAATCTGGGTCCTCATTTTACCTACCTCGGAAGGATGGAAGGCTGAGTCAACCTTGAGCCTGGTGGGACTTGAACCTGCACTAATTGCAGGCAGCTGGTGTTACGAGATATACAAAAATTATCACCATAGAAAAAAATGAAATGTACAAAAATTATCACCATGTCAATTAATACTTAGTTGGGTAACCTTTAGCATGAATTACAGCCTTACGATGTCTTCCCATGGAGTGAACCAAGTCCTTTAGTTCTGTAGCTGTTATAACGCAAAACCAAGATTGAATGATTGCTTCTATTAACTGGGTTTTATTGCTGGGTCGCTTCTGACTAACAAGTTTCTTTAGTCAGCTCCATAGATTTTCAATTGGGTTAAAGTCTGGGCTATCCCATGCCATTCCAGCAGTGGAATATGATTATCTTGAAACCACTTTTTGCACACAGCAGCAACATGACATGGAGCTGAATCCTGTTGAAATATAAATACTTCATTGTCTTGGAAAAGATCATGTGCGGAAGGCTTCAGTTTGGGCTCAAGTATTTCATTAATGTATTTTTGGCCATCTATATTACCATTAATCACACAAATTCTGCCCACACCTTTTGATGTCATACAACCCCAGATAATAACACTGACTGGGTGTTTCACAGTACATGTAACAGAATTAGGATGCAAATCTTCTCCGATTCTTCTCTTTACGTATTTTATGCCATCACTACCAAAGATGGAGATCTTGGTCTCATCACTCCAAATAACACATTCCCATTGTTCCTTTGTCCATGTAACATGGGTTTTAGCCCAGTTTAGTCTTTTTTCAACCTTTGTTTGAGAGATAAAAGTGGCTTTTTTTTGGTGGAATTCTAGATTTTAGGCCAAATTCCTGTAGTCTGCACCAAATAGTCCTTACACTCAACTTCACATTGCATTGTGCCATTTCATCTTGTATACACCCAGATGATTTTCTTCTGTCACGTAGGCACACTCTCTTAATTCTGCTATCATCACTTGCTGTTGTGCACCTTTTCCTGCCTTTACCAGTGTGGTTTTTTAGTGACTGAGTCTCCTTATACCTCTTCAAAAACTTAGAAATGCCACCTTTAGTTAAGTTTCCACCAATTTTTCTTCTAATTTCTTTATAACTGTAGCCTTGTTCACTTAATAATACTATTTTACATTGCTTTCTGGGCAACCAGTCAACTCTTTGCACCATTACTTTAATTTTATTACGTTTTACAAGCTCACTAAATGAAAGAACACAAAAAAACCCAACCAACTTGATAGCGATCACATAACACACTGACAAATGTCCTCCTCCCAGCTTTAGTACATGACATCAATAACTGAATCCTACTGTGATCTGATTGGCTCATTGCCAAAACAAGATGACACCTGATTGGCTCTCTAAACACTCATGCTCATTGGGTACAATCAGATGAAGGAAAGCTACCTGATATCATCCTAAGCAAGTTGTGCCTCCTTTTTCTGGTTATTTGGCTATAACATTTCATAGAATACAGATAATTGAGCAAACTTTGTTGCATTACATTCTTGATTAAATTATCTTTCCATTGATATATAATTTTATGGTACTACTCCAAACAAAGTGGTGTTATTAGCCATCAGACCTCAAATGTACACTTTTCCCAAAAGGTTTCCACAATTTTGGCCACTACTATACTTCCTTTGTTATGAGCTGCCCAGTCATTACAAGTTAGGTGACATACAAGATTCATAAATTACAATGGTTCATTGTGCAGTCAAGTGAGATGTTCAGATTGGATTTGGCATTTTTATCCACCTATCAAGTTCCTCCCAAGGTCCTGAAATAGGCAGATGTTGATTTTGGATGGTGTTGAAGTTATCATTGCAGGATGTAAACTGTTTGAGTAAAGCTGCCTTTTGCAATTGACTGATGGTGATTCTGTCAGTGCTGATGGTGTTCAAGTGAGGCTCTGGTTGTTTTGGGATTGCACCCAAGGCACCTATTACAATTGATACTACCTTTGCTTTCTTTTGTTATAATTGTTCTATTTCTATTTGTAGACCTTTGTATTTTGTTTTCTTCTCCAGCTCTTTTTCTTCTCTTCTGCTGTCTCCATGTACTCTCATATCCACTATCTAGACTTTTTTTGTCTTTTTTAAAACCAACAATTGTTCAAAACCAACAATTGTGCCTAGCTCTTTAAATTCTAAGGTCCCAGAGCACTATTATTATTGTTTAAATTGCATAAATACTTAACGAGGTGGTTCTAATTTTCCTGTATATAGCCATAACAGTACAGTTTTTGAATTTGCATTTGGTGCACATGCTAGATAATCTTGGCAATAAATAAATACTTAAATAAGCAAACAGAACAGGAAAAATTATTTTGCCAATGAGTAATAATGTTGTTTTTCTGAATTTGATATATCATGAATTGATATTTTTACTTCAAAATATTTTTGATATATCAAGGTGAAATTTATAGAAATGCAAAATTATAAAAAAAACACAAATGTATTTGGCTCACCTTGAATTTTGCATCCCCTGTACATAGGAATTAGTCTATCTAAATCTTCTGGAGGTTCAAAAATTGGCTCTAGAGTTGGATCAAAAAGATTCAGCATGGTTGCAGCAAGCTGAAAACCAATCTCCTTTGAGCTGAAATTGCTGTGTGTCCATTCATTAGCATAGTAGATATTGGAAAATTTGGTTAAAGGACCTGCAGCTCTGATGCTCACATCATTAGTATGGAAGTTGGTATCAATCACAAGCCTCCCATCATAGACAAGGCATGCATCATTAACTGCTTTGAAAGTCTCATAATCCACTTTTCTTTTGGTAAAGTTAAAGAATGCCTAAAATAAATTGAGGGTCATTAGTCATCCTCTAAAGCAACATCCAGAATACAAATCTGCTTACACTGTGATTTTTGCTTAATTTGCAACCTAATATTTAAATTTAGCGGAAACTAAACGCAAACAGAATGACAGTAAGTATTATTAAATAATACTTTAGTAACATTCTAGACCAGGGGTGTCAAACTGCTGGCCGGATGCATCATAGTGAAACTGCGCCCACCCCATTGCCAGCAATGGCAAAAAAAAAGTCACGATATGTCGTGACACGTCATGTGACATTGCGAGTTTGACACCCGTGTTCTAAACAATCACAGATAAGTTCTAGTATGTGGTTAAATAAATAAACTTAGTTTAAACTTAGAATCTTTAATGTTCAAAGCATTATCCTTACTATGTCAGTGTAATGCAGGCACTTTCCAATAGATAGAACATAAGCAAAATATATTGCTTGCATGGGATAAAGCTTGCTTGGGATGCATTTGCAGCATACTAGACAAAATATACTAAACTTACTGTTAGTGAATTTTCCATTAGCAAAGCGCTGTATATTGTGTGGAGCATTGGTATAATTAAGACTAGCAACCTAGGCTACTCCTTCCATCACCTAATGAAAGCCTCAAATGACCAAACCCATGATAAGTGGAAAAGGTCAAGATGAGCTGATGACAACCGTGACAATGGAAGATTGTGACTTAAAGAGTAAATAACTAACAGTAGGAATTAATAAATGAAAATGGAAGAAAAAATATATTTGTGAAGGATGCCATAGATAAGCAATAAAATTTTGTGGAGTGGAGTTGATGAATGTATTTATGGAAGAGAGGGAGTACATTTAATTATAAATGAGAAGGTTAAAATGTATTTCAGAAAGTATGACTTGGTGTCAGCCAGGGTGTTGGTTCAAATGAAAAAATGAATACAAGTAAAGATAGTCTTCAACTTACGACCACAACTGAGCCCAAATTTCTGTTACTGAGTGACACATTTGTTACAGGAACTTTGGCCCATTTTACAACCTTTCTTGCCACAGTTGTTAAGTAAGTAACACAGCTGGTAAGTGAATCTGGCTTCCCCATTGACTTTGCTTGTCAAAAGGTCACAAACGGTGATCACACATGACCTCCGGACACTGTAACTGTCATAAATATGAGTCAGTTGCCAAGCGTCTGAATTTTGATCACATGATCAGGGGGATGCTGCAACGATTGTAAGTATGAAAAATGGTCATAACTCACTTTTTTAGTGCCACTGTAATTTCAAATGGTCACTAAATGAACTATTGCAATTCGATGATCACAAATGGACTGGCAATTCCATCACTACGCAATGCAGTTGTTAAGAAAGACATCATGTGACCAAGATGGACTTGTAACTTTGCTTCTGCTGCAGTTCTTACGCGAGGCATCACATGATCATGGCTTGCAATTTTACTGCTGGCTCCTACAATGACTCTGCTTGTAGAAAGCAGGCTTCAAACTGCACAAATGGCAATCATGTGACTGTGGGTCAGTGAGATGGTTGTAAATGTCTACCAACTACAAAGTGCCCAAATGTCAGTTATGTCACCCTGGGAACACTGATATACTTGGTAAGTGTGAGGACCTGTTGTAATTTCAAACAGTTGCTAAACAGGAGCATTGTTAAGCAAGGACTAGCTGTAATTTAATCATAGATGCATGTTACATGGCACATAATTTTTTTTGCTAATTCATTCTTGGTTAGGGGGAAAGTACGTAAAATTCTAAATCAGTGTGATGTGTGGGGGGAAAACATTTTTTTAGATGGTAGGTGAAAATGAGACAAGACAATACTGAAAAAAATGATTTGTCCATTCGCAGTCCCAAGAATGAATGAGAATGGTGACTGATGAGTATCTGCTTAAAAAAAGGGCTATATCAAGTATGCGTTTTAAACATAAGTCTATTCATATGTACACATGGAAAAAGAATCAATATAAAGCTAAGAGCCCAACTGATTTTACTGTTTAATCATGAATGATTAGAGAATTAATGAAGGATACAAGCCATCTTCGATAGTGCCAAAAGTTGAATTTAGGAAAAAAAGACATTGAAAAAAATATAGATATTGCAGAAAAAGAAAGTATGGGTCTTGCTTGACACAGAAATAATAGATTACTCTCCCAATTTATCAAATGGAAAAAAGTTGTAAGAAAAATGTAAGAAGATGTAAGAAAAAAATGATGTGGTATTCCAATCCTATTTGGTGAATAGAGTTTAGAGTTCTGGGTCTAATTATCCTCTGGGTAGGATTAACATGTTTCCCAATGAGCTTAGCTTTTTTATCAGTGAAGGATAGATTCTGATCCTCACTATAAGCAAAATTAGCTTTATTAAGACTCTCTCCTTTCTACCTGCTTTTCTTTGGTTAT
Source organism: Vipera berus (assembly GCF_964194415.1). Lineage (NCBI taxonomy): Eukaryota > Metazoa > Chordata > Lepidosauria > Squamata > Viperidae > Vipera > Vipera berus. The sequence goes on along the minus strand of NC_138204.1, from coordinate 123,175,050 downwards.
GAGCAAGGCAGATTTTTTTTTAAAAAAATGAAGGTAACATCTTTTCTAGAGGGACGCGGTGGCTCAGTGGATTAGGACGCTGAGCTTGTCGATCAGAAGGTCGGCAGTTTGGCGGGTCGAATCCTGAGTGCCGCGTAACAGAGTGAGTGCCTGTTACTCGTCCCAGCTTCTGCCAACCTAGCAGTTCGAAAGCACGTAAAAATGCAAGTAGAAAAATAGGGACCGCTCTGGTGGGAAGGTAACAGCGTTCCATGTGCCTTTGGTGTCTAGTCATGCCGGCCACATGACCACGGAGACGTCCTTGGACAAGCGCTGGCTCTTCGGCTTTGAAACGGAGATGAGCACCGGCCCCTAGAGTCGGAAACGACTAGCACGCATGTGCGGGGGAACCTTTACCTTTACCTTTACCTTTAACATCTTTTCTAAAATCTCTGTTTAATAATCCCTGAAGTTTATCATAGGCATCTTGAAGCTCTGAAATGTATCCCAGAATTCTTATATCCCAATGAGTTTGGGCACACTGAATCTATAGAACATGTTGTTCTTTATTCCTTATTTTATCTTAAATTTCCAGTACCTTGTCAAATTGGTCGATTTCATGCATATTCTTCTAATTTAATCCTCCTATAACATTTGTATATTTTGCACTGCAACTTGTGCCCGTTAGTCTAGAATATTTTGTTATTTTCATTTTCATTCCATTTTAATTACTACACTTTATCACTTTTAGTATAGCATATAATTATAACCTATTTAGTACATTATCACGTTATTATACTATTAATAGTAATGATAACTTACTCTTTTGTCCTTTGTAGAATTATTAACTTGAAACTATCTCACCTTGTTATAGAATAAATCTTTGCCATCCTGTGGTCTACTTGGAGCATTACATGTTCTTTTGGGATCTTATGTTTTAATTCATTTGTAAGCAGCTAACCATGATTTTGGGGTTGGGGGGTTTCTATGGTTTATCTCTTTCAGTATTGAATGCTTGCATTTAATATTTAAAGTTTAAAAAATATTTTTATATGTCAATTCTTTTAAAAAATAAAATGTAGTTTTGTTTACCTCCTGTTAAATTGGTCTCTCTCTCTCTCTCTCTCTCTCTCTCTCTCTCTCTCTCTCTCAATAGCGGTAACAGAAACTATCAAACTGCAATCTCAAAAGATCCAACAGGAGTTTCAGTCTTCCAAATTATGGGCTCAATAATCTGCTTAAGTATCATCAGCTTGGTGTTGATTCTTAGTAAACTCATACATAGATTTTTTTTAGGAGGACCTGGTATCTTCCAATACTGGACCCATTGCTGCGGAACATCCCCTTTTCTTTCCTTCCACCTTTCTCAGCATTATAGACTACTCCAGAAAACAAGGTGTTTGCATAATGTGTCCAAACTATAATAATTTGAGGCTGGTCATTGTGCCTCAGGATTGATTTATTTGATAATCCATTTATTTATTTATCTAGCTATCAAAACACCAAAGTTCAAAAGTAACAATACTCTTTTCTGTCCTGCTTCTTCAAACAGTTACCTCCAAAAAGCAGAGAACAGGGAACAGAAAAACCCATTACCTGCGTAATTTGATCTTTGTAGGTTTAGACACATCTTGAATATATTTTCCAGGGCCTTAATGGCTACTCTACCAAGCACCAGTTTGCAGTGTATCTCTTGACTGCTGGCTTCTTTACTGTTGTTTCTAAATAGTAGACAGTTGATCATCTATCTACTACCAGTGAGATGGCTACCAGTTAAGCTATCTATCTCTTCAGTATCTTCATTGTCAACTCTAAGGCTGGTACTTGTTGGCAAGTACATTTAATCATAATTCTCCCTTTTTTTCATTTTGCTTCTTTACTCTCAGTACTACAGCTTGCCAATTATTTGCATTTTCATGTATCAAGGTCATTAGCATAATGCAAGTTATTGATGTTTCTTTCTCTAATTTTAAAACATGCTCATTTTTCTCCAGTCCAGCTTTCTTCCACATATATTTCACATATAGGTTGAGTGAGTGAGTGAATGAATGAATGAATGAATCAATCAATCAATCAATCAACCAACCAACCAACCAACCAACCAACCAACCAACCAACCATCCAACCAACCAACCAACCAATGTCTATATTAAACAGCTTTATCTTATTTATTTGCCAACCTGAAGCCAGTTTGTTTTGTCATGTTCTGTCTATGCTTTGGCTTGCTGGTCTGGTTTCATAGGAAGACAATGAGATGTTTTGGGATTCCCACTTTTCTAAGCACATTCCACATCTTGACATGATTAACATGACTGAAGGCCTTTCTATAATTAATGAGCATGCATTCACTTATTTCTGGTATCTTTGGTTTTCTTAATTATCTAGTGTGCATCAGCCTTTTCTAAAACCAGACTGCACATCGGGCATTTCCATTTCCCTATTGGACAAACCTAAGGATTGTTTCGCTGCCATGAAAAAAAAAATTAAACCTTTTTTTTTTGAAAGACTAACAACCTTATATGGACTTTCTGTAGAAAGAATAAAAGATTGAATTGATGATTTAGGGATTTGGGGAATAAAAAGGGTTAAAAATAGAGGGGAAGGGAATTACAAAGTAAGAGAAAAAAAGAAAGGAGAAAGAGTCAGTACGATGGCAACTACTTGATAGAAAACAGGGTAGAAATCATATTTCCTTATTTTTCTTTTTTTTATTTGTAATCATCTTTTCTCTATTTTTATAGCTTTAATGTATTTAAGAATACTATTTTTTTTCAAAAAAGATCATCTGGCATTTCCCTTTTCAAATAGAGCTCAAATCTGCAATGGACAAGGATTAGTTTGCTAGTATATGAAGTTAGGAACATGTATGATAGCTGGCATACTCTTTAAACTCTTTATTTGGTACTGAGATGTGAATTTCTTCCAATTTATTTGCTACATCTATTTTCCATTGTCTGAATTTGCTGGCATAATTTGGTTAGAACCAGTACTCATCCTGATTCTATTGCTTGCCATATTTTTAAAGCTATTATATTACCTCCTAGCCTTCCAGCCTGGTATCAACCATAGTATTGATCTTATTTCATTTTCTTGCACTAAAGGTTGTCATAAGTGGTGAATATTGTCTAAGCCATCTTGGATGTTTATTTATTTATTACATTAATATGTCACTCTGACATGTCCTCAGCTGTTGGTTTGCTTGGTAAAACACAGGAGTGCTTTAGCGTTGCCTATTGCTCCGTGGTATGAAATAATGCCCTTGCCATTGTTAATAAATTGATCGTCCGCTGCTGCCATCTTCCTATATTGCTGCTTATTTTAGCCAGGTGACTTGGGTAACAGTGCTGAAAATATGTATTCTTATTTGCTCATCCCGCCCAGGAATAACAACATTACTCCATCAAAAGGACTTTGGGGCTGGAGGCTCAAATTGTCTGCTACAGTTTTTTTTAAAATTGGGTTTGGTATATATCACCTGCATAAAATTATGGGAACATGCAGGTGTGAAAGGTAGATTATTTTTTGCAGACTTCTCCCGAACTCCAAAGTTTAATTTTATTCTCTAAGGCAAAACTATCTGTAAGATCGAGCAAACCAATACAGTTATGGTTAAAACTTAAAACATAGCGTAACCAAAGACTAAAATACAATTCATACCCGAAGTTCAAGCTAGGTTTCAGCCATAGCCAGATCCAAAGGCAGAATTCTAGAGTTCAAGCCTGTTCCAATTGTTCAGTTGGTATATATTAAAATGCAACAAAGGCGCATACTTACAGAACATTGCAACTTAAATGGCTTTGTAGTAGTAGTGAAAGATGCACATGTGATTGGATCTGGGTGATTGCCATCATTCCACTCAGCCAATAGACTATCATGGTGTTCAGTTACACCAGACCTGGACAGTGCTTTCTTGATAGCTCTTTCTATTGCGTTGTTATTGAGAGGAGTAATATTGGAGTTCGAGGGAGGGTGCACCAGATGTATACGATAGCCACTAATTTCTAGTGATAAGAGGGATTCTATAGTGGTGTATACATCAATTGTATTCCCATAGACAATAATATTCCCTGGAGAAAGAAAAAGGAAAAAAAACACAGAATAAACCTCATTAATATAATTAATATGATAAAGCTGAAGTTATCTGTGACCTCCTTGTTGCTCTGATACTATGAAGTAAACAGAATTACCTAACAATAACAGTTAAAAATAATTTACTAAAAAAACTGCCGAATACATTCCAGAAATAGGAAACACTTTGCATCAAAGCAGGGAAACCTCATTTGTTTGAGATCCATTGGGAAAAAGAGGAAAGGGGGGAAAAGCACCCTCTTTTATCACATCACTTTATCCAGCCACCCTCTATTTTTGTTTATAAGACTTCCAAATAAAAACAATAAAGCTTAAGTATGATGGGAAATTTGAAAAAAGAAAAGGAAAAACATTGCCATCAGAATTCTCTTCACAAGTAAAAGGTAATGGTAAAGGTTCCCCCGCACATGCGTGCTAGTCGTTTCTGACTCTAGGGGCCGGTGCTCATCTCCGTTTCAAAGCCGAAGAGCCAGCGCTTGTCCAAGGACGTCTCCGTGCTCATGTGGCCGGCATGACTAGACGCCAAAGGCGCACGGAACGCTATTACCTTCCCACCGTAGTGGTCCCTATTTTTCTACTTGCATTTTTACGTGCTTTCGAACTGCTAGGTTGGCAGAAGCTGGGACGAGTAACAGGCGCTCACTCTGTTACGCGGCACTCGGGATTCGACCCGCCAAACTGCCGACCATCTGATCGACAAGCTCAGCGTCCTAACCCACTGAGCCACCGCGTCCCTTTTCTTCACAAGTAGAGAACCTATTTATCCCTCATCTATCTGTTCTCTGCCAAATGTAATGAAATCAACAAAATAAAGGTACCAGAACATAAGATATTAGTGGCCTTCTACATCCATTTTCACTAATGTAACCCCAGAAATGTTGGGTTATAATTCTCATCCTCTCTATCCAGCATGGTGGGCATCTAAGTTATTACATATGAAATCTAAAGAAACTGAAATACTGTAAATACAGTACTGTAAAGTGAAGCTTTCTCTCAACACGTAGTTGTTATATACTGTTATATATTATTTCCTTCCACAGTGGCCTATGTGGTCCTTACAATCAGGAGAGGATGATCTACAGATGGGACTATGGCTTGTTGACATTCACTCAGCTGGAGTATGAAGACAATCAATCTCTGTATCGGTGCCCACACTGTAGAAGAAACTTTATTTGGAGTCAGTGAACTCCAAAAATAGAGTGTTGTTACCAAAATTTGAAAATTATTTATTTGCCTAGACCTTCTTTTGATGTTATCAGCCAACCTAGTAATTGAATGTTGATTTTTAAAAAGCTGTTTTTGTACTTTATCCTCTATGTATAGTTTTAATAAATATAATATGTTCTTCTAAATAATTTTGGTATTTGCAAAGTAGAAGTAGTGCAAAAATTATGAAAATGAATAATGAATAAATCTAGTTACTGTTATGGCTTAAATCTAAGTAGACCTAAGATCTACTGACTAATTAATATTCTTCCCTAAGAGCTTATCTCAGACTGACAATATTAGATATATTTCCTCAATCTGGAATAAGATTTTGGAAGTAAATTTACAAAGCCTATCTAAACTAGCCATGTATTTTTTGAGTTTTACCAAAGCTAAAGAATTTATGAAGTAGCAAATAATAGATATCAGTTTGCAGAAAGAATTTTAGGTGCTTCCCTTTTATTTAAAAGGGAAATCCTTTGTCCCATCCTGACTAAGTTTCTATATAGATGTGTTACTGCAAAATACTGTAAGTCCTTTACTTTAGCATGTTTTAATATGCTGTGTTCAGTCTTACTGAAATAAGTTACAAACATATCCTCTTTACAGAGATGTTTTGTCTCTGGAACAGCTGAAATTGTGAGTTATAAATTTCATACTGCTGATGTTATGATTAAATTTATCACCTGTATTTAACTCTGCATTTTATTTCTAAATACCGGTATGTTTCTTTGTAGATTAGAAAAGATTTATATATTTATTTTTCAAACCATGATGATATCAGCTTTAGTGACCAAATTCTGCTCCAGAGTTTTTATCATCACATGATTGATAGATAAGGGGTATTTTGTGAAACAAATAGGGTAATGAGACAATTATTAATCAGCCTGACTAGAAATAAAAGATGCAATTTGGTCACTCTAATTTTTATGTCATTTTATATTACTCTATTTAATGACACTGCTTTATTTTTATATCTTTTGCAAAATAGTTTTATAATGTTAATGATAAACGTTAGGTTTAATTTTTTTAGCACTTTAGTACTTCCTTTAATTCATTTTTATTTTAATGCAATTACATTTGACTTTCGGAATTTCTGTTAGATAACTGTATACCTTGTGCTGAGGGAAAGCAATAAAAATATTCTGTTTAGCCCAAAATCATTTAGTCCTTTGAAACCTATGTTTGAAACTTAAAACAAACTTTGAATCTTGCTGTGTGTTTCTAGCCTTGCCTAATGCCTATATAATATACTGATTTGCCTCACAAGTAATCTGGGATGCCTTGTGTCTCCTCATGATCCTAGCTAGTATTACTTTTAATTTAACACTTAACCCCATTTTCAAGGGCAGAGCTCACTTCTTAAAACTTGATTGAGTTGTTCCCATTAGTACCTTCACATTCTGTTTGGATTTTAGAATGCTATATCCTGTGAAAACTGCCATGTTAATCTTGGGCCTCATGACTTGGCTCATTTTTACACATTCTTAGCAGATAAATCTGTTGTGTAAAGTGTAAGGTTCCCATATGTAATGGTTTCAGTGACTAAAAAAGGAAACCACACTTAGTTTTTATATTATTTATATCTTAGGCAAATTATGACAATTTGATTTTGAAAAATCTATTGGTCTCTCCCCACTACTGAATTAAAGTGGCAGCCACCAATACTTGAATCAACACAAAATGAGAGACTAGCATGAAATTTGCCCTGAAGCATTTCATAAAGACAGTGGAGGCCCCATAATCTTTCATCAAGAAGCAGCTGAGAATTTGTGCTCCCTTTCTGTTGGGCAAATGCAGTAATTGGGTAAATTAAATTTGAGTAACTGCATTCAAAATTCAATCAATTTCTAAACAGATGGACAATACATTCCCAAATTTGGAAACTGGCATACTTATGATCCATGGAAATGTTAAAACCTGGAAGTGCATGCTTTTTAGTTTGAAGAAGATTTGGAAACCCTGAAGAGAATTATTGCTAGTGAATTAAGATCTTAGAAGAAAAGGATCAACTTCATGTCATGTATTACAAATCTTCAAACTGTACCAATTGAAATAGATGGGTAACTCGCCAGAAATAATTAGAAACAATCTACTTTTGATACTGAGCAGCAGAAATCTTTATTTAATTACATGAAAGAATGCATAGGGGAATCCTCCCCTACAGTATGTCTTCCTCTATAACCAATAAATTATAATAACAGGGACCAGATTTTGCATCTTTTGAGACAAACTACCAAATTGAAATACCATGCATGTAAAGTTATGTTTTATCTAGATTTCCCTTTACAAACAATCTATTTTTTTTGTCTCTCTTGGACATGATCTCTCTTGGACAAATCAAAAGATTTATAATACCTTTTGCTACCATGGATCTTTATAGGCCTCACATTTCTCTATTGAATAACACTTATGGTATTACCTATTAAAAAGGAACAATCTGCAACAACCTGGATTTATACATTCTGAGAACATTACTTTGGGAAAAATACATATTCTATTAAATGACACCTCTTTTTGAGACCTAGGACTGGGAATGGACAAACTAATATTAATTGATATTCAAATAAAGCATATATAAGTATCTAAAAGCAATCTAAAAACTGATGTGGTATCTCAAAACACTGCAACTTGAAGATTCATTATTTTTGTGATAGCGAAGCTAGCTACTGTCACCCTTGTTCTAATTTACTTTTATGGCCTGTTAAGAATATTACTGAAATAATTCAAAGCCTTTTTCTAAATTATATTCTGCAAACTATCAGTATATAATTTATGCTGGAGATTTCACCTCAGTGCAGGACTTTTAGGAGTCACAGATATCAACAGGATTATATTTGCATTTGTTATGCCTTGGTAGATCAGCTTAGGGATTCTTCAACATGTTCCCCTGAAATCTCAGACCATGTTGTAGTGACTACAACTGGGAAATTTAATAATTATAAATCAGCCAATTCTAGATGGTACAAATAGTCCATGTTTAGCAATTGCCTTGGACAGCAACCATTCACAATTACGATAGTGATGAAAAAGTAACCTGATTTTTGTAGGTATAGACAAAGAATTGGAATATCCAAAGTTTTTAATGGTTGAGGTGTTAAGAAATGTAAAACATTTTTTTATAATTTGAAATTTAAATTAATTCATCAAAAATATTATGCATTTATTGGACACTCAAAGAATATTTTAAAATGGATCAAGATATAAGTTTGTTATCTATTTTTGAAAATTTCCTTTGTCCAAAAAAATGAGATGAATGAATCTAGATTTAATAATAAGCTTAAGGGTTGAATTAATTTTATATGCCTGGTTATTATATCAATCTTTTTTCCCTTTTGTTAATTTTTCTTTGTCAATTTTTTAATGATTATAATATATTTAGGGACTTTTTTGTTCATTGAATCAATCAATATCATTTTTCTTGTTGGCATTATAGGTTTTTTTTGCATGTCAACATAAATTTAAAGAATAATTAAATAAAAGCTGCATTCAACTTATTGTAATTTATAAGTTTGTACAACACAGCAACAAACCATAAATTTTGGTTAAGATGAAACAGCAGTCTTTGGTTTGGTGATATGTAAACATAGCCTTTCTTCATCACCTAAACTTAGGGGATTGTTAGGTGGATTATATAAATGCAGCAAATGTGCATTCTGTATATATTTTTTTAAAAAAACTAATATTACAAACTTATACAGAAAAACAAAATTTTATACTTGTGTGCACAGGTACAGTACTTGCACACAAGCATACACACAAAGAAGGACGCACACATGGCACTGCTTACTATCAAGTCAGGATCAAAAGTAAGGGCAGTTTCCCTGAATAATATGGCATGCAAAATGTTCTTTAAGTTTCTTCCCCCAAAGAATGCATTCTGCCTCTCAGGTCCCAAAGGGGTAGATCTAACAGAATAAGGAATTAGTAAATGGGGCTGAATTGACCAGATTTGTCAATGCAGAAGCATTTTTTTCCTAACATCAATCAAATAAACTAAACTGAGAAACAAGACAGATTGAAGAGGCATCTTTCCCATAATTGCAGAGACGAGCAGGGGATTGTACACCGTATCATATATCCCATCACTTGCTCCTCAAAAGATAGGACTTGGTTCCCCAAGTAAAAGACATATCTGCACAAGTGAATTTATTCATCACACTTGCAATAAACAAAGCAAGGTGTAAAAAGTATTCTGTTTGGTTTTACAAAAATCAACATACAACCACGTCATTATGAATTTGGCATACGAAATGGTATTGTATATCCATAAAATTCCTGGTTCCTTATAGTATAGATCTTGTTTTTCTTTACTGTACATAGCAAGGATGAAAAAGGAGCAGAGGTTTTTAGGACTGCCATCCAGACTGATCGTTTCTCAGAAGTTTTGTCCAACAAAAAAAGTCAGGAGAAATTGAAAGCATCTATCATTGCGGAAACAGAAGTTTTTTTTAAAAAAAGAGGTAATCTGGCAGAGAAACTCCACACTGGAGGAGTGAATTAATACACACTCAATGCTATTTCCAACATGGAAATAAGGGAGCTCAAAAGAAAAAGGGCTAATAATGAGCAGCGGTTAGCAGCCAGTTCTGGAGCCAGTTGCAAAAGAAACAATTACAGGTAGTCCTCGACTTATGACCACAATTGAACCAAAAGGTTCTGTTGCTGAGGTGAGTTTTGCCCCATTTTATGACCTTTCTTGCCACCTTTGTTGAGTGAATCCCTGCAGTTGTTAAGCTAGTAACACTGTTGTTAAATGAATCTGGCTTTCCCATTGACTTTGCTTGTCAGACGGTTACAAAAGGTGATCACTGATCCCAGGACATTGCAACCGTCTTAAATATGAGTCAGTTGCCAAGCATCCGAATTTTATCATATAATCAGGGGGATGCTGCAATGTTTGTAAGTGTGAAAAATGGTTATAAGTCACTTTTTTCAATGCTGTTGTAAGTTCAAATGGTCACTAAATGAACTGTTGTAAGTCAAGGACTATCTAATTGCCTAATTCCAGCTCAGAAGATAACACTCCCTCCTCCTTCAGTACCAATGGTCACTGGAAGAAAACTGAAATGTGCTTTTGACAAAAGTAACACATCTGAGGCATATACTGTAGGTGCAATCAGTGGCATCTATAACTTCAGACAGAACAAGCTGAGTACAAGATTCAGGTTATGTTTTATGTCCAATACCTGGCGATACGTTTTGCTCCTTGTAGCATAACAAATATGCTATACAAAAGAACAAGTAAGAAATTATTTGGGGAAATGAAGGCGATAAATTTAACTAAAATGAATTCCTTCTTTGCATCCAAGTCTTCTGCCATCCATTCATGCATATATTTTCTAATTCCCAGATTATCAGCAATTAACAACATAAATTCACTGATTCCCCATAAGGCAGCTTATATGATAATTAGTTGCTTTAGAGAAATTGATTAAAAGTAGAAAAGTAGAAATCTAAAGGAAGTTTGTACTGCTCATCTTAGGATACAGTGGGATCTCATTCCATATCTATATACTGAAACATTAAGCAGATCCATTGCTTGCTTTGAATATTTCTGTCATGCCATTCCATTTCTGGGTCCTGCAAATATAGATAGATTTACAGAACCCAACCCAAGTATAGAAGCCGTCTTGGCAAATCAGGCACATGCAACTTAATGAAAGGCTGCATTTGTATCCATATAAATATAACACACATGGTATTAGCCAACTGTAGTACCTTTTACACGATGCAGCTAGTTCTACATTAAATTCCAAAAAGTCAAATTTTATTTTATTTTCAGTTTTTTCAGTCTAAAAAAATCTTGTGACTAGCTGCAAAAAACATTTACTAACGATATTACTATCTCATGTGTTAATTAACAATCCCAGATTTTGTGCTTAGGTCTTTCATTTCATTTAATCTAATTTCATAAAGTAATTATAGATAATTCTTACTTTCAGTCTTTTGTTCCGGGTAAAAAAATCTAAATGTCTCCAAAATTGACAGTAAATTGTAAATTAATCTGTACAATAAATAAGAGCAGATGAAACAGTTTGCAAAGATTAATTAAGCTATAACTACATGCTAGAAATGGAGGTACAACTTGCCAAGAAATATATAAACCTCTGCTCGCTTCATGTAGTAGCTGGTAAAGCCGTTACCTGTGGAATCAATCACTTTTTCTTTTAGCCACTTGATTGCTGCTAATGCATCTTCATCATCAGAAATAATAAAAAGATTGGAGGGCACTACTCCTGTGTATTTTTGTTTATAATTGGTTGATACCTCTCTGTTGGTTAACAATTTTTTGATATCTGCACCACTAGGACATGGGACCTATATTAATAGACAAATAAATATTATTAATCATAAAACTCTTATTTTTTTTCACAGATACCACTTTTTATTAAAATATATTTGTTTCAGCAATTCACATTTTTATAATAAATGAGCTATAAAACTACCAAGCAAGCAGTAACTCAGCAGCCAATCCATAGAGGAGGAAATGTACTACATCTGCCTGAGAAAATAAACATATTTTAATTAAACAGAAATATTGATGTTATAGATACTTGACAAATGAATCTAGGTCGTGAGGTCTACAGGCAAAATACAGATTTTATTTTAACAGATGTTACTGTTGTGTTCAATCTCCTAAGCTCCAAATATTGAGACAAAATCAGAAAGAACCATATTGAAGGCATTTAAATTATACAAGCTAGTCTTACACTTATTTTCAATGATACTCTAAACTTGTCTCATCTCAAGAATGAAAACTAATGATTAAATCTACGAAAAGGACCACCAGCTTGTCTCAATAAATTTTTCATTTTAATCTATTAATTATAACTGAATCCTATTGGAAAATGAAAAAAATCAGAATGGTTAGAACACTGTTCCCCTCCTATGTATTATGTTTACAGTCTTACAAAAATTGAAAGGATATTGGCGACTAGCCGGTCTTCACCCAGGATCTACGATAAGTGAAACAGTGTCCACCATCTGCTGAGAGGAAGCAAAAAAAAACACCAAAACAAACAAAACAATTGGCTAAAACTGACATTTTCCACCCAGTTCTTCGGAACAACTTCTGCTTAAAGACATTTCATGAAAAATTGCAAGGGTTGAATAAAAAGTAATGCATTCAGTATTCTTAGTTGGCAGTACTGATGCACTACAATAGGGGTGTCAAAGTAGCGACCTGCAGATTGGATGCATTACACGCAGGCTATGCCCACCCTGGCTCCACAAAGACAAAAAACATCGCGATATGTCACAATACGTCATGTGACACGATCAAGTTTGACACCTGTGCATTAGAAGCTCTGTCATGTTCTTTAGCATTTGTTATTCTCTTTAAATTGACAAGAGACTGTAATGAGAAAAGGTTGTGTTCCTATTTTTCCTGACGTGTAACTCTACAGTTACTCTGAGTCAGTGCACTTTAAGATGAACTAATTAAAGATAGCTGATGAATAACTCAAAGCGAAATTGCTTTCAAGAATGGCATTTCATAAGAAGAAAATTCAGCTGCAATATGACAATTCTAGGCCACACACCTCACAGGCCACACAAGAGGACTTTGGATCTCACCAACATTCCTTATCTGCTATACACATTGCACATTTTCCCAAAACTAATGAAATATTTTTGTGAGCATCTGTTTGACTAAAATGAAAAGGTAAAAAGGACTGTTAGGATCTGGTAAGAAAAGTGGCTTTAAGAAGCTTGTCCATTGTTGGCAGAAATGGGTAATAAATGAAGGTGATCATGTGGAGGAGTGAATGCAGGCAATAAAAGGATTTTTTCTGTTTCACTTATTAAAACATTTCTATTTAAACTAATGTTATAGAGGTATAACCAGCTTTTTCAACTGCAAGAATTGGAAAACTACCTCCCTGGTTTCTTTTTAAAAAATGTTCACATTTGTCATTCTTTTAGTTCCCTGTCATATCAGCCCATAAAACAAGGAATGCTTGCTAAATTCTGGTATCTGTAAAAGGCAGACCGTGGATTGTGTGAATTCACAAATGGCTATTCAAAGAACCACCATCACAAGAAACAATTTGCTCTTCTTTGTCATCTCTCTGCATCATGTGTATGGGTGATAAGAACATCGATTTACAACCCTGGGATAGTGTTTGGAGAACAGAAGGCAATGTTGCTCGATAAAAGAAAGTAAGTAATCTTGATAACGTGGAAGGCTGGGATCACATTACCATTCTGCAACAAGCAGAGAAAAAGATTCTTCAAGAAAAATATATACATGAGGCAGTGGCCCTACCTCAGGGATGAAGAAATCTATCCCTATGAGTAAAAACAAGACCAGGAGCTAACTGTGGCTCAGACCATGAGCTTCTCCTTGCAAAGTTTAGGCTTAAACTGAAGAAAGTAGGGGAAAGCACTAGGCCACTCAGGTATGAATTAAATCATATCCCTGTTGAATATACAGTAGATGGGACAAATAGATTTAAGGAATTAGATCTGATAGACAGAGTGCCTGAAGAACTATGGACAGAGGTTCGCGACATTGTACAACAGGTAGCAACCAAAACCATCCCAAAGAAAAAGAAATGCAAGAAAGCAAAATGGCTGTCTGAGGAAGCTTTGCAAATAGCTGAGGAAAGGAGGGAAGCGAAAGGCAAGGGAGAAAAACATAGATATGCCCAATTGAATGCAGAATTCCAGAGAATAGCTAGAAGAGATAAGAATGCCTTCTTAAATGAACAGTGCAAAGAAATAGAAGAAAACAATAGAATAGGGAGGACCAGAGATCTTTTCAAGAAAATTGGAGAGATGAAGGGAACATTTAATGCAAAAATGGGCATGATAAAGGACCAAAATGGCAGGGACCTAACAGAGGCAGAAGAGATTAAGAAGAGGTGGCAAAATTACACAGAAGAACTATACAAGAATGAGCTTAACGTGCCAGATAATCACAATGAGGTGGTCACTGACCTCGAGCCAGACATCCTAGAATGTGAAGTGAAGTGGGCCTTAGAAAAGCTGAGCAACAACAAAGCTAGTGGAGGTGACAGTATTCCAGCTGAGCTATTCAAAATCTTAAAAGACAGTGCAGTAAAAGTGCTACACTCAATTTGCCAGCAAATTTGGAAAACTCAACAGTGGCCACAGGATTGGAAAAGATCAGTTTACATCCCAATTCCAAAGAAAGGCAGTGCCAAAGAATGTTCAAACTATCGCACCATTGCACTCATTTCTCATGCTAGTAAAGTCATGCTTAAAATCCTACAAGCTAGACTTCAGCAGTATGTGGATCGAGAACTACCAGAAGTACAGGCAGGATTTTGAAGAGGCAGAGGAACTAGAGATCAAATTGCCAACATACGCTGGATCATGGAGAAAGCTAGGGAGTTCCAGAAAAACATCTACTTCTGCTTCATTGACTATGCTAAAGCCTTTGATTGTGTGGATCATAACAAACTGTGGCAAGTTCTTAAAGAGATGGGAGTACCAGACCATCTTATTTGTCTCTTGAGAAACCTATATGCGGGTCAAGAAGCAACAGTGAGAACTGGACACGGAACCACTGATTGGTTCAAAATTGGGAAAGGAGTCCGGCAAGGCTGTATACTGTCGCCCTGCCTATTTAACTTATATGCAGAGCACATCATGAGAAAGGCAGGGCTAGATGAATCAAAAGTTGGAATTAAGATTGCCGGAAGAAATATCAACAACCTAAGATACGCAGATGATACCACTCTAATGGCAGAAAGTGAAGAACTAAAGAGCCTCTTGTTGCGGGTGAAGAAGGAGAGTGCAAAACTTGGGTTGAAACTTAACATTAAGAAAACCAAGATCATGGCATCTGGCCCTCTCAATTCCTGGCAAATAGATGGGGAAGAAATGGAGGTAGTGACAGATTTTATTTTCCTGGGCTCCAAGATCACTGCAGATGGGGACTGTAGCCAAGAAATTAAAAGACGCTTGCTCCTCGGAAGGAAAGCCATGGCAAATCTAGACAGCACACTAAAAAGCAGAGACATCACCCTGTCAACAAAAGTGCGTATAGTCAAGGCTATGGTCTTCCCAGTTGCAATGTATGGCAGTGAAAGTTGGACCATAAGAAAGGCTGAGCGCCAAAGAATTGAGGCCTTTGAACTATGGTGCTGGAGAAGACTCCTGCGAGTCCCTTGGACTGCAAGGCGATCAAACCGGTCAGTCCTAGAGGAGATCAATCCTGACTGCTCTTTAGAAGGCCAGATCCTGAAGCTAAAACTCAAATACTTTGGCCACCTAATGAGAAGGAAGGACTCACTGGAGAAGAGCCTAATGCTGGGAAAGATCGAGGGCAAGAGAAGAAGGGGACGACAGAGAATGAGGTGGCTGGATGGAGTCACTGAAGCAGTAGGCATGAGCTTAAATGGACTCCAGAAGATGGTAGAGGACAGGAAGGCCTGGAGGAATGTTGTCCATAGGGTCGCGATGGGTCGGACACGACTTCGCAGCTAACAACAACAACAACAACATCCCTATGAGAACCGTATAATTGTTTTCAACTCTAAAAGCCATTTGAGCTATGGTCATCGATGTAGCATAGTAAGAAGACTAAAGTGTTCAGTTCCTCAGCACTTCAGCCAAACTTCTTGTTCAACCTCCACTTACAATCTCACAAAGAGTCAGCCAGGGAATCTGGCATATGGGTGAGAAGAGAAATTGACGTCCAGTGTATTCACTTGAGAACAATACCCTATCATTGCAGCCGCGAGAGTGGTGTTGGGAGTCTCCCGATACTCCCACGTTACACCTCTGCTCCGTGAGCTGCATTGGTTGCCAGTTGTCTTCCGGGTGAGATTCAAGGCTGCCCTTGAGGACCACTCGGAAGCTTCAGCTGGTGCAGAATGCAGCCGCACGAGTAGTAATGGGAGTTTCCCGATACTCTCATGTAACACCTCTTCTCCGCGAGCTGCATTGGCTTCCAGTTGCCCTCCAGGTTAGATTCAAGGTGTTGGTGATGACCTATAAAGCCCTAAATGGCATGGGTCCGGCTTACCTTAGGGAGCACCTGCTGCCAGCATCAGCTTCCCATCGTCCTGTGCGCTCCCACAGAGAGGGCCTCCTTAGGGTTCCGCCGGTTAGAGATTGCCGGCGGGTGATTCCCAGGGGGAGGGCGTTCTCTGTGGGCGTGCCCGCCCTTTGGAACGAACTGCCGATGGAACTTCGGACTGCCCCCGACCTTCACTCGTTTCGCCAGGACCTAAAAACCTGGTTGTTTGAACTGTCTGGCCTGGACTGAGGGGTTTTAAATTAAATTAATTTTAAATTTAAATTTTAACTTTGTCTTAATCCTGTGGGCTAGTATTAATTTAATTCTATTTTATCTTTCCTTTTTGTATTGTTTTAACTTGCCCTGTGAACCGCCCTGAGTCCTTCAGGAATAGGGCGGTATATAAAATCAATTAATAAATAATAATAAATAAATAAATACAACCCGCCTTGCCTACCCTACAAGGTTCCATCCAAAAAAGGTGCCAGAACTCTGTTCTGGTAATTCTATGACAAAAAAAGCCCTGGAAATATCTATCTCTGAAACAATGATTCAGGGATCACTAGTTGTCTCCTAAGAACAAATAGTTTGTTGAGGAGCCTTGGAATTCCATCGCTGCAAGATTTGTCAAATCAAATAAATCGAATCAGATCAAAGACAAATTTTTATGCTGCAACAGTACTGAACTGAGTAGCATAGGCTCTCATTTGTTGATAGATTATTTAAATCTGGGACTCATTCTGAGATTTTCATAATATTTCTAACAAGCTACAAACTACGACTACTTATATTGAATTCAGCCATGATGATTTTTTACTAACAGTCATTGTTTTTTTTATTCTTATAGACTATTTCTTGAACTATTTGTTCAATTAAGCATGGGATCACAGTCTTGAACATGGTATATTTCTAAAAAGAGGATAAAAAATAAGGTTTTAAAAATATTTTGGATATGAAACAAACAAATTATGTTCCAAACATATTATAATATATGCAGTATAAATTAATTAATCTGAGTTCAATGGAAATTTCTCCCATTTAACTAGGTATAGGAGTGCTGATTCAATATTTGAACTTACCTGATACTGTTGGCCAGTGCAGAGAATGAGATGATCATATAGCACTTTTTTCCCCTTGGAAACTATTACATGTTTTGCAGATCTGTTTATAGCAATCATTTTTCCAGCCACAACATTAATCCATGAACCAAGTGACATCAGTGCATAATCATCCTCATTAAAACAATAACTGTGAAGAAGCAACAAGTTCATTTTAGTAATTGTATATAATTATTAATTATATTCTGCTCAATTGATTAACATCCCATAATAGATCAAGTCCTCTTGTTCCCTTTCAGAAAGTTTACTGAGGTCCGTAGTAAGGAACGGTATTTATACTAACAACAAGCTGACATTTCATTTTTTTACTGAGATACTATTCTTTTTTTTATTTCAGCTGGGATTTTGTTTTCCTTTTCAAATTTTTTATTCATCTATCATTTTTAATATATCTGTGGATTGCAAACTATATCAAGAGGGCAACATCAACATTAGCCACAGAAGGGACTAAAAGGAGAACTCAGAACTCCCAGAATTCCTGACAGTGTGAACTATTAACCAGTGAAACGGCTTGATTTCAGAGGTGTGGGTGCCCTGTCACCGGAGGTTTTTGAGAGGATGTTGGACAGTCCAAAAGAGTGTAGGTCCCTTCAGCTCTGTTACTCTATTAGTCTAGAAGACTAACTTCTAAGAATAGAAATTTCAGTTTACATTTTCTTTTTAAAACACCTTCTGAATTTTGGCAATTATGAAAATAAACTTCTAGAATTTTTGAAAATTTTAGGGGGGAAAAATCCTTTAAAGAGGTGGGCAGTTGTTCCAACTGAGAGACAGCACAACTGAGAGGTGAGCCAGCTGTGAAGCAGCCCAGTGTCCCAACTGAGAGCCCAGCAGCCCAGCTGAAGATGGAGAGGTGGCCCAGTGACCCAACCGGGCAGCTGAGCGCAGGCGGTGAGATGCAAAGGGAAGCCACCTCTCTGTCTCTCATTTTCAATTTTTAAAACTTTTTTCAATTTTAAAATTCTAACTGACAATATAGTGACTTGAAAAATATGTCATTGTATTTCACTGAAAACCTAACCTGCACACCTTCAGCTGGGAGGTGTTAGGAGACAGTTTTCATGGGAGGGAATTCTCACCAAGCCATTTCCCTATGCCTATCGTCAACTCCAGCATTGTATTTCAGTCTGAAATAAGGGCATTGCAGCCAACTATTCTAATCGTCTTCAACATTGGGTTAACATCTTGTTCATGGAACTATCAATGATCTGGTAGAAGGATACATCCAAATATTTGAATCACTTAATTTGAGCAATGTAAAGGAACTGAAATATTTGAATGCATCGCCCCAGTGGGACACTGGAAGCTCTCTCAACAAGAGAACTTATACCATTTCAGACAAGTGACTGTCTAGTCCAGGGGTAGGCAACCTCGGCTCTTTTATGACTCATGGACTTCAACTCCCAGAATTCCTGAGCCAGCCAAGCTGGCTCAGGAATTCTGGGAGTTGAAGTCCATGAGTCATAAAAGAGCCGAGGTTGCCTACCCCTGGTCTAGTCTCTTCTTAGAGTGATGGAGCGCCCATGATTTCTGAAGGCAAGCTGTTCCACTGGTTAATTGTGGATACTTCATCACTGGAGGCTTTTAAGAAGAGACCGGACAGTCATTTGTCTGAAATGGTTTAGGGTCTCCTGCTTGAGCAGGGGGTTGGACTAGAAGACCTCGAAGATTCCTTCCAGCTCTATTCTGATTCAGGTATTGTATTAGGTAAAGGTAAAGGTTCCCCCGCACATGCGTGCTAGTCGTTTCCGACTCTAGGGGCCGGTACTCATCTCCGTTTCAAAGCCGAAGAGCCAGCGCTTGTCCGAGGACGTCTCCGTGGTCATGTGGCCGGCATGACTAGACGCCAAAGGCGCATGGAACACTGTTACCTTCCCACCATAGTGGTCCCTATTTTTCTACTTTCATTTTTACGTGCTTTCGAACTGCTAGGTTGGCAGAAGCTGGGACGAGTAACAGGCACTCACTCTGTTACGCGGCACTTGGGATTCGACCCGCCAAACTGCCAACTTCTGATCGACAAGCTCAGAGTCCTAACCCACTGAGCCACCGCGTATTACCCCACAGGAAAACACATGAATTGGAATGAAACAGTAGGAGGTTACTACATTTGCTAGTAAGAAAATAATGGATTAGCAAGAGGTACAGATTACTGCAGACATAGCTATTACAAACCTGTAATGCATAAACCAGGATTATGCAACCTTGACAACTTTTAAGACTTCTGGACTTCAATTCCCAGAATACCCCAGCCAGCCATGCTGGCTGGTTTTAAGGTTGCCAAGGTTGGACACCCCTAGCAAAAACAAGGCCTAGCTTAAATTCCACCCAGTTTTCTTCTCCATTTCTAGAATAGCTTCCTCTTATCCCACCTCTATTCTGTTTTTCCCCCTTTTTTGCTACTTTTGCTAAAAAGAAGAGGAAAGGATTACTGAAGGCATCGCTATAGTTTTTTTAAAAGCAAAACAAGGATAGTAATTTAGCAAAGGGCAAAACCTGAAATCCATGACAAGGGGAGTGCAAATGTTAGAAGTAAATTTAATTAACTCATTACTATATAAATGTACTGCATAGCATCAGAAGTATATTTTACTGTTATAAAATAATGTTTATGTTCGTCTTTTGGGCAGTATTGAAAATGCTCCAAACAAACCTGTTGATTAAAAATCGCTTATGCAGATTATTTGATGCACCTTTCCCTGGAAGGCCATGAGTTGAAATCAATGTAAGGTTGTTGAATTTCAGGTGTGGGCTGCAAAAAAAAAAGAATACCAAAATTTTTGTAAATTTACTTCAGTTATTTTTAATTCATATTATTGATAAGCAATTGAAATGTCAACTAAATTGTGCTTTTTGGTGCTTAGAATTCATATATCTTATGCAAATATGCACCAGTATTTATATCAACTTTTACAAACTATGTTGACACCAATAATAGTAACAGTAGTAATAGCTGCTGCTACACATAGTCCTCGACTTACAACTATTTGATTAATGATGGTTTGAATTAATGATGGCCTCTGAAAAAATCAGTTACAACCTAAATTTGAACTTACAACTGTTGCCCTCCCCTCATAATCATGTGATCACAATTCAGGCACTTGGCTGTGGTCATATGGTTGATTTGCAACTTTTTTTGCCAGTTTCCCCCAAAAGCTTATTAGTTAATCTGGGTTTGCACTTACAATCACATGACTTAATTTACAACCATAGTGACTCGACTTATGACCATTGTAAAATGATTGTAAAAGCAAGTGTGGTCATGTGATAACTTGACTTATGTGACTGCAAAGATGGAAATTCCAGTCCCAATTCAGATCATAAGTTGAGGATTACCTCCGTTATCATGATTGCCTTTATAATCATCACCTATACACCTATAGACCTAAGTGCTAATGAGAATGCTCATGTTTGGGGTGAAAGGAATTAATATTGGATAAAATAAAGGAACTTCTATTTTGAAAATATCTGTTTCATCTTCCTTAACAGAAAGATCTGGACTAACAAATCTTCATCAGTTCCCACTTTCTTTCCTGTGTAGCTCAAAACTATGGCCTGCAATGTTGTATTATGTGAATAGGCTTTGGGTTGTAAATTCCCCACTTTTCTGTTCTCCAGCATCATCATGAATAGATCAGAAGTTTGTTTTGATCAAACAAATGGAATCAAGTTGTGCTCTATAATTCAGTAATGTTTGCCACCCATAATTTAAACAAGGAGAAGCAGAAGTTAAATCAGAATCTGTTGCTAGGTAACTAGACGATTTACAAAATATACAACAAACAGACATTCCTAGCAGTGTTTAATACCATCGGTTATGGTTATTCCCTATTGGCACATGTGTATATATGCATGTTTTTCAATTACCGTATATACTTGAGTATAAGCTGACTCGAGTATAAGCCGAGACCCCTAATTTTACCCCAAAAAAACTGAAAAAAGTTATTGACTCGAGTATAAGCCAAGGCTGGGAAATGCAGCAGCTGGAGGCTGGATCCCCCGAAAGACGTCTCTGCTGAGATGAGAGAACGGGGTGGCAAGCCGCCGAGAGAATGGGGCGGCCTGCTGTTCTCTCGGTGCAGCACGGCAGAGGCTGGATCTCGCGAAAGAAGTCTCTGCCGAGAGAATGGGCGGCAAGCCTCCACCACCCCATTCTCTCAGCGGAGCGCTCCACTGCCCCATTCTCTCGGCAGCTTGCCACCCCGTTCTCTCATCTCAGCAGAGACGTCTTTCGGGAGATCCAGCCTCTGCCGTGCTGCACCGAGAAAACAGCAAGCCGCCCCATTCTCTCGGCAGCTTGCCACCCCGTTCTCTCATCTCAGCAGAGACGTCTTTTGGGAGATCCAGCCTCTGCCGTGCTGCACCGAGAAAACAGCAAGCCGCCCCATTCTCTCGGCAGCTTGCCACCCCGTTCTCTCATCTCAGCAGAGACGTCTTTCGGGAGATCCAGCCTCTGCCGTGCTGCACCGAGAAAACAGCAAGCCGCCCCATTCTCTCGGCAGCTTGCCACCCCGTTCTCTCATCTCAGCAGAGACGTCTTTCGGGAGATCCAGCCTCTGCCGTGCTGCACCGAGAAAACAGCAAGCCGCCACATTCTCTCGGCAGCTTGCCACCCCGTTCTCTCATCTCAGCAGAGACGTCTTTCGGGAGATCCAGCCTCTGCCGTGCTGCACCGAGAAAACAGCAAGCCGCCCCATTCTCTCGGCGGAGCGCTCCACTGCCCCATTCTCTCGGCGGCTTGCCACCCTGTTCTCTCATCTCGGTGGAGAATTCTTTCGGGGGATCCAGCCTCTGTCACCCCCTTCTCTCAGCTGGGCAGCTGAGAGAAGGGGGCGACAGAGGCTGGATCACCCGAAAGAAGTCTTCGCCGCTGAGAGAATGGACGGCAAGCTTCCCCGCCCCATACTTCGCGGAGCGCTCCAACGCCTCGTTCTCTCGTCTCAGCGGAGACTTCTTTCGGGGGATCCAGCCTGTCACCCCCTTCTCTCAGCTGGGCAGCTGAGAGAAGGGGGCGACAGAGGCTGGATCCCCCGAAAGAAGTCTTCGCCGCTGAGAGAATGGGCGGCAAGCTTCCCCGCCCCATACTTCGCGGAGCGCTCCAACGCCTCGTTCTCTCGTCTCAGCGGAGACTTCTTTCGGGGGATCCAGCCTCTGTCACCCCCTTCTCTCAGCTGGGCAGCTGAGAGAAGGGGGCGGCAGAGGCTGGATCCCCCGAAAGAAGTCTTCGCCGCTGAGAGAATGGGCGGCAAGCTTCCCCGCCCCATACTTCGCGGAGCGCTCCAACGCCTCGTTCTCTCGTCTCAGCGGAGACTTCTTTCAGGGGATCCAGCCTCTGTCACCCCCTTCTCTCAGCTGGGCAGCCTCTGCCGTGCTGCACCGAGAAAACAGCAAGCCGCCCCATTCTCTCGGCAGCTTGCCACCCCGTTCTGTCATCTCAGCAGAGACGTCTTTTGGGAGATCCAGCCTCTGCCGTGCTGCACCGAGAAAACAGCAAGCCGCCACATTCTCTCGGCAGCTTGCCACCCCGTTCTCTCATCTCAGCAGAGACGTCTTTCGGGAGATCCAGCCTCTGCCGTGCTGCACCGAGAAAACAGCAAGCCGCCCCATTCTCTCGGCGGAGCGCTCCACTGCCCCATTCTCTCGGCGGCTTGCCACCCTGTTCTCTCATCTCGGTGGAGAATTCTTTCAGGGGATCCAGCCTCTGTCACCCCCTTCTCTCAGCTGGGCAGCTGAGAGAAGGGGGCGACAGAGGCTGGATCCCCCAAAAGAAGTCTTCGCCGCTGAGAGAATGGACGGCAAGCTTCCCCGCCCCATACTTCACGGAGCGCTCCAACGCCTCGTTCTCTCGTCTCAGCGGAGACTTCTTTCGGGGGATCCAGCCTGTCACCCCCTTCTCTCAGCTGGGCAGCTGAGAGAAGGGGGCGACAGAGGCTGGATCCCCCGAAAGAAGTCTTCGCCGCTGAGAGAATGGGCGGCAAGCTTCCCCGCCCCATACTTCGCGGAGCGCTCCAACGCCTCGTTCTCTCGTCTCAGCGGAGACTTCTTTCGGGGGATCCAGCCTCTGTCACCCCCTTCTCTCAGCTGGGCAGCTGAGAGAAGGGGGCGGCAGAGGCTGGATCCCCCGAAAGAAGTCTTCGCCGCTGAGAGAATGGGCGGCAAGCTTCCCCGCCCCATACTTCGCGGAGCGCTCCAACGCCTCGTTCTCTCGTCTCAGCGGAGACTTCTTTCAGGGGATCCAGCCTCTGTCACCCCCTTCTCTCAGCTGGGCAGCTGAGAGAAGGGGGCGGCAGAGGCTAGATCCCCCGAAAGAAGTCTTCGCCGAGAAAATGGGTGGCAAGCTTCCAGCGCCCCATTCTCTCAGCAGAGGCTTGCAGAGGTGGCGGCAGAGCTGCGCGCGCAGCTCTCCAAACCGCCGCCGCCCGTTTGGAGAGCTGCTGCCTTCGTCCATGTTTGACGAAAGCAGCAGCTCTCCAAACTGGGGGGTGGAAGTTCTTTTTTTTTGTTCACTGGAGTATAAGCCGAAGTGGATTTTTCAGCCCAAAAAGTGGGCTGAAAAATTCGGCTTATACTCAAGTATATACGGTACAGCTTTTTAACCCAATCTAAATGAACTCTGGACAGAATAAAAATTAAAACAAGAAACAGACAATAGCACACAATATAAATAATTAAAATATCATCAACACACAATATAAAACCTGTAAGGTATCCATAAACCAAACTAATCTAGGGAGGCAAATCTCTGCTGGAAAAGCTTTGCTTTAGCTGATTTTCAAAATTCCAAAATAGGGGCTTTGCATACTTTCTGGGACGAGTATTCAACAGCATGCAAGCTGTCCTAAAATAAAAAAAAAGGATGGACAGCAACCAAAAAGCAATTTTTACAGCAACGATTTGTTAATTCTGGTACTCAAAATAATTCCTGGGTTTATATATTTGTTACATTTATATCCCATCTTTTTTATATAGAAGCTCAAGATAGAGTGCAAAGTATTCTAAGGCACTGCTTTTCAACCTTTTCACAGATTGTACCACTTTTAGAACATGACAATATTCAAGTACTACCAGTGCTTAGTAAGGCATCAAAAACTTGATGACCAAAAAAAAAAAAAGGAAAAAAAGTACCGGTTTTAATTTCTTCAGAGGCAGTTTCTTTGCTGAATCACTTTCCTTTGCCCTGATGAACATATCACAAATTTATCCATATTTATTAATATGCATCGCTACCTTGGTGGTCAGGTGGGTGGTCAGCCCTTCTTCCTCTCTCCCTCTGCTCTCTGTCTCTTTCACAGCCTCTGCTCTTTTGTTGATCCCTCTGCTTGTCTCACAGAAGCCTCTCCTCTTCTCCCTCTCTCCTTCTCCATCCCCTTCTCTTTCCTCGTCGTATTTTTTTTCTCTCCCTCTCCCGCCAAAACCTCCTCCTTTTCTATATCCTCTCCTCTCTCCCCCGTCCTCCTTTTTATCTTCCAGGTGCATCACTCTCTGGGGCTCACGGAGACTCCAGCGTCAGTCACTACCCCAGTCTCAGTCCCCCATGCAGTCACCCGCTCCCCGGTTGGCCACTGCACATAGTGCTGATCAGTTGGAGCTTCCTGAGGCCTCTGTTGAGCCCCAGCAGCCCTGCAGCTCCAGCTGATTCTCTCACCTCAACCAGCACCCTATCAACAGCAGAGGCTGGCGGAAGCACCAATCAGCTGGAGCTGCTCACGCTAATCCTGGGCCCTCAGCAGAGCGCTGGCAACACTTGAGCCCCATCTGACTCTCCACCCAAAGACTGTGTGTGGCATCCGGCCACCCCTGAGGCTGCTGTAAGCATCAATCAGCTGGAACTTAGCGCACCAATCCTGGGCCCTCAACACAACCCCAGCTGACTTTCCCCCAGGCCTGTGTGGCGCTGCCATCACTTCAGCTCATCCCACCCACTACACTTGTCTAGGATGCATACCACCTGCCAGGTACCAAAGCACCACCAGTGATATGTGTATCACCAATCAGAAAGCCCTGTTCTAAGATGTTTCCCAATTTCCTCTTCTATAAGAATACATTGGATGTTATTTCTGGATTTCTTTTCTCCGCAGCTTCTGGTTGAATCCAACCATTTTCATATCTGATCTTCCTGCCCTGCCCAGATTTAGTTACATTCTGTCCTGTTTTCAGAGAGCTATCCTGCTGATGGACAGATGGATAAC
Source organism: Vipera berus (assembly GCF_964194415.1). Lineage (NCBI taxonomy): Eukaryota > Metazoa > Chordata > Lepidosauria > Squamata > Viperidae > Vipera > Vipera berus. The sequence continues at coordinate 123,149,476 of NC_138204.1, read as the reverse complement.
CAGTCTGAAGGAGACAATGTGAAGCTCCCTCAATAATTTCTTTACAACATTCCTTTGGATCGGAAAGAGAAAAGTAGAGAAAGCGTTCAGAGGTTGACTTCTTGAATTCCTCCCCAAAACCATTTTAGCACTTGCCATAGGCAGTTTCTCTACCTTTTCTACGTAATGAATTAATGTATTAGTCCATGTGTGTCGTGTGCATCTGCTTTCCTCTGTTGCAACTCTATGTTTTGCTCTGTGTACAGGGAAACAGAGAGCAAGCCGTACACTGTATGTTCTGCTCTGGGTTACGTGAGCAAAGGGGAGGAGAGAGGGGGACTTAATATGAACTAACCAGCAGCATTCCGGGTCACTGCCCAACTGCTTCTCTCATAAGGAAGCATTAGGGCAAGGGTAGGCAACCTTGGCTCTTTTATGACTTGTGGACTTCAACTCCCAGAATTCCTGAGCCAGCCAAGGTTGCCTACCCCTGCATTATGGGATATTTTTTTCTAGAATGTTTTACTCTGCAGGACCAGATTTGGTTCCCCTTTTACTTTGATGTGTTTCTTTTGGCAGCTTCTCTCGCCTTACCAAATTTGGTCCCACTGCATTCAGTTTTCAGACGTACAGAGAGAGCTCTTCTCATCTCTTTTACTCAGTGCTTTCCATTAAGATGGCAAGAATAAAGAGGAAAAATCTAGAGCTAGTTATTAGGAATCCACTTCTGCAGTTTACACTGAAGCATGTGGATTGCAAAGGGCAGCTGCAATTCTATTCTGACTTAATAGACAACAACCTCGTTAAAGAAATACATTAACCTTAAATACAGCACTCAGACGCAGACTTTCACATCATGTCTATATCATGCTAAATATGTACAATCTTTACATGTCATTAAACAAAATAATAGCTTAAAAAGTAATCTCTAATGCCAAATTTTCCAGCTCAGATATATTAGTCAATTGAATTGAATTGAATATTTTATTTGGTCAAGTGTGATTAGAATTTGTCTCTGGTGTAGAAGCTCTCAGTGTACATGCAAAGCAATGGAATAATAGTAATAATAATAATAATAACAGCAACAACAGAGAGTAAGCAGGATAAGAAGGGGACGAGAAAGAATGAGCTGGCTGGATGGAGTCACTGAAGCAGTGGGCCTGAGCCTAAATGGACGCCAGAAGATGGTAGAGGACAGGAAGGCCTGGAGCAAAGTTGTCCATGGGGTCGCGATGGGTCGGACACGACTTTGCAACTAACAACAACAACAACAGGATAATAAGGATAAATAATAATGCTACAGCCATACTACTTCGGTAAATACACATAAACATTAGACAGCACTATTAGAATTAGGCATTCCACAGAGTGAAGAAAACCTGTCTTTGTGTCTAGTTGTTTTGGCCTGCAATGCCCTGTAGCATCATCCTAAGGGGAGGAGTTGAAACAGTTTATGTCCAAGATGTGAGGGGTCTGCAGATACCTTCTCAGCCCTCTGTCTGACCTGTGTAATGTACAGGTCTATGGAAGGCAGGCCAGTTGCAATTATTCTTTCTGCAGTCTTAACTATCAGTACCTGGCCTGTTTGGCTGCTGTACCAAACCTGACAGTTATAGAGGTACAAATGGCAGACACAATAATTCCTCTGTAAAACTGTATGAACAGCTCCTGGGGCAGTCTGAGTTTCCTGAGCTGACGTAGGTAGAACATTCTTTGTTGTGCCTTTTTATTGATGGTTCTTGGAACAACATAGGATTCCTAGTGTCTGGCAAAAGGCTAAAGTTGAAGCAGTTTTAAAAACCAGGTAAAGGGGCCAATACCTCTAAGAGGTACGGTCCAATTTCTCTCTTGTTGCCACACCTACAAACTTCAAAACAATGGTACAAAATCACCTCACTGTAATCATAGAAGCCTTTTCATACAAAAGGCTTGATTTCACCCCGAAAAAAAATTCACCACACAGATCCTGAATTTAACCTGGTATATGGAAGATCCCCTTCATGGATTACTGCCTTGTTGTGGGGCTTGCGTAATTCAATGAAGGGGCTTGCATAATTCAATGAAGCTATGAGCTATACCATGCAGGGCCACCCAAGACGGACAGGTCGTAGCAGAGAGTTCTGACAAAATGTGATCCACTGGAGAAGGAAATGGCAACCCACTCCAGTATCTTTGCCATGAAAACCCTATGGACACTACTAAAAGGCAAAAAGATATGACGCTGGAAGATGAGCCCCTCAGGTCAGAAGGCATCCAATATGCTACTGGGGAAGAGCAGAGGGCAAGTACTAGTAGCACCAGAAAGAATGAAGCGGCTGGGCCAAAGCCGAAAGGATGCTCAGCTGTGGATGTATCTGGTGGTGAAAGGAAAGTCCGATGCTGTAAAGATTTTTTCTCCATAGGAACCTGAATGGAAAATCTATGAATCAAGGAAAGCTGGACGTGGTCAGATAAGAGATGACAAGACTGAACATCGATATCTTAGGAATCAGCGAACTAAAATGGACAGGAATGGGAGAATTTAATTCAGATGACCATCAGGTATACTACTGCAGGCAAGAATCCCTCAGAAGAAATGGAGTAGCCATCATAGTCAATAAAACGAGTAGGAAAAGCAATACTGGGATACAATCCCCAAAATGACAGAATGATTTCAGTTCAAATCCAAGGCAAACCATTCAATATCACAGTAGTCCAAGTCCAAGCCCAACCACTGGTGCTGAAGAGGATGAAATTGACCGGTTCTATGAAACCCTACAGCACCTTATAGAACTAACACCAAAAAACGATATCCTTATCATCATGGGGGACTGGAATGCTAAAGTAGGAAGCCAAAAGATAACCAGAATAACAGGCAAGTTTGGCCTTGGAGTACAAAATGAAGCAGGGCACAGGCTGACAGAATTTTGTCAAGAGAATACGATGGTCATCGCAAACACTCTTTTTCAACAACCCAAGAGACAGCTCTACACATGGACATCACCAGACGATCAACACAGAAATCAGAATGACTATGTGCTCTGCAGCCAAAGATGGAGAAGCTCTATACAGTCAGCAAAAACAAGACCAGGAGCTGACTGTGGCTCAGACCATGAGCTTCTCATTGCAAAATTTAGGCTTAAACTGAAGAAAGTAGGGAAAAGCACTAGGCCACTCAGATATGAACTAAATCATATCCCTGATAAATATACAGTAGAGGTGACAAATAGATTTAAGATCTGATAGACAGAGTGCCTGAAGAACTATGGACGGAGGTTCGCAACATTGTACAAGAGGTAGCAACTAAAGCCATCCCAAAGAAAAAGAAATGCAAGAAAGTAAAATGGCTTTCTGAGGAAGCTTTGCAAATAGCTGAGGAAAGGAGGGAAGCGAAAGGCAAAGGGAGAAAAAGAAAAAGAAAGATACACCCAATTGAATGCAGAATTCCAGAGAATAGCTAGGAGAGATAAGAATGCCTTCTTAAATGAACAGTGAAAAGAAATAGAAGAAAACAATAGAATAGGGAGGACCAGAGATCTCTTCAAGAAAATTGGAGAGATGAAGGGAACGTTTCATGCAAAAATGGGCATGATAAAGGACCAAAATGGCAGGGACCTAACAGAGGCAGAAGAGATTAAGAAGAGGTGGCAAAATTACACAGAAGAACTATACAAGAACAAACTTAACGTCCCTGATAACCACGACGAGGTGGTCATGACCTTGAGCCAGACATCCTAGAATGTGAAGTGAAGTAGGCCTTAGGAAAGCTGAGCAACAACAAAGCTAGTGGAGGGGACAGTATTCCAGCTGAGCTATTCAAAATCTTAAAGGAACAAGTTTCTGGAAAAGATCTGTTTAATTTTTACATAATTTAATCTTGTATTTTATATTTTAAATTTTATGTCATAGAGTATGCCTTATTTTAACTGTGATGCTTGTGACACGAATAAAGAAATGATGGTTCTAATTTTAAGTGGTCATTTCAAATCCTGGGAGATTATTTGAAGGACTCTACTGTTGATACTATGGTGTTAAATATGATAAGAGATGGCAAAATAGAAGGGCTCCCCCTAAAATCCATTTTCATCTCTAGAGTTTTAAGTGCAGTTCCAGTTGTTATGGCTGCACCACAAGGCCAGCTCTTCAACCTCACATCCATATCCAGACTCATCACCGTCTTGAATGAGGCCAATGACCGTTGTATTGTCTGCAAACTTCAGAACTTAACAGAGAGTTCCCTTGAGGTGCAGTCATAAATTGAGATTGCAGATAAATGTATATGAAACGAGATACATTTACTCTTATTTAATTGTTTTCTTATATTTAGTGATTGCTAAACAGGTATATTTCCTCAATTTGTTCAGTTCCAAATTTTCTTAAGTCAGATTGGTTTCCTAAGGTGATGTGAAAATTCAGCTCTTGCTCTCTTTTATTAGTTAGGGCAGGGATCTTCAAACTTGGCCCTTTTATGACTTGTGGACTTCAACTCCCAAAATTCCTCAGGCAGCGTGCCTGGCTGAGGAATTCTGGGAGTTGAAGTCCACAAGTCATAAAAGGGCCAAGTTTGAAGACCCCTGAGTTAGGGTTTAATTTTTTTCAGTTGGCAATTAAGACTTTCTCATTCTATTTTCTTGTATTCCTATGGTGCCAAAATGAAGGTAACTTAGCTGTCTCTTCCCAACCCAGCCACTCCCATGGGCTGGAATTTCAACTCACATAACTGTTTTTAAGTTTGGGTGTGTCAGCTGGATATTATGGGAATTTAAATCCAACAAACAGAAGACACCACATTAAGGAAGACTAGATTAACATTAACATCCTGGTAGCTCAGTTATCGTTTCATCTGAGCTTGCAAAACTAGAAGCTGCAGAAAAGTTAAGAATTATGCAAAATGCAGAGTCCATTAAAAGTTTTTTATATGTTACTGAACCTCCTACCTGGAAGGAGGTATAGTTACAAAAGTTTGATGTGTAAATATAATGAGAAGCACAGTTTGCATGGGTGAAGATTCTCTATTTCTCACTCCACTGAGAATAGTTTGTCTGGAAAATAAAGCATTGTTATAATTTTATTTGGAAGCTAACTGAAGAATGTAAATACAGAACAGTAAATCCTGCAGAGATTTAGGGTTAGCCTCTTTCTGGATGAACATTCTGTTTACAAAAGCTATTAAGGTTCCATTTATTTTGGGTGGAACAATATTAGTTATCTTATCTCATGGAACACAGTTAGGAAATTATGGCAATTATAATCAGAAAACCTTGTAATTATTTCATTTTTTGACAATTCAGAGCTAACTCAAGAGAGCTTCATCCATCTTAGGTTTAGTTTCTTTAATATTGAAACAAGCAGCATATTTTTGGTCATTGCAAAATGGAAACATGCTGAAGAAAAGGTAGTGCATATCAGAAACAGAATTGCTTCTGCAAGGTACATATAAAAATCCTGCATACCCTGTTTTTTACAGCACAGGGCAACCATCAGGTTCTTTTTCTAAAGCTTCAAGTTAAGAGCTCAACCCAACCAAGCATTAAACAAGTGCACCTGCTTTATCGAAGCAAATAATTCCAGCAGGGATTCATGTTGCTGTGGATACAAAAGGGGAAGAACAGCTCAAAGATACTTGTAAAGCAGGAGGGATTAGAGTATCTAGGGAAATAAGTAAAAGGTATTGGGTTTCATTGCCTGGCTTTAAAGTGCAGCTACAAAAGGCGGCCTAAGCATCCTTGGCTTTAAAATAAAAAAAGGGTCGTGTTGCCAATTTATTAGTGATGTGTTAAGGAAAGCAGAAATCACTGAAAATATTACTACTTAGATCATTTTCACTTTTTGCAAAGGTAGATATTCCACAGAATTTCATAGATATTCGTGGATGAGAAATAAGCTTTCTGAAACGAAAAGATGGTTTGAGGATCAAGCTTGGTTTGAATGTACATGTACAGTCACAGGCATACCTCCCCAAAAGGAAGCTAAAGAATCAAATACATACATTAGTTGTACTTCTTACAACGGACTCATTAAAATACACAAATGAAATAATTCAAAACTATTTCCCGATGGCAAATGCAACAGAACAGAATCTTCCCTACTCTATGGAGACTTAATGGACCAATCCTATAGTATAAAATACATGAAGCAGATCTGGGCCTGACCAGTAGGTGGATGAGCAACTGTTTGGGAACTGGTTTTTTTCCTCCAAAGCCTTTTATAGATTTTTTTTCATTTATTTCATTGATGGTTTCACATGTTGAAGGATGTACAGAATCCATAAGCTCAGTTAAAGTATTGTAAGTCCAAATGCATTGTGGAGATCTAAGCTTATAAGGAAAAGCAGATAAGAACTATTTTGTTAGTGCTAAACATTAAAATCATTTGACTAGAATATACCCATACTACAGTATTGTTCTCTTTTAAATGATTGCTGCAAATATTTTGAGCACTATCTTTCATCATTATGTCTTGCATTTATCACAGACACCATCTATTGTTACTGATTTCACAGCCAGGCAAGACAGAACATGCCCTATTTATCTCTGTCTGAACGTTCAGTAATACTGAGTGCACAGAGAACCACTGCATTGTTTTGTTTCGCATTATTTTCCCTCAATATAGACCAAAAAAAAAACAATCTGAAAAGGGCACATATTTCAGTCAACTCATGTGGCAAAAGGCAGATAGCATAAAACAATAACAATTACTACAACATTCATTACATGTTAGCCCTGTGATCAGCAAGTAAGACCTAACTATTTAATTAGTCAACTAATTAGTGGCAGGCAACATGGAAGGCTCCTAACATTCTCAGACAAATGTAAAGATAAAAAGCCTAATTAAACAGCAAGCATTATGCTGGCTAGTGCCAAACAAGACAGCTGTGCAGGATACTGTGTAATACTGGGCTACCAGATAACAGGAGTTGTATCTGTTCTAAGTAGAGCTTAGAAGCATGCAGTTCCTAAGCCATTATATTATGATTGCTAAACAAATCCAAGGAAAGAAAAAAGGATGAACTCAGTAAGTGCTATATTCATTCTATCAACAATCTCAGCCCTGTTTAGCTGAACAGGACTTACTCTCAAAGTGACTATGATAGGTTGCAGTCTAAATGTGTCTCCATCATTCTCAGTGGACAGCATTATAGTTATCCCTGAAATCCAAATCAACACATCCAAAGAAAATCTGATTAGAAAAGTTGCTTATCAGTTAAAGTTAAAGTTGCTCTTTCAGTTGTGAAATGTATTACAGAAACAGAATGCTATAGGACCTAGGAACACTATCAAAGACTTCTTCAAATGCTTATGTATAAGGATATGCAGTTTTTATTTTCATTTTTTTTGTCTTCTTCATTATCAGTACGAATGATAATGAATCAATGCTATCCTAGACATCGGGCAATTTATTAAATAGTCTCCTAATAGCAGGTAGTAAAGGGATGATACTAAAATAGGGCAAAGAGATATTGCTACAAGGTGTAGTGCAAATTCTTCTTTTATGCGTTCTGCATTCTTTTTACCAAAGGAGTAAAAGTGATCCATTTAACAATGGGGTATAAAATTTTCCCAATTCCTTCTTTGCTAAAACTCTTTGTTCTACAATATTTCTACATTGTTAATATGATGGTAAATATAAACAACTGAATAAATAAAAACAATATGAACATTTGATTGTAACTTAATGCATAATTCAGAACATTAAAGGAAAATAAAATTAAATATTTTAAATAACAAAATATAAAGTATATAATTATGGGGGAAATATCCCTAAATCCCAGCTTACAAGACTTCTAAGTGATATACATTTGTGGATGATAGTTCTGACACTGTTCTGACTATTTCGGAGGTCTTTCAAGCTTTAAATAATTCTGCAACGCAGAGATAAAGCAGGTGTAGAAAATAGAAACATATTTTTCACATATAAAATTGATTTTATTTTTGTAATAAAAGCAGCACTTGATAAAATAGCCAAGTTCTCCCCCATGTTATTTTCATACACTAATCAAGCTTTGATACTTGAAGTAGGCTGGTCTGGAAACAAAAATGTCTGATGATAAACATGAGTGGGAAAGAAAATAAAACTGTCCTTACTGTCTCATACTTTATTATACTTTGTAATTTATTATAAATAATAATAATAATCCGCTGCATGGGTGCAAATAATTTAGGTATGACATTAACAGACCTATTTGCCCTTCTTCAGGAGCTTTTAGAGGAATTCAGCCAATCTGACCTGACCTAATGTACACTGCCCAGACTAAATATGATCTGAACATAGTTATACTCTGAATCACATACTTCTTCAAATTAGTTCTTCAAAGAAAATATGTATCGAACAGTACAAATATCATGAGATGTCAATCTTTAGCTGCATTTTACTCTAGGCTATTTAGCATGATATAGACATGATGTGAAAGTCTCCGTCTAAGTGCTGTAATTAAGGTTAATGTATTTCTTTAACGAGGTTGCTGTCTAGTAAGTCAGAATAGAATTGCAGCTGCCATTTGCAATCCACATGCTTCAGTGTAATCTGCAGAAGTGGATTCCTAATAACTAGCTCTAGATCTTTCCTCTTTATTCTTGCCATCTTAATGGAAAGCGCTGAGTAAAAGAGATGAGAAGAGCTCTCTCTGTACGTCTGAAAACTGAATGCGGTGAGACCAAATTTGGTAAGGCGAGAGAAGTTGCCAAAAGAAACACATCAAAGTAAAAGGGGAACCAAATCTGGTCCTGCAAAGTAAAACGTTCTAGAAAAAAAATCCCCCAATGCCTCCTTATGAGAGAAGCAGTTGGGCAGTGACCCGGAATGCTGCTGGTTAGTTCATATTAAGTCCCCCTCTCTCCTCCTCTGTTCACGTAACCCAGAGCAGAACATACAGTGTACGGCTTGCTCTCTGTTTCCCTGTACACAGAGCAAAACATAGAGTTGCAACAGAGGAAAGCAGATGCACACGACACACATGGACTAATACATTAATTCATTACATAGAAAAGGTAGAGAAACTGCCTATGGCAAGTGCTAAAAAGGTTTTTGGGAGGAATTCAAGAAGTCAAGCTCTGAATGCTTTCTCTACCCGATCCAAAGGAATGTTGTAAAGAAATTATTGAAGGAGCTTCACATTATCTTCTTCAGACTGGTTATCCATCTGTCCGTCATCAGGATAGCTCTCTGAAAACAGGACAGAATGGAAGAAGATCAAATATATCTGATTTGGTCCAGAGACTAGGCATGGTACAGATTCCATCAGACAAAATGTCAGCTGGCAGGGACAGGAAGATGAGCCTTTTCTGATGTAATGCCTGTGGAATGCTGTATTTTCTCTTCAGAATTTAAATGGCCCCAACCTGATGACCTTTAATAAGGCTTAACAAAGTTGACTGTGTACTGGACCTGGGGCTCCAAATGTATTAAGAGTCTTGTGTCTTGGGTGTATTGTTAATTAGTTAATTATTTTGGTCACTGTATATTTAGCTTTGGATTATTTTTATTGTTTTAAAATGTTTTATTGTTTTAGAACTGTAAGCTACCCAGAGTCACTTGGTTGAGATGGATGGCGATAGATAGATAGATAGATAGATAGATAGATAGATAGATAGATAGATAGATAGATAGATAGATAGATACTGGCAAAAGGTACTGCGAACATTATGGATTGCTGGATGAACAAATAATTAAATAGTGGACAAAATCAGGCTGAAGCTTTCTTTATCAACTCAACTGACAAGGCTAACAGTTTAATATTATGGACGTGCAAAGAGAAAGAATAGTAGAAAAAGATACCATGCTTGGCAAGATTGAAAATGTTTAAAAAATTAGCATTGTAATGAATCAATGCAATAACAACAGCAGTAGACTCAACTCTAGCAGGGATTAGCCACTTGACTGAAGATCAAATACAATCCAGAACAACTATCTACAGGGTTTCTATAAGTCAGTATCAATTTGATGGCAACTAACAATAACAACAAAAAGTCTGGACCTCCAAATGTTAGCTTGAAATTCCCACTATGCTTTAAAACATTGGCCATCCTGGTTAAACCTAAAACTAGAGATACATGCTATCCATGTCTACTCTAACAGTTTCTTGGTTAGATTCTAAAGAGATCTTCCTTTTGGAACTATTTTGGAACTGCATCATCAGCACTGTGAATGCTAGTGATGATCACCACTATAACCACAGCTACAATGTATGCCATACACAAAGTCAACTTGATTGTCTTTAACCCTGAGTGGAAGGAGGCAGTGGCATGTGTACATTAACAAGCACAGAGACTTTAAATCATAGCAGTATAGATAGGTTAGGTAATTGGTAATAGCTAAGGTGCCAGACATGAATGACAATATACAGTTGGACAAGTCACTTATTCTAAACCTAACCTACTTCAAGAATTATTATTGTAGAGGCAGAATAAGGTGAAACTTATAAGTATATAATGATGAGCTTTCATTAAAAAAGATGAGACATAAATGCAATAATTGAACAAACAAACAAATATAAAATGAAAAATTGTCCAGTGTGAGATTAAATGACAACAAATCTAAAAACTTACCAAAAAATCAGTGTCTCCAGGAAGGAGATTCCAACATTTGATGATCCAACAACTACTATTCTACAACTGACAGATACCTTAGGCTCCAAGGTCAACTTCCGATTGAAATGATACAGTGCATATTTTAACTGTATAAGGAATAAAAAAACAAAAATATGTTCTTTAGAAACATATACTAAATGTTCTTTAGTATATTTGGATTACAAACGTGTTATAAACATGGACACAGCAATATGCGAAACTTCCAAATTGTAGAACATGTCTGGGGATTTCAATTTTCCAATATAATTAGAAATCTAGAGACACCAATATCCAGAGATATTGGTATCCTTCTACTTTTTCCCAAAGAATTCCAATTTGCCATGAAATACCGTATATACTTGAGTATAAGCCGAATTTTTCAGCCCACTTTTTGGGCTGAAAAATTCCACTTCGGCTTATACTCCAGTCAACAAAAAAACTTACCGAGGACTTGTGCGCGGCCGAGGCTTTGGTGCTTCCGGGATCGCGCGCACCTCTCCCAAGCCACCGCCGTCCGAGACCTGCCGAAGTTTGGGGAGGTTTGGGGAGGTGCGCGCGCACCTCCCCAAACCTCCCCAAACGTCGGCAGGTCTCCGTTCCTCCGCGCCCTGCCTGCCTGCTTCTTTCCGCAGCGGAAAGAAGCAGGCAGGCAGGGCGCGGAGGAACGGAGACCTGCCGACGTTTGGGGAGGTTTGGGCGCCTCCCCAAACGTCGGCAGGTCTCCGTTCCTCCTGCCGACGTTTGGGGAGGTTTGGGCGCCTCCCCAAACCTCCCCAGGTCTCCGTTCCTCCTGCCGACGTTTGGGGAGGTTTGGGCACCTCCCCAAACCTCCCCAGGTCTCCGTTCCTCCGCGCAGACCTGCCGACGTTTGGGGAGGTTTGGGCGCCTCCCCAAACCTCCCCAGGTCTCCGTTCCTCCGCGCAGACCTGCCGACGTTTGGGGAGGTTTGGGCGCCTCCCCAAACCTCCCCAAACGTTGGCAGGTCTCCGTTCCTCCTGCCGACGTTTGGGGAGGTTTGGGCACCTCCCCAAACCTCCCCAGGTCTCCGTTCCTCCGCACAGACCTGCCGACGTTTGGGGAGGTTTGGGCGCCTCCCCAAACCTCCCCAGGTCTCCGTTCCTCCTGCCGACGTTTGGGGAGGTTTGGGCGCCTCCCCAAACCTCCCCAGGTCTCCGTTCCTCCGCGCAGACCTGCCGACGTTTGGGGAGGTTTGGGCGCCTCCCCAAACCTCCCCAGGTCTCCGTTCCTCCTGCCGACGTTTGGGGAGGTTTGGGCACCTCCCCAAACCTCCCCAGGTCTCCGTTCCTCCGCGCAGACCTGCCGACGTTTGGGGAGGTTTGGGGAGGCGCCCAAACCTCCCCAAACGTCGGCAGGTCTGCGCGGAGGAACGGAGACCTGGGGAGGTTTGGGGAGGTGCCCAAACCTCCCCAAACGTCGGCAGGAGGAACGGAGACCTGGGGAGGTTTGGGGAGGCGCCCAAACCTCCCCAAACGTCGGCAGGTCTGCGCGGAGGAACGGAGACCTGGGGAGGTTTGGGGAGGCGCCCAAACCTCCCCAAACGTCGGCAGGAGGAACGGAGACCTGCCAACGTTTGGGGAGGTTTGGGGAGGCGCCCAAACCTCCCCAAACGTCGGCAGGTCTGTGCGGAGGAACGGAGACCTGGGGAGGTTTGGGGAGGTGCCCAAACCTCCCCAAACGTCGGCAGGAGGAACGGAGACCTGCCGACGTTTGGGGAGGCGCCCAAACCTCCCCAAACGTCGGCAGGTCTGCGCGGAGGAACGGAGACCTGGGGAGGTTTGGGGAGGTGCCCAAACCTCCCCAAACGTCGGCAGGCGGAACGGAGACCTGGGGAGGTTTGGGGAGGCGCCCAAACCTCCCCAAACGTCGGCAGGTCTGCGCGGAGGAACGGAGACCTGGGGAGGTTTGGGGAGGCGCCCAAACCTCCCCAAACGTCGGCAGGTCTGCGCGGAGGAACGGAGACCTGGGGAGGTTTGGGGAGGCGCCCAAACCTCCCCAAACATCGGCAGGAGGAACGGAGACCTGCCGACGTTTGGGGAGGTTTGGGGAGGCGCCCAAACCTCCCCAAACGTCGGCAGGTCTGCGCGGAGGAACGGAGACCTGGGTAGGTTTGGGGAGGTGCCCAAACCTCCCCAAACGTCGGCAGGAGGAACAGAGACCTGGGGAGGTTTGGGGAGGTTTGGGGAGGTGCCCAAACCTCCCCAAACGTCGGCAGGTCTGCGCGGAGGAACGGAGACCTGGGGAGGTTTGGGGAGGCGCCCAAACCTCCCCAAACGTCGGCAGGAGGAACGGAGACCTGCCGACGTTTGGGGAGGTTTGGGGAGGTGCGCGCGCACCTCCCCAAACTTCGGCAGGTCTCCAGACGGCGGCGGCTTGGGAGAGGTGCGCGCGATCCTGGAAGCACCGAAGCCTCGGCCGCGCGCAAGTCCTCGGTAAGCTCCGGGCGGTCACTTGCTTCGCGTCTCCTGAGGGAAGGGGGGGCAACTGGAGCGGGCGTGTTTCCTCGCCTGCTGGGCGCCGCGATTTGCCCGGGGAACGCGCGGGCCCCGAATGGCAGCGTGGAGCGAGGAAGCGGACAGCCAGGGCTTCCCCGAGAGCCGCGGCCACACAGGGTATTCCTGTGTATTCAGGCTTGCAAAATGGCGGATCGAGCCTCTGCTGGCGGCGGAGGCTTGCAGAACGGCGGATCGGCTTATACTCGAGTCAACAACTTTTCCCAGTTTTTGGGGGTGAAATTGGGGGTCTCGGCTTATACTCGAGTCGGCGTATACTCAAGTATATACGGTATGTTGAAATTATCAAAATTGCTTTAAATCCTTGAGGAGAAAAGGGTCCAGGAAGAATGGAAAATTCCATGGAACAAGATAGGCACAACCATATTCAATCCCTGTAAGACAAAATGGGAGTGGATATATGTAGAGGTGTTTAAAATGCTGGACAGAAAAAAATGGTATGTATAGAAAGTGGGAGAAGAGCATCATTACTGAAGAAGAATATCAGGTGTTTTCCAGAAACAGACAAGTTAATGCACAGAATGAAGCTTGTGAGAAATTTTCAAAATGGAAGTGGGACTCTTGTTACATTATACCACTGGGAGAAGGAGGGAACTTCAGTTTAGGATTAGGTGAGTTACTTGAGGCAAAATCTGCAGTAGCTGTGTGAACAAAGTTTTCATTATTTATATAACATACCATGAGGGACAGTAGCAATACTGGATTCAGGAAGCAACAGTTGTAGTGCTAAGTTATTTATTTATTTATTTATTTATTTATTTATTTATTTATTTATTTATTTATTTATTTATTTATTTCTATACCGCCCTATTCCCGAAGGACTCAGGCCGGTTTACAGGGCAACATTTAAAAGACAATATAAAAGTTAAAAAATAGAATTAAAATGAATTAAATTAATTAATAGCCCAACCAATTAAACAAAGTTTAAAAAGATAAAACCCCTCAGTCCAGGCCAGATAGATCGAAGAGCCAGGTTTTCAGGTCCCGGCAAAACGAACGAAGGTCAGGGGCGGTCCGGAGTTCCATAGGCAGATCATTCCATAGGGCAGGCGCGCCCACAGAGAACGCCCTCCCTCTGGGGATCACCCGCCGGCACTCCCTGACCGGCGGCACCCTAAGGAGGCCCTCCCTGTGGGAGCACACAGGACGATGGGAAGTTGATGCTGGCAGCAGGTGCTCCCTAAGATAATCCGGGCCCATGCCATTTAGGGCTTTATAGGTCATCACCAGCACCTTGAATCTCACCCGGAGGGCAACTGGAAGCCAATGCAGCTCGCAGAGAAGAGGCGTTACACGGGAGTATCGGGAGACTCCCATCACAACTCACGCGGCTGCATTCTGCACCAGCTGAAGCCTCCGAGTGGTCCTCGAGGGCAGCCCCATGTAGAGAGCGTTGCAGTAGTCTAACCGGGAGGTCACGAGCGCATGAGTGACTGTGCGTAGGGCATCTCGGTCCAGATAGGGCCGCAACTGGTGCACCAGGCGAACCTGGTTTGAAGTTTGAAGCACCACAGGCAAATCTTAACATTTTTTTACTGCAAACACCCAGTCAAAACTAAAGCTAAAATCTTGCCAGGACTCCTTTCTTTGCTTGCTCACATAATCTTATATAAAGGTAAAGTAAAGGTAAAGGTTCCCCCGCACATGCATGTGCTAGTCGTTTCCGACTCTAGGGGCCGGTGCTCATCTCCGTTTCAAAGCCGAAGAGCCAGCGCTTGTCCGAGGACGTCTCCGTGGTCATGTGGCCGGCATGACTAGACGCCAAAGGCGCACGGAACGCTGTTACCTTCCCACCGTAGTGGTCCCTATTTTTCTACTTGCATTTTTACGTGCTTTCGAACTGCTAGGTGGGCAGAAGCTGGGACGAGTAACAGGCGCTCACTCTGTTACGCGGCACTCGGGATTCGACCCGCCAAACTGCCGACCTTCTGATCGACAAGCTCAGCGTCCTAACCCACTAAGCCACCGCGTCCCTCACATAATCTTATAGATACCTTTAATTAAATTAATACTAAGCAACCAATTCACATAGCTATGCTAATATCCATTAATTTGTTAGTCCATATAGAATTCCAGTTCACACAGGTCAGGTCTGTCACTTTTGTGCAAGAGAAAATACAGTGAAATTGTATAACATTTTTCATCAGCACTGCAATCTATATGAACCATCTCATCTTCTTCTTCATCATCCCACCCTCTATTTATATGGGTCACAGATGAAACTATGGCATAAATTAAACACAGAGTATTTCATTTGGATCTACATAAGGACACATGCAAAGTTCCAACAGAAGAGAACATTTGAATAGCTCAGAGTTGAAATGAGGGGTCCTTAGTGCTTTCTTGAGGCCCCCTGCAAAGCAGGAGCAGGGACCAAACCACATCTCCCTCAACACTGAATGGAACCAGCTCCAAAGAAAGAAGGAGAATCACAACAGAACCCAACACCCTAAGGTAGTTCAGAAAGATTCCATGGTCAATGGGTAGCATAGGCTGCTAAGATGTCAAGGGGGACCAAGATGGTTACATTACCCCCATCCTGAGCTGCCACATCATCAAGTGCAACCAAAGTTGTCTCAATACAATATCAGCGACTGTGATCTAAGATGTCTCAAACCCGGAAGGGGTCCAGAAAATCCATTTCCTCCAGGATCTTTTGAGTGGTAGGCTGAGCACTTTCTCAACAACCTTCCCCAGAAAGGAGGGTTAGGAACTGAACAGAAATAGTCCAAATCTATGGGATCCAAAGATAGTTTCTTGAGAATGGGATGGACTCCTCCTCCTTCAGAGTCGATGAGATTATCCCATCTTTCAAGATAGAATTCACCATCGCAGGGATTTTCCCACCTTGTCCATTTCTTCAGAAGTAACAGGAATAACAACAACAACAACAACAACAACAACAGAGTTGGAAGGGACCTTGGAGGTCTTCTAGTCCAACCCCCTGCTCAGGCAAAAAACCCAATACCATTTCAGACAAATGGCTGTCCAGTCTCTTACTTCCACTGTTGGAGCATTCACAACTTCTGGAGGCAGGTTGTTCCACTGGTTAATTGTTCTAACTGTCAGGCAATTTCTTCTTAGTTCTAGTTGGATCATCATCTTTTCATAATAAGTACCCCAGATCATATTGCTACCACACTGAGACAAAAGTAATGTATAATATGGTATGTGACAATCACCCACGTTGTGGGATGGGCCTGCCTGCTACAAAGCTGGTCATGAATATAAAGGCTTCCTCTGAGCCCAGACCCAAGGAAAGCAGGTTGAAATCCTCCAGGACCATAAATTTGGAAACACCAATAGACACAGCATCACGTTATTTTAGAAAAGGCAAGTGCATAGCTGCAAATTCCTCTTTGGAAAGGACTATTAAGGCCATCCACTTCATGTTCTTATCATGCTCACTACCTGGAGATAGCAAGGGTAGGCAAAGTAAACAAGTTGCAGTTACATTATGAATACCAGATTTGTACTCATCTGAACTCTAAATGGCAATCTGCAACGATCACTTTGATTCCATAGAAATTGTTTTCTGTATTACACACACCGGCAAATGCTTTTTTCAACAGGAGAACAGACTTTTTCTGCCTCTTGTAATATTCCAGATGGAAATACAACTGCCTTTTAAATATTATCTGTATTAATGTGTTTAAATATTGTTCTAAAGATGTGATCAGAAGTGCCTATCTATAGTTCCAATATTAGGTAAAGCTTTGTCAAATAGAGACACTGCGAGACCTACGATGACTTCACAGGCTCAAAATCATATTTGGAAATCTTTAGGTAGTAAGACATCTATAAATGCTTTTATGTGATGTCCATCATGAGTAGTAAATGCAGTGACCTATCAATCCCTGTTTTATAACAATATTTAATAGGCTTTTGAAAATCCAAAATAAAGAACTTATTTCATGAAACTGAGTAAACTCAATTATGTGAGGAGTAGATGGTTATCCATTACTACTAGCACTGTGTGTATTTAGAGGTGAAGTTATGTTTGTGCATTACCTCCCCAATATGAGTTATTATTTTCTCTGCCAACTGATTCTGTGTCATCCCCTCTCATTTGTTCAAAACTAGCAGCAATATACAATACTCTTCTATACATTTCTTGCTGGTAAAATTTCTGATACAATGCCACAATTTTAACTTTTAGCATGCACACAATTCTTAACATGAATCCTTAATATAGACAAGGCGATCTCTTCCAGTTGGCAAATCTTAAAAGAAACCTCTGGGATTCCTTAGCTCAGGAAATTCTTCATCTTGTGTAGTCAACAAATAAATTCTGAACTCCTTTTAATTCAAGAGGAGAATTACAGGCTTACTCAGCTTTTGGTACACCAATTGTAACCCCATTTTTCTCACTACTTTACTACACTGTATACATTTAAAAACATTTATTCATTCGTTTGTTTGTTTATGCAGGAACCCAGTTAAAAACAAAAGCAACAATGCAGTTCCTTTCAAACTCTTGCCAGAACTCCTACATTTGCCTCATCTCTCTACAGTACCAGAGTTTGGCCACAAATCATACTGATCCTACAATCAGACCATCAGTCATCACTCCAGCTAGACCTTAGCTATGTAGCACTAATAGCAGAAAATGCCATTGCCCATAGAAAAACATAATAATAATAATAATAATAATAATAATAATAATAATAATAATAATAATAATAATAATAATAATAATAATAATAATTTAATTTTTATACCGCCCTTCTCCCGAAGGACTCAGGGCGGTGTATAGGGCAAGACAATAAAATACAATATATAAAAGTTAAAAATATTAAATACTACTACCCAATTCAATAAGTTAATACAATAGCGTTAAAATACCCCTAAACCCATCAGACCAGGCTGGCTTGTTCAAATAAATAAGTTTTTAGGTCACGTTGGAAGGAGCGAAGGTCGGGAGCCATCTGGAGCTCCACCAGTAAACGGTTCCAAAGGTCTGGCGTGCCCACAGAGAACACCTTCCCCCTGGGGGCCGCCAGTCGACACTGTTTGACTGACGGCACCCTAAGGAGGCCCTCTCTGTGGGAGCGCACTGGACGAAGGGAAGTTGATGCCGGCCGCAGGTGCTCCCGTAAGTAACCCGGACCCATGCCATTTAGGGCTTTATAGGTCATAACCAACACCTTGAATCTTACCCAGAGGACAACCGGAAGCCAATGCAGCTCGCGGAGTAGAGGTGTTACATGGGAGTATCGGGAAACCACCACCACCACTCGCGCGGCCGCATTCTGTACCAGCTGGAGCCTCCGAGTAGTCTTCAAGGG
This sequence comes from Vipera berus, assembly GCF_964194415.1. NCBI lineage: Eukaryota > Metazoa > Chordata > Lepidosauria > Squamata > Viperidae > Vipera > Vipera berus. Next base: position 123,131,134 of record NC_138204.1, on the reverse strand, counting down.
CAGCCCCATGTAGAGAGCGTTGCAGTAGTCCAAACGAGAGGTCACGAGTGCATGAGTGACTGTGCTCAAGGCATCCCGGTCCAGATAGGGCCGCAACTGGCGCAGCAGGCGAACCTGGGCGAAGGCCCCCCTAGTCACAGCTCCTATATGATCTTCTAAAGAGAGCTGTGAATCTAGGAGGACACCCAAGTTGCGAACCCTATCTACGGGGGGTAATATCTCACCCCCCATAGTCAACGATGGAACAAACTGAATTTCCCGAGATGCCGGCACACACAGCCACTCAGTCTTGTCAGGGTTGAGCCGAAGCCTGTTCCTCCCCATCCATACCCGAACCGCCTCCAGGCAACGGGACATCACATCGAGGGCATCACTGGGGTGGTTTGGGGTAGAAATAAAAAGCTGGGTATCATCCGCATATTGATGGTACCCAACCCCAAAACCACCAAAATGGTGAATGATTCTTTGGTTAACTGTGAGAGCCCTAAAGTTGTGTCAGGATCTCTTATGTGATTTATCATCAAGATTAAAGTACTAAGAGAAGTTTGAAGATTTGGAATTGGATCTCACCAGTAAATCAGTGATAGCTCTCTCTTTTTTCCACTATTCTACTAATGTTAAGAAGGTATTGGACTTTTTGAATAATTTTTGAGAGCATATTAATGAGCTGAATTTGAGATAACGTTCATATATACCCATTGCTCAACATACCTTTTTTTGCTAGAAACACTGGAATAAAAGTTCAAATATGAGGATGTGGTCTATATTTTTCAGACAAATATTTTTTGAAAAATGTATATGCACTCTTGGCTGATTGGAGTTTGAAAAAAAAATCTTCAGATTCATGTTTTTTTCTGATAATTTTTAGCAGTGCAATCATGACATCCAGTGGCCAATGTCAGTTAAGATTAATCTGAGTTAAATGATGACTGTACAATGATGCTAAAAGATAATTGCAAATTGTTGATTACTCAGTGATTGAGATTACACCTTACACTAACAAAAGGTACAGCCTTAGTTTATTGAACAAATTGTATAAGTGGATTCACACAACACAGTAAATTACAAACACTAATATACCAAACATACGAACAAGGTTTATGCAACATGTTAAACCCACTGGCACACGAGATGATGAACTCTCTGAATTGGTGGAGTGTGATGAGACATGGTTTGTTTTAGCCATGATATATGCAACAGGTCACAATGACTGAAGTCACGTTTTCAAAGAATATAGAAATCAAGTGCCTAAACTTGCTCTATGCTACAGAATGAAGAAAGTGAATGAGAAAGATGCTTGCAATCTAAATACTGTTCCTTCATGCACTGTCATGTAAGTAATAATAATAATAATAATAATAATAATAATAATAATAATAATAATAATAATAACAACAACAACAACAACAACAACAACAATAAAGTTGGAAGGGACCTTGGAGGTCATCTAGTCCGACCCCCTGCTCAGGCAGGAAACCTTATACCATTTCAGGCAAATGGCTGTCCAGTCTCTTCTTAAAAACCTCCAGTGTTGGAGCATTCACCACCTCTGGAGGCAGGTTGTTCCACTGGTTAATTGTTCTAACTGTCAGGAAGTTTCTCCTTAGTTCTAGGTTGCTTCTCTCCTTGACTAGTTTCCATCCGTTGCTTCTTGTCCTGCCTTCAGGTGCTTTGGAGAATAGCTTGACTCTCTCTTCTCTGTGGCAGCCCCTGAGATATTGGAACACTGCTATCATGTCACCCCTCACCCTTCTCTTCGTTAAACTACACATACCCAATTCCAGCAACCGTTCCCTATATGTTTTAGCCTCCAGCCCCCTAATCATCTTTGTTGCTCTTCTCTGTACCCTTTGTAGAGTCTCAAGAGTGAGAGAAGCCATCGTTCTCCTTTCCTACTAGAGAAGGCTTCTTCTACAATTATATAAATTCAAAGCTCTCAGATTTGAATCTGGCAATTACCTTATGTAGGTTCAGGTTATTGAAAGGAGGGGGAGAATAGCAAGAAGGAGGAAATCCAAAACAGGGGAAAGATTACGGTTTGGAAGAGATATGTCACAAATGTACTGTAAATATAAACTTCCTCTGAGAGAAGATCAAAAAGAAAAAAAGAAAAAAAAAAGGATTTAATATGAAGGCACCATATGACAAGTGTCTAATTTATTTGTTTCACTTATAAAACTTACAGAGCTGCCCACCTTAATCAAAGTGATTCTGGGTGATGTAAAACAGAGCCAAAGATTTAATAAATCTAACTTTTAATAAAATCAGTAAAACAGTAAACACGGGAAAAACAAAATAAATAAAGCAAGATCACAAGAGGGGAGATACTACATACAACACAGCCAGGGCGCAGGCTCCCTCTGGACAGGGAATCTGTAGGCTTGTTGAAATAATCTAGGCTTTAAGAGCTTTCCAGGAGGTCACAAGGGTTGGGACCAACCTCACTCAGGAGGAATGATGTTTCAGAGGGTGGGTGCCATGCAGGAAAAGCTTTTCTCCTAGGTTCTGTCAGATGGAGCTCCCTTGCAGACAGGACTCACATCATGCTCTCCCTGCTGGATCTGATAGGATGGGTAGATGTAATCAGGAAGAAGTGGTCCCTCAAGTATCCAGTCCCCATGACAGGTAGGGCTTTAAAGGTCAAAACTAGCACCTTGAATCGGACACGGAAGCAAACCAGCAGTCAATGCAGTTCTTAGAGCAAAGGTGCAACATGCCCTTCTAAGAGCACACATAACTTCCTGTGCTGCTGCATTCTATACCACCGAAGCTTCCAGATACTCTTCAAGATCAGCCTATTGGAGAGTTCATTGCAATAGTCCACTTGGGAAGTGACCAGGGCATGAGTAGCTGTGATCACAGCCTCGCGATCCAGGAACAGGTGTAAGTGGCATATCAGAAGAAATTGCACAAAGGCCATCCACACCACAGTACCACCTACTCTTCACAAGCAGAGTTGGGAGTTCAGAATGGCGCAACCAATGCCATTGAACTCATTTTATTTGCCATATAATAGCTCGAGTTAACAACAGCTCTAATGTGCAATAAATTACTTTTTCACCAGTACAGTAACTTGCTCCAAGAAGTTAAAAAATGTATCTGACATGTCACAATATTGCTTTGTCCTTATAAAATTATACATTCTGCCAATATATATATATATATATATATTCAGACATCACAATGTGTTACCCATCAAGTTCCACCTTATTTATATTCTGCTATTATTGAATGAAATAGTAATCATTAACTAATGCACAACAGAAAAAGATTTATTATCTTTGATTACTGGAATTAGGGATTATGCTGAGATGAGTCATTCCTGCTGTGACCACCTGTCACATTGTTTCCACCTGGGAAGACAGCCTGACTCTCTGTTACTTTTCTGCACCTCCTAACAAGAGGCCATTTCTGATGTGAAAGGCAAGACATAAATTTTGAATATGGACAATGTTCCATGAAGTTAAAAATGAATAACATTTGATTTTTAAATCCAGAAGATTGATATCATAAAAATTCATGGACATGTGCAGAAATGTTTTTAGTACAGTATTACAAATACAGTTAGAAATTTCTTCCATCTTTTAGTATATTTAGCCATATGTTTCTGCCCATTTTTTATGTACAAAATGCTCATTGAGTTTTGGGTTCCTTTTCCACATAAAGTACCAGAAAGATACTTAGATTTTATGCAATCTTCTGTAGCAGAAAATGTCCTTTTACTGTAGTGAGACCCAGAAAGTCCTTACTGAAAATACAGGGAGTAGCAACAAAGCACATCAATTAATCCCTGTAGAGCTTGCATAGTGGCTAAAAGTTATAGTCAATTAAAAAATAAAGAGATAAATAAAGTTCCTCCTAGCCAATAGTGCAAAATTGGGAAATTTATTACATGCTGAGTACGTTATGCCAAAAGAGATCCAACAAAATTACATCTATGACATTCCTCTTGATCAAATAAGAATATCGTGGCTCATTAAAATGCAGGAAATGGAATGCACTTTTTGTGGGTAATTCAACTTGCTCCTGAGTGCGCAGTTGTCCAGGAACAAAAGATTATCATTACTCTTGCGTATCCTACAAACTGAAATCTGCTGGTGCACAATACAGCAGCCAGTATTTTCAAGCATGATATTTTCAATCCAGTTGACTTTAAAATGACAGCAGGAGGTTAGTCCTCCTGAAAGCAAGCACCAAAATAACTATAGAAACTACAAAACCAAAGGATGTCACAGGTCCTTTTGAACATTCATGCTCAGAAGTAGCATAATATTTCTATATAACCTTCCGAGAGATGCATTGTTAACTTTCCTATAGTGCTTTTTGCCACACCTCTTGACCTGTCACTATTCTAGAGGTTTCCATACATTTTATCTTCTCCTGTTCTTGATTTAGCTTGTCATTTAATTCCTCTGAGATACTCATATATCCTTTTATTAACATTAAACAAGAATGTTTGCTGTTTTTTTATATGTTAGAGGTCTTATACTCTTTCCAGAGTAACATTCAGCTCATATTTACTTCTATTATAGAATAGAGCTGGAAGGGACCTTGGAGATCTTCTAGTCCAGCCCCCTGCTCAAGCAGGAGAACCTATACCATCTCAGACAAGTGTCTGTCTAGCCTCTTCTTAAAAATCTTCAGTGATGGAGCGCTCACAATTTCTGGAGGCAAGCTGTTCCACTGGTTAATCGTCCTCACTGTCAGGAAGTTTCTCCTTAATTCTAGGTTGCTTCTCTCTTTGGTCAGTTTCCAACCATTGTTTCTCATCCTACCCTCTGGTGCTTTGGTGAATAACGTGACCCCCTCTTCTTTGTGACAGCCCCTCAAGTACTGGAATACTGCTATCATGTCTCCCCTATTTCTTCTTTTCATTAGACTAGCCCAGGGGTAGGCAACCTCGGCTCTTTTATGACTCATGGACTTCAACTCCTAGAATTCCTGAGTCAGCATAGCTGACTCAGGAATTCTGGGAGTTGAAGTCCATGAGTCATAAAAGAGCCGAGGTTGCCTACCCCTGGACTAGCCAGACCCAAGTCCTGCAGCCGTTCTTCATACGTTTTGGTCTCCAGGCCTTTGATCATCTTAGTTGCTCTTCTCTGATTTTTTTCCAAAGTCTCAACATCTTTTTTGTGATATGGTGATCAAAATTGCAGTATTCTAGGTGTGGTATTTCCTTTACTTAATTCCCTCCTTTAGGGCCTTAGGTTTTCTCTTCCCTTCTTGTCAGATTCCACTCTCTCTACCCAGCAATCCAATCTATGTAAGGCATTTTGCTCTGATTTCCCGTATCTACTACCTACTCAAGTCTTTGCCTCCTTAGCCAATCCTTTTTTAATATCAAACAATTAAGATGGAATACAGTGCAGAATTTAGCAACAGAACTCTTTAGAGGAAAACCGTATTTAAGAGACAGTTTCAGTATTGACAGTCACAACTTTAGGGATATATTCAAACCAAGAATGGCAGATTACATGAACACCTGTGCTCAATTTGAGCAAAAGTAGGGTGGACGAAACACAATTCCTAATTCTTCTTATATGTACACTACCATTATTCCTTTTCCTTCCCCCAAGGGTTGGAGAAAACTTTAGAATTCTCCTGCTGTTAGGAGAAATTACTGGAATTGCCTCTGCTATCACTCATTCTTTCTTCCCAAAGGAGGACTCTCTTTCCTTGAGCAAAGAAAGATGGGGCAGTATGAAGAAGAAGACTAATACTGTATTTTTAAGTCTTAGAGAATCAAGGCAAGGAGAGCCAAGTTGTGATCCATTCTTGGTCATGGAAGCTCACTGGGTGACTTTGCACCAGTCACTCCCACTCAGCTCAACCTACTGTACCTCATAGCGGTGTTGTTGTTGTGTGGAAAAAGCAGAAAAAGCATTATGAATAATGTCTTGAGTTCCCGAATGAAACATGGGATGTAAATCAAATGAACAAGAAATAATGCTTAATATTTTAAACTCCTTGAAGATTTCTGACAATATAGTAATGGGGAAGAGGATATTTTCCACACAATTACTTTAAGTTTTACTTAACCCTATTTTAGGTGATCAACTTGGCATGAGTGAAAATATGTATTTTTCTTCAAATGTTTGTAAAAATATTATAACATAGATTAATATTAGTTTGTATTTTGAATTTACCACAAAAGTTTCACAATTTCAGAAATTTAAGTAATCTGAAACAAAATGATCTTTGAAATAGAAAGGCTACTTTTAATATACCCATGATACTTTTGCTTCTAATGTTTAGTATTTCTAGTTGATTAAAAATTCATTTTGGGAGAACTTTGCCTTGAAAATAAGGCAGGAAATATTTGCTGCACATACCCAGTGGATACTTGCTGGGACTTAGTCTTCAAATTCAGATTGATTGATTTGTCAAGGCAAACTTTAACTCCATGTCATGCTTCAATATTTCCTGAGGCCTGCAAGTTATGTAAAATAACTATTTTCCAATTTTTTTCAACAATGATTGAAATTCAGCAACAGCTAACATTCCTTACAGAAAATTCAAATTTTGAACATGCATACAGGATAAATACAATGTAAAAAATATAAAGACAGTGTCATGGAAAAACCCATTGAAAGAAATGAGACAGCAACACAAAACAATAATTCTTACTTTAAGATTCAGAGGTTCATTTCAGCAATAATTTAGAACATAGATGAACATCATAACATCACTTACATTAACAACCCATTGCATAGCAGATCCAGAATGGCAAATCAATCAGCTCCAGTCCCAACCTCTTAGGCCCTTTCCTGTCCTAACACCAACAATCAAAAATGACTAAAAGTAACATTTAAAATTAAATGTTGTTATAACCCCTAACATTCATAGTTCATGCTATATAATTCAACAATGCAAGTGAATAATGGCATGTCACAGAAGAAGTAAGGTTTGCTTCTAATGATGTTCTTGGGATGATACTTAGAAATAACACTTGACAAAGAATATTTATTTTCCATATCCAAACAGCCTTCACACTGAGAAGGAAATCAACTTAACCAACTGCAGGCCAGCATGAATATTAACATTTGCAGCAAATAATGTCAGCATCTCTATATCACTGACATCATATTTTCCAAGCAATGATAGGTCACCTTATTGTTAATTTCACACATGGACATAAGTAGTAAACATTCAGAGCATTCTTCTTAATGAGGCCATCTGGTGCTTCCTCATAACTGTGTAATGTTTAAGCTTCCAAACAAAATCTAATGGCAATAATACACAAAATCCACTGACATTTACACTGAGGAAATTTACAGCCAGCCATTAGCTCAGAACAAATGTATCTGCATGACAACTAGTGGTATAAAGTCATTAGCTACCTGGGACAAGAATAAATAACTACTTTTGACCCATGCCTGTTCTATAGAAACTACTAATAATCTAATGTTGGAAATTATTGAGCAATAATTGCTCCTTGAAAAAAATTCTTTGTTAAACAAAATTATTTTGATATGAAAATATAGAGTTTTTTAACATTTTAAGTCTGCAATCTTAAGGGGAAAACTTTTTTGATCCCCTGTTGATTTTGTATGTTTGCCCACTGACAAAGAAATGATCAGCCTATAATTTTAATGGTAGGTTTATTTTAAGAGAGACAGAATAACAACAAAAACATCCAGAAAAACACCTTTCAAAAAAGTTATAAATTGATTTGCATTTTAATGAGTGAAATACGTATTTGATCCCCTATCAATCAGCAAGATTTCTGGCTCCCAAGTGTCTTTTATACAGATAACGAGCTGAGATTAGGAGCACTCTCTTAAAGGTAATGCTCCTAATCTCAGTTTATTACCTCTATAAAATACACCTGTCCACAGAAGCAATCAATCAATTAATCAGATTCTAAACTCTCCAACCTGGCCAAGACCAAGGATGTCAGGAACAAGATTGTAGAACTACACAAGGCTGGAATGGGCTACAAGACCATCGCTAAGCAGCTTGGTGAGAAGGTGACTATTGTTGGTGTGATCATTCACAAATGGAAGAAACACAAAATAGCTGTCAATTTCCCCCAGTCTGGGGCTCCATGCAAGATCTCACCTTGTGGAGTTTCAACAATCAGAACAGTGAGGAAGCAGCCCAGGACTACACAAAAGGATCTTGTCAATGATCTCAAGGCAGCTGGGACCATAGTCACCAAGAAAAAAATTGGAAACACACTACGCGGTGAAGGACTGAAATCCTACAGTGCCCGCAACTTCCCCTTGTTCAAGAAAGCACATGTACAGGTCCATCTGAAGATTGCTAATGAACATCTGAATGATTCAGAGGAGAACTGGGTGAAAGTGTTGTGGTCAGATGAGACCAAAATTGAATTCTTTGGCATCAACTTTCTTCTTTTCTTTAGACTAGTCAAACCCAAGTCTGCAGCCGTCCTTCATATGTTTTAGTCTCCAGGCCTTTGATCATTTTAGTTGCTCTTCTCTGAACTTTTTCCAAAGTCTCAACATCTTTTTTGTAGTATGGTGACCAAAACTGGTTGCAGTATTCCAGGTGTGGTCTTACTAGGGTTTTATAAAGCGGTACTAATACTTCACGTGATCTTGATTCTATGCCTCTGTTTATACAACCCAGGATTGTATTAGCTTTTTTGGCTGCTGCTGCACATTGCTGGCTCATAGTCAAGTGATTGTCCACTAGGACTCCAAGGTCCCTCTCGTAGTTACTATTTTTGAGCCAGGTCTCACCCAGTCTGTACTTATATCTTTGATTTTTTCCTGCCTAAATGTAAAACTTTGCTTTTCTCCACATTAAAATGCATTTTGTTGGATAGGGGCCATTGTTCAAGTTTGTCAAGATCTTTTTGGATCCTGAGCTTGTCTTCAGGGGTGTTGGCTATTCCTGCCAGTTTGGTGTCATCTGCAAATTTGATGAGTTCCCCTTCTATTCCCTCATCTAAGTCATTTATGAAGATATTAAAGAGTACTGGGCCTAAGATGAAGCATTGTGGTACCCCACTGCTTACTTCTCTCCATGTGGATGTAGTACCATTGAGGACTACTTGCTGAGTACTGTTTGTCAGCCAGCTACAGATCCATCTGGTGGTGATATTGTCTATCCCACCTTTTTCTAGCTTACTAAGCAGCAGTATTGGTGATAGTTATTGCCATGTTATTTAACCAACATATAATTTAAGATGTTAGTAACGCATTACATTAATTCCAATTGCCATTTATGTCTCAGAAGGCCAACAAATTTGAAATTAAGTGCTTAACAGCCATGCAATATAAATTATCATGTTTTTCCTAAGCCTCATATTTCACTATGATTTAAGAGTAACAGTCAAGTATTATGAGGCAGGAGGTGTGCAAGCTACAACTGAAACAATTCAGCTACTCTAATCACTTCCTCAAATATTCCATTGATGAAATTATGTCTAATGTATGCTCACAGGGCAAAATTCCTTAAGCAAAATGAGTACTTTTAAGTCTTAATTGTTCATTAAATCAACACTAATGTTCACAATTGACCCTCATCACCAAAGTCTCAACAATTATATTTCCTGGTTTAGAGGGAAAAAAGGATTTATTCAAAAAGAAAGGAGGGCAGGTATCTCTAGAGTACAATATATATATATATATATATATATATATATATATATATATATATATATATATATATATATATATATATATATATATATATATATATATATATATATATATATATATATATATATATATATATAATTTTTAAAATATACTTTTATTTTATTAAAAAAAATAAAATACAAAACACCATTTTTTAAAAAAAGGAAGAAAAAGAAAAGCCGAACAAGAAACAGACAAAAGAGCAGGGAAGATATTTTCTGGACATTTGGATCCAAAACTAAAGGATTAAGAAAAATAAACTCCAAAATTTTTGAAAATTGATAAAATACGAAATCCCTGTAGTAAATGTCCAATAAAAATTGAAATCAAGTAAAAATAAAAGTACTTTCACTATCCAAGACACACCGTGTTTCGTTACAGAAAAGCAGAAGTTAATGAAGATAGCAAAGAGATCAAAGGAAAAAAGCAAAAGAAGTAGATAAAAGCCAGCAAGGGGATGAAATAAAGTAGCATTCAGCCGTCCAATTAATTTTTAAAGATAAAAAACAAAGCAAAACAAAGGCTTTGAAAGTGAAGTTAAAACCCAGGTTTGCTTATGAGAACAATCTGCTGATAGGAAAAGGTGGAAAAAAGACCAATGACTTTCCTGCTGCTCCCACAGGAATTTGCAATCTTCAAAATTCCTCTTCCTGAGTGAGTCCACAGCTATCCAAAAGTCAACTTAGGTCCTTCCTAAGTGCCCCTGTTCAAATCCAAGGAGCAAGACTGCCAAAGAACCAGGTTTGGCAGCAAAAACAGTAGATTATGGACAGGAGACAAAACTCTTCCTACAGCCATCTTGCGGAGGAGTCCAATTGCAACATATATCTCTTGAAAGTTATTGTGGTTTAAGTACATTTTTGGGTTCACAGATATATAGAATAATGAGAAATTGGTCAAATTTAGCAGGTGCTTTTAAAGGCATCAGATTCTTGTTTTAGGATTACTATAAGTGGAATTTTTAAAAGATTTTTTTAATCCTATCTTTATTACTTTTATAAAGAACTCAATGCATAACAACCCTGTAAGGTGAATTAGGATGAGAGTGTGTGACTGGCCCAAAGTCACCCAGCCAACTTTCATGCCTAAAGCTGAACTATAACTCATTTTCCCGATTTCTATTCTGGTGCCTTAGTCATTACACCCATTGATTCTCAGTTTGCCTTGTACACATTGTACAAATTTACCTTATACACTTTCATTAGACAAAATTTCTTCCAGATAAAATTTTTTATTAAGTGAGTGAAGAAACTGCACCTTTTCAATCTCCTCTTAGACTCATCTATTAATATCTCTTATCAGTCTTCCTGACTTGAAATAGTAGCACAACTGTAGTAGGACTCTTATCAAGTTTCATGTTCCTTTTATCGTATCAGTAAAACTATATTCAGAATTTAAAAAAGAATACTCAGATTCATGTTTAATACAACTAAGATTCCAGTTGACTTGGGCAGCCAACAATTTAAATTAATAATAATTAGCTGCTGCAAAAATATCACAGAGAGTGATTACACACAAAGGCACGACAAAACAGCAACAATGGTATAGTGGAATATCTGCAAGAAATGCCATTTGCCTGAAAGCAAGAAAACAGGCAAAGTAATAGAAAATGAAAAAGCTAAAGTGCTCTCAGATTTTAGAATTCAAACAGATAAGCACCTTCCACATATCATTCCAGACTTAACAAATGTCAATAAAAAAGATAAAAAGTCTTGATGGTGGATGTTGTAGTACCTGGAAACAGCAGAATAGAATAAGAGGAGAAAACCACAAAATGCAAAGACCTGTAAATAGAAGTAGAATGATTATGGCAAAAGAAAACAAAAATAGTACCAATAGTACTATTCCAGCTAGCTTCTGGCTATGAATCCTAGCCCAAGACTTTGAATACATTTTATATCAATCTTTATAGATCGCAATTTCTGAATTGCTATATTAATATACATTCTGAATTTTTTCTCTAGTGCTAATCATGTTGATTAAAAAATCAGTTAATTACAAAGTTTGGGCTTGGTAAATTCTATACAATGTTGCAAAATTATACATGGCTGCTGTTATGCTGCACAACCGTGGCAAAAAATTTGAACTTGGTTTCTTTGAGTACTCAGATGGATTTCTTTCAGCAATGTTTCAGCAATTGTTGGCGTTTAAATGTTACTTCCTTTTGCTTTGTTTCTTTCTTAATTCTGATTAAAATAAAGTTACTTCTGCATGGAGACATACAGGTGGAAGGAAGTGTTTTTTGAAATTCTGAAGTACTACTGCATTTTGGCATATGAATTGGAACAAAAGGGCTGGACAAGTTTCATTTGCCTTTTTTGGGATTAACAGGGATATCTTTTATTCAAAGTCCTCCCTGATTATGGTTTCTTCAAAACATGTGGCAAGCTTCCTTTTTTGGTAGCCAATAATCATCCCCCATCCATTTGTTTAGCCATATATTTCTCTCTGCCTCAATGATTTTGGCTCCAAATTGGATGATGTTCCAGAAGGTCTAAATCAGGGGTAGGCAATCTTGGCTCTTTTATGACTCTTGGACTTCAACTCCCAGAATTCCTGAGCCAGCATGGCTCAGCTTGGAAACCTCTCCCTTTTCTCTCAGCGTGGCTGGCTCAGGAATTCTGGGAGTTGAAGTCCATGAGTCATAAAAGAGCCAAGGTTGCCTACCCCTGGTCTAGATAATCCTTTATTGATATAGCATTTTCTTTAAGCTATTTTTCATTGGTTTGGAAATGGAATCTATAATCTTTATGGAGTGTTACCTCATCTTTTTTTTTTCATACAAATACTTGGAGATTCCCTGACAGGTGACATAAGTGGAGAAAAAAATCAGCACTGCTATAGAAGTACAGTATTACCTATTAGTAGCTAGATAATCTTGCTTGCAAGGGAAGAACTCTTCAGATTTGTGTCCATTGCTCTTTCCTTAGGTATTTCAAAGCTAACCTGTAATTTCTGGGTGGAATGCTTATGACTGCACAAGTGCAAACTCATATGTGGAATGCCAGAAGGACATTGTTTGATGTGGCAGATTTTGTCTAAGTAGCAGGAGAAACATTCCTGAAACTGATAGTAAAACCTCACAACTTTGAGAATTGAGAAGTAATAAAGCACACAGAATTGGTGGCCAGAAACAAACAAAAATTAATTATATATATGAATTTACTATGCATTATAGAGTAATTATTCTTGTTAATTATAACACCCATTGTAGGTTTATATTGATAATTACTTAATTACATAAAACAGATGGATAGCAAAATGCTCCCAGATGGTGAGACAATAAAACAAGTTGACAACCTACTGCTTATAATTATAAAAAATAATTACGGTTCTCAAGCTAATTATACATACTGGTTGAACTTCATTTTGCCATATTGTCTATATATACATAACCACCCACCACACAGATATACAGATACACACACATATCTCAAAAGGCAGATTCCTGGGGGAAAAATCTCATCAGTAGAAAAATTTTCCTTAACAAGGACCTTTAACAATTTTCACTATATTTTACTGAAGGATCCAGTTATATCCCTACTTCAAAAGAATAAACTATGGCTTCCTTGAGATTTCTCCAATCCACATAATACTTTCTCAAAATTTTCTGTCTGACTTTTCCTTGGACTAATAAAGGAAGAACCTTTCACTAATTCACTACTTATTGCACTATATAAATTAGTCTTTGCAGGATCCAATCTAGGTTGGTCACCGGGACCAGACTCATTCTGGAGCTCATCGTCAGGGAACTTCTCTCTAGCAGAGTGTGTGCTTTCTGTGTTTGGTATTTATAGTGCCTGTTGTAAGTGGCTTTTTAGATGTTGATTGGCATGTGTGGATGGCTGGCTTTTAAGTCATTAGAGTCATTTGCTTGTGCTGCCCAGCCCTTGCCTTCTAAGTACTTGATAAACAGCACTCCTGTTGACTGACTGTTGACTGATTGAGGCCTGTTTCCCAGGCTTCAATCATTTCCCTGGCTGTTTTTGTACCTGCTCATCCAACAATCTTGAATGTGTGCCCTTGTTCACTGCAGTTAGAGGCAACCAGTGATTTTGAGCCTCCTTGTCTGATCGCTCGTGTACTTGGAATCTGGTGATTAGCTTTCTCCCTGTCTGTCCTATATAGTCACAGGGGCAATCCATGCAGGGGATTCGGTAGTTTACATCGGAAGTATCTCCCACCTCCAAGAGATCTTTACAATGCATAATTTATCCTCATATGGTAGCCTCTGGGCGGTGTGTGATGCCCACTTGCAGATCTTGTAAGCTGCATTCTACAATTTCCGAAATGTTTTTGATGTATGGCAGGGTGTGCCATGTGGTTAGTCTTGTACCTTGTTTTTTCCTTTCTCTCCTCACAATGTTGTGCAGACAACTTGTTACAAATGATTGTGGGTACCCACAAGAAGTCACAAGATACCACCGGCCTATCAAGTACTTAGAAGGTGAGGAGTGGGCAGCACAAGCAAATGACAGTTAAGGACTTAAAAGCCAGTCATCAACACACCCCAATCAATGCCTAAAAAAGCTACTTACTACAGGCACTATAAATACCACACAGAACAGCACACACTCTCTAGAAAGAAGTTCCCTGAAGATGGGCTCCAGCATGAGTTCAAAAACTCAGAAGAAAAAAACCTCTGGTCCTGGTGACTCAGATTGGATCCTGCAACATTATTCTGGGACATGTATATTCGCCTTCATTTGTGAAATTACTCTTTGAAAAAGTAGAAATTCCTACAGGGAATAAGTATCCATTCTTCATTCTTGGAATAAAAATCAAGCTCGTCCAGATGACCATCCCATATATTACAAATTTCCAAACATGTACTGCTAGTTAATTATTGAATTATGTAAAAAAGCCAATTATATAGATAGGCTGGGGTGTACATGAAATTAAGAAAATGTTTTGCATTCTGGAAGAGCAGGCACATTCCTTTTGGGTTAGTCACTGCAGGACAAACCAAATCTCAGAACATTTTGGTCTTTCCAGTTTTGAAATCCAGATATGTAAGTATGGCAAGGCTGATGCATGCTACCCCTTCTCTTTCTCCTGCAGCTCCCAGCATGACTTGTCCTACTGTTTCAACTACCATTCCCTATTTCAGTGTTTTTCAACCACTGTTCCGCGGCACACTAGTGTGCCGCGAGATGTTGCCTGGTGTGCCGTGGGAAAAATTGAAAAAACACTGACCTAGGAGACAGCGGTGAGAGGAGGAGGAGGAGGAGGAGGAGGAGGAACAGCCACGGGCGGAGCAGCGCTGCAAGACTCTCTGGCTAAGCTGACGGCCCTACTTCGCTGGAAGCAAAAGCCCGGGAAAAGAAGTGGGCTCGACCTCTCTAGGCACCAGGGCTCCACGGCAGCATAGCTCCGCCCCCTTCTCTGGCTTCGGAAGGTCTCTTGCTGAAGAGAGAGAAGCTGGGGAGAGGCGACCGGCTCGCTTATCGGAAGAGGACGGACGGGCGGCCAGCCCGGCTCGCCTGAGCTGTCGCGTGGTTGGTTGCCTGCAACGTTCGAAAAAACTCTTCTTCCCCAGCACGCGCCGCTTACTCCTTACTCCCCGCGCGGCTGAGGATGCGAGACTCCCGCCTGGTCGGCTGCCTGGCTCCGCTTTCTTTGCTCGCCGCAACCCCTCGCCCCAGCCCGAAATAGAGGGATCTGACCGCTTCACTCTTGGAGGCTTCGCTTGCGTCTGAAAAATTACACGGCTGATTTTTTTTTAACCTGTCCTTTTGATACGTTGCATAATAAAATGTCCTTTGGACCAAAGCAATTAAAAACCTTTGGGGTTTCCCCCCCCCCTCTGGAGTGAAGTGCTTTTGATGGTAAAGGTGAGAAAGAAAGAAAAAAGGAAGGGAAAAAAGGAGAAAGGGGGAAGGGGAAAAGAGGGAGAAAAAAAAGGAGAATAGAAAAGAAAGAGAGAGAGAGAGGAAGGGAGGAAGGAAGGAAGGAAAAAAAGCAGGAAGAAAAATTAAAAAGAAATGCAAGTAGCTTCCAATTTCCACAACAAGTAGAAAGCAAGAAATTGAGAGAGGGAGGGAAAGAAAGTGGGAGAGAGAAAGGAAGGAAGGAAGATAAAGAAAGAAAAGAGAGGGAGGGAAGAGAGGGAAGGAAGGAAGGAAGAAAGAAAAGAAGAGAAAAAAGAAAATACAGAAAGATAAATTAAAAAGAAATGCAAGCTTTCCTTTTCCTTCACAGCAAAAACAAACAAAAGACCCAAAATAAAATAAAATAAAATAAAGAGGCTAATAATAATAATAATAATAATAATAATAATAATAATAATAATAATAATAATAATAATAATTTGGAAGGGACCTTGGAGGTCATCTATTCTAGCCCAACCCCTTGAGAACACAGGCCATCCTCGACTTACGACCGTTCGTGTAGCGACCGTGGGGAGGTCCAACGGTGCGGAAAACGGTGGAGTGCCTCATGATTTTTTTCATGAAACAAGTGTGCCTTTGCCCAAAAAAGGTTGAAAAACACTGCCCTATTTTATCCATGATTTCCTTTCCCTCCTTCCCCTCAACTGCCACACTTGATATCCCCACATGATATATTCTACAGGCTCACCTTCTCTGTTTGTTTGTTTATACTAAGCAAGCAAATTTATAAATGTTACATAAAATAATTATATTTAAATTTATAAATTTATAAAACAAATCTGAATGACTAGTCTCTACATCCATTAATATTCAACTTTGCAAGTCTCCAATTTTCAAAATTTGTGTGCATTTTTTAAAAATCAGAGAGCTGCACTGCATAAGGTAAAAAGCATAAAAAAACAAAAACAATCGGTTATTGCAATCCAGTTCACATATTGCTATTTTAATTTTATTGTTTTCATAATTCAGCTTGTTTTACTAATACCAACACAAAAACTGAGTGAAGTATATACAAATATTACATTATGTTGCTGAAAATAAATATCCATTTTATTCCTACCTCCCTCAAAATTAAAAATACATTTGTATACTAAAACAAGTTTCTCTGTTGGCCGTTATCCTTAAATATACAAGAGGCAACTATAAGAGCAAAAAAACCACTAATATCCAGCAACCGTGTAAAGAGATCCCAGTTAGTTAGCATCATGAAAAGCAACAGATGGCACACTTATATGCATTCCACATTTTCATCCTCAAATCACATAGACCCATATACCACCTGGCAAGATGAATAAGGAATTAGAGAAGGTTATGGAGGAAAGGCCTACCAATAATGATTAGTCACAATGCCTAAATGGAACCTGAGGAGCAGTATGTCACTGAATACTGGTTGCTGAGACAGGACTGTGAATTTTCCAGGCACATTTGGCTGGTCACGGCGGGAAATGGGAAACTGGGTTATACAAACCTGTATTATGATTCAATTGGGCTTTTTACAATGCAGAAGTTCCAAATGCAGATAATCTATTTGATGTGACAATGGGGGAGAAGGGGATAGCAAGTGCAGGACTGGGATTTATCTTCCTGGAAGGATCAAAAGGGCCTAATTAGAGTTCCTTAATGCAACTTTGATTATTTTAATATAATAAAATTATTCTCTATCAAATTCTAATAATAGAAAACCTGCAGCCTGTAGTTGTATTTTTAATGGAATGTATAGAAAAAGATACAGCTGACTGTGAAGTGTAAGGGCATGAACATGAGGTTCAGGGTAATTAAGAAGCAGCCCAACAGCATTAAGGCAGTAATGTCATCCCATCTGCCAAATTCTACATTTAGCTGGAACTATGCCTTTTGCTTGCTTCTGCTTTAGTTACCCACCTGATCCTTAGAGACTTGTTTTGATGGAGCATTTATGCCAAGCTTTTCCAGAGGATAGACAATCTGTCGTCTTGGTCGCACGGGAACCATGTAATGTAGGGCAGATGTCAGGGAATGGGCACAGGGATTCTGGAACTGAAGGACAACAAGCTATATTTTAGCATAAACAGAATGTCAGAAGAGTGCATCACAGATGTCTCTGCTTTGTGAATATAATAATCCTTTATCCCTTTGATTAAAACCCAGAACGGTACCTCCCCCTCCCTCAAAAATAAAATAAACACTCACATAGCAGAGGAATCGGTTGCAGTTAATTCCCTATCCTAATGAAGATAATTATGAGAGTAATTATATTACTATCTCACTGGGAATGACAGATAAACAAGTGGTTTGGTTTATGGGATTTTGCAGCACAAGAAGCTTCCCCCAGAGGAATATTTTTTCTTTGCAGCAATCACAAGTCTTCTTCATCCAACCTTATTAAGTGATGATACATGCATACTCTTAACCTTTGCTTATTTTACAAAACAGATAAACAATGCTTTCATTAAAATGACAAATGGCAAATGCTAATGAAATAGCATAAACACTAAGAAATATTCTTATGCTTACATAAATACAAAATAGGACTGTCTGAACTGCAATGAATTCAGTTACAGGCTTTGTATAAACCATAGGAAAGCTATAATAATTAAAACAGCAATAATGTAAATAAAACATCTAGGGTATTTCCAAAATCTTTCTGTGTATTCACTAAAGCTTTTTTGTTTTGTTTTGCTTTAACTTTTCAACCAGCTCCTAAGGGTTAGGGAATCACACCTTCAGAATTTAAAGCAACGCAGCATTGAAATTTCAGCTCAAGGTGAAGAAATACAAGCAACCTGTCTGCCTGATCCAGGCAGGATATAATATTCATTATGTTAGCTGTTTCTTTTCCACTCATCTTACAGTTAAGGACTCTGGACATTTATTATAACTGGCAGAGAGTCCTCCTATCTCCACTTCAAATCTGCTGTGCTGGCTGATCAAAAATGGAAGTTGTCCACTACGTATTCTCAGTTCCTTAATGAAGATCTTCAAAAATTACCAAAATTGTGTTTAATTATTATTGCCTTATAGAATCTCTGGGGTTAACTCTCATGTTTATGAAGGCTTTGGGGTTAAATCTCTGTTTCAGATTAGGGTTAGATGTTTATTGTGTACTGTTTTTATCTTGAATTAATAATAAGTTCTATCTGAGCTATCATGAGCTTCTTTAGATCCTAATCTATGCTGATACTTGCTATTTTCCTTGTAGAAAGGACACTTAACAGCACAGTCTTGAATATGTTTTGAAGTAAATTCCAGGAGGTTTCTACGTAAGAGCTGAACAACCTTTTAAAGTATTTCTCAATTTTCCTACTAACAACAAAAAAAGGTAATAAATACAAATGGAGGGAGTACATTTTAATGAATCTCTCTCCCTCAGATCAAATATTAATTCTTAGATGCGTTTTAAGAATGTTACAATGCATATATAGCAGCTTTGTATACTTATTTTATAGCAAATTTCTTGCAGTTTTTCTCGCAGTTTTTATTTTATCATAAATAATTAAAAGTCATTATTCTTTCTTTTATCCTGCGGGAAGTCAGCCCCCCCGAGAGAAGGAAATATTAAAAGGGCAGAAAAACATATTTCCTCAAAGATCTTAAAGAGGCAGAAAAGCATGCCCAGTTTTTCTGAATAGCCCCAAGTCTCCCTCCCTCAAGCAGAAACCAGCTCTATAGAAATGCAGATGTAAATCCAGGAAGGTTGGAGCTAGAAGCTTAGAAAGACAAAGACACATAAAATCTACATACCACACACAAAGTCTAAGACAGGACATAATAGGATTAACTCAGAGATGCCAAAGGGACACAGGTCAAAATACATGACACAGGAAATACAAAGCCTCAAACAGGAACAGGAAATAACCTCCAAACAAAAGGCTCAAGAGGGTATAAAAACCCACTCCCAACATGTGCTCAGCCCTTTTTTTTCCTTTTTCTGCCAGAGTCAGCTTTCTGTCTGGCTCTCCTCTTCAATAAACTGCAACCTTCTTTCTAAAGCAGTCGCCATGTTTATTCCCAGCTTGGACTGAATCACGATGAAGACTTTTCTTCCAGCAATCCATTTCATGAATATAATTCATACTAGAAATGCATTATATTTTTGTACATTGACACAACAAAGTCAAGACACAATTAAAAAATAAAATTAATTTTTAAAAAACTTGCAGTTTACCTTGCCTTCTTCAGGCTGGGGATAAATAGGATAATAGAGGCAAGATTTGTAGGCTAACCGAAGTATCTCCTTCATAAAATGTTTGGCATAATGATGAAAAATTGGATTGATAGAAAAATGGTAAAGGTGGCCATGTTCTTCCTGCTGGTAATGACTGAAATAGATAAAATCTTCAATGTTGTAATGTGAGCGAATATATTCGATATCCTGGAAAACAATTCAGGAAGTAGTTAAGGAGGAATTCTGAATCTGCATCAATACTACATCCTTCTGCATAAAAAGATATGCCACTATTAAGAAAAACATTCATTTGGAAATTCTTTCTTTTCTTTTCTCAGATTTCTCCTTGCAGTGAGAGGGAATATAGGATCCAGACCATATGAACTTAATTTAAACAAATATATATTCTTCTGCTGGTTGTATATATGTGTGTAGGAAAACAGGAAGCTGGTGGATGTAAATATGCTGAGGTTGCATGAATATTTAAAAGGAATGGGATTTTCCAATCAATAAAAATAATTGCAAATATGAATACATACCATTTCATTTCTAATAACAGATATTCCAACGATTTGATTCAAAACCTCTGCTACAAATGCCTGAACTGGTGTCCCATCCTGGAAAAAAACAATCAAGTTGGTAGCAATTTTTTTTACTCTATTAATTCAGAAAATATTGACTGGCTGATTGGATTTCTGTCCAGCTTTTCTTTCAAGAACCCAAGGTGGCACGCGCGCACACACACGCACGCGCGCGCACACGCACACACCCTTTCTATTTTCCCCATCCAATAAAGTGAGGTGTTTCAGGTAATGAGAATTGCTTTAGCCTTAAAGATTTACTGTACATCTCAGTCTTCAGACTTCTTGTCTACTGGAGTGTTTCTACCTGATGGTAAGTCTTGTACTAATGGCAATGTAAGTTAGAGATTGTGCTGATGTACCCACAAGAGACTCAATGCTGAAAAATTTCAGTCTAATTCAATGAAGAATTTAATATGCTTGCTTGGGCAGTTCAGTAGGGTGCATGCCAATTACAGGGTTCTCCCAGTTATATCATTGTCTAAACCAGGGGTAGGCAACCTTGGCTCTTTTATGACTCGTGGACTTCAACTCCCAGAGCCATGCTGGCTCAGAAATTCTGGGAGTTGAAGTCGAGTCATAAAAGAGCCAAGGTTGCCTACCCCTGGCCGAAACTGTCTAAACAGGGCAGAAGGATGATAATCTGAAAATGGAAATATATTATCTATTCTGTTATCATGTTCAGATTACTACCTGCTGAGGTGAGGTTTAGTGTTATATAAGATGGTTAACTAATTAAAATGATCCATCCCTATAGGCTAATATAGTATGTTTTCCAGAAAATTCCAGTGGATTTTTCAATTGATATGGCTGATGCTTTTATTGAAGTGCTAAACACCCTGTAGAATATGGGCCATTGACATGACTATACTCAAGTGCTCTCTCTTGCATATTAAGTTCTTCCAAATAGTCTAGACCAGGGGTAGGCAACCTCGGCTCTTTTATGACTCGTGGACTATGCTGACTCAGGAATTCTGGGAGTTGAAGTCCACGAGTCATAAAAGAGCCGAGGTTGCCTACCCTTGGTCTAGACCATGATAACAAGTAGAACACAGTGAACAAAAACTCATACTGTTTCAACTAAATATAATTTAGAGCTGTGGATGACAAAGACCTTTTTTTTCTGTCACCTTTTATCTTTACAATGTCCTCCAGCAGGAGCTGCTGACCCTTAATAACAATTGATAATATGCAGTATAGTTTGCTGTGATTTAACTGCAAGACCCTCTGAAAGTAAAGACATTTTCATTCATTGAGATTTGCATTCCTGGGTTAATGTAGAAATTTCTAGTGTCAACGCTGCTAACATCAAATGTTAATAAAGGCCTTTAAGGTAAACAATGCCTCAGAGTCACTTGAAAAGCCCATACGTCGGAAACTTGACATCTAGAGCATCATCATCTTTATCTGTATTGGATAAGTTCCAATTATTGAGTTTTGAAGATATGGACAGGATGCTCAAACAATTTTGACTAGGAACTCAGATGCTCAATTCTTGTGTACTTTGACTTGTTAGATTTAGTAAAGACAAAGTTGTCAATTGGGTTCAACAGACCATTATTTCTTCCTTCAGAGAAACTGTTACCACACTCCGAAAAAGAAAGAAAGCAACCCAAAATCTAATCTTCTAAGTTATGACACAGAGCTCTTTGAGTTCATTTGTAATACCCAGACTATCTAGTACCTGTAGTGGAAGAACAACTAAAACTTTCGCCTGGTTAACATCAATATGAGGATGACATCCAGCTTTACTAATATTTTTCATTTAATCAATACTGCTTGGAACTGATTGTATAATGACTAATGATTAACCTCATTCCAGACAAGATAAAGACACCGTTCATTTGTGATCCATGTGCTCATATGAATGTGTTCAGCTTGTTTTGGAGAGGGTTGCATTACTCTGGAAGATCAGAGTATGCAGTCTTGTGGATGCTTTTGGAACTACTATTGTAACTGGACACAGGCAGCCTTGTTGCTCAGAAAGACTTTAATTTGCTTAGATTGATATACTAGCTGCAATCTTTTTCGGGGTAGGATACAATGGCATCCACTATGATACTCTGGTAAGCTACAGCATAAACTAGTGTGATGTATTGTAGGAGCAGTTACTTTTTAGGTGATTCAATAGTTTCAGTTAGTAACTTGCAGCTCTAGTTTTGACTATCTGGGCCTGGGTAATATAATCATATCATGCCAGTAATCCATCAGCAACATGGTGATTGCCTATCTATTTCCAGGCCCAATTCAAGGTTTTAGTACTGCTCTTTAAAGCCCTGAGAAGACTGAGTGTAGACTAATGTTGGCAAACTTTTTAGAGACCGAGTACCGAAACTGCGACCCAAAACCCACTTATGTATGGTCGGGTGCCAGGTGGGTGTGGCCGATTGGGTGGGTGTAGCCAATTGGGTGGGTGTGCCCATTGGGTGGGTGTGGCTGCGGTGGTAACAGTGCGCGTGCCCACAGAGAGGGCTCTGTATAACACCTGTGGCACGCGTCCCATAGGTTCCCCAGCATGGACTTAGGGTTGAACCATGAACTCGGAGAGCAAAATTGACATTGCCAACAAATTTGGTTTGCTTGGGTATGGTTAGGAGGACACTGACTTTTCTAGCCTGCCCCATCTATCTTTTGTGGTAAAATACACGGGAAAATCCCATTGGAGGAAAATTCCACTTAGGGTTAGTCACCATGAACTCATACAGCAAAATGGACATCGTCAACAAACCCGGATTGCTTGGGTATGGTTAGGAGGGCACTGACTTTTCTACCCTGCCCTATCTATGTTTCCTGGCAAAATACATGGCAAAATCCCATTGGAGGAAAATTCCACTTAGTGTTAGGGTTAGGTCATCATGACCTCATACAGCAAAAATGACTTAGGAGGGCACTGACTTTTCTACCCTGCCCTATGTTTCCTGGCAAAATACATGGGAAAATCCCATTGGAGGAAAATTCAACTTAGGGTTAGGGTTAGGTCACCATGAACTCATACAGCAAAATGGACATCGCCAACAAACCCGGACTGCTTGGGTATGGTTAGGAGGGTACTTACATTTCTAGGCTGCCCTATCTATGTTTCCTGGTAAAATAGATAGGTCACCATGAACTTATACAGCAAAATGGACATCGCCATTTTTTTTTCACACGGTGGTGGAGGCCTAAAGCGAAAAGGTTTTATAAAACCCAGCTGAAGGCCTAGGACTGGGGCGATAGCGTGCATGCCAACAGAGAGGGCTCTGCGTGCCACCTGTGGCATGCGTGCCATAGGTTCGCCACCACCGGTGTAAACAATCTAAAGAAAATTTCCCGTATTATATGTCTGCTTGGGCCCTCAATCAACTTTAGAGGCGAATTTCTCTCCAGACAGGCAGATTTCCAAGCATATTAATGTATTTTTAGTGCAGCCATTGACATTCTTATTCTCCAAGGCATCTTACTGTTTTCTATTCAATCTGATTTAGTAACTTTATATTATAATGTTTCTTTTTTAAAGAAAGTTAATTACTTTATAATCTGCCCAGAGCATTTCTATTATTAAGTGAATTACAAATCAATACAATAAAATCCATTTCTTCCCTCCCCCCAGTATTATTATAGCACTTACTGGATCTCTTCGTGCTGATAAGTAGTTATTTAGGTCATCCAATATGGCTACGTTCAATTCCAGGGTTTGGATTAGTCTTTTAATGGCAAAGACATCAGTAGATTTTGCTGCTCTTACACGAAAAGACCTGTTGAAAACCAAAATAATTCCAACAATGATATCTACTAATGTTTAATGTTTCAGATCCCAGACTTGAATAGGCAATCATGATATATAATGAATTTATAGTACAGATTTCTATGAAGAAAAAAAGGAAAAATGGTTTATTTATTTATTTTGATTTATGTGCTGCCCATCTCAAACAGAGGCAACTCTGGGCGACTTTAAGGTAAAGCTAAAGGTTCCCCCGCACATGCGTGCTACTCATTTCCGACTCTAGGGGCCAGTGCTCATCTCCGTTTCAAAGCCGAAGAACCAGCGCTTGTCCCAGGACGTCTCCGTGGTCATGTGGCCGGCATGACTAGACGCCAAAGGCGCACGGAACGCTGTTACCTTCCCACCGGAGTGGTCCCTATTTTTCTACTTGCATTTTTACGTGCTTTCAAACTGCTAGGTTGGCAGAAGCTGGGACGAGTAACAGGCGCTCACTCTGTTACGTGGCACTTGGGATTCGACTCGCCAAACTGCCGACCTTCTGATCTACAAGCTCAGCGTCCTAACCCACTGAGCCACCGCGTCCCTTTTCTGGGCGACTTACAGATATTAAAATCACTAGACATTAAAATGGTAAAACAATAAGCAACTACAAAAATAACTACAGTTAAAATATGGGAAGGAAGGGAACATAAATACAGGGTTTTCATATTAAAGTTGATTTGAGAGCCCATTGCAGTGTTTGTTCACGGGGAATTTAAACATATTACATCTCAGTGCACATCAACACTATAGATTTTCATCAGCCTACTATCTATACCTTTTCTAATATTTTATTCAATTTCCATCTGAATCTTTGCCAAGAGAGATAGAAAACTCCTATCATCTGACAATACAAAACTACTGATTTTACAAAATTATTCAATCTGTTTTCCTCTTGCTGCTGTTTTTCAGGATTATTTTCTTTTACTATTCACAAACAAGTTGCACAAAGAGCTGAAAAGAGAGTATGTTTGAAACATGGGTACTTTTCTAAAACAAAATAAGCTTTTACTCTTCAAATAATACAAAATCCATTTTGTAGTGACTTTAGATTTTTCTCGTCCTATTTTTCTAGATGACAAGCAGTGCCGTTTGCTTCTATCTCTTGCATGTATGTATTAATAATATAAAAAAGCCTTTTCATATATAATTAATTGCAAGAAACAAAATGGCTTAAATAACACCTAAAAATAGGCCACTTTTTTTTAAAAAAAAAGAACAAAAAAACCCAGACCTATTATGAAAATAACGAAGTGGGAGAAAACTATCTTAGTGTGCACATGCTCATTTTGCTCACAGGAAAGAATTAACTCACTTTAGAAGCCTTAATCACTTGACTGTCCAGATGTAAGGGCATCATTATTATTGTGCTTTGCATTCAAAATTGAAGAGAAGTATCCATTAAGCATTTCAGGCTACACCTTGTTGTATTATTATTTTCCAGCCCTCCCTCTTAAGTTGCAAACCTGGGATTGCATTTGCCATCTTCTGGTTATTGTACAAGGCTTTTTCCTTTTTTACAACCTTTGCCAATCAATTGTTCATTTGGAGCTTTTCCCTTTATCTTTGTGAGTTTGTACTTCCAGTTCTC
The DNA here is from genome assembly GCF_964194415.1 of Vipera berus. Lineage (NCBI taxonomy): Eukaryota > Metazoa > Chordata > Lepidosauria > Squamata > Viperidae > Vipera > Vipera berus. The sequence goes on along the minus strand of NC_138204.1, from coordinate 123,105,574 downwards.
GTTCTCCCCCCCCCCCCATTCCCCCATGCTGTTTCTAGACAAGTTTGCTTTTATCCATTTTCAGTAACTCACTTTCTATTCACATGTCTTTTAAACCTTCACAGTGCAAACACATTACACTGACCTTTCCTTTTTATATACCTTCATCAGGAAGGAATTATTAGCACTAGCTTTTTATACTCAGATTTTTCCACTACTGCTCAGTTTTCCATGCACATCCATGAAAATTTTCTTCAGGAATTATATTTTAATTTGAAAGACTTCAGAGGAAAAGTGGTGGTCCAGTTTTTTCTCAATTCATACCAAATCCCTTCAATAATGCTTTCATATTGTTGGTTTGTATAAAGGTATACCGTGTTTAAAGTATACAATCTTTCTGTGAAGGGATAACTAGAGTGAGCCTATGAAAACGATATTTAGCAACAGATAAAATATTGTTTGTTTAATGTGGTTTAGTTGTTTTAAGGTTTTATGTTTTATGCTGCTGTTTTAACATTTAGTTTAACATTATTTTTGTTTGTTTGCTATTTTGTGAGCCATATTTGAAAAATGGCTCTTCTGTGACATTTAAATAGGTATTCAAACCTATGTATAGGATGGAACATAATATTGGAAGAATATCTATTCAGATACGCTCATATTCTAAAGTTATTCCCAGTCCAGATATGCTTCTACCCTGAGTATGCAAAACTGATAATTCAATAGGCTCCATTCAATCCAACAATATGATGGTCCATTACAATTTAACGAATCTACATTTTTGTCCTTATATAGCATGGGCCAATGCCTTGTCAGGCTTGACTAGGTGATAATTAGCACTTTGAACTGCATTCAGGAATGAATTGATAACTAGTGCAGTTCCTGAAGCAAGGGTGACACTTGGATATAATGTGGCATGTCTATAATGTGGCTGTGCTTTGGACAAACGCTAAGTTCCAAGTGGTCTTCAGAGGCAGCCTCAGATACATTGCATCGTAGTAATCCATTGATAGGTGACAAGAGCATGAGTGACTGCCTAAAGGGGATGGCACACCAGGTATACCAGGTGAATCTGCAGAAAGGCTCTCCTGGCCAAGGCTGGCACCTTAATTTCCAAACAAACATTTTATATGAAAATAGTTGTGAGAGCAAAATGTTTTACTAACTTGAGCAATCCAGAACGGTGAAATACATAGAGCTCCTGATCCAGTGTACAATTGCTAAAGGGAATAATCCTAACAAAACTCCGAATCAGGTGAAATTCAGGGACCATATGTGGCACTGTGATGATGCAGAAGTCTTTATCCTAAAAAGAAGTAAAAAAAGGAAATGGAAATACAAAATAGAGGATAAGATTATAGAAACCAAGTTAAGTCTTTTCCCACTTCTTTACTAAACTTTCCTAAGTTTGGTGATTTCTCATCAGGGCCTTGGACAAATTGTAGGCAGGTGAAGCACATGTAGGGCAAGGAAGGAAACTAAGGCCATCATTCTCTTGCACAATCAATCTCTGAAACCAAGCCATGAAATAATTAATTAAATAAAGGCCACCCAGAGTCATCTCGAACTGCAAGCTGGGCAGCATATAAATTTAATACATAAATAAGCACCATGTAGCTATGCCTAGGAAAGTATGCATTTTCTGTTGTGCTAAGATGGCACTGTCAACTTTAAAAATGAACGTGGCTGTAGCCATTTCCCCTATTCATTTTCGGTTGACACATAGAAAAGTGGGGGTGGGGGGCTTGCCAGGTGCTTGGCTAGTCAAAATATTCTTTTGTCCCATGGGAACCAAGGTCATCGGCTGCTCCAGAGACTGCAGGCTGGGCGTTTCGTGAAAAGCCCGCCAAGGCTGATGGATAGATACCATATTTACAGCAAGAAATCAATATTATTATTGCTATGATTTTCTATCATGAAAGGTCACCGGGGATGGTTTGATAATGTTACTTCAACAGAAAGGAAGAAGTGAGTTTGGTGCTCATTTTTAACAGAAATAAATAAATCAAATTGTCTTGCTTATTGTTTAGTATTGTGCCACCAAATTATAATGTGATAAGGAGTAGGAACAATCAAGTCTGTGAAGATTCTATAATTACTATAATTCAATAATTATTTGGTGATTTTTTTTTCTTCAAAAGCAATTTTGCCTTGTGCAAACAAGCATGATGTTTAGCAAATAATTTTCTAGTAATTAAATTGCAACAAGGATTTTTTAAAAATTACTTTATATACATTTAATATGAAAAGTTTAAAACCAAATGTCTACTTACTGGGAAAAGTTCAAAAACAAAATTTAGGAAATCCAGTGACCTGTAAATAAAGCCAAGTACATGGTATTTGCAGCGTGCAAATGAACTTTAACCATATTCCCCAAACTAAAAACCAAATATATGCTGAAGCACAAACCAAAAAATTGACCAACAAACTGCTTTAATGGATATTTCATTAAAGTCAGTAATAGTAATCCTTTTGCCTCTCACATCAGAGTCTCTTAATTATCACCTTGTTTTTCTCTGTCCTTTCATTCACTGCAGACAGATACTCTCATCCACTTATTTGAGCTAACTTTTACTTCATCATTCTTTTCTACAGGTCCTTCCCATGTGTATTTAAGTAGAAAACACCTTTTATCTTATTGCTCTATTATGACTGGTTTGAGGAAACTACTGGGACTCATCGTTTCTTTGTGGAAATTTTTTATTTTATTTTAATCCCACTTATATCCCGCCCTTCTCTGAAGACTCAGGGCGGCTTACAATCTAAGAAGCACAAATCAGTGTGCTTAGCAGTAGCCTTCATTCTTCGTATATGCCTGCTTATTAGGGCTTTCGCCCCCCCCAAGCGGCATTTTTACAAAGTCAGCTTATTGCCCCCAACAATCTGGGTCCTCATTTTACCTACCTCGGAAGGATGGAAGGCTGAGTCAACCTTGAGCCTGGTGGGACTCGAACCCGCACTAATTGCAGGCAGCTGGCTTAGGGATAACCAAATTCTATTGTTTTCTTGCTGAGTTTACATACTGTATTTCATTCCCCAACGGAGAGGTTTGACTTGAGCAAACGTAAGCAAAACATAAGCAAGAGTCAAAATTATTAAGGGAAATAAGGGAAAAGCCCGGAGAAGAGGGAGAAAATCAATGAAGAATGAAGTAGCTACTGTGAGAAAAATAAATGGAAAGCCAGGTTAAGAGGGAGAGAAAGAATGAGAAAGTAATGGGGATTAACTTTTTATTTTCTCCAGCATGAATAGAATGTGTGTATTTCCATTGAAATCTGTCAAATATCACAGACATCAGCGGGGGAATTTTTGGATAGTTTGCCGTTGTTATTTTCTCATGAGAACAGTTGAAATGTAATGGCTTGTTTTGGTAAGATAAATCCTGACATGTTATTCGTATGTTTGTACAGCCTCTTCTGCAAGATCACCCTATGGGTTTGTCTTTCCAGAACTTCTGTTGGTTTGCCTTTGAAAGGACATTGTAGAGAAAAGGGTACTCTTAGGAAGAAATCTGAATATTTCAAAAGGAAAAATGCCACACTTGCATTTTGAGTGGTAGTTTAATGCAGGGGTCTTCCAACTCGGCCCCTTTATGATTCATGGACTTCAACTGCCAGAATTCCTCAGCCAGGCACACTGGCTGAGGAATTCTGGGAGTTGAAGTCCATGAGTCATAAAAGGGCGGAGTTTGAAGACCCCTGGTTTAATGGATAAAAATGCTTTTAAATTAAGAATGAGCAAGGTTTTTCAAGCTAAGTATTGCAGTTGATTGTAGAGAAGTAGGTAAAGGAGTGCCCTCTCAAACGTGGTTGGGGCCAAAGAATAATTGTTCATGACTCAATTAAAAGGAAAATTAGATTACAATATTTTAATTTAAATTAAATTAATTGTAAATTAAATTAAAATTAAGTTAAATTAAATTGGATATGAAGTATAGTTAGCACAATGTTAGATGACAATCCCTAATTGATGGGACCTAGAACAGGGGTCGGCAACCTTAAACACTCAAAGAGCCACTTGAGCCCGTTTCCCAGAGGGAAAAAAACACTGGGAGCCGCAAAACCCGTGCACATACACACGCGCACAGAAGGAGGGAAGCTTGATTGAAGAGTTTAATTAAAAAGAAATAGAGGCTGTGGTACATGAGTTCTCTCTCTCTCTCTCTGTCCCCCTCTCTCCGATCTTCTGCTCACCTGGCAAGCTGGCTTCACGCTGTTCTCCGACAAGCTGACACACATTCTTATTGGGCTGGCTCTCCTGCCCTTGAGAGCTGCTGCTTTCTGCTGCTTCCTGCTTCCTGTGGAGATGCAGCAAAGGCAGGAGCCCCGCCCAATAAGCTTGTCAGCTTGTTGGAGAACAGCGTGAGGCCATTCTCTTTTTTACACACACACACACACACACAGAGACAGAGAGAGGAAGTGAAGTACCTCTCTCTCTCTCCTCTCTCTCTCTCTCTCTCTCTCTCTCTCTCTCTCTCTCTCTCTCTCTCTCCAAATGGCGGAGGACGACTGGGAGCTGCAAGAGAAGGCTGAAAGAGCCCCATGCGGCTCCAGAGCCACGGGTTGCCGACCCGTGACCTAGAACATGCCCCTCTTATCTGATCTAATGAGATGGTAGACACCCTGGCCCCATATCATGAATGGCTTTTTAGTTGATAATTATCACTTTCAACTATATCCAGGAGCAAATATGGAACCAGTACAGCTTGTGGAGCATTTATGTAACAAAAGGCCTCCCACAATTGCCCAGACTATTGCATTCTGGAAATTACTGAAGCTTCTGGATGTTCTTTAGGGATAGCCGTATGTACAGTGCCTTGCATTAATTTATTCAGAAGGTGGCAAAAGAATAAATTATTATATACTGTGCCACTTAATCCAGGAAGAAGCATAAGAAGTGCATAACATTAAGCTGTGCAAAGGTACCTCCAGGCCATGGCTGCTATTCAAACAGGAACTATGCATTGAGGAGGACACAAAAGTTGCATGTTGGTTTTGTCTTGAGTAGCGCAGCCCCATCCAGAACTATGGAGGGGAAATCAGCAGAACCAAGAGGCCCTGATACCCAAAGCCACAGTGTCTTGCTAGAGTTGATCTAAAACCTTTTCATCCTATGGAGATGCTGTTCATTCCCATTAGGACCCCTACGGCCTCTAGGCACTAAAACCCAATCTCTTCAATGTCATTTGGCTGTCTGGAGACAGAGACATAAAACTGAATGTTTTATTGATGATACCTCACCCCATGCCATTGAATGATCTCTCCCAAAGGTTTCATGTAGATCAGGGGTGTCAAGCTGCCGGCCTATGGGCTGGATGCATCGTAGAGAAACCATGCCCACCCCATTGCCGGCAATAGCAAAAAAAGTTGCGATACATCACAACATGTCATGTGACATTGCGAGTTTGACACCCCAGATGTGGATGGTAGTGGAGAGGGAGTCAAGCCCTGCGGGACCCCGTATGAAAGGCCATGGGCAGACTTCTCCTGGCATCCATCAGCTTTTTAAGGTAGGCCAAATTAGAAAGCCAAAGGTATAAATGCAGCTACTACTTTCATTATATGATTACAATACAGAATCTTGAATATATGAATATGCATCTCCTCTCACTCTTTATCTTTGTGAGAACGAGGGAGGGTCAAGTCCAAGATACTTTCTCAAACTACATTTTTGCTTTGCAATCAAATTTATTTTATCTGATGTTATGTTGGTTGTGGTTCTTCCTGTTCCTCAGGGTTATTCACATAGCCTCTTATATCATTACACTGACTGGAACTGACCCTAGAAATGGAAGGAAATACCAGCATAATACTATGCCCCAACTCTGGCCAGGGAATCAGATGGATAAAATGGTCAATGGTATCAAAGTCATCACATAAAAGCCACAAATTAAGTAAGTAGGCACAAATTCTGTACATCATAGTGACATTTGTTTGATGATGTCTCTGTCCATATATCATTCTTTTGCTGACATCACAGTTTGCTGCACACATTCCTGAAACAGGTGACTAGGAGCTACAGATGAGTTATCCTCTTTTTTTTCAGAATGAAAATGTCAGTTAATTGCTAGGATTATAGTAATATTAGCACAGGAAGCGAGACCAGCTCCCTTTCCCGCAATGTTCTATGGTTGCTATCTCAGTTCAATGTTCCTATGTAAGTAAATGACTGGTACCACTTTAATCAGAAAAGTAATACTTATTTTCCTAGTTATATACTTACATTTAAATTTCTCTGTACAGTGGACTGTCCACCTACTTTTTTTCTAGCTACCTATACAATATAAATAAGCTTGATCTTATAAAAGCTTGATAGGCAAGACGTAACTATTTCAAGTAAATATTACTAAGATCAATAATTTAAATTATGGCTCATTGTTACCCTTAAATTGCTTTCATATCATGTATTTAAATATGTACTTGCCTTGTTTCATGTTGCTCATCAATACAAAAGAGCTGAATACAAAAGGCATTTACTTCTCCTTTATATAGAGGATGGAAAGGTTCTCCTTCAAAACTAGTAGTGGATGTTGATTCAGTTGCTTTCAGAGCCTTACTTTCGTTGCTTTCTAATGATGGTTCTAATGAAACCTGAGCAAGTATTTCCTCTTTCTGCAATAAGAAGCAATAAAAAAAAGAGAGAGAAGCTTGGTTTCATTTATAATAGAGTTCCACAACATTATTCAAAAAGGCTTTGAAACTTTGTCTTGAAAAGTAGAATACGGATATATAACTGCTAATATGCATCATCTTATATCCATATACTACTAAAGGTAAAGGTAAAGGTTGCCCCACACATGCGTGCTAGTCGTTTCCGATTCTAGGGGCTGGTGCTCATCTCCATTTCAAAGCTGAAGAGCCAGCGCTTGTCCGAGGACGTCTCCGTGGTCATGTGGCCGGCATGACTAGACGCCAAAGGCGCACAGAACGCTGTTACCTTCCCACCGTAGTGGTCCCTATTTTTCTACTTCCATTATTACGTGCTTTCGAACTGCTAGGTTGGCAGAAGCTGGGACGAGTAACAGGCGCTCACTCTGCTACGCGGCACTCGGGATTTGACCCGCCAAACTGCTGACTTTCTGATCGACAAGCTCAGCATCCTAACCCATTGAGCTACCGCGTCCCTCCATATACTACTAGAAATATATAAACTAAAATGAAATAAAATATATTAAAAGAGAGTTGAGTTTGATGTAGTGGTTAAGGCAGCAGGCTAGAAACCAAAAGACATTGAGTTCTAGTCCCATGTTAGGCATGAAAGGCAACTGGGTGACTTTGGGCAAGTCACTCTCTCAGGCCAACTCATCTCACAGGTTTGTTGTTGTGAGGAAGCAGGAGAAGAATGGAGCATTAGGTATATTAGCTACCTGAGTTATTTATCAAAATAGTAATGGTAGGTTATAAATACCTAAATAAACCAAGATACCTCAAACGGGCTAATTTACAGAAATGCATCCAAAATCTGGGACCCATGTGAAATTGAAATTTGGCAAGTTTTAGAAAACATTTTATTACATAAAAATTATTAGAAAACAATTTTATGACATAATACAAAATGTCACAAAACATTTCCTGTGCTGATGTTTGACTGTGATGTGTAGTCCAACATGGGCTATTTTCAAGGCAGAGACATCTTTGAATATATCCCAACTTTTTCAGGGGAGGCAGTTCTGTCATTGTTGAAGGCGTTGAGGAATCTGGTAAGGAAATCTTTCTGAAAGGATGATGCAGTGGATCATCAGTAGTCTAGTATTTTTATATGAGGAAAGCCATCCCTGCTAAATTTTATTAATTCTATTAGTTTAAATTTCAATCAGCCAATAAGAAAAAAGTGAAGCTAGATACTTCTACCAAACCAATTCTGAATGAACCTTTTTGATAAATGTCCTGTTTCAAGCAATCCGTGCAATGGAATACAGTATATACACGTCAATTCTAATGAAGAGAAAAATACAAGAAAAAGTCTTGAATTCTATGTACTTGAAGACATCCAGCCTCAGTGACCTTTTTTTTAGTAATGTGTAAAAGCAGGGACAAATATAATAGATAAATATGGGGCTGCCCTACAAATTTCTACAAGTGTAGGATTAGTACAGAATGTTGTCAGTGTGGAGGCTGCAACATCTAATTAACCTCAAATTTTTGGAAGGTTTTTTTTAATTTTAAATTTCTTATATTGAAAATAATGCAAGAGACATGCTATTAACCTAAAGTTGATTCCCTAGAAAATGCTTCTGATATATATCCTTAGGATCAATAAAGGAATTGGTTGGGGGCTTTATAGAAAATAGAAGTTTACCACTCCTAAATGGATTCAGCAATCCAAAGTATGGGTCAAGTTTAGGACAGTGGAAGGTTCTAGGCTAGCTGTGCAGCAAGTTATGAGGTTGATCCTAGCTGAAGTAAGCTTTACCCTAAATGTTGTACTAGCTATATTATTGATTCATTCATTCATTCATTCTGTCAGGACCCACCCAAATTCACGTCTTAGGAAAACAAAAACTCTTGGAGTCAGTTCTAGTCCAAAAGGAATTTTTACTAGGACATGTTTGGTTGTGGAAATACAAGACAGGACCTGGTATTGTTTTACAGATTGAAACTTTATAAAGAGTTCCCAGTTCAACCCCCCTTCCCTCAACCCCATTTGGTTAGCCCCCCATCATTTACTTGTGTCATCCCTTTCGTGGGAAAAAAGGGAACTTCGGATCTTTATGGTTATTGCCTTCTTCCTTTACAGATTCAAATAGAGACACAGGCCAGATGTCTTCTTCCCTAACCCTCCCCTTTGTTCCCCCAGTTCAAAAGGTTTCCCTTGGTCTTTGAAATAACCTAAGGCAGGCTGAATCCACATCCGCTCCTCCTTCCTTGGGAGATGGCAGAATCTGGGGGGGGGGATAATGTTTTAGACATACATTTATGAATGTGATATAAATGGATTCTGACACATTCACATAATGGAGCCACCTCACTAATTTGCCAGTTCTCTGGCATCCCCACAATCAGCTACAATCAGATTTTGAGGACCTTTGTAAAGTTAGGAATAATGGTGCCAATTTAACCTCAGGGAGAGGATATTCCACAATGTGCCACAGCTGAGAAGACCCTCTGCCTAGGACCCGGCAAATGTAGCTTCCTAAATGACGGAACTGCTACTTCTTGCAAAATTATCTAATACTCTTGCCTCTTATTTTCCTCACAGTAACAGTCCTGTGAGGTGGGTTGGGCTGAGAAACACAGAGATTGGCCCAAAGTCACCAAGCTAGCTTTCATGCCCAAGGGAGGCCTAGAATTTACAGTGTCCTATTTTCTAGGCTTGCATCTTTAGCACTACACCAAATTGGTTATCATCCTACAGGTTTGTTACCTGTATATTTACCTGCTACTGATGTTGAAATAATGCTTCAGGCACTTGTTCTGAAGACAGCAGGGAGCCTGAGGATCTCTCACATTGTTTTAGGTCAGTGATGGTGAACCTTTTAGAGACCAAATGCCCAAACTGCAACCCCAAATCCACTTATTTATCGCAAAGTGCCAGGGCTGCATCAGCATTGTGGTGCCCTCAGGGGGGGGCATGGCCCACTGGGTAGGTGTGGCTGCAGCGGTCATGGCAGACTGGGTGAGCATGGCTAGGGCCAGTCCTTCGCCATCTCCGGGGCATCCCTGGAGAGGCCAATGCCGCTTGCTCACTCACTTCCTGCCCTGTCGCTTTCAGATGCCACGTGCTCGCTACTCTGGCAAACTCTGCTGGGGCAACGGCGCGCGTGCCCACAAAGAGGGCTCTGAGTGCCACCTCTGGCACAGGTGCCATAGGTTCGCCACCACTGTTCTAGGTCTAGAAATCAAGATCCCATGGCTCTCTTATATGAGAGTAGTGAGGCTTTGAAGATTGATGGCAGCTCTTCCAGGGAAGGTCACAAAACAGGAGTTGCTGTGAGTCTTGGAATGACTTTAATACAGGTATTCTTTGATTTATTAACAACATTGAGTCCACTTGCTCTCAGTGGAAAAGCAGGAAGAGAATTGTATGTGGATTGTCTGATGGGCAGAGGGCAGGAATGGTGAGAACTCCCATATATATATCTTGCCAAATGTAGCTGCTGCATGTTCTTTGTTTCTGAATCCTGTGCTGGAGTGTAAGAAATCTGTGCAATGCATAGTCAGAGCAAAGGCCCAATTTCCTCAGACTTTATACAGTAACATGCTAGATCTGGCAGCCTTGAAGATTAGGGAGCCAATTAAACAGACCAGTTCTTTCATCAGGACTAAATCAGTGGAAAGTCCAGTATTTTTTATCTCTGACCATCCCATAAGAGACCCAACTTTGGATAGGATTCTTAGTACATTAGTATGTATGACCACCAGGTGTCACTACTTATACTGGGCATTTCTGCACAATTTAAGTTCTTCACATAAATAAGGATTTTGAAACTCCGGATCATCATAACAGCTTCCACGGGGTGGCTCTTTACTGCAGATATTCACCATTAATCAGTGAATCAAAAAGAGGGGACACTTAGGTTGTTTTCCCCTTTGAACATGTATGTATATCTGAAGAGCTCTGAATTCAGTGGTACTTAACTGCAGAGAGTGCATGGGTTTTCTTGTGTTTGATGCAGTGGCGGGATTCAAATATGCGAACAACCCGTTCTCTGTGTGGTAACCATCTTCACAGGTGAATCATTGATGCACAGAGAAGTGTGGCTGTGCCTGCCTTTTCTGAAATCGACAATCATCTCTTTGGTTTTTCCAGTATTTAAAACTAGGCTGTTTTCCTTACACCAGTTCACCAAACCCTCAACCTCCTTGTGGTAAGCACCCTCATTGTCATCTTGAATAAGGCCCACTACTGTTGTATCATCTGCGAACTTCACAACATGGTTGGTGGCAAACCTAGCACAACAGTCATGGGTCAACAGGGTGAACAGCAGTGGACCTAGGATGCAGCCCTGAGGAGAACCTGTGCCCAAGAAAATGGTGTTAGAAATATTTGTTCCAGCTGGCACATATTGGGGCCTGTTTGTAAGAAAATCAAGAATCCACTTGCACAAAGGAATGTTTAAGCCTAAAAGGCCCAGTTTGTCTACTAGATGCTGGGGAATGATTGTGTTAAATGCCGAACTGAAGTCGACAACCAACGCAGATGAGTATTTCTTTCCTCTAAGTGCTTCAAGCTCAGATGGAGACAAGAATAAATAGCTTCCTCCGTAGAGCGATTTGGTTGGTAAGCAAACCGAAGTGGGTCAAATGCTGGCAGGAGGCTAGATGCAATAATGTCCTTTATCAGCTACTCAAAGCATTTCATAATGATGGATGCCAGTGCAACCGGACGGTAATCATTGAGGCCTGTAATTGTGGACTTTTTTGGCACTGGCAAAATGATGGCCATTTTAAAACATGATGGGACCACTGTCTGCTGCAACGAGAGATTGAAAATATCTGTGAGAACGCAAGCCAGCTCATCTGGCATTCCCTAAGAACACGTCCAGGGATATTATCTGGGCCTGCTGCTTTCCAAATGTTAACTTTCCGCAGTGTTTTCCAGACAGAGGTGACAACAAAGCTAAGCACTTGCTCGTCAGGATGACACACAGCTTTCCTAGCAGGCGTGCCGTTTGATACCTCAAATCTTCCAAAAAATGTTTTCAGCTTGTTTAGGAACTCTGTGTTGTCCTTGCGTTTTGATAGAGCCATTTTGTGCTCCAATGGGCGGTGAGAATCAAAATGTAAATACTGATCTCTGTGTGTGGGTTTTCTATGAACTTCAATGTTAAGGCTTCTGTCTTGAAGTTTACAGAACTTACACTGAAGTTACATTTCTATTTATTAGTAGGAACATGAGGTTTGCCTTCATCATCATCTCTATTTCCAAGAAAAATATCATAACATCGACTCTCTGCCTCATGACAATGTATTATTTTTGTGGCCAGGCCATTGGTTTTTTTGTTTTATAAAAGAAGGGAGAAATTATCCAAGGAAATGTGATCTCTACTATATTTCATTGTTCCTGAAATTCTTATACATTCTTCATAAGAGCTGGAAAAAAATATCCAAATTCAGGGGCCAAGATACATCCCCTATTAATTTAAAATATTAACAGCTTAATATGCTTTAAAATATTCTGTGCTATCTAGGGAACTTGGGGTAGTGATCCTTTATACATGAATGTAAAATTTAAGCCAGGTTGATTCAAATTTATATTCTTCTAGAATGATTTTGAATGAATACTGTATATAATAGAGCAAATAGTCGTTTTACATAAAATAGGGTTATAATCTTACACTTTATATAAAGTATAATGAATTCAGTCTACAGAAAATAATGGTAAGAAAAGAAATAAACTTTGAAATAAAATATATTAAAGAGGAAATTACAGATAATTAAAATAAGAAAAACTTTTAAAAATATAAAAGAAATGAATTCAAGCACCATGAGACAGAGAGATTTAGATGCTCCCAAAAGCTAGAATTATAACAAATTTATGACTTATCATCAGAAGTCATCATACTGGCATGCATTGCTAAAATTGTCTGGCCACCACTATAATTTACTGCTACGCATGATTCATAAACTCTTGTCTAGTTCTTAAGTTAGGTTTAGAAGATATAAATAAACCTAGATGTAGACGATATAAATAAGCAAGATATAAACAATTAAGAGTGCAAAATATCAGATTTAGAGGACTTGCCTGAATACTTTCTTTTGATAGCACTGCATATGCACTTGAAGCTTGGGAAAAGATTCTTTCAATTTTGCTGGTTTTCTGTCAGAATACAAATTGGAGGGGAGGGGAAAAGTCTGTTAACAGCATTTATTCTTCTCTGATACATCCTGAAAACAATATTTGTGTTTCTGCTCATAGCTAATCAATAATAACAATAACAATAACAGTAACAATAATAATAAATTGGAAGGGACCTTGCAGGTCATCTAGTCCATATTATTGTAATAATTATTACAATAACAATTACATTACAATAATAATATTGTAATTTTCTGGAACATGAAAATAATGAAAGATAAGGATTGCTTGATTGTACATAAAGTTTTTGGGACATCTATCTTTGCAAATGTGGATTCTGTACCCATGCATTCTCAATGCATGATGTAGAATGCTTTAGAACTGAGGAGTTCTCATCGCCTAACAGTGTGTACAGGTGGTCCTCCTTTAGTAACTTCCTTGTTCAGCAATGGTTCACAATTACAACAGTGGATAAAGAAGTAATTTTACAATCAATCCTTGCATTTACAACCTTCTGAAAGGCAAAAGGAAGCTGAAGCAAGATGATAAGTACTGGTTTCACTTAGCAACAGCTTCATTTAACAACTCAGTTACCGGTCCAATTGTGGTTGCTAAATGAAGATGGAATGGGACAACTCGCCCCATCCGGCTGGCTGCAGCCATCTCACTGTGTCCAGCTTGCTGCAGCCACCTTGGCCTTTTGGCTATGATCAAGCATAGAAAAAGACCACTGAGTTTCTGTGTATAATATGCTTGCAATGAACTCAGCACACGTTCTTGCTGATACTGAGCTCAATATACATGCTGAAAATACAAATTCCTTGTTGGTTTTTGAGGAAAAATACTTGGCAAATTCAGTAAAATATTAGAATAATGGTTTTTTCTGTTTCAATGTTGTTCATAAACAATTTCAAGTATCCTTTTTTATTGTCTCTATCCATGTACAGCCAAGCAAGGAACAATGGAATTTTAACCCATATTTTCATTTAATTTTGAAAAAGACATCTCATTGGTCACTTTTTTTCAAGATTGTATGAAAAATAGTATAGATTAACAGCTCACTACCTTGAGGATCTGAAATGAAAAAGAAAGGAGCTAGAGGTTTGTTTCAACTTCCATAATTTTCTACGGTCCAAAGACTCAGAATGTTTCAAGGCTTTGTTGTTCCATGGATAATCCTTCTGAGTCAAACCAAAGACTCATCCAATCCTGTATTTTGTTTTGTTTTATTTTTTTTAAGGATGCCTTTCTCACTGGCATGTGTGCAGTGTGACCTGTGCCTTAAAAATATTAACTGGTCATTTTTATATTTATTTGTATTTCACATTTCTTAACCACCCATCTCCGTCAGATAATAGGGAAAAGGTTGGCTAAGTGTGGGAGAATGGAATGGGCGAAAGTATCTATTTGCTGAGGGTGAGAAGTGCTGCTTGGAGTGACACATATGCTGTGGAAATCATCATCTGTCATGCCAGCGATGCATCTGTATAAGAAGGCCAGGGCAGAGTTCAGATAATTCTAATTCAGCTCTCCCTCTCCTTGGATGGCATCCAAAAGCATCTACCCTAGCCTTGACTGACACACATACTGAAATGAAAGGTTTGTTTGGAAGTTTAAAAAGGATACACACACCTTTCAAACTGTCCAGTCTGGAACAATCTAACAAAGCTAACATTTCAACTCTTTTAGGATAGCTCTGTAATGTATAGATACACTTTTCACCTTAATTCAGATAGTTATTATAAGACATCAGATGGTAACATATACAAATGTTTTTGGAAAAGGCCAGGTTAGTCTCTTGCAGCAAAAATCCTTATGATAATGTAATAATTGACTAGAAACCATGTCATCAGAAGCAGCTATCTTAATGTGTACAGTAATTGCACATACTGTACATTCACATCCATGGATTCTACTTAAATGTAACCATGAAAAAGTATGTAAACCTGGCTATAATTATAAAATTGTAATTGGCAAGGCACAATATTTTACTGCTCTTTGCTAGTTGGCTATATGAAAGTCAGACTTCATTAGGAAGATTTAATTTTCAGCATTAGGGTGTTCCTCCTCAAATTTACCTGGGTATCTATACTCTGGGTATCCATAATCTCTTCTCTTTGACTTCCTAAGCTGATGTTTTCATCTCCTGAATGGGGAAATGGGGGTAACAGAAAATAAAGCATAAAATATATTATAAAGTAAGCAGTTTTCTTACACTGTGAACTGATTTTTATATTCAATTCTATACATTTTTTAAACTTTCAGCAGGGGAATGAGTTTTGAAATATGGATTCCTAACAAGTCTACTCAGAATGAAATACCTCTGAGCTTAACAGCACTTTCTTCTAAGTAGAAGTGTCTAATAAACTCTACTCAATTTTTATAATTATCCATGATAGCTTTCAAAACTTCAGAGAGATAGTATTTTTATAAATTCATGATAACTGCAAATTAAAAATTTTATACGTTTGTGATAATTGCAAATTTCTTAATATTATCTCTTCATTAGTCAAAACCTAGAACAAGGGACAAGGACAAGTAGATGCTTGGGAGCAAGATAAATCTCTCAGATAGATCATTCTAACCCAACATTTGTCATCAGTTAAAGAGCTAGTAAGTACTAAAAGGCAAAACGATAAGCAGTAGGCGTGAGCTTAAATGGACTCCAGAAGATAGTAGAGGACAGGAAGGCCTGGAGGAACATTGTCCATAGGGTCGCGATGGGTCGGACACGACTTCGCAACTAACAACAACAACAAACTATATTTGAGGGAGGATACCTCTTCTGATACCTGAAAGCTGCACACATATAAAATAGTGGGAGCTTGGAATCTTTGTTGTGGGGGGGGGGGAATTTAAAACAGCACACGTGACATCAGTATCAGTGTTATCAGATCAGATTTGCAGGAATCTGGTGCATCACTAAAGCTTTTTGCTGCGATCCAGTGGTCACTGAGCATATAGGATATTTTTGTCCACAACCTACATTTATCTGTTGCTCCACCTCCACCCATCATCTTGGACTAGCCAAATGCCTTGTTTCATCTATAGAGACATACCAGACATGCAGTTGACCGTGACTTTTTTTTTTAAGACTGTAGGCCGGATTGTGGCTTTATTTCTCTGGGCCCAAGATAGCCATCACACCTGCATAGAGTATATTTATCCCAACAGGGGGAATGGTTGGTCTTGGAAATATGTACCACATTTTTAGAGTTATGACCTAAAGGCACGTAAAGTGTGAGCTATCTGATACAGAGTTATATTCCACTGAAGCAGAAATCTTCCAAAAACTTGCAAGGAATATGGGATCAGCAGTTGAGTTTTAAATCTCCTGAAGCCTAATAAACAAATACACTTTTAAAAAAAGTTAAAGACTAGCTATTATTAAAAATGTCAGTTGATCTAACACAATTTATTTTGTAAAAAATTTTTTTTCAAAGTTAACATAGCTGGTATTTACCTTTTATACAGTCTCTTATGCACACTGTCCTCTATGGAACTGATTACTAATAAATTTTAAAGAGTATTATCACCCTGCTGGGAAATGTATTAGCTCAATGTATTTTCTACCCCTAAATTAAATTTTGCAAAATATTTTGATTTCACCTGTAATTTCACTTGAAATGCATGGTGGCTTAAGAATATCATCTGGATGTGGTTTGCAAAGTCCATGGAATAGCCTCAAGTCAAAGCAGTCATGAAGCAGCTGAACATTCACTTCAGAACATATACTCATGAACCCCACTGCTAAGCCATTATCCTGAAACATCCATTAAAAATGCTGTAAGTGTTTTTTTCCAAAAGATATAAGGTAAGAAAAGATACCATTTAACTTCTTGTACTAAAATTCATGCTCCTTGCTTATAATATAGCAAGAGGACCTCTGACAGATAACTATGAAATAAAAGTAAGAGGCATAAAGCAGTGCACTGATTATTTGGTGTTATCAGTGATAATTTTTCAGGTTTCAAAGCCATGTACCATATATGAAAAACAGCTCACATACTCCAGTTTAATCTCATGATTTCCAGACTTAGTTTTAAGAACAGCCATGGTTGTAGACACACTATTCTATTTAATCAGCATTTAATCAGATGCCAAAGTGTAGTCGGCATCCATCCATCTGAGGCTCAAAAAAGTCATGGCTCAATCATGTGGTTAAAATTCCACCCCTTTTCAAATGTACCACATTTTAAAATGAGCTAGGGCTTCAGCCACACAATCCTATCCTCCCCCCCCAAATCTTTGCATCACTGGGAATTGTATGGTATAAGATCACCCTTTTCACATGCTGCAACAGATAGAGATGCCTATTGGCTGTAATAACTGAAGGTAATTTGTGGCAATTATATTTGATATAATATGGGTGGCTATATACAGTAAATGTTTTAAATAAACTATTATTATTATTATTATTAATTAATTAATATATAAAGGCAAAACAGAACTGGTTCACTTTGGGGTGGAGGAAGAAGCCTATAAAAATTGATCTAGCTTGGGACCAGCGGTTTCAGAGAAAAAAAATCCTGAAAAATTACATACATGCGTATCAATGGGAAAGGCAACAGTACTGCGGAATGTTCTCCCTTGTTATGTGACTGGGGAGGGGGGTAACTATTATTAAGAGTTTCAAAGAACTCCAGAATTGATTCTTTGTACGCATTGCCTATGTTGATTTGGTAAATGTCTACTTAAGAAAGAATTAAAATTCTATGAAAGTCAAGTTATCTCAGTTCCATTCAACATTATCTGGTTATCATAAAGATATAATGGTAATGCTACTGCTATGTTTTTTTTCCAGTTGAGGAATATTTAGGCTGCATTCTATTGCTCCTAATAAGACAGATGAAGAAAATTTTGCTCAGATTTGATTGACTTGTTATCCAGAATAACAGCCCAAATTACACACAGTTTAGAGATAATATAAAGACTGCCCTTAATTTCTTGTTTATTTTCTAACAGCCAAAGATCAGTATACATTCATAGGATGGTAATAGCTGGAATTTACATTTTTTAAAATGGAGACATTACAAATATTTTATTCTTTTCAGCTGTCTTTGGGAGAGCTCTTATTACAACCAAACAAAATTTACAAAAATATTCTGATGCGCTGCATCACAGCAGTCTAGCTACGTGGTGTTCACCACTTTGGAGATGGCTCTAAGAGCAGGTACATTTTCCTTTGATTCTTCATCCCTTCTTTCCCCCACCCCCCCAACCAATAGCTCAAATAAACAATACCAGCAGCAACCATTGTGAAACTAAGGACTAAAATGCACTGATTTTGAGTGTACAAAGATTGGGAAAGTTGTTTCAAAGCACATAGATTATATTATAAGTATCCAGAATTCATAGGCATTGGGCTTTGGAATTAGAATACTGAAATAGTTGCTTAATCTCAATAAATAATAGTCCACCTTATTCTGTATTGGTCAGATTTCAATTTAAGGGCTAGACATATTGGCAATTCAATTTATGCATCCAGACAAATTGGAGCAGTTTCAGAACAGGCCAGTGAGAATAATTAGATGTTTAAAAACAAGTCATGTGAAGGGAGATACAGACCTACATAAAGTTGCTCTAAACAGGCTCCATCCATCTCTTAATGGGAAGTATCACACAACCCACCCCTAAATTGAAGCAAAGATAAAATATTCTTGGTTGCCATTATGATTATGATGTGTCATTGTTGCCCTTGGGTGCCATTGTGTTGTTATTGTGTCACTGTTATTTATGTTGTTATTCATTATTTTTCTTTTGTTGTATTTTTACTTCTATGTTTATCTCTTATTTGTTTATCACTCATTATATTAGTGATAAACCAGTATAATAAATGGACAAACAAGCAAAATCTTGTTGACTTTCACTTCATCTTATTTTGTGCTGATTTTCTGAAAATTGAATATTATTTATAGTTCTTATCCTGTATTGCAGATTAGGATTGCATAATTTACTCTCTACGCATGATGCATTGGGCTTTGGCTTTTGTTTGAGGCAGAATGATTAGATTTTTTTTAAATCATAGTTTGTAAACCACCATTCATAATCTATGCCAGGAGGAGGGAGCCAAGCTTTTAGCAACTCACAGTCACATTTTTTAAAGCTCAGTTTCCAAAAGCTGATCTAAAGGGTGAATGACAGTGACAGAGTGCTGGTGTTGGAGAAGTAGGACTGATTTCATCAATCTTCCTTGTTTTGAATGGTGCATAACTGAGATGCAATATACTTATTTGAGTATTTATTTTATTTTTATTTTTTTAAAATGCAAAAGGTCAGATCATTGAAATTGACACTTAGCCACTAATTTTTTTGTAGCACAATACGGGTGGGGGGGAACGAATCCAGCAAGTTGCAAAAACTGGCATTGGTAGGCTACATTGTAATCAGTGAGCTTCCTATTTCTGCCAAAAATAAACAGAGGATGGTTGATAATGATGCATGAATCACTAGCATAGCAACACGGAGCTAAGACTAAAAGATAGACAAATACCTTGCAGAACAATGCAGAGTTATTAGGCACGTACTTAAATGGGATAGGGCACAAGAAGAGTGGTAAAATTCTGTCAGTTAATTAATTAATGAACCAAAAGTGTTTGAAAAGACTTTTAAAAAGTATTTTCCCTGAAGATGCAAATTATTAAATTAAAATTTTAAATAAAGCCAGAGGTTTTTCACTTCTTAAATGAAATAGGGATGCTCCTCCCATCCTACTGCAGAGGGAAATGTTTTTTGTATGTTCGGTAAAATGGAGGCTTCTAAATAGAGTGTAGTTCAATTAAACTCCTATGCTTTTTGTATATATGGAAAAATTAATCATATGGTATATCTACCTTAAAAAAATCTCACTATGAAAATATTAAGTGAGTAATAAAATGCTGAACATTTCAACATAAAAACAGATAACAGGCCAGCACTATTTTGGGGGGGTTTTTGAATAATGACAAAATATAAAAGAACCATTTCAGTAGTAAATCTGAAGGAAATTGAATTGGAGCTCTATATAAAAGATAAAACATGCCAAATAATCTGTTTTGAGTAAAATGGGATATATTTATGTCTCTACGTTTTTTTAGGAGTTGTAGTTAATTGAAGTTCTATAAGTTTAGGAATCCTTCATTTAGAACCCAAAAGGCTTTTTTTTTAATAGCAGACAATCTTCCATGGTCAAATCTGCTCCCCACATACAAGAGATAAAACGATAGGGAGCCATTTCAACCCAACTCAAACTAGGGGTGAAATATTATGAGATATCTTGAATGAATCCAATTTGTCATTTAAAAAAACCAGACCGGTAGTTTAATCTAGTAACTTCCTATTACCATCAAAGGCATACCTCACAAACCACAGCAAGATTATTTTCATCTTGAGCTTCTATCAGTTCAGCGAGGAAATATTCTCCATAGGTCTGCCTTAGAGTATCATTATGCCGTGAAAAGATCGGAGTGAGATCATCGTGGTCTTCTACCCTACAAATGAGATTATCTTTTTAAGAATAACAAAAATTAATTTAGGATTCTATTTTTATTTTAAATAATGTAAGTATAATTGTTAAACAAAAGGTATCAATAAACTTCATAAATGGACATTTTGCAAGATAACATATAATCTTATGCAGAGATGTAGTTTCCCAAATTAGATGGTTATAGCAGATGCAAACTACTTAATCCATTTTAATATCAAGGCCTAGCACAATAATATGTAAATTAATATAAGAGACAAGAAAAATGTCTTTCTTCAGCCTATCTTCAGTATATCTTTCTTCAGTACAATCTCAGCTACCAGTGTTTGGATTTACATCATAGTATTGCAGAGTTCTGATTTAATAGCAAACATGTAGCACCAAATCAAAGTCTTTCATTCAGATTACCCATTAACACAGCTATCCTTGGTTTGTTAACCAATCCACTAGTAGAATAGTCAAAATAACTGCAAATCCTTTTTAATCCTACAATTAAAATTAATCTGATGATTTTATATTGAAGGCTATTGGACCAAATAGTATAAAGGTTGTTAAAAGAATTTTTTAAATGCAAATATAATCTGGTTACCGATTATTATCTAAATGTGAGCTGTGCTAATTGTCAGCACACAACAAGACAGATTAAACACAACACATATTTAAACAAGCTTTGAGTGGATGGAGTCTTATTTAAACTAGCAACTTAGAAATATATCTTTACTTGATTGAGCTACATTTATAATAAAGCTTGTCCTTACAGTTATGTATTGCATATAAAAAATAAATGTCTTATTTTAAAATTTAATAACACAGCAGAAAGATTTCTGGAATGAAATATGATATTTTGTGCCTGTCAGGAACAACCAGCTGAGATAAAATAAAAATACTGTTGTAACTGAATGCCCCAGAAGTCATTTGGCATTATCATATTGATTCTGATTAGGGTAAAAGTGGGGAGTTTCTAAACATATATGTCATAAAGCAAAGAGAAAGCATTAGAAATCTAGGGGATTTTTAAAATTGAACTGATACAGTATTCTTCTGGCTTAAATCCTATAAATAATTGTGCAATACAATGAAACATGGTTGCAGGAGATATGCCCAATTATTTAAGGATAGATTTATTTATATTGACTTTTCTTGTTTTCAAGAATATGATCAATGGGAGAGGTGATTCTTAGAGCACCCTTACTGTAGTATTAATAGTGAAAGAAATATACTGCTCAAAAAAAGGAACACAAGATAAGACATCCTACTATTAAATACAGTACATTGTGTTGTTTAAGTGTTCCCTTTATTTTTTTGAGCAGTATAGTTCTGCACTGTTTCAGTTAAATACATAAGTTTACAGAAGAATGAGAAATAAAAGAGAAGAGAGATTACATAAAATGAAAACAGGACTATACAAAGGAAGGAAACATAGTTTTCTAAGAAGACGCCTGGCCTGGTCAAGTCAAGGATCATAAAGAAGAGTAAAGAATCAGACTAAAATGTGAGTGGATAGCTAAACCTTGTTCTGGTAAAAAAAAAGCAATGTCAGGACTTAAAAGACAGGGACAAAGCTATGGGATAGATTAATAATAATTATAAAAGCTGTAGCTCTACTTCTTCATTGCATTCAGTGAAGAATTTTACATTAATGAATTCTTTAGCTTCATGACTTGTTGCTGAGTCTGGCCTTAGCCTCTAATATTTCTGAAGACAGAGAGCCTTGCCTAAGAAATAGCATATTTTTACATTTTCGGATTGACAAGGCTTAAAAAAAAAGTTTTCCCCTGAATTAAATTAATCTGAAGTTCAATACATTCTGAGTCTTCAGAGACCCACTGATCTCAGGAACATGCAACTACTTGCCGTATGTATCAAATTGACTTATTATTCATATTTAATTAAGCTGAAAGTTCATATATGACACTAAAGACAAGGATTATTTTCAAATATTGTATTATTGTTATTATTGGTTAGCAATATTGATCAACATTCATTAACTACTTATCATTTTATCACTTGAAAATGCTACCAATGGACAAAGTTTTTGTTTTAAATTGCTATGAAAATTAAGGTGCCCAGAAATCTTAGACAGAAATATTCCATACTGCAACGCTCTCTACATGGGACTGCCCTTGAAGACCACTCGGAGGCTCCAACTGGTACAGAATGCAGCCGTGAGAGTTGTGTTGGGAGTTTCCCGATACTCCCATGTTACACCTCTGCTCCGCGAGCTGCATTGGCTTCCAGTTGTCTTCCGGGTGAGATTCAAGGTATTGGTAATGACCTACAAAGCCCTACATGGCATGGGTCCGGAATACCTTAGGGAGCACCTGCGGCCAGCATCAACTTCCCTCCGCCCAGTGCGCTCCCACAGAGAGGGCCTCCTCAGGGTGCCACCGGTCAAAGAATACCGACTGGTGGCCCCCAGGGGGAGGGCGTTCTCTGTGGGCACGTCGGATTTATGGAACCATCTTCCGGTTGAGCTCCGGATGGCGCCCGACCTCCGCTCCTTCCGGCACGATCTAAAGACTTACCTCTTCGAACAAGCTGGCCTGGCCTGATGGGATGGGGTTGGGTTTTATTAATGTGTTTTAACTTATTCTTATTGTGTTTTAACTTATTGTGAGAGTTGTGGGCATTTTGTTTAATCTCTTTTAATTTTTGTATTTTGTCTTTTAACATGCATTGCCCTGTTCACCGCCCTGAGTCCTTCGGGAGAAGGGAGGTATACAAATAAAATTAATAAAATAATAATAATAAATAAAATAATAAAATTATACAAATAAAAACTACACTTACTATATCAGTACAATTCTATCTGCATATCTTCTGACTTTTCATTCTGCACTAGTCTGAGACATTTTGAAATGGGAACTGTTCTCATATGGTCACAAACTAACTAGTTATTAAGTCGTAAATCAATTAGGAAAGTGGAATATGCAGATTGATTATATCAAGGAATATAATTTAGTATCTTAGTCTTGCTTATTGAACAATTCAGGATTTCTAATTTATAAATGTATATGTATACACATATTAAGTGTTTGCTGTGATTCAGCGTCAGCCTGTGGTTCTGGCAGCTGAGTCGGATGATTCTGAAGAGGAGGAGAGTAAGTGTTAATAATGGTTTAACGCCATGGCTCACAAAAGACTCCTATACATTTCATCAAGACTTTCTTACTATTTTAAGAAGAATATTAATTATTTAATTGAATTCAGTTCTTTGTTATCTTTGTGAACAGTCTTCCCAAAGTAGCTCACAAAATAAAACAAATTGTAAAAGCTAATAAAAGTCTATTAAAATAAATGTTTCTTCTGTTTAGGAATCAGGGAATACTATGGATAAATGCAGTACTTGAAGATATAACTTAATAAATTTTTGTAAACACAATTTTGGTTTATCTGCTTCAAGCAAGAAACACAGATTCTTTATATAGATATCACCAGGTGAACAATATGAGAATCAAATCAATTAAGTGAAGTTGAGGAAAATAGTGTGAAGATAAGGTACATGGATAGGACCAGAAAGGCTGCTTAATCTTGGAAAAACTATGAATTATTACTTGGGACGTGCCAAGACTGACAGCATTTATCCATAGAGTCAGATTTTATAAACAGGACCTAACAATTATAAAGGAAACAATTTTACAATTCAATAACAAATATAACCCAGGTTTTACAGGTTTTTAAAGCATCCTCAGTGAAACCAACCAAGCATCTCATGGGAAGAAATTCCATGTGATGCAAGTGGGAATCAATTTAATGTAAAATAATTCAGCTTTGCTAAGTTCCAACTCTTGCCTGGAAGTGAAGAGGGATATAAGCTATTTCAGCATTTAAAAAAATAAAATTCCAATCTCATGTCTGCCAGCTACCATATCAATAATAGCAATTAAGCAAGAATAGACTCTCAGATCCAGGGCCACATAAAAATGCACTCCCAAAGATGTTCTTTGATATCTATAGGATAATCTACTATAAAAAAATATATCCATCCATAGATACAACAAAGAATGGATGAGATTTGATTCAGATTGATGATGGATTTTATGAGCTCCTTTGGACAAACCTCCACAAAGCTTCCTAGACAACCTCTTGTCTATTGTAAGTATAAATAAATCAGTTTTCCATGCACTGACTATATCATGTCCTTGTAAAGAAGAATATTTCATATTTTTCAATTTAATTAATCTTGTTAATCACAATTTTTTATTATATTATTATTACTATTATTATTAACCGCCCGTCTCACCACAAATGCTAGTTGAAATAATACATTCTTTTTACCAACCTATATTATTTCATCAGGTATTTGGATTTATGGATAACAATTATTGTTTCAATTGTTTGAATGTAAATTGTTTTCTTGTCAAAGTACAAATTAATAGCTGTAAATACTATTACGTTTTGCTTAAACAGAAATGTATATTTTCTTTTATACAAAGCATGCATGTGTTTAGATGTACATATGTATTATTTTTATAAATGGCAATAGGCTTCCTGAACTATATTTTTATACGTGCTGTAAAATTAACTATGCTTTTTTTTGAAAAAAGCAATAAAGCAAGTTAAAATAGTAAGTTACACCTTGGATGGAAAGCGTATTCAGTTCTTGCTAAAAGTGTCATGTTTTTCTAGCTGGTGATGGCACAAAGTTTCAAATACCTCAGACACTGGATTTTTGGACAGATATCTTTTTGTAAGCCAAAGGTCCTTCACAGGTTAAAGGTTTAAATTAGCCAGCCTTGATTCATTCATTATTTTGCTTACCTATTCTATTAATTATTTTACAACAGAACTAAAAAAAATCTGGATTTTTCTTTCTTGTCTCTGTATTTTTGTTTTGCTAACTCCAACTTCACTAAATGCTGTACACAAGAGGTATTTTAAAAGGTCTATGATGACCTCTGGTGGTCAATTAACAATTGGTTACTCCCAACTCATTTATTACCTGTCAGAATGTTGAAGAAACCCATATAATTAAATGATTTATTTTGAGAAACAAACTGTATGGCATAAGCATGCAAAGCTAATAAATGTGACATTGAAGCAATTTTCTTCTTTCTTTCAATATTAAATGTCTTTTAAATATGTTTAAAAGTAAAGAGGTATGAGAGGACACGTGCACATTTAGCACGTTACCATAGAAACTAAACTAGCATCTCCGTGCTGTCATTTCAAACTGCTTTTGAGAGAATGTTCCTCCTCTTTCTCCTTCGATAACAACAAATTATATTAGTTTCATGATCATCATCACAAAGTTAGTAACTAGCATGTCAGAGAGATTTTCCTCTTCACAACTACAAATTCTGTAAGATAAATCACTAATTCCCATGTAGAAAAGCCATTCCTTTCTCAGCCATGGAAATTCACTCTCTCAGCTCAAGAAATGTGGCAGGGGAAGGGAAGAACTGGAATTGAATAATACAAATAAATCAACCAGATAAATATATTAATGAACTAAGAGCAAAAATGCACACTGGAATAGAATGTTATAAAATGTGCACAAATGCACTAAGGATGATTAAGGAATATTGAAAGGCACAAATGAAGATACTGACAGAAGATTAATTCACTCTCACACACAATGCCGTATATTACCTGGCACAGCGAATGTACAACTGGGGGCAATATTGATGCCTGTGTGACACATGGAGGCTATATTCCATAATCAGAGTTGAATTGACAGGATTCCTCATGGGCTCAAAAGCTGCTGCCAAATCTATACCTGAAAACGACAAACGTGTATTACAGATAACTCAAAGACTGCACTGACTCTTCAGCTAACCTTCAGTAAGTACTGTTTCTAATGTCTGGCATCAAAAATTACTATCAATTTTAAATGTTTAAATAAAGAGTGTTGTTTTGCAGCAGGAGTGGGCAACCTCTAGCCTACATCTGTTCTTCCAACATCCTGTCTGCATCTCCCCAGCACTCAGATTATCCCACTACTAAAATTCAAAGGCAAAAATCA
This sequence comes from Vipera berus, assembly GCF_964194415.1. Taxonomy (NCBI): domain Eukaryota; kingdom Metazoa; phylum Chordata; class Lepidosauria; order Squamata; family Viperidae; genus Vipera; species Vipera berus. The sequence goes on along the minus strand of NC_138204.1, from coordinate 123,079,430 downwards.
AAATCAAGTATTGGAATGACAGCAAGAGGCCACTCAGCAACCTCTAACTCCAATTCCTATCCTTCAAATGCTCCTCCTGTAACTTAAACCCTTCTTCTGGTAATGTGGTTTGCAGTCATCTGGGAAATCAGGAGGCTAAATTGCAATTCCCATTCTTGTTATTTACTAATTTACTAAATTATAAGCCAGTAATGGCTAGGTGATTCATTGAATTATCATCATCCATTCTTATTTTTGTACTTATTACTATCAAATCCAAAAGCCAGTAAACAAAATGAATTACTATAAACAGCAGACAACTTTTCAACGAAATCCCATAGCAGATAGGAATACTTTTCCAATACATCCTAATTCCTATGCATTTTTATTACAGTATTCTTTTTGGGAACAGGATTTATTCTTATTATATACTAAATCTTCTGTTGTGGTATGCATTTCCCTCATGCCCTTAATTTAATAACATTTTTATTGCTTTGTTATTTTTTCAGCTGGATTTTTAATGCCAAATACTGCCAATGTGTGTGTTCAAGACCAATAGCTCTTTTGCTTTTAGCATTCCAAATGTAATTGATCACATGACAGAATAATAATTATCTAGCACATGGAAAGTCATTTGTTTATTTCTTTACTAAATAATAGTAACCAGTTTTCAAGCTGAAGTACCAGGGAGATGGGATGTGGAATCAGCTTGTTTCGATACTAACAGAGGTTGCAAATAATAGAGGTAGCAACTGAGTCTGCTGCTGATTTCTTAAAATTGCATTGGGTTAATAAAAAGGAAGAAAGGTTTTAGGAGCCATAAAGAACTTAAACAAATCCTTACCCAATTCCTCTTGAAAGGGTATGAAGAGAAATACGAAATGTAATTCTGGTACAGTTTTAAAAACAGTCCTGTGAACAATATTGTATTTTGTTTAATTGCTGTTTATTTTAGGTAAAAAAAATTAATATACACCAAAATAACAGTCATCTTTTAATTCTATTTACCAAAGTAGAATGGTAGACTGTTCAGAGCACAAGAATCAAGTGAAGATATGGAATGGTGTCAGATAGACAAGATCACCCATCACACAAGATGGGTGCTGCCATGCCAAGAAGTTAAAAGACTAAAAATTAAAGTAGTTAATTTTCTTGAGAATTCATGCAAGATATTGCAAGACTTGTATTTTAAAAAAACAAAACCAAACCCTCAGAACATTTTATTTTTATTTTTTACTTTAAATATAAACGGGGAAGTGGCTGTTAAGCGTGCTGTGTTGCTAATCCCAAGATTAGGCTTGCAACATATAAATGTGATAAGTAAACTTATTGAACTGTGGGATGATATATACATAGCTACTATTCTGATTATGGTTCCATGTCCAGTTCAAGATCAAGTCTGGATCAACAGATTTTTCTATTACAGATCTTCCACATGTTATAAGAAGCTATGCCCAGCCTTCTGAGAACATTCTAGGAAGAGAGCTATGTTAATGTGGGATAACCAAAATTCAGAAGGGGACTCTTTTTAAGAATAATCCATTTTTATTTTTAATGCAGGGCTCTTCAAACTTGGCCCTTTTAGGACTTGTGGACTTCAACTCCCAGAATTCCTCAGCCAGCATGCCTGGCTGAGGAATTCTGGGAGTTGAAGTCCACAAGTCCTAAAAGGGCCAAGTTTGAAGAGCCCTGTTTTAAGGCATAAACTTAAGCTTTGTGATGAAGTGAGATGAAAGATTATGCCTTAATCTTAATGTTTTTATCATAAAATAAAAATGGGTTAGTCTTACTGTTGGCACTGTAAGAATCTTTCTAATTTTTGGTCAGCCTAGGCCCTAGTGAGAAATGCCAGCTTTTTATATAAGTAAGCGTTTCTGAAAATAGCTACAAGTAATTGGTAAAATATAATTCTGTGATTTGCATGCCTACTTTATAATATGCCAGTTATGCTTCCTATCTCAAACTTATCATATATATCTGTAAATGCTTTCAAGTAGTTCTCTCACAAGGAATATACCAGTGCTCAGTAAGGAGACTAAAAGACTTGTAAGCTTCCTCCATTCTGTTCCTCAGCAGACTGCAGTTTTGCAGTAACTGTTTATGAAAATATTGAAAGAACACCTTTTACTGCATTTATCTAAATACAATAAAATGATATTTATTTATTTAATGATATTTAAAGTGATTATATTATAAAAGTATAGTATAAGAGTTAGCAAGGAGAGGATAAAATGGCAAGCCCTGGCCAGTAAATCTTGGTGGCAGAGCTCACAGAATTATAAATATGTTTTCTACAGTCTGGCAGGCTGAGCTCACTGAGCTGTCTATTCTAATTTTCATAAAAAATTATCTCTTGTTATCAAACATTATTTTATTACTATTTATTACATTTAGGTACTGTTTTGTTCCTGGACAGCCCAGCTCTGTGTATCAAAAAAACAAACAAAAACAACACCTTAGAACAAAATAGTCTTTCAATGGTACAAAAGGGAATAAAACAGTAAATTAGGAAACAGAATGACAGGCAATAAAAATGCAGTCTTGCTATGTAACAATTATACAGTAGCTATTTCTCAAAAGAAACTTATTTTCAAAATAACACAAAGTGAAGACAATTTGGTCCTTTGATTAACTGATTATATGCCAGTGTCAACTCATAGCAACCACATAATTTTCCCCCCCAGTATGAACTATGCTCAACCTGGTCCTTTTTCTCAGCCCAACCTACCTCACTGGATTGTAAATAACTAAATAAATAAATCAAGGCAACAAACATACCAAATACTCCTCCTTCCTCCTATTTTCCCCAGCAAGAACCCGGTAAGATGAGTTGTTGTTGGGGAAAATAGGAGGGGGGAGTATTTAGTATGCTTGTCACATTTATGTATGTATGTACGTACGTACGTATGTATGTACAACCCAGTGAGGTGGGTTGGAGTGAGAAAGAGTGATGGCCCACGGTCACCCAGCTAGGTGACCTTGATGCCAAGGCAGGACTAAAATTATTGTCTCCCAGTTTCTAGCAAAGTGCCTTAATGACTGGATCAAGCTGGTTTTCTCATTAGACAAAGCAACTTCCTGCAGGCTTCCCACAACCAAAGTCAATGGGGAAGCTGGCAGGAAGTTGAAAGTTGCAGGCTTGCAGGCAGGTAAGTGGCTGCTGCCATGTGTGGGAGGAGCAATGGAGTTTTTGAGAGGTGATCCACTGGCCTGACAGGATTGGGGAGGATGTGTGAAGGAGTAGGTTTGCATAAAAGGTGCCATATGTGTTGGAAGGGTGTGCATGAAAGGCATTGCATGGGTCAGGAAGGGTCTGCAGGGTGTGTGAGAAAGTTGTGGCAAAGGTTAGGGAGGGTGGAAAGGAGATGTGATGAGGCTTGGGGAGGGTGTGTGAAAGGCATAGTGAGGGTCAGCAAGGGTACAAAGGGGATGCATGAGGCATGGCGAGAGCTAAAGAAGATACATAGGGGTGCACAAGGGAATGACAGCAATAGTTGGGGATGGTATGTGGGGGTACATCACACTGTGGATGTGGGAGTGCAGCACAGTACAGATAGTATGTGGGAATACAGCACAATGCGAGCACAGAATGGGTAGGAGAGTATACGTAGGGGACAGACTTACCCCAGTGACATGAGACTTTTCCTCCTGTCTTCCCCATTGGTTTTCTGGGGAAACTGGCAGGGAAGTTAGAAAATGGTGATCATGTGATCATGGGGTACTACTGCCACTCATAAATACAAGCCAGTTACCAAGAACCCAGATTACAGTTACATGACAAAAGGAATGCTGGGATGGCCAGAACTCCAAGGACCAATAATAATCTCCATTTGTTCAGTGACATCATAACTTTGAAGAGTTGCTGAATGAAGGGCTGTAAGTTGAGGACTACCTGTACATGTAATTTCCTGATGAATATACAGTATACAGACTCATTTTATTTATTTGTTTGTTAAATTGCCCATCTTGCCATGGGGCTACTGTGGGCAGCTTACAACAATAACATGGAAAAAAATGATAAAAATGTTAACATAACAATAGCAAAGGAATAAAATAATAAATAATGTAAGTTTAATAATATGAAATTAAAGAAGATGGGTGGAGGGGAGCAGGAACTGCAGTGTGGAGGTGGATATTTTAAGTTTATATATTCTGCTTCTATTTATATTAGCCATCTTGACTATTTAAGAATGTAATGAAATGCATGGATAAGCTTGAGGAAAGGGGAGAAATGCTACCTAGGAAATCGTTAGATAAGAGGGGAAGGAGCCTGTTAATTGTTTAATGGTCAAAGAAAGAATCTTAAGAAGGACCCTCCCCAATGGTCTAGCACAGGGGTAGGCAACCTCGGCTCTTGTATGACTCATGGACTGAGAAATTCTGGGAGTTGAAGTCCATGAGTCATACAAGAGCCGAGGTTGCCTACCCCTGGTCTAGCAGTTAAAAATGGTGGGTGGGAAGTTTGTACTTTGTACTTTCAGATTTGCAAGGTTCTGTTAATGAAACCTTACAATAGAGTAGATGTAGTTCATCTGGTTGCGTTTCCTTTCTGGTTTACTGGGAAAACTAATGAACAGACACTCAAATATCTGATATACCTCAAATACATAAATTTAGGGTGACTCGCTCCCTCCTTAACCAGGAGGTGAGGGAGGATCCCTTGCAGGGACAAGCCGAGGAGTTTAGTCATCATCTGGCGGACAAAATCGCTCAGATCCGGGCCGGTCTGGACTCTGACTGGGCAGAGTCTGACATGGAGGAATCGGACGGTCTTGAGCATGTTATCTGGACTGAGTTCGATCCTGTTTCCCCTGATGATGTGGACAGGATCATGGGGAGGCTGAGCACCACCACCTGTTTGTTGGATCCGTGCCCCTCCTGGCTGATTTATGCGGCCCAGGAGGAGACACAAGGCTGGTTCCAGGCAGTAATAATTGCTTCTTTGAAGGAGGGTGTCTTCCCTGCCGCCTTGAAGGAGGTGGTGGTGAGACCCCTCCTCAAAAAGCCTGCCCTGGACCCGGCTGTTTTAAATAATTATCGTCCAGTCTCCAACCTTCGCTTTTTGGCGAAGGTTGTTGAGAGTGTGGTGGCGCATCAGCTTCCTCTCTTCCTGGAGGAAACTGATTATCTGGACCCGTACCAATCGGGTTTCAGGCCCGGACACAGCACGGAGACGGCATTGGTCGCGCTGGTGAATGATCTCTGGCGGGCTCGGGACAGGGGTTGCTCCTCTGTCCTAGTCCTATTAGATCTCTCAGCAGCTTTTGATACCATCGACCATGGTATCCTACTGCGGCGTCTCAGGGGGTTGGGAGTGGGAGGCACCATTTTACGGTGGTTCTCCTCCTATCTCCTGGGCCGCTCGCAGTCGGTGTTGACGGAAGGGCAGAGATCCACCCCGAGGCCTCTTGTTTGTGGAGTTCCTCAGGGGTCGGTTCTCTCGCCCCTCCTGTTCAACATCTACATGAAGCCGCTGGGTGAGATCATTCGCGGTTTCGGGGTGGGGTATCATCAGTACGCTGATGATACCTAACTTTTTCTTTCCACCCCGAACCAACCCAGCGATGCCCTCGCCGTGATGTCCCGTTGCCTGGAGGCGGTCCAGGTCTGGATGGGGAGAAACAGGCTTCATCTCAACCCTGCCAAGACTGAGTGGCTGTGCATATCGGCATCTCGGGTTAACCAGACCATTCCATCTTTAACGATGGGGGGTGACGTGTTACCCCCCGTTGATAGGGCTCGCAACTTGGGCGTCCTCCTTGACTCCCAGCTCAATTTTGAAGACCAAATAGGAGCCGTAACCAGGGGGGCTTTTGCCCAGGTTCGCCTGGTGCGCCAGTTGCGACCCTACCTGGACCGAGATGCCCTACGCACAGTCACTCATGCGCTCGTGACCTCCCGTTTAGACTACTGCAACGCTCTCTACATGGGGCTGCCCTTGAGGACCACTTGGAGGCTTCAGCTGGTGCAGAATGCAGCCGCACGAGTTGTGATGGGGGTTTCCCGATACTCCCATGTAACACCTCTACTCCGCGAGCTGCATTGGCTTCCAGTTGTCCTCCGGGTGAGATTCAAGGTGCTGGTAATGACCTATAAAACCCTAAATGGCTTGGGTCTGGGATATCTGAGGGAACACCTGCTGCCGGCATCAAGCTCCCTTCGTCCAGTGCACTCCCACAGGGAGGGTCTTCTCAGGGTGCCGGCGGTAAAAGATTGCCGGCGGGTAACACCCAGGGGGAGGGCCTTCTCAGTGGGTGCGCCTGCCCTCTGGAACCAGCTGCCCGTGGAGCTGAGGACTGCCCCCGACCTCCGTTCATTCCGCCGGGACCTGAAGACCTGGCTCTTCGAGCTCTCTGGCCCAGGCTGAGAATTTTAATTTTAATTTTAATTGGGGGCTTTTACCTTTTCAGGGACTGTTGTAATTTTTTAAATCCTTTTTAACTTTTGTATTTCTTGTTTTAATTACCCTGTAAACCGCCCTGAGTCCTTCGGGAAAGGGCGGTATACAAATCTAATTAAATAAATAAAATAAATAAATAAATAAATTCAACAAGGGCTGACAATTGCTTTGCAAATACCCAATAAACAGAAACGCACACTTACATATTACTAAAAACTGAAAGAGATCTACACTGACAATTTCCTTCTTTGAATAAGCCTTTGGAATCTTTCAGAATAAAACTTTTAAATAGAAATGTATTAGAATCCAATGTCAAAGACGAGTTCATTCTTAAAATTCCAACAGAGTTCTTATATAGGATCTTCACAAAATTCACTTACTTCATAATTTCGTGACAACAATCTACTGCAAATTCATCAGTTGCTACAAACAGATGCATAAATAGTGTATTCAAAGGCTGTGAATAAAAAAAGTTACAAACTTAACAGACAACATTTCATTTTAATAATGTAAAGTTATATTTAATGATATAACTTTGTTTTGTTCTTGTAAAAATAAATGCAACACTGCAACAGCTACTCTAGTATTTTTAGTTATGGAAAATCTTTTAAAGGAATTTTTTTAAAGCTCATTGTATTTTGCTGTCCTTTTTGTAAGTTATTGTATTACCTAGAACTATATATTGACTTGGGATAAACACAAAAGTTGACCCCACATGCATATCATGCTGTTCCCTTTTTGCATAAACATTTTTATACATACCACTGAAAAGGAGTAACAACTAATAAGCCAAAAAAAAATCAAAAGCCTTAAATTAGAGTTTTTGCCTTGCCTCTGGAGAACAGCTTTGTTAACTCTGGGAAAAGTTATTCTCTCTCTCACTTATCTCTTCTTAAAGATTGCCCTGATCCTTTCTTTAGAATTTGTTTTTGGGAAAAATTAAATGTTAAAGATGAGGTATATGATACCTGGGGGGAGAAAACTTTTCTTTAAAAACCTTCTGTATATAATTGCCTTTGGAATTTTTAATGGCCAGAGCCATTTATTGCTAATAAGATGCAATAATGTAACAAAAAAATACCTGTTCTTATTTTGTCTGTGAAACAAAGCTAGTAATACTTGGAGACTGACTTCAGAAGACAAGGATATAAAATCAATGAATACTAGCAAATAAAATCATGTTCATGCTTTCTTGTAATTTAAAATAAGATATCTTATGCATTTATTCCTCTGAGAATATACAAAAATGAATAAGAATTAGAATTTTCAAGCAGAAAAAATTCCCATACTTACCGTACACTTTGTCTCAGGATAGTTTTGTTTCATATATACTTCCCAGTTAGCTTCATCAACAACACCCCAGTTAGGATAATCCAAAAATGCAGCATGAGCAACACTTACATTTTTGTCATTAATCACAGTCACTGCAAGATTAGCTTTTTCTCTGTAAAATAAATGTTATGTTTTTGAAGTGAAATTAGTAAAAGACAGTTCATTTATTTATTTTAGATATATGAGAAAGTATTATAACGGTGTTACTTACAAAAGATATATGACATTAATCCTGCCAAACAGTCTTTCTGTATCATATTTCATAAGACTGACAATATTAAGAATATCATGGGATTCTGTCCTTCTGGCACTTAATACAACTGAAGATGCTGGTGTAGTTGAGATTCTTGCAGATGATAAGGAAGACATCGTGCATACTGTAACAAAACAATAACCAATTATTTCATTTCAATACTATCACTTATCATCAAAGATATTATTGAAATGGTTTCAAAATTAATCTCCAGAAATATTTTAAAATCATGGCATTCCTTAAATATTTCAGTCAAGAAATTAAGTCTTATGGATGTATGTTTAATTTACAATTCAATAGCACCTATTTCAAAGTAAACTGTGAGCTGAATTTTAGCATGAAACCAGACCACCCATGAACTCTTGGATCATTGTTTTAGAGATATTTCCTTACCAGATTCCTCAATGGCTTCAACAATGGCAGAGTTTCTTTCTTTTCTTTTTTTAATATATTTTATTGATTTTTTAAAACATAATCATCATTAATATTTGGTAAGCAGCACATTGTCTGGGTTTATATTTACAAACAATCAGTAACAATTAATTTCTATAATTCTATACTCCATATAGGTCAGTTGGGCCTGCTGCTTGCATACCTCTCTCCAAGCTGCGTAGCAACGGCTCTACCCAGGCTACTTGACGCCCTTTCGGGATTGGCGGTTGAATTTCCCAGATTTATGGTTCTGGGAGATTTTAATCTGCCTTCTCTCCGCGGTGCATCGGAGGTGGCCTGAGAGTTCATGGCTTCCATGATGGCCATGGACCTGACCCAAATTATTCAGGACCCAAGTCACGAGGGGGGAAACACGCCTGATCTTATTTTTATCTCTGGGCAGTGGCTTAATGGTCTGGGGGGGGGGTTACTCCAACATCTCAACCCCTTTCATGGACAGACCATTATCTCCTGTGGTTGGGCCTCCGTCACGTCACCCCCCGCTGTCAGGAGGCGGAACCGACCAGATGGTTCCGCCCCAGGCGCCAGATAGGTTCCAGACGGCGCTTGGATTGATTCCTACCTCCCTCTCCCACAGCCCGGTTGAGTCCTTAGTTAATGCCTGGCAACAGGCTGCTTCGGAGGCTCTCGACCGCGTTGTGCCTTTGCGGCCTCTGACCCGGCACAGGTCCCGGCTTGCTCCTTGGTTCTCCAAGGACCTGCGGGAGATGAAACACCGGAGAAGGGGCCTAGAGAGCATTTGGAGAACCAGTCGGTCCGAGTCTGACCGAACACAGTTAAGATCCTTTTCTAGATCTTATCTTGTGGCAATGGAGGTGGCAAAGCGTGCTTACTTCACCACCCTCATTGCGTCCGCAGATAACCACCTGGCCGCCCTGTTTAGGGTGGCCCGCTCCCTTTTAAATCAAGGGACGGGAGAGGACCCCTTACGAGGACGGGCCGAGGAATTTAGTAAATATCTGGTGGACAAAATTGCTCAGATTCGGGCTGGTCTGGACTCTGACTGGGCAGTATCTGACGAGAGGAAAACGATGAGTTTGGCTGAGAACATTTGGGAAGAGTTTGATCCTATGACTCCAGATGAAGTGGACAGGATCATGGGGAAATTAAGTGCCGCCACGTGTTTGTTGGACCCGTGTCCCTCCTGGCTGGTCTATGCGTCTCGGGAGGTTACACAAGGCTGGCTCCTAGCAGTTATCAATGCCTCACTGAGTGAAGGGTACTTCCCTGCCGCCTTGAAAGAGGCGGTGGTAAGGCCCCTCCTTAAGAAACCTGCATTGGATCCAGCTATTTTAAATAACTTTCATCCTGTGTCCAACCTTCGATTTCTTGTGAAGGTCGTTGAGAGCGTGGTGGCACGGCAGCTCCCTTTGGTTCTGGAGGAAACTGAGTATCTGGATCCGTACCAATCGGGTTTCAGGCCTGGGTATAGCATGGAGACGGCATTGGTCGTGCTGGTGAATGATCTCTGGCGGGCCCGAGATAGGGGTTATTCCTCTGTCCTGGTCTTACTAGATCTCTCAGCAGCTTTTAATACCATCGACCACGGTATCTTGCTGCGTCGTCTTGAGGAGTTGGGAGTGGGAGGCACCGTTCTGTGGTGGTTCTCCTCCTACCTCTCGGGCCGTTCGCAGACGGTGTTGGCAGGGGGGTAGAGGTCAACCCCTAGGCCCCTTAGTTGTGGGGTGCCTCAGGGGTCGGTACTCTCGCCTCTCCTGTTCAACATCTATATGAAGCCGCTGGGAGAGATCATCCGTGGCTTCGGGGTGAGGTATCATCAATATGCTGATGATACCCAGCTTTTCATCTCCACCCCGAACCAACCCAGTGATGCCCTCGATGTGATGTCCCATTGCCTGGAAGCGGTACAGATTTGGATGGGAAAGAACAGGCTCCGGCTCAACCCGGCCAAGACTGAGTGGCTTTACGTACCAGCATCTCGTTTAGTCCAAGAGGTTCCATCTTTGGTTATAGGAGGAAAGATGTTACCTCCCGTTGATAGAGCACGCAATCTAGGCGTCCTCCTGGATTCACGACTCAGTTTTGAAGATCATATTGGAGTCGTGGCTAGGGGGGCATTTGCCCAGATTCGCCTGGTACGCCAGTTGCGCCCCTTTCTGGACCGAGATGCCCTATGTACAGTCACCCACACACTCGTTACCTCCCGTATAGATTACTGCAATGCTCTCTACTGCAATGATTACTGCAATGCTCTCTACTGCAATGCTCTCTAGATTACTGCAATGCTCTCTGCCCTTGAAGACCACCCGGAGGCTTCAGCTGGTGCAGAGTGCGGCTGCACGGGTAGTGATGGGAGCACCCCGATACTCCCACATTACACCCCTCCTGCGTGAGCTGCATTGGTTACCGGTTGCCCTCCGGGTGAGATTTAAGGTGCTGGTACTTACCTTTAAAGCCCTACATGACTTAGGCCCGGGATACTTGCAGGACCATCTGCTGCCGGGAATGAATTCCCCTTCGCCCAGTACGCTCACACAGAGAAGGCCTCCTCAGGATACCGTTGGCTAGACAATGTCGGCTGGCGACCCCCAGGGGGAGAGCCTTCTCTGTGGGAGCACCAGCCCTATGGAACCAACTCCCGCCTGAGCTTTGGATGGCCCCAGATCTCCAGTCCTTTTGCCGCAGCCTCAAAACACTCCTTTTCCACCTGGCTGACCTGGACTGACAGGGATTTTAATTATGTTTTTAATTTTTAACTCTAATTTTTAATTTATTTTAATTTTAATTTTAATTTATTGTACAGGGGCCTTTAATTTTAATTTTATCTTAACTTCTGTATTTATTGTATGTTATTGTTGTTAGCCACCCTGAGTCCTTCGGGAGATAGGGCGGCATATAAGTCCCAATAATAAATAATAAATAAATAAATAAATATAATAGCTTTCCTTGATTTTCTCTTCTTCCAATAATATTCTTTTATCAACCTTAAATTAGTACATTTCTTAGTAATTTTAATAGATAACAATTGAATATAGACATTTTTCTAGTATTTCTACAAGTAACCTTGTCATAGATCCAGTTTTTAAAGTTCTCATTTAAATTTATTTTCCCCAAAAGACATTTTTCCCTGTTAAGATTTTCTTAGAGTTAATTACACTTAAGCAGTGCTTTTTTTGTAAAAAAGAAAAGGTGTGGGAACTCACACACGTTATACAACCCGCCTTGCCTACCCTACAAGTAGTTGAACAAACAGCAAACAATCCTTTGTAGTTGAACAAAAAAACCCTTCAATTTTTAGTGTATCTAAAAGACTAGGATTTTGTTCAAGGTAAGTTAATACTATTAATGTTACCATGCACTGTGTGGCTTTAAATTACAAGAAGGCATTTTATTAATCTTTGGGACATTTACCATTGGCATACCCATTTAGTTTAATGAGTGGAAATGTCAGCTTTCTATGTGGAATGAAATTGGCCCAATAAAACAAAATTTGGTTGCTTGTAAGTTTGAATTATTTTTAAAAAGTTGTCAAACAAGGTGGAAAAATTTACATTTGGAGTTTAATATGGATATTGACTTGAAAGAAATTAAAGTTGAAACTTTGTCAGTGAACACATTACTTTTTTTGGCTTTTTTAAACAAATTTTATTGATTTTCTAATATTACATTCACATATTTGAAAAGCAATGTGGTGGCTGGGTAGTAGTAATTCAATTACATACAGATATCATTAGTACAGATTTCAAATTGCTACCATAAACATTTCCTCTCTTTTTCCCTTCATATACTGTATGCTGTCTATTTGTAGATTTAAAGACAAGTTTTATCCTATCAATCACATGGAAAATAAGTTTCTTACATATATCCATAGTTTTTAGTTTACACATATTCTAATTGTTTTAACATACAATCTTTTAGACAATCAATGACCTAATAGATTTTTCAATTTTAATTTCCACTAACATTTAGATTTAACGTTTGATATTTATCATTCCCAAGATTTTTAGTATACTCCCAATTCATCTATCACCATTCCTCACAAAATCTAATATTCAAAATACACATGCCGTTTACTTAACGTCTTACCCTCTATGTCAACAAATTAAGGATACAATATGATATCCTTCCTTTTTGCTAATTTTCAGTGTTTTTTTAAGTAGTAATCAAAATTTCTTTTTATTTCAATATTTAATACTTCCTCTCTTCCTCTTTGTATCTGCTCTCTTGCTTAAACTGATAATTTTCATTTTTAACATTCCATATAGACCTATTTATTACTTTCAACATTAGGTTTTTAGCTTGTCTACGTTATTCACCTTTACATGACCTTTATGCACAAATCAATAAGTTAAGCCCAATTTAATAGATCTGATTAAACCTTAAACTGTAGGTCTATCTTTACATTTGACCAATACATAATTAATATATATTATTAATCATAACAATACCTCCAAATCACATTGGCTTTATTCATATTCTTCCCCTCTGCAGTTTGAATATAAAGTATTAAAGACTAAAAAAGAGATTTTTGTAGACATCCCAGCCTGTAGACTACCCAAGGAACCAAAACAGCAAAGTTTCGCTGTCAGGCAAGCTTCCATGACAGCCGCCTTTCTTTCCTCTCGCTTTGCCTCTTTTTAACCTCACACACATCCCACCTTCTGTAAGGGAAGGCAAAAGGCTCACTCACCCTCTCGGGAAAGATGGCCTCCACGTTTATATGTCTACCACCACCACCATCGGCTTCCACACCACTTGGTCTGACTTAGCTATTCAAGCCATGCTCTGGCTGTGGTGCTCCGGCAACTCCTAGCTCCTCCTAGAGGAGGCAGACAGCGCCGGAGGGGACCCTGCTCACACTGTACCGCCAGTGGGGCATTTTCAAAAACATACGAGGATAGGAAGGGAAACAATAGGAAAAGAACGCAACTTGGAAAATCTGTCGAAAAAAAGTGCCGGCACTCTGTTCTGATGTGCTATATGACAAAAAAAGCCCCGCACTTAAATATTTAAGTCTTTTTCCTCATACAAGCCATCCCAACACTTTTACACTTCTCATATCTTAAAACAAAAACAAAAACTAAGAAAAAAAGAGAGAAGTAAAATACTTGAAAAACATGTCCCTCTTAAGCTAAAATACATTTATGTCCAATTTTTTTTATTCTTTTTAAACATATTCAAACCAATAATTAATCTTTAAGTATTCTGTCTAATAAATCCACAGCTAATCTTTTAAAACTATTCAAAACATTCTTATTAATTAAATTTTTCTCAAAATCCATTATCCTTAAGTTTCTAAAACATTTCCTTCATATAAATCATCCCAACATTTTTATATTTCTCATATCATAAACAAAGACTATATTGCTTAAAAAGCCTATCCCTCTTAAACCAAAATTCATTTAAATCCAACATTTTATTTCTTTAACCATATTCAAACAAGTGCTTAATCTTTAAATATTCTATCTGATAAGTCCCATCATCTATTTTCTTAATTTTAATTTTAGCCCTTTTTTTGCCAAGCATCTTTCCTAATCAGTGTGCTCCATTGGACCAAAGGATCTTCCCATAGTTTTGTAAATATTGTTGTAGGTATGAGAGATGAATCAAGTAAGGTGTTGTTGTGGGGATGCTTCACCCCATCATATTCCTTGAAAATCTTTTTCTTTCTTTCTCTCATAGCTTCTCTTATCATTTTTTGTCTCTCCAGTTCTCGTAGTTTTCCTGACAGCTCTGTAATCCATTTTACTGAATCTTTTCTCTTGTCCTTACACTTATTTTGCAATCTTGAAATATATGTTGTCTTTTCCATGTCCAATATTTTCTGCAAGTTTTTCTCCACCTGGGTTAAATCATAGTTCCTTCCATTATTAAATTTCAACTTTAAGCCTCTTTCCTCTGGTTTATGCTCAATTATCTGCTTTACTTGTTCACTCTCAATTGTTGTTTTCTGAGAGTTTGTTTGTTGTGAAGTTAAATTGAGCATATGTTCATTTAAATTTTCAAAATTATTTTTGTTTTCCTCGTGATTTGAAGTCATTGTGATTTGTATTAATTGTAACATAACATACATTTCCTCCTGGAAAGTATTTGTCTTTTCTCGATATGTTTTTTCTGCAGACCTCTGATGTTCCATGATAGCCAAAAATCAAAGTTTTCCTTTCTCTGCAAACAGCTGTAAAGTTATAGTTCAATAAGTATTTATAATCCAGGATAGAACAACTATCCTGGGGTGCTTTGACTTTGGACCCTGTCTGGAGCCAAATAAAGGTCGAAGCTAGAGGGAATGTTTGGGGGTATCACGAGCTTATAAGGAGAGTGAGGGCAGCTGAGGTAATGGAGGAGGCTAAGGAGGCGACAGCCGAGTTACCGGTAGGAAGGCCCTTAGGCCCAGGAATGGGAAAGGCGAGGGAGGATGATAATTGGTTAACAACGATGCAAGCCCAGATACTGGATTTAAGTAAGATAATGGCTTAGTTAACCCTCATCGAAAATGTGAGTGACGGGAGTACCCCCTTTAGTGAGAAATCTCCGTCCCCTTGAATTGATATAAGCTGGAGCCAGGGGGGCCCAGTGACAGTCTTTGGAGAATCAGGTGTGGGTCGTTGAACCACTCTCCCCAGGCAGGCTCCTGCAAAGCCTTTCAGCCAGCCCCTATACACAGGCAATTGTCTTTTATTTTCATTAATAATCTTTTGCCAGGAAAATCTTAACTTTTTCCACCAATTTCACACTCATCCAGCTTTAAGTCTTATATTTATTTTATTTTAATATGTTTCTTTTCCCCTTATAGATTTAATTTGCTGCTTCCGTGTGAAGGAAGGTGAAGCAAAAATCCCCCTCCTCTCACTTTTGGAGGATTTTTGTTTTCTTGGTTTGTTTTTTCAAGGAGATCAATCAGGTAGAAGAGAGGGATTCAATATTCTTACCCAGTTCCACACATGTTGTTTACAATCAAGCTTAATTTAGTGCTTTTTGGTTTCAGCTGCTTATAGCTTGGGCTAGAGTCTGGAAGGATGCTAGCCTTACTTCTGTTGGTTTCTGGAGGGTTTTCCCAGACCAACTGGATCAACCGCCATCTCTTCACAGTCAGCGGGGCTTCCTTCCTTCTTTGCCGCCTCTTCGGGGCAACTTTTGGCCCATTTAGGGTCAAATCAGCCGTAGGGTGCGGAGCCCTGCGATCCCTTGGCTATTGCCCTAAGTGCGCAAAACCGGAAGCGAACAATGGCAGAGTTTCTAATGTACTTCAAAACTTATGAGTTCAGGGAAATATTCAGAGATACATCTGCCCTGAAAATATCCCAGGTTGAACTATATAGCACAGTTAAACATCAGGACTTCACCAGAGGAAATGTTTTATGGCATTTTGTATTATGACATAAAATGCTTTATGCTTTTTATGATTTTTTATGTTATAAAATGTTTTATACAATTTTTCAAATTTTTCAGTTCTACAGGAATCATGGGTCCTGGATTTTAGACATATTTTTTTAGGTTAGCCGATTTGAAGTATGTTGGTTCAAAATTTTTATCCTATGGTGCACCGTTTTGCCCAGTTAAATATTATAGGAATAAGTTTTAGTAGTATGTAGACAAACAGATGTCTAAGGGTCATGGTTAGGGATCTCTGATAAGCAGGATGTATCACATAAAAGAATAAAGTAGTGGAATCCTTTATATAAATGATAATAGAATGGAACATACCACCTGAAATTTAAGTGAAACCACTGTAACAGAACAAACCAGTACAGTCTGGATTGGTACTATACATTTAAAACAAGACTTTCAACCTTCCTTGGATGTGAAACTAAGGGTGAGTTACACAGGCTTGCTAAAGTTTGGTTAGAGTGGCAGAAAAAAGGTTAACAGTCATCATTGGGACTCAGTCTTTAGAAATATATTTTAATGCCTGGGTGTGTGTGTGTGAAACTAATCTGTCAAACTTGATTCTTTGGATAGTATTTCTGTAGTTTTCTTGGCAATAACACACAAGTAAGTTTTTAATTTATTTATATCCTGCCTGTGTGACTTTTACAAATAACTCAAGGCGGTGAACATATCCAACACACTTTCCTCTCTTCCCCATCACAACCCAGTAAGGTGAATTGGGTTGAGAGTTGAGTGCCTGGCCCAAGGTCACCCAGCTGGCTTTCATGGCTAAGGCAGGACTAGGGCTCACAGTCTCCTGCTTTCTGGGCTGGTGTCTTAATCACTAGACCAAAATGACACTTGTTATCTCCTAGAGTTTTGTTGTTGTTGTTGTTGTTAATTTCCTAAACTTAAGCTAATGGCATCGCCTGGCGTCTCCCATTCAAATACTGCCAGCTCTAACCTGCCTACCTATTCCAACACCAAGTGGATCTTGTCATCTAATCAACTAGCCTGCAGTCCTGTCCTTACAAGGTGGACAATCATCACTAACGAAAGGTGGCTATAGTTCCTATCCCATGATTGGCTAGGTCCCGCCACTTGCTCGAAACATCAAACCAAACTGAGATTTAATCCAAATATAACAGAATTCTCAAAGCCCACGGAAAAGGATTTTTGCAGAGCCAAAATAAAACATCCACGTTGGTAATAACTGTAAATATTGTTGTATTTACAAGAATCTGTCCGGACTGGCTACATTCTCTTGGGAATGGTCAGATAAAGCTTCAAGGAATTTGAGGGAGGTAAGCCCTGTGGCACTTTCTCTGTCCTGTCTTCACATGCGCATGTGCATGCGCGCACGCACACGCACACACACACACACACACACACACAAAGCTGGAGATTTTATCATGTCTGGACCTGAAGACTTGGCTCTTTGAGCTTTCTGGCCTGGACTGAGAGTATTAATTGGGGTTTTAATTGGACTTTAATTGGGGTTTTATATTTATTCAAGGTTTAAATGTAATTATTTTAACTGTTCTTAATTTTTGTAATTGTTATTTTAAAAACCTTGTGAACCGCCCTGAGTCCTACGGGAGAAGGGCGGTATATAAGTCTAATAATAAAGATAAAGAGAATTGCTCTGCTTCCAATTCCCCAACAGTGTCGTGGGAATTTCTGGCGAAGAGAACAGAAACGGCTCCAAGAACTACTACTTGAAAGAGCAGAGCCGGACGTGATGGCCCAATGGCCGTTTCCAACGGTAGGAGACTATCCAAGGCTCACCTCCCCAGGAGCGGCCACCCTTCAGGACCAGGCGCGGGAGCTCTGCGGAGAAAAAAAAAACCCCACAGCTCCGCCGCGGACGCTGAATCCAGTCAACGGAGATCGGGCTGTTTGTCTGTTCCTATGGCAACCCAAAGCCCAACCTTCTACGGCGCAAGGTCTGCTGGGAGGTCAAAGTTCAAACTGAGGAGGAGGAGGAGGAAAAGGCGGCGTAGACTACTAATAGAACGGGAGAAAAGATGGCGTCCACGGCGGCTGGGAAGCAGCGAATTCCCAAAGTGGCAAAGGTGGGCAGGGGGAGGCAAAGTGCGAATTTGCCACGAAGCGCACAGACAGCGGTGGCCTTATTTACTTGGAGCTGGGTCTCACTGAACTCCGTCTAAGTGTTTGTTTCCTAATGGGAAGGATAGACGTGGGACCTGAGCTTTTCAGGATTTGGTGGGAAATAGGCATGACCCCACTAGATAAAAAGGAAGGCAGGGGTAGATCAGATCGTTGTAATCTGTTGCTGAAGAACTCCGGGATTTGTGTTCTAAATAAAAGGGCTTTAGGGCCAAGTTTCCTTTTGGATAAAAAGAAACTTAAATCTGATTTTATTTTAAAGGAAACACCAGTAAAATCCTAGTAAAATATTTGTCTAAAGAAGTACACTGTTGTAGTCATCGTCATCGGGGACAGCTTGCACAATGTGGAAAAAATACCGTACTTTATTAAACTTTGTATCATCTTTGGTGTTACAAGAAATAGTGTTTATATCTGTTTACTTGCTTAGAAGAAAACTTCGCAGGGGACAGTTATTCACAGCTCTGCAAAAACACATAGGTACAAGCGCTGGATTCAATAGGCTTTACTCCTAAAAAAAAGTGCAATTGCAGCCTGAGGCTATTTATCGTCAAAATGCATACAGTCGGTAGCTAACTGGACTACTGTTTCAATTCAGGGCATACCGATTTATCCAAATAACAATTATTCATTCAAAACGTTTTTTTAGCAGTTCTGAGAAATAGCATGGCTTTAGAATAGAAAGCTATAAAATGGTTCCTATTGTCCAAAACAAACTAGAATTTATATCTGAGGTTGATGGGCAGTTTATTTATTTATTTATTTTATTACATTTATATACCGCCCTTTCCCGGAGGACTCAGTTAAGTATGATAAATAAAATAATGAATTGGTGTGTTTCAAATTAGGAAATAATAAATAACAAGGACCAAAGTTGTCAAATGTCTTTATTTCTCCTTAGGAAGGTGGGATGGATAGATGATTATGGATCTTGAATGGGCAAAAGCTACATCTCTAAGATAATCCCAATAACATTGGCAGGGTTTGTGATTAAGAAAGATTTTTTAAAAAATAAAGGGTTTTTTTGCCTAAATGAGCTTGTTAAAGATAAAACAGAAGTAGAATTTTAACATAATTTTTAACACAGTTCTGAGACTGGGTTAAATTTTTAGTTTAAGCTATGAGTTTTGATATATACTATTTTGTTTCATAGATGCTGCTTGTTATATTTCAAAGTGTAAGTTAGTGGTCAGTGAGGGACTCAAAAAGCAAACTGGAGTTCTAAATAATCAACCCTAGGTAGATAACAAATGTGCAATATTGTTGCAGGAGGTGAAAAAAAAGAATCAAATTAGTACCTGAAACAAGATATGAAAAATCAACCCTTGTTCTACTTGATTACCTTTTAGTATAGCACAATGCCTTTGCATCCTCAATATGGACAAAAACACAAGACATTGGCTGCAAAAATCTGGGTAATCATGTGAGGAAAGCAAACATCTGCATCTTTTTGCTATTATCTAGTACTTGTCTAGATTTTTGCAGCTG
The DNA here is from genome assembly GCF_964194415.1 of Vipera berus. Taxonomy (NCBI): domain Eukaryota; kingdom Metazoa; phylum Chordata; class Lepidosauria; order Squamata; family Viperidae; genus Vipera; species Vipera berus. Next base: position 123,060,066 of record NC_138204.1, on the reverse strand, counting down.
AATCTGGTAGCTTAATCCTGGGCATTTCCATCTGAGTAACAGGATAAGGAAACCGTTTGCTTTGTAAAGAGATCTCTGTGTTGCTGATCACAAAGAGATTTTGATTTTTCCACAAGAAAATGAGACTAGAACCCCTTTTCAGATTGTACTAGGTACAATGGTGCTAGGTCAAGGGTTGAAAAGGCCGAATAGATGTTCGGAGTGGAATGTAAGCTTTAAGCTTTAATTTTAATATTTGAGCAAGGTGTCTATCAAATTTTCTTGCAAAGACAAAACAGTTTCATTTTGTGAAACTCTTATTCTCTTATGTCTGGTTTTAGCATCATATAGTTTACATTGAGGGATGCGGTGGCTCAGTGGGTTAGGACGCTGAGCTTGTCGATCAGAAGGTTGGCAGTTTGGCGGGTCGAATCCCGAGTGCCGCATAACAGAGTGAGCGCCTGTTACTCGTCCCAGCTTCTGCCAACCTAGCAGTTCAAAAGCACGTAAAAATGAAAGTAGAAAAATAGGGACCACTACGGTGGGAAGGTAACAGCGTTCCATGTGCCTTTGGCGTCTTGTCATGCCGGCCACATAACCACGGAGACGTCCTCGGACAAGTGCTGGCTCTTCGGCTTTGAAACAGAGATGAGCACCGGCCCCTAGAGTTGGAAACGACTAGCACGCATGTGCGGGGAACCTTTACCTTTAGTTTACATTAGTGAAATTTATGCTATGGTTTTAGGTCTGCCTAATCACAAACCAAACCTTTACAGGTATATGTTGTGTAATAGATGAATCAATGTGAAATCAATCCTTCCTTCCTTCCTCTTATGAATCACAATTGAGCCCAAAATTCTGTTGCTATGCAAGACAGTTAAGTGAGTTTTGCCCCATTTTATGACCTTTCTTGCCACAGTTGTTAAACGAATCAATGTAGTTGTTACATTAGTAACACAGTTAACTGAATCTGTCTTCCCCATTGAGTTTGCATATCAGAAGGTCACAAAAGGTGATCACATATCCCCAGGACATTGCAACCATCATAAATACATGCTAATTGCCAAGCGTGCAAATTTTGATAACATGTTCATGGGGATGCTGCAAAAGTTGTAAGTTTGAAAAAGTCATAAGCCACTTTTTTCAGTGCTGTTGCAACTTTCAGTAAATGAATGGTTGTAAGTCAAGGACTACCTATATCAATTTCAGTGTGTGAAGTATTAGAGACTTACTGCACCTGCTATAGTATGCATCTTCAAGCACTTTCCAAAGCAGAAAACTCTGGCTCTGTGCTACCAGATTTTGGCAGGGGCAAGGGGGTCTCTGAGGCTGTAAAGTTATAGGTTCGGTGCCACATGTCAATTCCAAAGACGACTTTCTAAAATTGTCATTTTTAAAAATGTTCTCCATTAGGTGAAAAATAAAGCTCCAGCAGAAGTACAGATAACAGCAGAACAATTGTTAAGAGAAGCCAAGGAGAGAGAACTCGAGCTTCTTCCCCCACCTCCTCAACAGAAAATCACAGATGAAGAGGAGCTAAACGATTACAAGCTTCGGAAAAGAAAGGTACATATGACATGATACTTTATAATAAAATACTATGTTGCTTTGTAATAAAGATTTGACCACTCAAAAACTGAAAGAAAAGCAAATGTAAGACAACAAATAAAGATCACAGTAAATCCTAATAAGGCTGGTAATGGGAAATAAGATCACTTAGTTTGTATTATAACTCTAAATAAAATGGATTTGGGATTCCTGGTAATCCGAGTAGATGAGGTATTATTAACCACAATCCAGGAATATTTATGTATATATGTATGTATGTGTGTATGTGTATGTGTATATATACATATATACATACATATATACATATATACATACATACATATATACATATATACATATATACATACATACATACATATATACATATATAATGCCTTCCCAAAAGCTCACCCTAAGGGGGGACTACAGGGAATTCTATCTGAAAAAGACTTTGGGTGAAGGAATTTCTGGAACACTAAACAATATATATACATACACATACACACACACACACACACACACACACACACACACACACACACACACACATATATATATATATATATATATATATATATATATATATATATATATATATATATATATATATATATATATATATATATATATATATATATATATATATATATATATATATATATATATATATATATATTCACCCAAAGTCTTTTTCAGATAGAATTCCCTGTAGTCCCCCCTTAGGGTGAGCTTTTGGGAAGGCATTAAATCCGGCCAGTGTTAGGGTTTTTCTGAATTTGGGAGCAGCTGTTTGGCTTAGATGTGTAGCTGGCTTGAAAAAAAGTGAATGGCTGCCCAAGAATACTCCTTCCTGCTATTGTAGTCACATCTAATTGGGCTTTCAGATCCTTGACCCACTGTTTATTGGCTGCCCCTTCATGTTTATAACCTGTTGTTAGGATTGTGTAAAGTGAGAAACCATATAGCCTCTCAGTTTCTTATGTAGTTTTCAATCCTAATAAGCAACAAAAGCCATTATTTAAAATTAAAGGAGTTAAGCCCAAAGGGGAAAAACATTATTCCATAAGAGAATATGCATTGCCAAATTTGTTTTGGTTACATCAGCCTAATGGTATAAGACTGCATTAGGAACGCATGAGGCTTGAAATTTGTTCTTTAAAAAATTGAACTTGCAAGCTCTCTAAAGAGTGGAGGAACTGCATAATCAAAAGTTGGGCATGCACTCTAGCAGAGAATTCTTTTTGTGCTGTAGGTATTAAGTACAGAGAAAAATAATTATCTCTGGCGTAAGTAAAGGATTGCAGAGTTATTATCATGAATTCTGTGTATTTTGGACAATGTGGCCAGAGTTTGATGGACAAATGAAATATCCCGAAATATTTTAAGATTTTAACTTGTTTGATTGGGTGCTTATTCAGTTGCCAGGCATACATTTGGCAGCACTTACCAAATATTAATAATTCAGTTTTTGCTTGATTAATTTTGAGTGCTCATGTATTATAGTATGACGCAAAAGCACATGAAGCTTACTCTACAGCAGGGGTAGGCAACCTTGGCTCTTTTATGACTCGTGGGCTTCAACTCCCAGAATTTCTGAGCCAGCTTGGCTGCCTCAGGAATTCTGGGAGTTGAAGTCCACGAGTCATAAAAGAGCCAAGGTTGCCTTCCCCTGCTCCAGACCATTTGGTGTCTAAAATAACAGCCCAGTATTATCAACTAAAACAAAATATTTGTTATTTTTTTGTCCTGCATCTCCTTAAGGCATATAGTAAAATTTTTATAAAAGAACTTTCTGCCCTATTTGAAACCATCTCACATCTTTTATTACGGTATGTTGTAAATGGTATAGGGACATTAAGTCGATCTATATTTTGCCCTAATAGATAAATTCCCTGGGTGTCCAAATAAATGTTATGTGAACCACCTTCTGGATGTAAAACCATTCCTTAGTGTGCAGTAGCTAAATTTTGTGTTACCACAATGAAAGTAAGACAAAATTGGTTAAAGATGTAATCACCTTTGCTTTAAATATTAAGTTTGATATACCCTAACTAATAAATAATTAGGGGTTACATGGTTTTTATTTTATACCTATTAATATTTTAGATTTATATTACCTGGATAACAAGTGTGTTAATGTAGTAATAGAGGTAAATATTATGTAATATTTGCTAGTATATTATTGTATCTATTTGATTCATTTTATTTTTGCACTTTTACATTTTGCTGATCTTTGATCAAATAAATATTATTCTGTTGCCTTGAAGCTTCTGAAGTTCAACGGCCACCAGCTAGCCAGATAATAAAGTAGTTCTTTTTAGGAGATGGAGCTCTAGATATTCTGCATAGGAAATTTTATATATACGGAAAAGTAAAATTAGATCACTACTAGTTACTAAGAGAAAATTTTGAATGAAGTTGTGTCTCCTGGTTTCTTGGGTGTAACAGGATAAAAGGAAAGTGGAATTTTCTGAGAGCATCCATAAGAGATATTGTCAGCCGTAAAATCTGAGCAGCACGGTAGCCTAGATGCTCGCTTCCCACTCTGAGGGTTGAGAGTTCAATCCTAGGTAACGACAAATGCACAAAGAGAAAATACCTGCTGCAAACTCTGTACGTCAGGAAGGGCATCCAGTTCAGCTCCATTCAGTTACCCTGACTACCCTAAATAAACGGATTACAGAGTCATAAAAAAAATGTAAGCAGTAAAATTTGATTATACTGTTCTCTGGCTTCTGTATTATAGGCTACTTGTTTGAAATCTTCCTGATTAACAAATTTTACTGAACATAGTTCATCAGATTTTTCTGATATAGACTTTGTGGCTCTACAGCAGAGTTACTTGCTTTCTAGAAGTAAACTCTTTACTTTCTCCCCAAGACTTTTGAAGATAACATAAGGAAAAACCGGACTGTTATTAGTAATTGGATCAAATACGCACAATGGGAAGAAAGCCTCAAAGAAATACAAAGGTAATTCTTGACAAGCATTTTTCAAATTCTGAATATGAATAATAATGCCCACTTCTCTAGGAAATGAATTGGATATGCTTTAATTTCAGTAATGTGTTGTTTTCAGGGCTCGTTCCATCTACGAGCGTGCTCTAGATGTGGATTACCGAAATGTAACTCTTTGGCTGAAGTATGCCGAAATGGAAATGAAGAATCGCCAGGTTAATCATGCGCGAAATATCTGGGATCGGGCTATCACTATTTTACCAAGAGTTAATCAGTTCTGGTAAGCTAAGCACTTCCATTAGGTTTCAAACATAAATATGTAAGCGAGAGAGACGTAGAGAGAGAAAAGTGTTTTGTGGATTGAAAAAAGTGATTTGCTGGTTTTCCCTCAAGGGGCTCAAATGGACATTCATAAGATTCCCTCAGATTTTATCTCTAACAAGATTGTGAAATAAAGTGGATTGAGGAACAGTGATTGGCCCATAATCAACAGTCAACTTCTGTGGTTGAAAGCCGAGTGCTCCTACTTCAGGGGTAGGCAACCTTGGCTCTTTTATGACTCGTGGACTTCAACTCCCAGAATTCCTGAGCCAGCCATGCTGGCTGGCTCAGGAATTCTGGGAGTTGAAGTCCACGAGTCATAAAAGAGCCAAGGTTGCCTACCCCTGTCCTAGTTCAACCTTATAACTGTAAGACCTCATTGACTTACCATCTTGTCGTGCACTTGATAACCAGTTTCTTGAGGTGGCGATTCCAGATTTGGAGTCCATTGCTCTAGGCTTTGTATGCTAAGGGCCAAATATGCAAACACTCCAGATCCAAGTTCAATATGTGGTTGCTTTTTTAAAAAGGTTTATTTATTTACTTATTTATGAAGAATTATTTTTACTAGATAGAAATAGGTATGTTATTTATTACTCTAAATGATATAATCTTCCTTGTTTTTATTTTAAAAGGTACAAATACACTTACATGGAAGAGATGCTGGGGAATGTTGCTGGGGCCCGCCAGGTGTTTGAGCGTTGGATGGAATGGCAGCCAGAGGAACAGTCGTGGCATTCCTATATTAACTTTGAGCTAAGATACAAGGAAGTGGACAGAGCACGTTCCATTTATGAGAGATATATCCTTTTAAGTTAATGTTTGGATTAAATTCAGCATTTTTTTTGTTTGCATTTTGCCTTCCAGTCTTGTGTAAAAGGAACATCTTTTGATTTATTACGCATAGAGGTTGGCTTTACAGTATAGATTTTCTGATCAAAATCCATACTCTTAAACATTTATTGGTGAAGAAATGTATGCACCAACATTGCTACTATATTAAGCCAAGTTGCATCTATGTATAAATTATTTGGGTCTCTTGATTGCACATCTTGCCAAAGTTTTTGTTTTCCCAAGGAAAAGAAATGGTTTTTTTTTATAACTTTAGTAATTATTAGCAGCCGGTTGATCTTATACTAAACCTTTCAATGAAATACATCTTGTTTTGAGTTCCTTAATGCCTTCTACTTGTCATGGTCCATCCTGATGTTAAGAACTGGATCAAATATGCTCGTTTCGAAGAGAAACATAGTTATTTTGCACACGCAAGGAAGGTATTTGAAAGAGCTGTAGAATTCTTTGGAGAAGACCATATGAATGAACATTTGTATGTTGCATTTGCCAAATTTGAAGAAAACCAGAAAGAGGTAACATTTTCTTTGTTATCAGCTTGCATTTTATAAGCAACATGACAGCTCTTTCTTTAAGACAATTTTTGTTTAATTTTCCATTTATGTTTTTATAAAATTTTAAATTTGCCCAATATTTGAAACTCTCTGCATGGTTTACAGTAAAACCTGCTGTATACATAATATACAAGCTTATATTCTTACAGCAAAACTTTCTGTTCTGCTGTACCTTGGCTGTAAGCTCTCTTTATGAGATGTCCCTTTACCAGTCTTCTCACATGATCTGAACAGAGATCTGTTGTCTGCTAGGCATGTGGATTCTCACAGAGGGAAATTCCTTTTGAGTGACTGAGTATGTACTTCTGGAATATCAGGAGCCAAGTAAGCAGGACAGAGTGAGATCAGTCTTCTCTGGGGGACAAGAGGGCGATGGAAGAGACCTACTGGAAGTGATAAGGGGCTTGGCAGCAACCTAATGCTCATGGACATCACATTGCTGATCTTCATTCTGATGTCTTAAAGAAGCAGTTTTATTTTATTTAGTCTCTGAAGTGTTTTAAGACTGCAGCTGATTTTTTTTAAAGTTAACTGAATTAAGCCTATTTAATTCTCTTGACTTGAACTAGGGGTAGGCAACCTTGGCTCTTTTACGACTCGTGGACTTCAACTCCCAGAATTCCTGAGCCAGCCATGCTGAGGGAAAAGGGAGAGGTTTCCAAGCTGAGCCATGCTGGCTCAGGAATTCTGGGAGTTGAAGTCCATGTGTCATAAAAGAGCCAAGGTTGCCTACCCCTGACTTAAACTAATATATACAGTTTCACTATAATAATGAACTTCTCAGTATTTTTATATTTCTTTTATAGATGTGATGTATAACAATACATATTATGTAAGCTATAAACAATGATGTAAACAACATTGTCCCCTCCCCCAAGTTACGTGTTTTATCTGGTTTCATTTTTTTAATATAAAATTTTATTCTGATGTATAATAATATAAAACTGTCCTGGCATATTATTCATTTGTGTAATACTCTTCAAGGTTTCAAAAAGAATTTTTTTTCACAGCATCTGCTTTAACTGAAAATTGAGTGTTACTGAATATGCTAATGAGGATCAGGTTTAATCTTATTTTAAAGTGTTCTTTTTTCCTCCTTTTTCCCCCTTCCTTTTTAGTTTGAGCGGGTGCGAGTAATATTCAAATATGCCCTGGACAGAATTCCAAAACATGAGGCACAGGAGCTCTTCAAAAATTATACAATTTTTGAGAAGAAATTTGGAGACCGAAGAGGAATTGAGGATATTATTGTTAGCAAGAGGAGATTCCAGTATGAAGAAGAAGTAAAAGTGAGTGCAAAGGCTTGAACTTTAGGGGAATTGTATACTTCAGTGGTAGTTCCTTTGACGGCTGCTTTTGTTTTACTGTAAGTATGGAGTGTGTAATTTGGCCAACCTAACATAATTGTAATGTTCAAATTGTAACCAGTCAGAAACTCACTGGCTGACTAGAAAAACCATTATCTCTCAGCCTGAAGGTCTGTGGATAAAATGGAAGAAAGTACTACTCTGTATACCACTCAACATAAACTGCAGAATGAAAAAAGGATGCATCAGTAAATAGTACATTTCCCAACATGGTAGTCATTATTATCAATGTGCTTATAGGGGTTTTTATTCCTTTTTTACCAGTTATTTTGTACTGAAACCTGTTTTTCTTTTAAGGAATAGTAGACATTTTCTTAGAATTTACAAATTATGTTCATATAAATCACAATTGTTGCATTGCTACTGTCATTGTTTCTTATGTCGAATCCTTAGCAGTTCTGAAATGGGATACACCAATACTAATTGTTGCCCATCTCCCCTACAAGGTGACTCTGGGTGACTTGGTTAGTTGAACTGATGAATTAACGGAAACCCAATCAGCAAAGCATGCTTTGACAATGACATTGCTAATTTTGCACCATTGCTTGTGCTTCTGAAAGTCTTCCCCATTTATCTTGAAAGGCTAATCCACATAATTATGATGCTTGGTTTGACTATCTGCGTCTGGTGGAGAGTGATGCAGAATCTGATACAATACGTGAAGTTTATGAAAGAGCCATTGCCAACGTGCCTCCAATTCAAGAAAAACGACACTGGAAGAGGTACATCTATCTGTGGATCAATTATGCACTTTATGAAGAGCTAGAGGCAAAGGTAAAGGAAAATGACCCACGAACCTTGCATCTTATTTGATTAAATGGGACTTGATTTAGGAAATTTGATACTGTACAACCTATTAGCATGTGGATACTCTTACACTCTCTGATGAATCATTCATATGGCTGACTAGATTCCTAAGAAAAGCTTAGAAGAAAGCAGATTAGGTTATATAGCTTATTGCCATACATCCTTTTTAAAACAAAAAACCAGCTTCTGCAACTGTCAGTACTAGTCAGTAACTATCGAAACAGAATAAATTGTGCGTTAATTTAGGAAAACTACTAACAGTTCCAGAAAAAGTTAAAAAAATATTTCAATCATTGCCTAAAACAGGGATGATGAGACAAGAGGATTATGGTCCTCTTTATAACTCCTCCCTCCAACTCTTAATTATCGTGAAATCTAATTGATATCTTTATGGTATATAAGTATTTTGATAGGTTGTGTTGTGATTCAGGGTCAGCCTGTGGGTTCGGCAGTTGGGTCGGATGACTCAGATGAGGGGGAGGAGGGGGGTGTTGAAGAACTTGCTGCTGATGGCTTTGAGGCTCCGCAGAGCCCCCAGCCAGGCCCCTCTCACCTGGTGGAGACCCAGCTGTGTGAGCCTGACAGCGTGGATGAAGATGACCCACAGCTGGCCCTGTTCAAGGACGCCCGACGCAGGAGGCAGTCAAGTAGGAGTAAACAGAGGAAGGCAATGGGGCTTCTCGGAAGGAGGGAGAGAGAAGCCACGCCCTGAACTCTTTATAAAGGACTTGTGTGGGGAGGGCTGGTTTGCTGAAAGCAACCGCTCAGATAGTGTTCGTGTTTTGTTTGTTTTTGTAATAAATTTGGCAGACGTATTCCAGCCTCTTGCCGTCTGTAAAGGGGTTGCCTTTTCTGCAAGGCCGGTAGCAGGCTGGTACAGAACAGGTTGGAAAATGGCCTGCATACATACCTTTCTCCACTCATATTCATTGTTGGCATTCGTTAAAAGGTAGTAATAAACCTTTTGTCAGACGATGTTTCCAAATGCAGTGTGCCATTGCTGAAAAAAATCACACAGCAAATGGGGATCTATGAAAGCATTCTTGGTGTACCATTGATTGAATTTATGTGCCATCAAGTCAGCACTGACACTCCGCAGCAGTATAGATTTTTTCCATAACTTGGTATAGAATTGATCATACCACACTGATATACGATATGTGTTTGTTATATTTCAGAGTTGCCCATCTCACATGAGAGTGGTTCTAAAAACACTACAAAGCTTTAAAGAGCCACCTGCTCAGAAATTAGCAGTGACATTTTTTAATTACTCAAGTGATATGTTCTGAAAATACAGTCTTAGTTAGGTGAACAATTTTATTTTGCCCCACAAAGACAAAACTGTTAAAAAAAGAGGTCAAGATAGGAATGAAGATTTTTCAAAGGTTTTTCAAGCAGTAAGAATTGTTTTAAGTGATAAAATGTAGCTAGATGTCTTTTTTTCCTATATTTTGAATTGCAATTGCCTGGAAGCCTTCCAACTGTGTAACGTAGATTGATTTGCTTTTTAGGATCCAGAGAGAACAAGACAGGTGTATCAAGCATGTATTGAACTCATTCCTCACAAAAAGGTATTATCTTGTTATGTGTGTTGTGTCTTAATTAAGGGTACATCCTGACTACATTAACCTCATCCACATTGTTTCAGTTGCAATATGATATATGTTATTAACGATTTAATGTTTATACTATGAGCAACCTCCTATTTAAGAGTTCGCTACACGTAAGATGGGTTTTATATGCATTTGGAGAGTGAATATGTGTATAATTACATAGGAGTAGATTTCAGTGGCAGAGGGCCAATGTTAAAATAGTATCATGAAATCATCTAGTTCATCTCCTGGTCAGTGCCAACCTCAATTCTTGTTAATTAAGGAAGGATTTAACTTGAAAAGTGAACACTGTGGTGCAAAACCTACAATTTAATTAAAGTCTAAACAAGAATACACAATTTATGTTCAAATATTTTAAATTTAAACTTTGATCAGCCCTAACTACCATTGTCAGAATATCTGAAGGGCATTGTATTCCTGATACAGAACTCTGTATAACTCTGGACGAATCATGTCTTTGAGGTTTGGGTGTAGGCCCTGTGTGAATAAAAATCCTAGTCTAAATTGAAGATATTTTCTAGGTATTGATACAGTATAAATGTTTGAGTATGATAAATCTAAGAGTATGGAATGCAAGCAGTTTACATAATCAGTGGGGTTTATGTGCAAGTTACATATAAACATTGCAGTTTCTCAAGCTATGTACTGAGCTAAGGACTAATTAGGTTTATTTGATTTTTTTAAAAATCCCAGCTGTTTTGGAACTCAATTTTCTATAAAACCCCACATAGTCATGTTTTTTCTTACATCGGGCAAGTTTATTATAAGTAAACGTATAGTAAGGAGAACTCTAGATGTAAGTTTGCTGGTTTATGCTTTGTAATACAACAGACATAAGATGCAAAAATAATTTAAGAAGGGATTTGAGAAATTCATGGAGTGGATATTCTAAGTAGATATTCTAGTTTAGCGGTTCCCAACCTTTTCTATACCCCGCACCCCTAGAACGTTTCTGATATATTCTCGCATCCCTTACAAAAGTTCAAAATAGCAACAAATTATGCATATACACTATAATTTTTTAAACTTCTAAAGCCAAGTTTTCACACTCCCTAGAATATCGACTTGCACCCCTAGGGGGTGCAAGCAACCCCAGTTGGGAACTCCTGTTCTAGTTCAACAGGAGCAGTTTATATTCTTTTGAAAAATAGGATTTAAATGTATCTTCAACTCTTGCCTATAATCAAGTAGATATTTATAAGAGAATAAGGAAAGGAAAAATTTGGTTTGGTTCAGCAAGGCAGATTGTATTGTAGATAGTCCTCAAATTATGCCTTGTCACTTAGCGACTGCTTGAAGTTACGACAGACCCAAAAAGGGGACCCAGATTCAAAGTTCCAAATAAAACTCCCTATTATTGGTATTAGTATTATTATTGTTGTTATCAGTGCTTTTTTCGTAAAAGAAAAAGGTGCCGGAACTCACACATGTTATACAACCCGCCTTGCCTACCCTACAAGGTTCCATCCAAAAAAGGTGCCGGAACTCCGCTCTGAGCGTTCAATGAGAAAAAAAGCCCTGGTTGTTATTATTATTTTAAAAAGCAGACACACAGTCCTAAAACAGATCACTTTATTGACAAATTATAGTGGTGAGATTTAGAGTGGGTGGGATGCCACCAGAAAAAAGCCCAAGGGAAGAAAGTTGCCCATCCACTGGTACAGCGAATCACAGAGTTGCACGGATGTGTTTGTGTGAGTGAATGTGTGTATACACGCACTTAATCTATTCATAGAGTTTTGAGAACCCATTGCTTCTTTCAAAATAATAAAATTTCTGAATTGAGGCTACTGGTGCTGTTATATAGACCTAAATGATATGAGAGAAAATTCTATAATCTCTGCAAAATAGCTCTAAGTTCCATATATGTTAGCCCAGCGGGGTAGGGAGGGCAGACAACAGACACAACCAGGCGCACCGGATCTATCTTTATTATTAGGTTACGTTAAAAGTAACCAAGACTGAAAGTCTTTCTTTCCTTTGGAGAGGAAGGAAACTCCTGGAAAACTGGGGAGAGTCCCTTCTGAAATGTTTCCCATCCTATTCCCCTGTCTGTGGATTGAAACATCTTTTATATACCAGTTGTCAGTTTGCAGCTCTCCCTCCCGTCTTCCAGGTCATTTCCATACCCCATTACAGTGTGAACAAACCATTTTCTTTATTTAGTATGCCCTTTCTTCAGAATCCATATCGGGTAATAAAGTCTGTGAAACTAGAAAATGAGTCAGCTACAGTGATTTAGTAGTTTAGATTATACATGAATTTATCACTATAAAATAGCTTTAGACTATAACTTGAGTAGGGACGCGGTGGCTCAGTGGGTTAGGACGCTGAGCTTGTCGATCAGAAGGGTCGGCAGTTTGGCGGGTCGAATCCCGAGTGCCGCGTAACAGAGTGAGTGCCTGTTACTCGTCCCAGCTTCTGCCAACCTAGCAGTTCGAAAGCACGTAAAAAGGCAAGTAGAAAAATAGGGACCACTATGGTGGGAAGGTAACAGCGTTCCGTGCGCCTTTGGCGTCAAGTCATGCCGGCCACATGACCACGGAGACATCCTCGGACAAGCGCTGGCTCTTTGGCTTTGAAACGGAGATGAGCACCGGCCCCTAGAGTTGGAAACGACTAGCACGCATGTGCGGGGGAACCTTTACCTTTACCTATAACTTGAGTGGTCACCATTAAAGTGCATGAGAAGCGAAATAAAATAGAAATGAACTGTAATTTGCCTTCCCGTTTTCATTGACATATTGTCCAATTTTGTGCTTTCAGAAGTCATGTCTTGTCAGTCAGCCTTATGGGCTGATCAGCTAACATAAGCCTGCTAGATACTGTATGCATACTTTGTTCTAATCGGTTTCAAGAAAATTACTTTATTGAGGAAACCAAGCGACTGTGAGTTCTAGTCACTCTTTAAGTATGAAAGCCAGCTGGGTGACTTTGAGCCAATCACTCTCTTCAGCCCAACTCACCTCACAAGATTGTTGTTGTGGGGAAAGGAGGAGGAGGAAGGAGCATTATCTGTGTTCACTGCCTGGAGTTACTTATAAAAAATAACGAATGTGGGATAAAAATGAATAAATTTAAAAATTCCAAACAGTTCGGATCCTAGTCATTTTTGTATGTATGAAAGCATTGTTTTTAACTCAGCAGACTGAAATCTAGCTAAATTTTATACTATTGTTCCACTCAGTTTACATTTGCCAAAATTTGGTTGCTCTGCGCACAGTTTGAAATTAGACAGAAGAATCTCCATCTTGCCAGGCGAGCATTGGTAAGTAAAATTAAGTAACTTTCCTGTTCTAGAAAGATACTGATGAAAATGGTTATGATCTGATCTCTCTTGAAAGCAACACTTTTAAATTCTTATTGGCTTACAGTAATATGTCAGAAATTAAACAAAAGTCTGCTGAAAGGGACCGGTATTTTTTATGTTGTATCAGACCAAGGCTATAGCAGATGTAATTTAATACATTTATTTGGTATTTCCTATTGGAATAGATGTTCTACCACTTTTCACCATTCCCATTTTGTCCCACAGGGAAAAACTCATCTGGCAATTTGATGGCAATTACTAAAATGTATGGAAGGGTCAGGTCCTTCCTGACAAATTGATTTGCCTTATAAGAATGCCCCATGCTTAGCTTGATTTGCAAAGTTGTGGTAGGAAGAAAAAACAACCCAAGTGACTTCTTTATATACAGATGGTGTCTAAAGTGCCATTAAACAAGTCTTCCTATTTCTAGTCAGTATTGTACTTTTTCTATTAGTGTTGAAATTTATTGACTTCCCAACTCCAATGGTTTCTTTTATGGCTAACTCTTAACATTTTTTTAAATGTCAAAATATGCCTGCCAAACGTTGAAATAAAGCTACCGTGCTCACGATAAGTTTTTGGTCTTTGTGGACCATTTTAATATGCAATAAGAACACAATAAGATATAAATGTAATAATTCAAAAAGTAGACTTTTAAAGCCCAGATACCGCAATTTTGGAACAAAAGTGCTATTTCAGTTTTTATGCTTGTATAATTGCACTTTCTTGAGAAGCTTTGAAGAACTTCTTCCTTCTTTGTAGGGGACGTCTATAGGCAAATGTCCAAAGAACAAACTGTTTAAAGGCTATATTGAATTGGAGCTACAACTGCGAGAGTTTGATCGTTGTCGGAAACTGTACGAGAAGTTTTTAGAATTTGCACCTGAAAACTGCACATCATGGATCAAATTTGCTGAGTTAGAAACTATTCTAGGTGACATTGATCGAGCCAGAGCTATATATGAACTAGCTATTGGCCAGCCCCGATTGGATATGCCAGAGGTAAGAAAGCTTCTGGGGAATGCTGTTCCTAATCATCTATTTTTGTTGGATATGGAGGGAATACATAGGAGACATATATAAGTGTTTAATTAAATCTGTACTTCTGTCGCTCTCAAGGAAGCTTGCGCAGGGGCGGGCTACCCATTTGTTAACAAAAGGCTCACTATGGTAAGGGTGGGATGGGAGGAGTAGTATTGGTGCTGCTGAAATCAGTGGTGTAGTTGCCTTGATGAACTAGGTTGGCTAGAAATGGACTGCTTGCTCAGGTTGAGCTGGCTGCCCGGGGAGGAGGAAGCTGCAGAGAAATGGGGCTGGAATGCAACCAATGGATGAGGGGCTGCAGCTGCAGCTGCCAAAAAAGCCAACACAGTGCTAGGCTGCATTAACAGAGGGATAGAATCAAGATCACGTGAAGTACTAATACCACTTTACAATGCCTTGGTAAGGCCACACCTGGAATATTGCATCCAGTTTTGGTCACAGCAATGTAAAAAAGATGTCGAGACTCTAGAAAGAGTACAGAGAAGAGCAACAAAGATGATTGGGGGACTGGAGGCTAAAACATATAGGGAACGGCTGCTGGAATTGGGTATGTCTAGTTTAACGAAGAGAAGGACTAGGGGTGACATGATAGCAGTGTTCCAATATATCAGGGGCTGCCACAAAGAAGAGGGAGCCAAGCTATTCTCCAAAGCACCTGAAAGCAGGACAAGAAGCAATGGATGGAAACTAGTCAAGGAGAAAAGCAACCTAGAACTAAGGAGAAACTTCCTGACAGTGAGAACAATTAACCAGTGGAACAACCTGCCTCCAGAAGTGGTGAATGCTCCAACACTGGAAGTTTTTAAGAAGAGACTGGACAGCCATTTGTCTGAAATGTTATAGGGTTTCCTGCCTTAGCAGGGGGTTGGACTAGATGACCTCCAAGGTCCCTTCCAACTTATTATTATTATTATAAGGGGGAAGCAGAGCAGCAGTGGCAGGTTATTTTCCACTGCAGCAGTAACCCAGAATTAGGTGTAGCCGTTACATTTGGAAGCACAGACTGGCATTATAGCCAACTAAATTCCTATGGCTGCACAAGAGGCCCACCTTGCCCCCTTCATGGAACTCAGGCAACGGGGTCTAATTGGTGAGGAACACCAGGTGCCATGACACTTTGAAGGGGGCTGAGGGAGAACGAGAAGAACTGGGACGGATGGGTGACTGCTGGGTATTATAAAAATTTAGTTAGAGATGGTAAAGCCATTAAGGGAATTGTTTCAGATAATTCAAGTGGGAGGAGGGGTGCCTCCGTCTTGGATAACTGCTTTTATTTCTTTGATACCGAAGGAAGATCAGGATGTCACTCAAGCAAAAAATTATAGACCAATATCACTTTTGAACACGGACTACAAGCTATTTGCTAAGGTTTTAGTTAACAGATTAATATGGGACTAAAAAGTTTTATTTAGCATTTGAATAAGTACTGATGTGATATTTATATTTCTTGTAGTCATTTTATAAGAGTTAAAGTGCGATAGATTTAATAGTTTATTGTTGTTTGCATATGGTAGATTATGATTGTTTCTACTTTTATACCTTGTATTTAGCTCTGGGAAGTCAGGGAGGGGGGAGGGGGAGGGAGGGAGGTGTTGGGGAGGGTTGGGAAGAGGGGAGGGGGTTGGGAGGGGTTTTGTTTTGTTTTGTTATAAATAAAATGTACTGTAAAACTTTTCAATAAAAAAAAGAACTGCTCGGCGCACTGCTTTTTTTAAAGCAAGCTCAATAAACTCTTTTTTTCCAGCCATTAATAATGGGGCTCACATAAACTCACTCTGGCATTTTCCTTGGCTTATAGCAGTTAAAAACTAATACAGTTAAAATCCAAGAAAAAATAAATTTATCTAACGAATAAAAGCATGGGCAAAGAGGGCATTTTGTTATTTTTCTAAATACTGGGAAAGTAGGGACCGAACATACTTCTGTAGGGAGCACATTCCGAGCCTGGGAGTCAAATAGGGCAGGGCTTTTCAACCAGTGGTAAAATTATAGTTGTTCAGAAGTTTTTTTTCTCCATGTGTACCCGTTATTTTAGGCACTTTTTATATGGATTTATTTTTTTATAAATTCCCTTTTACATTCCAAATTGGAAGAATAGAGTTTTTTCTTCTCCTAGGTGCTTTGGAAATCTTACATAGACTTTGAAATTGAACAAGAGGAATATGAGAATACAAGAAATTTATACAGGAGGTTGCTTCAGCGAACACAGCATGTTAAGGTAAGGACTCCGCCAAAGCTGAATTCCATTCTGGCTGTAGTAGCACTAATTGTGCACACTTTTGCAACTGAAATAAATACAGAGAAGGTGGCACCGGATTTTAATGTAGCCAATTTTAAGTGAGTTTTTCTTAATAAATGATTTTTTTTTAAAAAAAAATATTTTATGAGAAGTTTTTAAAAAAATAGAAAAACTGATTAGAAGAAAGCAGTAAGAAAAACTGCAGTCTAAACTTATGTATATTGTAAATTATGTTTTACACATTTATTTATTTATTTAATTATTTATTTGATTGATTGATTGATTGATTGATTGATTGATTGATTGATTGATTTATATACCGCCCTTCTCCTGAAGGACTCAGGGCGGTGTACAGGGCAATAAAATAAGAATACATTAGTTAAATAATTTTAAAACCCCTATTTAAATAGTCCTGCTCTTAAAGCTCTGCAAAGTTTTCAAGTTTGGAATGGCTGAGAAGGCTAGTTCAAAGGCCCATATCTGCCTCTTTAAAAAATACTCACTGGAATGGCCTTTTGCACTTCTATTATACTTCAGGGAAATGATTTCACCTTTAGGATAGCATGAAAGAGTTGGTTAGCTTCTAATCAAGTTATCTGCCCCTGTTTTAAGAATAAACATGGTAACATGTTTAAATGTTAAAATCTAATTGAAATAGTATTCCCATTTTTATGTTAAATGTTGATGGAAGCATTTAATTAGAAAAAAGATGAGTGAAAAATTCAGTTTTGTTCATTTTTAACATAAGGACTTGGTAGAGACCTGCTTTATCTTTATCCATAAGGGAATCTCAGGCTGCTCGACAACATTGACTTGATTCTGGTAGCAGCATGGCAAAGTCTGGCTGTTCTTTATACCTACTTTATATGTACTTTGTTCTTCTCATCTTATTTGAAAAAAGGAGAAGATCAACATTTGACTCCGATTTTCTTTTCCTTATTCTCTTTTAAATATACTTCAGTTTTGGTAGTATGTTTCCTTTGGGGAAAAAAATACTATTAAGTAATTTTATACAGTGCTTATATTACAAGTCCTAATCTAAAATAGTCTGAAATCCTTTCTAAAAATGACCAAAAATGTACAGTGCCAGAATAGGTGACATACATTTAGAATTTCATTAATTGAGAGAAGTCCTAGACAGAGAAAGACTATAATAAGTATGTGACAACTTATTGTAAATACATAGATTAGCTATTTATCATAATATGCTCTTTTTATTTCAGGTATGGATCAGTTTTGCTCAATTTGAGCTCTCAGCAGATAAAAGGAACAATTTACCACGATGCCGGCAAATATATGAAGAGGCAAATAAAACAATGAGAAATTGTGAGGAGAAAGAAGAGAGGCTTATGCTCTTGGAATCTTGGAAAAACTTTGAAGAGGAGTTTGGAACAGAATCCAGCAGGGAACGAGTAGACAAACTGATGCCTGAAAAAGTAAAGAAGCGGAGAAAACTTCAGGCTGAAGATGGGGTAAGGCGTCCACCTAGAAATCTGGCTTTCCACAAGTACTTTATGTAATATAGCAGTGTAACAAATGCAGGTAGGCCTTGACAAAATAGACAGTTTCCCCCCCTCTTCCCTCTGTTTATTCTTCTTGATTGATACTGATAAATTAGAGTGAGTGCAGAGAATCTACAGAATATAAAGCTGTCCTCTGTGATGCATGTGAAGGATGCAATAGTTTTATTTATATTTCATAACAAAGCTTCGTGTTCGGGAAATATTATTCAGGAAAAATCACCCCAATAACATTAGGATCTATTCAGATAACACAGAAGCTTCTGTACATCCAGTAGAGAGAGAAGATATTTCCTTAGCGCTCTCAAGATTTTCAAACAAGCGATATCTGTGGCCTAAATTGGTCTTTAATGCACTTTGTAAAAACACCAAATACTGTGTGGTAATGTCACATAGTTTAAAACCATTCTTCTAAAAATGGAGGTTTGATTATGTCCACACTTTTCTTTCTAGTCTGATGCCGGCTGGGAAGAATATTATGATTATATCTTCCCAGAAGATGCTGCCAATCAACCCAACCTCAAACTGCTTGCAATGGCTAAACTCTGGAAGAAGCAGCAACAGGATGAAAATCCGGAGACAGATCCAGACAAGGATATTGATGAAAGCAGTCCCTAACAATATCTTTGATTTCTTCTTTTTTATATTGTACAGGTTTTTGCTAATAAACTATTTCCCCCCCCCAAAAAAAAAATTGTTCATGCTTGAAGTGAAAGAGGCATGTTTTTAACATAAGCATTTAAAGAGTAATGTAATATAAGAGTAATGGATAGCTGTGATTACTCATAATAGAGCTGAAAAATCAGCAGCAAGGAATAATTGCCCTTTGAGGAAAGAAAAGGCAGATCTCGTGATCTTTAACTTAGATGAAAGACAAATAAAATGACATTATACATGTGCACAAAATTCAAGTGAAGAAGGGTTTTTTTCATTCTCATATTACTAAAATCTGGGATCATTCACTGAAATTGAACAGCTGGAGATATGGGGCCAATGCGAAGCTTTTGAGAGCATGTACAATCAGCCAATTACAAATATTTATCAGCAGACAATTTTACAAGGTTATATTCTTTCTCAGAATTCAAACATTAGAGTAAGGGACACAATCAGGTAATTTTAATTGCAGCATAGTACAAATCAAATAAGTGCTATTATCACTGTTAAGTTCAAAGGAAAAGGAAATAAATATCAAGATGTTCAGAGCCTATTCGGAGATTTTAAAAACTTAAGGGTGGCTTATAAAGAATAGCACACCTGAGGCCAACTTATCACAGAAACAAATAGAAATGACAGCTTTTATCTAAGAAATTCATGATCTTCAGCCAAGCACTGTTAGTACTACCGTACTTTCTTGGAATTGTGGTTGTTTACTTACTTCAAGCAATAACCTACTTCTGAATAGTTTTTTAAGGTGTTCTGACAGCTATCTGGTACTTCTTTAGTCTCTCCACTTTCATTTTTAGCTTGGAGGAGCAGTGGTCTTATGGATCTGCTGGCTATGCTTCCCTTTCACAGAAGAAACTGATTCAGACAAGAACTTTGGGCTATGTCCTGGCCCCTTAGTCAAGTTCTTATTTCTGTTCCTCTATTACTTCCTTGCAAAAGAAGCCTTCTGGGAAAGCCACTTATAAGTCATTCTTTGCTCTCTATTCCAACTCTCCACTATGTTCCTAATGCACATCTTCCTTCTCAGGGCCATTCAAGAGGTAGCAAAAAATGTAGCTCAGGGGTCTTCAAACTTGGCCCTTTTATAACTTGTGGACCAATTCCCAGAGTTCCTCAGCCAGCATGCTCAGAGTTGAAGTCCACATGTTATAAAAGGGCCAAGTTTGAAGACCCTGACATAGCTCATAATATTGTGATATCACGTACTTGTATTCTTGGGGAAGTACAAAACTCTGAAGCTTGTGTCAAGATGTTTATTTGGAACAGGCTGGCTGTTGATGGCTATGTAATCTATGAGACTTTTTGGGGATAGGTGGCAATTTCCATTTTATTCTCTAAGAATAATTATGGGGACAAAAGGCATTCTTGTAAATAAAAATGTTAAATATTGGTACTTTGTAGCATGCCTATTTTCCTTTTTCTAATTAAAAGGATCTGGAAAAATATCTTGAAGTGTGACTGTACTTCTGCACACTTTCAATTTACTTGTCAGTTATATTTTCCTGGCAATTACTTATTTACATTTTGCAGTGGTTATTTTCTTATATTTCTGTACAGGTTTTTGAAATGGTAAAAGTATTAGATATTTTGTTGCATGTTGATATATTCTTTCCTTAAAGTAAAATTCAACAACACTCTTAAAGTTTAAAAAAAGACAACAGTTTCTATTTTTATCTATGTTAATTGCCCTATAATATAGATTCATAATACTCTCAATAACAATTTTATTTTTAAATCAGTTGCATTTCAGCAATCTAAAATTGTAAACCCCCATATGTATTTTATGTATACATCAAGGCAATAACATTTCATTTTTAACAAAGTAAGAATCAAAGTAATATCAAATTGGGTGTTAGTGGCTTTTGAGTTAGTCCATTAAAAAAATCCCTCCATATAAAGTGTAATCAATTAATCTCCAATTTAATAATATATTTTTAAAATGTTTTCCAAGAATATAAGATAAATTCTTTGTATGTTCTATTGTGTGATTTCACATGTACCTCGAGTGATGAAACAAAAAGCCCACTTTCATCTCGTCAGGAAAAAACAACAAAATCTTCAAATAAGTTACATAAAATTTGAAAAGCTGTCTACAATAGTCTTTTTCAAGGCAAGGTATATTATCCAAAGAATTTTAACAAGCTAATTTAATATCCTTTTATTAACAATATATAATTTGCTTTTACTATCATTGATACAATCTAGAATTCTACCTATTGGATGAAAGGAAAACAAGTTTTTTTTAATACAAAGATGTTCCAAAAGGAGTTGCATCTGGAAATTAAAGGGCTAGATAGGAGACCATTTAACAATAATAGCAATATTTACGGTTATGAATGGATAGGGCTGCTATTTTCAACTAGTTTGGCAGGTTTCAACAAAACAGGTGCACATAAATGTAGCATGTTTAGCAAACCCTTAGAAATTTGTGAGAAAATATTTTTTATTCAGGAGACTAATAATGATTCAGGATGTACAGGTGAAACTCGAAAAATTAGAATATTGTGCAAAAGTTCATTTATTTCAGTAATGCAACTTAAAAGGGGAAACTTAATATATGAGATAGACTCATTACATGCAAAGCAAGATAGTTCAAGCCGTGACTTGTCATAATTGTGATGATTATGTCGTACAGCTCATGAAAACCCCGAATCCACAATCTCAGAAAATTAGAATATTACATGCAATCAATAAAACAAGGAGTGTACATAGAACAATATCGGACCTCTGAAAAGTATAAGCATGCATATGTACTCAGTACTTGGTTTGGGATCCTTTTGCAGCAATTACTGCCTCAATGCGGCGTGGCATGGAAGCTATCAGCCTGTGGCACTGCTGAGGTGTTATGGAAGACCAGGATGCTTCAATAGCGGCCTTCAGCTCGTCTGCATTGTTCGGTCTCATGTCTCATCTTTCTCTTGGCAACGATTCTCTATGGGGTTCAGGTCAGGCGAGTTTGCTGGCCAATCAAGCACAGTAATCCCACGGTCATTGAACCAGGTTTTGGTGCTTTTGGCAGTGTGGGCAGGTGCCAAGTCCTGCTGGAAAATGAAGTCAGCATCCCCATAAAGCTCGTCTGCAGAAGGAAGCATGAAGTGCTCCAAAATCTCCTGGTAGACGGCTGCATTGACCCTGGACTTAATGAAGCACAGTGGACCAACACCAGCAGATGACATGGCTCCCCAAATCAACACAGACTGTGGAAACTTCACACTGGACTTCAAGCATCTTGCAGTGTGTGCCTCTCCATTCTTCCTCCAGACTCTGGGTCCTTGGTTTCCAAATGAGATGCAAAAGTTGCTCTCATCAGAAAAGAGGACTTTGAACCACTGAGCAACAGACCAGGTCTGTTTTTCTTTAGCCCAGGTAAGACGCTTCTGATGTCGTTTGTTGTTCAAGAGCGGCTTGACAAGAGGAATATGACATTTGAAGCCCATGTCCAGGATCCGTCTGTGTGTGGTGGCTCTTGATGCACTGACTCCAGCCTCAGTCCACTCCTTGTGAAAGTCCCCAACACTTTTGAATGGCCTTTTCCTGACAATCCTCTCCAGGCTGCGGTCATCCCTGCTGCTTGTGCACCTTTTTCTTCCACACTTTTCCCTTCCACATAACTTTCTATTAATGTGCTTTGATACAGCACTTTGGGAACATCCAACTTCTTTTGCAATTACCTTTTGAGGCTTTCCCTCCTTGAGGGTGTCAATGATGGTTTTCTGCACAACTGTTAGGTCAGCAGTCTTCCCCATGATTGAGATTCCTACTGAACCAGACTGAGAGACCATTTAAAGGGTCAGGAACCCTTTGCAGGTGTTATGGCTTAATTAGCTGATTAGAGTGGGACACTTTTGAGTCTAGAATATTGCACCTTTTCACAATATTCTAATTTTCTGAGATTGTGGATTTGGCGTTTTTATGAGCTGTACGCCATAATCATCACCATTATGACAAATCACGGCTTGAACTATCTTGCTTTGCATGTAATGAGTCTATCTCATATATTAGTTTCCCCTTTTAAGTTGCATTACTGAAATAAATGAACTTTTGCACGATATTCTAATTTTTCGAGTTTCACCTGTATAAACGTAACCAATAAAATTTTTCTTTCAAAAAATCTTTTTCCCATGACTCAACCTCCAGGCAATTCTACGTGGATGACTGAGAATCCACTGATAATCACCAGATGTTCAAAAGCAAAAAAAATTCTACAAATCCCTCTAACAGCAGATAGGATACAAGGCAAAAAAATTAGTAAGTTTTCACTTTATTTAGCAAGAATTTGTTTCTTCTTTTTGATATTTTTAACTGATTAAACTAAAGAAAATATTTCCTCATTCCAAAATCCTTAGTTTGGAAACTGCTGTTCATAACAAAAACCTTGGCTTTGTGATAGCTGTTAACTGAACAGCAGTGGGTGTATTCAAAAAGGAAAAGGAAAGACATGAGATTGTGGAATTTCTAATTTGAGAATTTTTAATAACTGCTGACTTTTCAAGTTAGCTTACATTGCTTTCTAGATTTATGGTATAACAGATGCCTGCCTTTAGTTCTAAAATGGTTTTCTATTTAAGGTGTTGAGCAATTTTTTTACTTTTTTATTATAGGGCAGTTTTACAAACTTTTCAGTCATGGGCCTCTGAATAAATATTCAGAAAATACATGGGTGTATCCATTTCTTTAGGCAGGATCTCCCACATAATAGGAAATTTCTTAATTTTTAGATTTGGAAAAATTACAAATTTTAAATTTTGTCTTTCAGGAAAATATGACCAAACTCTTTCTAGGTGGAATCTCTTCATAGGCTAAAACAGCTACAACTTCTTCAAGGCTAATATATACAATATATATTCTTAATATGTTTCTGACTAATTATCATTTGGAGAACCAGTTTGGTATAATGGTTAAAGCATCTGACTAGATCCCAGGAAACCATGAGTTCCAGTCCTGCCTCAGGCATGAAAACCAGCTGGGTATCTCTCTTAGTCCAACCCACCTCAAGATTGTTGTGAGGAAAAAGAAGGTGGAAGGAGTGTTAGATGTTTTCTGACTTAAGTTATACAAATAATAAAAGTGGGATATAAATAATAAAAAAATACTGACAGCAAACCTAAGGAATATTTGGAAAATTCCAATAAATCAATTATCTCCAAGCCAATATCCTAACTGTTCCTCTAAACTTACTAAAAGTTCTATTGTATACAGTATATAGACATATTACCAAGCTTCCCCTGTTGAAATCTTTTTTTTTTTGCTGGCTTATGCCTCCAAAACAGAAATGATTAAGTTCAAGACACTTCCAGGTGTTTAGTATCCCTGGCCAACTCATGTTTCGGAGAATGCCTAAGGAAAAGGTGGAAGAGTCAGGATCAGAAAAAGGAAAGAAGGCGAGGTTGTCGGAATACGAGCGAATTTGAGGGCTAATCCACATGGAGCCCCATTTCCATCTGTCCTGTTTGCCATCGTTCACTCCCTAGAGACTAAAATGGACAATGTGAAATTTGAGCGGGCCACGAACAATATATATCGGAGGTGGTGACCCTTTGAGAGCTGTATGCAACGAAATTTCATTTTGATGTATACCGATTGGTGTACATTCAAAGTGACAATAAAGTTATCATCATCATCATAATCTTCATAAGGTAAAACAGTTTTTCTGCAAACATAAATGCACAGTTAGGTCACATCCAAGCATGCACCCCCCCTCCCCCGCAATAATGTTTTCTTAGCTGGGGAAAAGACGGCTTCTAATATTCCACCCTGGAAACGATGCTTTTGCCTTGTGATTCCACCTCAAGACGCTGCAGTGCAGCCAATGGCAGGTTGCCCTCTATCCACGGGGCAAGAAACAGTGAGTTAGTTCTGTGTTGGCAAAATTGCGGCTGCAGTTGGTTCTGCTGCTTTCCTAAGAGAGCTGGCCTTTAAATTCTTCTGACCTTCAGACCTCCTCCGATGAAAAGAACGGAGCAAACAAACACCCCGAGCAAGCCTGTTGTACAGAGAACAGCGTGCCAAGCGACCCGGAAATACTTTCCTCGATTTTCACTCAAACGGGGGCTTGAGCTGTTTTGCGTGATGCTCCGCCCCCTAGCGTCAGAAGGGGAATATAAAAGGGATAAACATAGAGGTAGTAAATTAGGTTTAGCAACGATTTCGTAAGCGTAACTGCAACTTTGTCGGCTACGACACCCTCGCTTTCTACTCTTGCTGTGGGTACAGCACGTCATCGTTCACTCGCGAAGAAACCTTTGAAGCAGTTCAGTGTTGTTTCGAGTAAAATGCGTGGCCTTCAACTCCCAGAATTCCCCAGGCAATAACTGACTGGTGGATTCTGGGAATTGAAGTCCACACATCTTCAAGTCGCCAAGTTCATAAACACTGAGCTAGGCGATCTTTTCTCCCATTTGAAGAGCATCTACGCCATTTGTTTAGGTTGCCGATAGTTCTAAATCTCAAGGGTTTCAATTCGTAAAACATTGCCGCCCTCGCGTTCAGAATGCCAAGCGGATCGGGACAGATGCATGTAAGGAATAGCTGCCAAAGGGCAACACAACAGAACAGCCCAGTTACACCGTCGCACGCTCACTACTGTATTTTTAAATCCGAGACTAGATCCAGTTCCACAATCTTTTGAATAGAGCAGTTTCCTCTTGTTGCAAAATTTTTCTTTGGGTTTGGTGGGCAAACGAGTGAAATTAAAACACCATGTACTTAAAACTGGGATTTTGGCGTGTCCGATTGTTCCTCTAATGACGGTTTCCCTTGCGGGATACAGCAATCATGGGCATTGCACAACTGTCCCTAGGTTTCGTTTACGAACTTTTTCTGATTTAAGCAAAAGAGAGAATGGGAAGACGTAAGATTACTAAGCAATATGACGACAAAGTCCTTTCCCTCGAAAACTTTTGTGTATTACCAAACTGGAAATCGAAAAAAAACAGCACGTATTCTTTCTGTTTCAGATGATATTTTTCTCAGAATCTGAAATCATCAAATTATGGACAATTCACAACAGCCAAACATCTGTTTTTGGTAGTGTGGCTCTGAGGCACTGAATTTTTTTTTATATTATTTGATTTTGATTTTTTAACGTACATTTATATTTTCTCTACCATCCAAAACTATAATCAAGTCATAGAACACAACAGCCTGAATGAAGAAACTGGTAAAAATCAGTTCAGATTTATTTATTGTTATATTTAGTTGTATTAAAATGTGGATTCAAGGGACATGACAAAAATCCACCTATTTTTTATATTAGACCTGTCTAGAAACAATTAAGGGACGCGGTGGCTCAGTGGGTTAGGACGCTGAGTTTGTCGATCAGAAGGTCGGCAGTTTGGCGGGTCAAATCCCGAGTGCCGCGTAACAGAGTGAGCGCCTGTTACTCGTCCCAGCTTCTGCCCACCTAGCAGTTCGAAAGCACGTAAAAATGCAAGTAGAAAAATAGGGACCACTGTGGTGGGAAGGTAACAGCGTTCCGTGCGCCTTTGGCGTCTAGTCATGCCGGCCACATGACCACGGAGACGTCCTCGGACAAACGCTGGCTCTTCGGCTATGAAACGGAGATGAGCACCGGCCCCTAGAGTCGGAAACGACTAGCACGCATGTGCGGGGGAACCTTTACCTTTACCTTAGAAACAATTAAATCACAGAAAATCTCCATTTGCATAGAATGAGAAATAACAATTCAACTATTTGCTGTACCCAATAGAAAAATATGGATCTGAAGCTTAAATCTTAAGGATTGGATTAAAGCAGGGATTTTAATAGATTGCCAGGATGCATCTAAAAATATAGAATCATAGACATTGAATGAGTCTCACATTTTTTTTCTTGAAATCTACTGTTGGTTTTGTGACATCTGTCTATATGATGTGGTTTAAGTGGAATCTGAAGAAATCAAAAGGATCCATGCTTTGGATCTATATTTTTGCATCATCATAAACCTATTGGATCTATGAATGTCCAGTAATAATTTATTCTCTATAAAACATCTTATGTGATGTTAGATGAGTTACAATTGAATACTATGTAAAAATCATGAAGATCCATATTGACCTTATTTTTGGTCCAGATCCAGTTAAGCCTCTTTTGGAAGAAATGAGTATCATACTATTGCAACAAAAGTCCCAGCCTTCTGATGTTCAGTTCAGAAATTTATTTTTGGATTTTGATGTTCACTTCCCAATTCATTCAAATAGAGTGGTTCAAATTCAAATTTATGGCTCACTCTATTGTCTAGATTTAAGAGAGAAGCTTAACTTTTATTGTAATTAGTTATCTCTTTTAGACTTCAATACAGTTGCAGAAAAACTGCAAAAATTATATTCTCCAACTACTCTGATTTTGGGGACTGTAAGGACCTGCCTTAACTAGATCTCCCAAGAAAGCAGAACTCTTGAAACAGGCATCAGGAAGGCCAAGCAAGGTCTGAAGAGTTCGGGCACGAAAGGTTACATCAAAAAGCCTATTCAGGTCTCCTCCCCTCAGTGACTTAGTACCGTTCTCGAGATCTCTCTTGGTTTCGTTTCCCAACAGTCCCAGACTGGAGATAAGACAGATGTTTTCATGCCACATTCCTTTCACATGGAAGGAGGCTAAAGCAGAGCAAGGCAAATACATTCCCCGAAACAAGCCCACTTCCAACAGAATGGCAGGCCCTGAAAATGAATACATAGGCATAAGCAATAAACAGTAGGAAAATCAATTTGAGGGGTCCTGACAGGGACAGAAAATAGTTTGGGGGTGGAGCAAATTAGTTGTCATCCCACTCATGGTGCCTGTGATCCTGATTAAACAACTTCTGAATTAAAAATAACCAAGTCTTGAGATTCTACTTGTAATGACCTCTCCAGTATACATGAGACACCTCTTGGTTCCTTGAGTCATCTACAGCTAAATGTTGTTTACTCATGGGGTACACTGAGTAGAGTCAAATAGGTTATGAAAATATGTACATATTGTGAGTTTGGATCCTAGGTCTTCTTTCTTGGCCTCTGTCGTGACTAATTTTTCCTCTTCCGCCTTCAAAAGGTTGAGTGGGTGGAATATGAGCTCAGATCTCCTGTTTCCCAACCTTGTGCCCCGATAGAGGTTATCTGACTGAACATCTCTGATCACTCTTATTGACTGTCCTTGCTCCTCCTTTTGGCTGTTTAGGAAAAATAAACATTGAGCTGTCAACGCTGCTAATGTTGGATATTCTTGCTTTGACAACAGATGGAAATGCAGCCATTGTTCTCTATTGCTTTTAGAGTTAGTTTATGCTAGGAGGGGGAATGTGGATGAGAGTCCAGCTAGTCATAACAATAATAACTCAGCCGTGGGAACCCAGGGTCATTGGGCCGAGTTGATAGACTTTTGGCAGGCTGGAGAGCTAGGGAGAAAGCCTGCGCTTCAAGCTAATTGGGGAATGTGATTTATGACTGTTTATTGGAGGAGGGAATGGTGCTTTGTTACTTTGTATCCAGGGGAGGGGAATTTAGTTTTTGGTTTCGACTATGTAGTGCCGATACTTTGTTTCTCGAATAAAAGATTCTTTAAGGTGAACAATGCCTCGAAGTTCTTTTGAAGAGTTTCATCTGTCAGAACCATGACATGAGCCTTCAATTTGTGTACTTTTTACAGGTAACTAGTTTACAGAACTAAAAAATAAGTATTCCATTTTTCAAAACGATTGCTTTATATGAAAATATTTTCTTTAGTACCATTGTCAATACTGTATCCTCAGGCTACTGTATATTAAAGGGGCTTTTATCATTATATCTGGACAAGACACTGCTTATAGAAAAACTTAACACAGCTTGAAACAAGTAAGCTTCTTTGGTTGGAAGCAGTTTCATCAATAACTTTATTTGCAGCATAATCCTAAAAGCATATTGACAAAAATACACTTGCAATGTTAGACTGGGTGAGGAAAAATTCAGATAGCAGTAGGTGGCAGCAAAGAGGTAGCATGTTCTGTGCTTCTGTTGCTATCCAGCAGTTGTCTGGATTTATACAGCCCAGGTATTATTGCCTTACCATGTAGAAAAGGTTTGTTTTATCATTTACTAAATTAAACAAAAATACATTGAACCGACAGTTACATGGCAAATCAAGCATAAAGCATATGCATCTTGTGCAACAGAACATATTAGTGTATGTAGGTCAGATATTTTTGATAGCCCCAGAGTATTAAGATACTGTAATAATTCCTCAGAAACCTGCAAGGCATTCTAATTGTCCAGTTAGATAGAATAATGGAAGCCTTTTTCTTCTTTCTTTCTTTCTCTTTCTTTCTTTTTCTTTTCCTTTCTTTCTTTCTCTTTCATTCTCTTTCTTTTTCTTTCTTTCTTTCTCTTTCTTTCTCTCTCTCTCTCTCTCTCTCTTTTCTTTCTTTTTACAAATAGATATATATAATCCAGCATTTTCAGTAATATATTATGTGAGTGCTGGATTGTCACACTTAAAAGAGTTTAATGTCATTGTTCTGAGATAGCCATGTGCATTTTCCCAGATTCCTTCTGCATTTAAAGATTAAATTGCTCGTATTATCTAGTTAGGAGAAATTCTCTTCCAAATGCAAACAGGTTTTTTTTATCTCTTTTTATGTAGAAAAGGAGGCATCACTTTTTTTAAGAAACTGATTCAAAATCATTGTCCATGTTTATCTCTTACTATTATCCCTTATTTGAAACTCTTCTCCCGTCACTGAATACTGACTGTTTAATCTCTGTGATTCTTTGCTTCCTGGAAAAGTCATAATTTCACACTTTAGAAGTTGCTTTCTGACTATTATTGGAATACATCTAGTTTCTAACTTTAACAGTTCAATCTTTTTGTTAATAAATGGAATGAGAAGTCAAATAAGGAATATTTATTTTTATTTTGTGATTAGATTTTTTATCTATTTATATTTATAAGTAAGGTAACAAACATTCATAATACTCCTTCCTCCTTCTATTTCCCTCATAACAACAACCTTGTGAGGTGGGTATGTGCTATCGATTTTAAGAATTTTGTTTGTATTCATTCAAAGAATAAGAAGTTTTTGTAAATACTACACATCTGAGATTCACACAGCCTCATCCCAAGAACTTTAGCCTTGAACAATTTAATTGCTGCAGGGACACAGTTGTTTCCCCATATCTTTTAAACTGCAGTTGGTATTGCCTATTTGGGCAGGGGGGGCAGAAACCTTGCTAGTTATGATTGGACAGAATAGAGTTTCACTTGGATGTAGTTTGGGAACTTAAAGAAAAAGTATCAGAAACAAATGACATACACAAATGTAAAGCTGAAAGACTGTTTACTGTTCTATCATCTTGGTAAATCTGCTGAATGTACAGATTAAGGCAAATCCTTAGCTCTGATATTTTTAAGTACAAAAGTACAATTTCTATCAAAATTCCTACTGAAAGCAAAATTTACAGTTTTAATTGTGTTTGATGGGCTTGCTTCCGAATTGTGGCAAAACCTTTAACCGATCAACTCATTTTCCTGCAGCCTTTAACACAACAGATGTCAGAGCAGTATTTCTATAGCTGTTTAAAAATAAAAATGATTAGTTCACAAATTTCTTCATGTTTTAGAAGAAGCCTTATACTTTAGACCGGATATAGTTTCACAATATTATGTTTGATATAATGACATACTGTCCTCTTGGAAACCAAATCACACTTCTGCAAATATATATTGAACTACTCAAGAGAAAAAGAAACACCGCTCCTCATTTTCAAAACATGGTTACAGTATATGCATCAATTTTATTAAATAAAAGACCATAAAAACCTGTACTAATTCTGAACACTTCCATACTATATATCTGGAAGTTGAGTCATGGCAAATGGACTTTTTTTTAAAATGGTTTGAAATGTTTCACTGCTTATCCAAGTAGCTTCTTCAATCTTCTTCTTCCCTAATATATGTGAATCTTAAACCAAACTTACTCTTTTTTGACATACCTACTTGATATAACCATCTTTTCCAGAAACATGTCTATCGGACATAACCATCTTCTTATAACTGAAGTCTGAATAACCAATTTCAAAAATGCTTAAAAATCATTTTTAAAAATATGGTTTGACATTTTAGAAAGCTAGATATTAATACATAATTAAATAAAAAAACATCACTTACTCTAAAACCAGCAAGAGATTTATTTTCTATTTTGTGTTAAAATCACATGCATAATTATAGAATATTTTATCATTAAAAAAATACTTTACAAACATGACAGTTTACCTGCAACTGCTATAAAATTTCTTGAAATATATATAAAAGTTGCTTTCAATAAAATAATAATAAAGCAACTGTTTTAAAAAAAGATTGTTATCCATATTTTTACTGATGCTCTGCATCGGAAGATAATGCATATATACACTGATTAAATGATCAACCTAACAGTTAGTTTAAAAGAAGTCAGATCCACTGCATATGCAATTGAAAATAATGCATAAAATAAAGATAGAGTAAAACTCACTACAGATCTGCAGGTGATGGTACTGAGAAGTCACAATGTCAGGTTGCAACTGGTGAATGCTATGTTCTGCTTTCAAAGAGCCAGTAAACCTGGATGTCAGCATTTTTTTTTGTAGATTATGTATAATCACTGATAGTAATTCATAATTCATATTTTTACTAATCAGTAGGGTTTAGAGAATATGGATCATTTAATTTCAACTCCCAGTCAATTTATATGACAATTAAAATAATTGGCTTTAAGTATTTTGGTCACTGTTGTCATTCTGGAATATTGCCCCGTAAGGATCACTGTTGATGCGCTTATAAACAAAATGGAAGACCTGAGGCTGTGGCCGACTGTGCAGTTCAGCTTTGATTTTTTGGGGATAGGTATCTTCTGTCAGTTGCTGCCAAGTGCCATCAATAAAAAGAAACAGGCTAAAGTTCTCAGGATTATCCACTTTAAACTTCTCAGCACAGAGCTGACAAACATCTTCTGTAGTAATATATGGCCTCACTAGCAATGTTTTTCCTGTGCAGCCACTGTTGATTTCCTGAAATGCAACTCGTAGGTAGTTCTGGGGAGTGGAAAAATATATGGGAAAAATTAAATATACACTCAGGAGCAAAGCATTCAATGCTGCATCTTGTACCAGTACAAACAAATTATTATTATTATTATTATTATTATTATTATTATTATTATTATTATTATTATTACTACTACTACTACTACTACTACTACTACTACTACTATCACTAATACTATTATTCACATAAAAAAGGAAGGTATTGTTGAGAATGGTGTTGCATAAAATTAATATGCAAATGGGTATTGCAAAGATTCTGAGGGAACATATGATGGATTCAGAGAAAACAAAGAAGGAAGGAAGGAGTTGATAAAGAAGGGAAGAAATAAATGCAAAGTATGCATGCTGGAACACAATTTGTCCTTGTATTACAGGTAATCCTCACTTAACAGTCCTACGTGGGACTAAAACCAGCTGCCTGCAATTAGTGCAGGTTCGCATCCCACCAGACTCAAGGTTGACTCAGCCTTCCATCCTTCCGAGGTAGGTAAAATGAGGACCCAGATTGTTGGGGGCAATAAGCTGACTTTGTAATAATGCCGCTTGGGGTGTGTGTGAAAGCCCTAATAAGCAGGCATATACATAGAATGAAGGCTACTGCTAAGTTTGTAAAGCCGCCCTGAGTCTTCGGAGAAGGGCGGGATATAAATGGAATTAAAATAAATAAATAAAATAAATAAATAAATAAAATTTCAATTGCCGAGCAATGCAGTGAATAAGAGAAAAAGCACATGATCTCACACCACTTAGTAATGGCCGTTGATCACACGCATCTCCTGTATGTTTTTTTGTTAGTTGAATGAAATCTTTCTCCCCATTTTTAATTCTGAATGTAATTGATACATTGCATTTGACTTTTTCCAAGGAAGTTAGTTGCTTAACTAACATCTGCCAGGGGAAATTATATGTACAGTGCTACGCACTCTATAACACCAGTCTTCTACCTTGATACAGAAAAAAACATTTCCTGGAAAACATAAACGATACCTGAAAATCGTCAACAGATGGGATTGTTCTGTTTGTTGTTCTCCGCTTATGCCACTGCCTGAGAGTATTTCTGGCCTCCGAACACAACAGTCTGGCTGCTTGCTCTTCTTGGAAATTTTTAATTAAGGACAGTGCTCCATATGCACTTGTCAAATAGTAGCCTCCTGTGAAAATTACGAGGAGAGGAATTATTATTAATGAGTTGGTTACATGTGAAGGAATAAATCAAAACCATATCCATAATTTCCACGGTGCATTAATTTGGAAGAAACTCAGGTAAAATAGTTTGGCACTTATTTGGAAACATGTCAGAGTCCTACGTTTTCTCAGAAACTTGTTAGGGATTTTCAGTGAGGAGGTCAAGTCCTCTTTAATGGCTATTTATCTATCATGTTTTCCATTACAGCACACCACTGTAAAAAAATAATACTGTATTATTCATTTAGTGAAGTCAAGAGATCTGGTTGAAATGTCACGAATACTGAAGATACATGTTTACAACTCAAGAATATTCTGCAAAGTAGAGAAGTTCTGCAGTGGGAATGTTTATATAGAAAAAGATTTCTGTAAAAAGGAAGCTTCAAAATAGTTATGCCAACGGTGAATTAAACCTTTCTGCTCCTTTAGTTTCTATCTTCATCTATTATTAGCCCTGCACAAGTATAGCAGATAAATCAGAAGCTTTACACCAGGGGTGTCAAACTCAATTTCATTGAGGGCCGCATCAGCATTGCGGCTGCCCTCAAGGGGCCGGGTGGGTGTGGCCTGGGTAGGCGTGGCCTACTGGGTGGGCGTGGCTAGAGTGCGTATGGCCTACTGGGTGGGCGTGGCCAGCTCTACATCGTTCGCATCAAGGGTGCCTATGGGGGCCTGGGCAGGAGGGGGACAGATCTGAGGGTCTCTGGCAGGAGGAGGATCTCTGGGCCAGGGCCAAGGCAGTGGGGGCCGTTCCCTCACTGTTTCCAAGATGGCTTCGCGGGCCACATGAAACCACTTCGCAGGCCGCATCCGGCCCCCGGGCCTTGTGTTTGACATGTCTGCTTTACACTATCACTTAAAAGCAGGGATGAGTAATGGAGAATCTGTGATCCACATAAAGTCCCTGGCAGAGTGTGGTGGGCTCTTGCTTTTCACTTGATCAGTTTGAATTCCATTAGGAGTAAGACCAGATTCATCTAGTGATTAAGATGCTGGACTAGGAATGGAGGACCTTGAGCTCTAAGTCTCGCCTTCAACATGAAAGCTAGCTGGCTAATTTTGGGATGGTCACTCCCTCTAAGCCCTAGGACAGGAGTGGGCAACCTTGGCTTTTTTATGGCTCGTGGACTTCAACTCCCAGAATTCCTGAGCCAGCGGAATTCTGGGAGTTGAAGTCCACGAGTCATAAAAGAGCCAAGGTTGCCTACCCCTGCCTTAGGAAGAAGGCAACAGCGCTTCTCAAACTGCTGCCTATAAAACTGAATGGACTTGTCTAAGGCCGTAGCATTTTTAAAGACTGATCCAAAGGCAAAAAGGAAAAAAAGAAAAAAAGAAGGGGCGGAGTAAAGGAGATGACTCAGATCTTTTCTTTCTAAAGAAAGAGGTTTAAAATAACTACAGGTCAATTGCCCATGGGAACAAAACATCGCAATCTGTGCAAGAGAATATACCTGTGCAAGAGTAATACACCCACGTGCATATGTGCTACTGTAGGCAACCACACATATATTTGTGTATACCTGAAAGGTGTAGCCCTGGGAGATACCCTCAGGAATTATCAAGTGACTGGAATTTTGGAAAATTTCTCTCAGCCCCTCTAAGCATGATGCTCTTTCACAGAGAGGGACTTACGCCCGCCTCCCCTCAGCCACCAAGGTTTTGGGAAAGAAATGTTGTTTGGTGGCCTAGCAAACATCAGCATCCAGCCTCTTGGCAAGCAGCTGAGTCGAAGTTGTTTTTGTTTTCTCTTGGAAAGGGAAGTTTCTTTCCAGAATTAACAGCTTCGGCATTCTTTTGTTTCCAGCTGCCTTGGGATTGGAGGCAAAGAGTCTCTGGAATGTTTCTCTGTTCCAGACTCATGCTGGATCAAATCACTGAAAACGTAGAAAAATAAAGAAATAGTTCTTTAGAATGGAAGACATACTCTAGTCTAGGCCCTATTTAAAATGCAAATATCTTCTGAAAATGCTTGCAATCACTTTGAATGCCACTTACTCCCAATGGAAGAGTCAACAGACATTTATAGAGAACAGACACATTTATATGTTTTTCTCCTAGAGGTTATGCACATGCTAAGACAAATACAGTTTTGGCTACATTAATGCCGACTGGAAAGAGCCACTACTTGATGTTTCTTTCTCTCATTGACCTATATATCTAAAGGGTAATATGCAAAAAGCTGAAAAAGCAGTAATAGAAATAGCAGCCCCACTACTGGATGACACAAATACAATGCACTGATTCAAAGACCCAGCTATGAATTAGATCATCCTAAGTTAGAAATCTCTCTTTGCCATTTCTCTTAGCCCTCCTTTTCCCTTTAAAGCAGCTGTATCTTTTCCTGAGATGAGGGTACTCCAAATCAACTACTAAATCAAAAGAATCTGCATGCAGGCTGGAGAAAAATCTCTGCACAGGACCAGTTGTGTTAATATGCAAAAATCCGCTCAGGGAATACAATAATGCCTGTGGCAGGCCTGCAAGAACATGAATGCAGCACATTGGGGAGGCATAACCTAGGACATTTGTGCGGTCTGCATGGAGTCCACCTATATTGGAGAGGGTAGGAAGAATCTCTGCATCGGATATGAAAAATTGGCTCAGGTTACTTGTGGGACTACCTCTCCCAAGGGTATCTGCTCACCCACTAGTTTAGATAGGGTGGGTATGTTC
Organism: Vipera berus; assembly: GCF_964194415.1. Classification (NCBI taxonomy): domain Eukaryota; kingdom Metazoa; phylum Chordata; class Lepidosauria; order Squamata; family Viperidae; genus Vipera; species Vipera berus. Next base: position 123,024,400 of record NC_138204.1, on the reverse strand, counting down.
CAGTTCCCCCCTTCAATGTTGCCATCTAATGGGACCTTTTCAGTGGCTTTCCCAGGTCTTTGGAACAGTCTCCCACCAGAAATCAGTGGGATCCCTACTTTTTTAGCCTTTGGGATGGCTAGGAAGACCTAGCTTTTCCCCAAGCATTGGTCTAGAATGGGAGGTTGAGTTGTGAGAAGGTTTGGTCTAGCTCTGGTGGGGGGGGGGGCGGAGAAGAGATGTTTTTAATTCTATTTTATGAATTGCTAACAGCTATCTAGGGTCATTGTATGAGGTAGGTGGCCATATAAGTCCTGTAAATAAATAAAAGTCTTGAAAAGATAAATAATACTGGAGTTGAGGGAAAAAAAGAATAACAAGGAATGCTTCTTTAATGAATGCCTTTTAATATCAGTCATACTTTTACAATTATCTCTCTTGAACAAGCCTGAGGTTTCTAATGCAAACTTTTGATTAGTGGAATGCAAATACTAGTGGACTCTCTTTACTGCTGTTGTCCACTGAACACATCCACGTTGGTGGATTTTGCAAACATGCTCCTATCCATGCTAATTTTATTTTACATCCTAAGCTAAAACACTCCAAACTGTTACCAAGCTTGTTAATCTGATGCATATGTCCTTTTAATTCCCTTGAATTCTATCATTTATTCTAAACAATTTTAAAATTAACACAATTTTGTACTAAAAGGGAAAAGATGGGATACTGGTAAGCAAAGGCACAGAAAAAGAGTCACTTCCTCAACACTGAACTCTCTTAATCTCATATGTATACTCTCTATTATTTCTATAGGCAAGGAAATATTTTTCTTCTGCATTATAGATCAACAAATGTTCTAGAGAATCATATTAATTAATGGAAATACATTTATTTATTTAGCGTATGGAATAAGATACATGGACCTGCAATGTATGTTAACATTTAATCTAGATTAGTAAAACACAATAAAATATAAATATTAAAAAAATCTATGTTCAAATACCAATGTCTAGACCAGGCATGTCAAACTGCCAGCCCGCAGGCTGGATGCGTCACACCGAAACCATGCCCACCCCATTGCCAGCAATGGGGAAAAAGTCCCGATATGTCGTGCCATCATGTGACATCGCAAGTTTACATGCCTGGTCTAGACTGTAGACCATCTACCATAGCAACTGCTGGCAGCCAGACTAATCTGTAGATTTTCCAGGCTCTCAAAATGGAAATACAAATCTGAAGTAATCCACTTCTATAATGAAGAACGATTATTTTTAACTGACATTCAAAAACATAAACATGAAAAAACCCTTTTCCATATTAGTGGAATGCCATAAGAGAGACTTTTCAGAAACACAACTGGATATCACAAGAAGTATAGTTTGTTTGCTTTGTTGTGAGGAAAGTCACACTGAATAAGACTTGTTGTTCAAGCAATAAGCGTTAACATATTGTAGCTATTATAATCTAAAAGGCTAACATATTTTCTGGTTTCCAAGTTACACACAGAGACACATAGACACATACTTCGTTGATTAAAATATGCCCTCTTTTTACTTCCCATAACAACTGGGAAAAAGATTTTTAATTTCATTTGGTTTGGTTATCTTTTGTTTTATTTTGCAGGACTTCTTTGATAAGCAGTTTGTAACAAGTTAGAAGCCTTGGCATACTTTTCAAGTTTCTCTATTCAGACATACTATCAGTAATCACATTCCTGGGAGAAAAGTCATCCTTAAAGTTTCAAGGACATTACCTTCTCCATGCAACAAGGATGGGTCCAGCAGTTCCATCATGTACTCAATTTCAGCATCTAACTCCAGCATGTCACACTGAGCCACAACATAGGTCAACACTGGCAAAAAATCATCAGCCCCATACATTCTCCCTAGGAAAAGGATAGGAAATGTAGAGAGGCAGAACACAAACAATAGCAGAATTAATTGCCAGATCTTTTTGCTGTTCTCCATTTATAAAGCTGTACTCTCCATTTCATTTTTATCCATGACAAGCATTCAGATGCTTATAATACTGTCACTGAATATAGTCTGAGGTTTATAGGAACTCATGGAGCTTTTGGATGCAGCCTTAACTTTGCTTATAGAATAGGAATTTATTCTAATATCATTTAGATCAGGGGTCTTCAAACTTGGCCCTTTTTATAACTTGTGGACTTCAACTCCCAGAATTCCTCAGCCAGCCCCCTGATTTAGATGATCTCAATAGCTGTGTCTCAACAGAATTCCTTAAGGAGTGGAATCAGGATGTAATACAGAACCAATACACTAAGAACAAATAGCTCCAAAATTTAAACAAATTAACTCCTGTTCACATATTGAAACACTTCATGAATCAAACCAGTCCATGGTCTTCTATTAACTAACCCTACCTCTTCATGTTATTGGAGATGTATGAAAGTAGATTTCAAAATCACCAATTCATGACTTTAATGCTTTATTTTTGCTGATAGCAACAACACTTTTATTATTTAGGATTTTTTGACTGGTAAAAGAGGAATAGTATGTCTGGAAACATTTGATTAAAAATAAACCCACATTTTCTTATATAAAAGAATTTCATTCATCCATCCATGTTAGTAAATGTCCTCAAACGTTTTCAAATAATTGAACTCCACAACACAATTCTTGCACTATCAGGACTTGAAGGTTTACACTGAACAAAATGGGTCAGTTTGAGACTCAACGGCTAAGATGAAGATGTTATATCACACATGGAGATACCAGAGAATTAAGCTATTATTAATCATCCAGTATAAAAATAGTTGACTTTTGCATTGAGCACTTTATAACAGCCTTCAATATATAATAACACAACACCAACAATTACAATGGTATTTATTGAATGAATGCCTTTTTCAGCAGTGAATATAGAGGTGGGAGCATAACTGCAATTTCCAAAGAAACACAGAATATTCCATGTTTATTTTGCTATTTTGACTTTTTTAAAAAAATTTTTTGCTTAAAACCAGTGTGAGTTGGCACCAATATGAGGAGCCTTTCTTATACAATAGTGACACATCATTTAAATTCAGACCAATAAGCATCACTATAATTACCTCTATAAAGTATTCACAAAAGGAAATCTGAAGCAAGGGTAATGGCAACTAAAATTCTTATATTTTTTTTCTCCAACACATTCAACATATCTAGCCCCATTCTTACAGAAATCTGACAGTCTGAACTGCACCAAGATTGGAAAAAATACAACATCTTATCTCAACTGGAGCCAAGATTTAGACTGTCTAAAATACTGTAATAGTGTATGATGTTACAATACACCAGAAGTAAAGAAAATGTGAAATTCCTTTTGGCAGATGAAATGGTTCTCATTTTATGGAAACAATCTCTGAACAGCTTAAAACACTTTGGCCAAATGTAACATTTACCTGAATTGTTTTCCATCACAGTGTAAATCAGTTTGCACACTCTTAGTAGCAACATAACTTTCTTTTCAGGAGAGTACATTTTCTGCATTGCCATGAATTTGACTTTAATCTTTTCAACATCTACGAAATCTGGTGTTGGAACGAAAACACCCAGCTCCTGAGGGTTTCGCTGTCGGACGAGTTGAAGATTCTCTTTCAACTGTTTCCATGACCCATCAGCTGTGTGGAAATCTTTCAGCATCATCTCAACGTGGTCCTTGAGGGGTTTCAAGATGCATTTATGCATGGCCTTCTCTAATACCACATCTAAAAAAAGACAAACAAGCTAAGAACACCACCTGGCAAAGAAGTTGATCTTTGTTTCCCCATAAAAAAAGAAAAAAATGTAATTTCCTCATCCAGGAAAATTATTAAATTTCTAAAAACAATTTTAAAAACAGTGTTCCAGCTACTTTTCAACAGGAAAAAATGGCAATTGTCATCTTTATTCATGTTAATTAGGAAAGACAAAACTGTAAAATAAAAATTTGTTCACTATATGACGCAGATTTTCCTGAATCCTAGCATTACAGAGGTTTAATCAATCTGACTATTTTCTTTTTCAGCTTGGAGATGGTTCAAAATGAAGCTCTCAAAAGAGAAATCATACTTCTGTCTTAAGTACTTTCTTCAAAATTTTTGGTTTCAGGGAGAAAACAAAACTACTTCCATTTGGAAGAAAAATTCTCCTGGCTGATTTACCGGTAGTAATATATAAAGATTTAAATCCTCAGCTAAAAATATAATCATCTGGGAAACTTCTGCATCTGAAGCATGACATTAAAGCTCTATAAGTACAACAATCCAGACTTAATATATTTTGTCAACCTTGCCTTGCAAACTTGTGAGACATGCTTAATTACTTTACTATAAAATTAAGTGGTTTCTCAAGATCATTGTGTACCCTACCTTTGTGTTATCTGCAAATTTGATCAGCATTTCCTCCATCCCTTCATCTAACTAATTAACAAAAATGCTGATGAGTACAGGTCCTAAGAATGAAGGTTGTGACAACCCACTCAATACCTCTCTCCAGTTTCAATGAGGGATCATTACTGAGTACTTTCTGAAAATTCCCTTTAAGCCAGGTAGTCCTCCACTTAATTGCCAGGCCATTCAGGCTACATTTAACTACATTGCTAAATCAGAATACTGTGAAGTACTTAGTCAAATGCTTTATTGAAAGTAAGATATATTTGTAGCAGTCTAAAAATATACAAAAGAATTGAGGCCTTTGAACTACGGTGCTGGAGAAGACTCCTGTGAGTCCCTTGGACTGCAAGGCAATCAAACCGGTCAGTCCTAGAGGAGATCAACCCTGACTGCTCTTTAGAAGGCCAGATCCTGAAGTTGAAACTCAAATACTTTGGCCACCTAATGAGAAGGAAGGACTCACTGGAGAAGAGCCTAATGCTGGGAAAGATTGAGGGCAATAGAAGAAGGGGACGACAGAGAATGAGGTGGCTGGATGGAGTCACTGAAGCAGTAGGCGTGAGCTTAAATGGACTCCAGAAGATGGTAGAGGACAGGAAGGCCTGGAGGAAAGTTGTCCATAGGGTTGCGATGGGTCGGACACAACTTTGCAGCTAACAACAACAACAAAAATATACTAACAGTTTAGCAAGCCTTGTCCTTCGCAGACTTCATTGCTTGTAGTTCTTCACTACTACATAGTTTTCAGAATGTTGGGATTTGCTTTAAAATCCTCCTGTTTTTGGCCTGCTCTGTAGTTTCCCAAATCCTTCTTTTTCCTCCTTTCTGAAGCTAGGGACATTTAACCTCATTCAGATATCCGCACTGAATGAGGACATATTGGACAGATGATTTAAACTCTCTGGACACAAGATTTACATTTATTCAGAGTTAGAGATATAGCGTGGCCATCTATCTATCAATCCAGTTGATTAATTCTGCCCTTTAATTTTGCTTGTCATTTGCTTTAAATGCCATCTATCTATCAATCCAGTTGATTAATTCTGCCCTTTAATTTTGCTTGTCATTTGCTTTAAATGCCATCTATCTATCAATCCAGTTGATTAATTCTGCCCTTTAATTTTGTCATTTGCTTTAAAATCCTCCTGTTTTGGGCCTGCTCTGTAGTTTCCCAAATCCTTCTTTTTCTCCTTTCTGAAGCTAGGGACATTTAACCTCATTCACTAGAAGAGTAGATACTCCCTAAAAGACTGGTCCTTATTTTGGGCTCCAGGAACTATATTCAGTCCAGTTTTGAAAACGCCTAATTTAAATCATATCCTTAACATTAATTGCTACATTATATTTCCATTTGTAACATGTGCTTATTTATTTTCTTGCTCTCTTAACACAGAAAATATCCTAAAGTCAATGACAGTTGAGCAGCCAATATTTTTTTTATTATTATAGTTGGTTGCATAGTCAGCCAGATGTTCAGACTTAATTTGGCGTTTTAATTCATTTTGTTGCACAGTCAGTCAGATGTTCAGACTGGATTTGGCATTTTTATCTGCTCATCGAGTCCTTTCCAAGGACCTGGCATAGCCAGATGTTGATGTTTGATGATGTTAAAGGTATTGTCGCAGGAAATAAGCCACCTGAGTAAAGCAGTCTTTTGTAATTGACTTACAGTAATTATTATTACCTATTTTCAGAGTAATGCATAATTATGCATAAATCCACTAGCATATATTTTTTTAAAAAAATAGCCATTTGAAAAGCTGAAAGTGGTGGCGAAGAAAAAAATAAACAACAATTACAAATATGAAGTTTTGTTATAAAAAAATGCCTTAGTAAAATAAACTCATATTTCAGGGGGTGGAGAAGGTGATAATGCAGGAAATCACAGCTGAGGGTATGATACACAGGGTGCAAATCTGGGGGCTGTGTTAGACTGAAAGAAAATCTTAGCCTCTCTACATTGAAAGACAAAGCCAATCAGCAACAAAGTCACTACCACACACCCACACAAGCATCAACATTGTTTTGTTTTTTTCACCAAAAGGAGGAAATGGTGTAAACATCTTTTATTTTGACAGACTATCCATCCTTTCCTCCCACATTTTCTGTGTACAAGGTTCCCAACCAGCTGGAATATCTCAATAAACTGCAACACTGTTTTCTAGAGACACTCCTATGTATTCTGTATACAGACAGTCAATATTTGTAACCTTGAATGAGCACTTGCATACCTTAGCACTAACCACAAAGGAGCACTTTATCAGTTGCATATAGCTTCACTCCCTCTGAACAATATTTTTCCACAATTCCTGACGCTTCATCCCAATGAGGGTTTATCTTTTCTGATTCTCCTTTAGCAAAGCAACATTCTGTGTCCTAATCCACTCAGTACAATATGAAGTGCAGTGATGCATATGGGCATCAACAATGGTGCTTATTAATTAATTCAGTTTAAATGAGTAGTTTTTGTAGCATTTTTGGTAATTTTACAAAAGTTACTTGCTAGATGATACATGGAAGGGGCTGGGGGAGAAGCCGGGGTGGGGGGTGGGGGTGGGGATTCCTTGGTGGAAAGTTACTGGATAGGACTAGTATTCCAGATGTCTGAAGGCAGTTATGTAAAATGGATGTTTGAAGTTATTTTATGAGCCACGCTACAATTTTTGTAAGTTTCTTCCTAAAAATAATTCTGTTCCTGTTCATCCAATTAATCCTAATAGGTTGCTCAAGAATTTGTCTCAAATAACGAATGGTAGTGGCATGGCATTATCAATGCAGAACATACATGCATATAATTGTCCTTTCAAAATCCCCCCCCCAAAAGAGGAACAAAGGTATAAATTTCTGGAAAAATGAGGTAAACAAAACATTTAAAGGTTGCTGTGTGGCCCTCAGTACTGGATCGTACAAAAAACATATAACAAGTTATTTTCTCGGCAATTTAAAAGCTGGGTATCAGCTAAAGAGGTGGTTTAATCATTAAACGACTAAGTCCTGGAAACGGAGAACTACTTTAAATAACTCCCATTAACTTCCATTATTTGCCAGGGACATGACCACATCTTGAATCAGCTTCTTACAGAGAGGTTTTCTGAAGAGCCAAATTCAAAAGGCGTTACAAGAAATGAAACTTTAGGATTGATTTAACAAATCAGCCATTAGAACTCAATGATACATATCTGAACAGAGTACAGAAAAAATGCCCCAACTTCCAGGCAAGAAACAGCTCTCACAGCATTCAACAGCAGTATTGCCAATGGCTAGCAAAACTGAATTTTTCAGTTATTCTTTTCTGTAACTGTATTAATTTCATTTTAGAGAAAAATATCAAAAAACATTCCCCCCTGCCCTTCAGTTTGCTCTACGTGAAATTTCATGTGTTTCTCCGTGATGATCTCTGGCTTAAAAGATAATCAAAATTTGGTTTTGAATTGATACAGTTGTTTATAGACATAGTCTGATAATGCACAAATACAATGTTGCATTTTCCAGAGATTATGTTTAGGACTGTAGCTATAAATATTATTTTTAATCACCACACAATTATTTTGTGCTTTATCACACGGGCAATTGTAGAGGGACTTTAAGCCTCTCCTTAGGCAATTAGTCACTCCAAAGTGGAAAGAGGAAGTTTTTAAATAGTATGAGTAGCTTTCCTTTGATTTCTGGAATGTCCATCTGCTTCCTGTAGAAAAGCACTCTTATGCAATCTTTTGAGGCACAACGCATATAATGAAAACAAATATTTGTGTGAATTTTTGTCCTAAAAGAACCTCTTGTTTCACTTTATTTATTTACTAAAATTTACTCTTACAACTCATAATACATCACTGTCGTTTAATAAATTAAAAATAAAGCACCAGTGGTGATATTTGGCTTTCACTCCTGGTATGTAGTAACTGAGATGGTTTTGATATGGATTCTGTGGAGCATCACAGAATCCTATTCTAAAGTGATCCCCACCAAGTTAAAAGATAGATTGGTTAAGTAATTTAATAAGTAACTGCTTAAATCAGGGGTGTCAAACTGCCAGCCCGTGGGCCGGATGTGTCATGTTGAAACCGTGCCCACCCCATTGCCGGCAATGGAAAAAAGTCACGATATGTCATGTGACGAGTTTGACACCCCTGGCTTAAATAATTTAAGTGGTAACGGAAAAGCAACCATAGAATTGGAAGATACCTTAAAAGATCTTTCAGTCCAGTTTACATCCTACTGCAGGATTCAGTGGAACATCTCTGACAGATGACCATCCACTCTAAATTTGAAAACTTCTACTGTGTTTCCCAGAAATTAAGACCCGCTCTTATATACTTTTTGCATCCAAAGTGGCATTAGGTCTCACTTTTGGTTGGGCTGTGTCTTATATTCGCGAGATCTTTTTTTCCCCGTGAGAACTTGGAAGGTCTGACTGAACTTTTTGAAGTCTCAGGAACTCCTTTTCCCTGCAGCAGGAGAGAAATGAGCCAGAGCTGGAAAGCAGGTTAGTGAAGTTTTTTTTTTTTTGCTTTCAGGAAGAGGGAGGAGCTGGGTGATGGTGCGCCAAGCTCTATAGCAGTGCTCAGTGGCGTAGGGTGGGTTGTCAGCACCCGGGGCAAGGCAAGTAATTTGTGCCCCCTAACCGCACGCCTGGCACCCTCCCCCCTCCACAGTGGGCGGCGACCCGACGGCTCGGATCAGATTCACACAGCCAGCACTGCAGTGAGAGAGAGTGAGTGAGCCAGGCAGGGGCAGAGAGCTGCGAGTGCGAGCGCGCCCCCCCAGATGTTACACCCGGTGCGGCCGGCCCCCCCCTGCACCCCCCACGCTACGCCACTGGCAGTGCTGGGAGAAGCGGCAGGAAATGGGGCTGCCATTTTGAGAAGGGAGATGTGAGGCGGATGCAGGGCCACAAGCAAGTGCTCTTCTCTGCTCTGCATCGCTGTGCACAGCCGCTCCGCTTGCCATTCTCCATTCTCTCCAGTGGCGGCGACGGAGGGAGGTGGTGGGGGAGGCTTGTGCCACCCAGTCATGGGGCAAGCCACAGGAGAGTTGGCGGAGGAGAAGCAGGTGGCAGATGCCACCAGGTAGGTGATCTGTGGGACGGAGAATGAAAAAAACCCTCCAGTGGCACACAGCGGCAGTGGAGCCTTTCGCCATCACTCCCCCCTGGCTCTGAAACAGCGGAGAGGGACCAGGTCTACCCCGCCCATCCTCCATACGGTAGCATGGCAGTCCAGCTTGGGAGGGGAGTGAAAGGGAGCAAGGAATAGCCTGGCTGGGGGGAGCCCTGAAGGAAGCGGGTGTGGGGCATGTGGGGCAGCTCCACCCCCTCCCCCGCCTCGTTGTGGTGGCAGCGGCACAATGTACCCCATTGCGACAGCCAGGTGGGACGGAGTGGGTGCGGTACTAATTAGAGCTTATTTTTGGAGTACGGTTTATATTAGGCCCACCCTCACTAATCAGGGTAGGTCTTTTTTTCGGGGTGGGATTTTGGGGGAAACACAGTAGTACAAGTAGTCCTTATCTTACAATTGTTCATTTAATGACAGTTCAATGTTATAATGGCCTCAGAAAGAGTGATTTACAACTTTTCCTCATACATACAACTATTGGTCATGTGATCACAATTCAGCAGTTCGGCAACTGACTTGTATTTACAACTGGTTGCAGCATCCTATGATCAAGTAATTGGAATTTGCAAGCTTTCCAATTGGTTTCCAGCAAGCCATGTCAACTGGAAAAGCTGAATTCACTTAATAATTGCCTGATTTAATTACCTCAGTAAAAATGGTCATAAATGAGGTTGGTAACTTGATGACTTCCTTTACAATCACAAGAACGTATCATGGGAATTCAGGTCCCAATTGTGGTCATAACTTGAAAACTACCTGTAAAAAGGGATCTCAGCATTTTATATGGCAGCCTGTTCTACTGACAACTTGCCAGACAGGAAGTTCCTTCTGAGGAGCTTGATCTAGTAGTTCTTTGTAATTTTGATGCATCTGTTCTAATCTTGCTTTCTGAGATAATAGAAAATAAGCCCAATCTGACATTGTTTTTGTCTTGGAGAAAATGTGATGTGATCTGAGGGTGCCACAGTCAGCGTTCTCGGACTGCTATGGAGCCTATTGGAGTCTCTTCTCTCTTTGGGAGCAAGGTATCTGTTCGATCAATCTGTCTGAAGCATCCAATGGATCTCCTCCCTTTCCAGAGGGTGCTTGGGGTTTCTCCAAAATCCTGGAGACAACTCTGCTAGAGATTTGGTTGCCTGCTGGAATTGGGAAAAGGCTATAGCCTGGGACAGGGATTGTACCTGAGAAGCCTCTTCTTGTTGGCTGAGCCAGAAAAATTCCTTTGCTCCAGACATGTCAAACACAAGGCCCGGGGGCCGGATCCGGCCCGCGAAGTGGTTTCATGTGGCCCGCGAAGCCATCCTGGAAACAGTGAGGGAACAGCCCCCACTGCCTTGGCCCTGGCCCAGAGACCCTCCTTGTGCCAGAGACCCTCAGAACTGTCCCACTCCTTCCCAGGCCCCCATAGGCACCCTTGATGCGAACAATGTAGAGCTGGCCACACCCACCCAGTAGGCCATACACACTGTAGCCACGCCCACCCAGTAGGCCACACCCACCCTGGAGATACCCACCCAGCCCCGTGAGGGCAACCGCAATGCTGATGCGGCCCTCAATGAAATTGAGTTTGACACCCCTGCTTTGCTCAGTGAGGAACACTGGGAGATGAGGCAACAAAGAGGTTGTCCGTTGGATGCTTCAGACAGATTGATTGAACAGATACCTTGCTCCTGAAGAGAGAAGAGACTCCAATAAGCTCCATAGAAATCCGAGAATGCTGACTGTGGCACCAGAGTGGTGCTGGTGAAAGAGTGAGTCTAACCGAACACAAAAACCCCATCAAGTTTCAGCAGTCTTTTTCTGAAATGACTTGGACCCTTCTGGGAAGAGTGGGCCAGAAAGACATTTACTAGAACAGTATAAATCAGGGCTTTTCAACCAGTGGTACGGGTAGGTGGTACACGACCATCCTAGAAAAGTGGTAGCAGGGGAGGGGAATGAGCTGAACCGGTGGCAGCACCACACAAGCCTAAGCAAGGGATGGCTGGAGCTAGGCGATTGGTGGTACTCGGATGTTGCCATATCCTAAAAGTGGTACAATGGGTGAAAAGGTTGAAAAGCCCTGGTAGAAATAATTTGCGTTGCATTTTGAGTTCGATGCCTGCTGGTCAGGTTCAGCAGAGATAATGAAATTCTGTGAATCCACCTTGCTACAGAATTGAACAATTCTGGAATCCTTGCCATGCCTCTTTGTTGACCTGGCCCGACTTGAAGGGCTGATATTCATCTTGAAAGCCTGAGGAAAGGTTCCATTTTATACTGAACAAAATCAAGGTAATGCTATTTTGAGTTTCTTTCCTTCTATCTTAAGATTGTAATCTGTTCTCCAACTTCCCACCAAAAGGATTTCTCCTATATTCCCTTGAGACAGCTCTGCATTTCTTTACATGGGAGACAGAGCTGCAGACAGAAAGAGGAAAAGTCCTTGTTCTAAGGACTTACAATAGGCGATTGGCTTTCACTGATAATATAGTTCCTTGAATAGTGATGAATAAGAAAAGCTTTTTTTAAAATTGCTGTAATCATGGCATAGACATTCACTACTTGGGAAAAAGATTATAATCTGTTGTAATTATGACAGATCTAGACAAAGTATTAAATTGCAGACAACATCCAAGCAAGAAAGATTTGCATTGTCAAACCTATAGTTTTTCCTATTGTAATATATTGCTGTGAAAGTCTAAACAAAGAAAAATGGATGTGTTGGCATTGCGGTGCTAGAGAAAATGGTTGAGAATACTTTGGCCACAAGAACAAATCACTCAGTACTAAACGACTCACTAGAAATCGCTAAAAAACCTAGGGATGCTGCAGTTTAATAAATGTTTTGAACACAAGGGCAAGTCACTGGAGAAGCCCCTGTTACTTGGAAATACTGAAGGCATTAAAAATGAGCCTAGCAGAAGAAGGTAAAATGACACAAACATGAGCTTACAAAAACTCAAAGATGTAGTTATTAGCTGAATTAGGTCCACTTCATTACCAAGGTTTAGAACAGGGGTAGGTAACCTCGGCTCTTTTATGACTCGTGGACTTCAACTCCCAGAATTCCTGAGTGCTGACTCAGGAATTCTGGGAGTTGAAGTCCACGAGTCATAAAAGAGCCGAGGTTGCCTACCCCTGGTTTAGAAGCAACTGAATGAGGAACAGCAACAGTAGCAGTTGAAAGTAATTCCTTGAACTCCTCACATGGCCATCTTCATATTATTCAGCATTTGCTCTCATAACTTTAAGCCCGCGTAGGAGGTGCAGAGGGATATTGAATGTTGTTCTCTTTAACACTGGCAGCCACACAGGTGGCCCAGACATGTTCTAGAATGCTTGAAATACTCCACAGTCATTAACTTAGTAACTTTGGCAAACTGACTTTGTAGCATCTTTGTAAGACTGAGACATTTTTCCCCTTCCTCATAAAACAAGAATTAAGGCAAAGGAGGAGGAATAACATGATCTGACCGTGAGAAGTGAAAGAAGGCTGCTCTTTGCACAATCCATATAATGTATTTAACACATTCCTACGCAATATTGCAATGACAATTTACTCATCCTATGAAACGTGCCATGGATTATTTTCCATGCTTCCTAACAGGGATTTCCAAGTTCATGACAATGTACCGCTAGATTCAGTGGTGAGAAGCAAAATAAATTGCATGCCAAGACTGCTCTGTTTCCGACTTTCCTGGAAATATCTGGCATGGAAATATTTCTTGGAATTCTTGGAAATAGTCTGTTGGATCAGGCAGTGAACATGCGTACATAGAACTTGTTAAGTCACACCATGAACCAAACTATTGCATCACTAGTATACTTTGTAGTAAGCAACAAGATCACAGGCCTCTGATCAGAAACTGTTACCCTAAATTCTTCCTACAGAACTGAGAATAAAGCTTATTTGAAGCAAACCTCATCTGGAGAGATAAATTAGAGAAATTAAGTGACAACAAATAAGAAAACTTAAAAAAAATATCACTGTCTAGTTGTAATATTTGTTTTCCCTCTTTCTTCCTACATATTTACCGTCGAGAGCCTGAATTTAGTCTATGGAATAGGCTGGCCTTGTTTTATTGCCTAAGATGACTCAATTGATTTGCCACATAGCTCTTGCCTAAATCAGCAACATCTGATGCATTTGCTCTGTTGTGGTTGTTTGCAAACCTCAAGACTGGTGAAGGCAGCAAAATTGTTCAAAAGCAAAACTTCTTGCTGGCTTAAGCTGCCTTTCCGCAAAATTAAGCATGGCTCATCAATTGTTCAACTAAGCCCATGCAGCTAAAATATACTGCCCCCCCTCCTCTTTCTCACACACCAGTCACAGAATGGCATTAACAAAAGAAGAAGGTAGTAACTTAGCTGATCACCAAGGCTAAGATTGCTTTCTCAACTTTGGAGTACACATCAAGGCATGCAAATTATACATTCAAACAAAACACAAGCATATTTCAAAATCTTGATACAAACTACTGTATTTCATTTAAAGTTATGACACTATTTTTTTAAAGAAAAATCACAGGCTGTTACTGCATTGGCAACATATTCCCTTAGTGTTGAATCAACACTGCCTCCTACATATGGAAATCGCTATTTAATTAAGGCAGGCCAAATTTTTCATCCCAGAAATCATTATTCCAAAAGTTTTTTTCAACAAATTTGGAGCACACTGAATCAGTGAGAAGGGAAAGGAAAACAATTCAGTGAAATGAGCTTACAAGGAAAGTATTTTTGCCTTGAGGGACATTTTCAAGCAAAATGGATGCCACTGATACTTACAAAAATGAATAGAAACAACGCTATAAAGCTAACTTGCATTTTGATACACACATCCTTCCATTAATATGTAAAATGTTTACATAAACACAAAGCAAACAAAATCTGAGATAAGTGACATTTCCCTTTCTTAGGCTTTTTTTTTTACTTTAGAAACCTGTTCTTCACTTGTTCTGATTTTTTTTAAAGAAAAACAACAGTAGGATTTTATTATCCATGCACTGCATTTTGTACTGTAAGGCTTTATAATTTGATGCTATTTAAGGGTTTGTTTCTTAAAAATGAACTTCTATTTATTTATTTATTTATTTATTAGTTGAATTTATATACCGCCCTATTCCCGGAGGAATTTATTGTACTGTTGCTTTTACTGATGTTTCATTTTTATAAGCTAAATTTTAAAATAGAACATCAGATTACATACATTTTAAATAACAAGTAAATAATAGTATTAATAAATAAATCCTGCAACATGACTAAAAAAAACTGCTACTCCCAATCATGATGCCTGGTCTTATATATTACTATATTTCTACAATTAAATTTCTCATAATATTAGAGTTCTGGAATACTGTATTCCTTTCCCGAAAGAAAATGGAAGTTTAGTAATAACATAATAACAATTTCTTGTTTTTCTTGTCATCCCCATCCTCATGTTATGTGTGAGAGCAAAGAACTTTTTTTTTCATTTACCTAACTTTGTAAGACTCTGCTGAAAATGTAATATTAAATAAAGGGCATTGAACAAAATGCAGATCTAGCAGAGGGTTAGGTTTGAAGTAGCTTGTGTGACAAGGAAGAGATGGAGTTGCCACTTCACTTATGAAAAAAGAGCCAGACCTTTCAAAGCCAGATGGAAAGGGCAGACACAGGAACAGCATATTTTTGCTCGTGAAAGGTGCCGCACATTTGCTTACCTATTTGGTCTTCCGGAATCAGAGATTCAATGGGAGGATCCAGTTCAGAACTCTGAGATAAATAGCTCTTTACTTGGGTCATGAACTGCCGAATAGTTTGAAGCATGTCTGTGCTGGAAACATGACACTCCTTGTTCTCCTGTAGAAAGCTTATGTAGTCCTGAACAAGGCAACCAAAATAGGTACGCTTGTCTCGAGACATTTCTGCTATTTTCTTAACCATCCTTTTCTCGGGGGTCATGAAGGAACTGAAGACGCCACTCATTTTCCTCAGCTGGGATTTGACAATTTTGGGAAGCACAAATGAACCATTCCTTTTTTTCTTGGGCTTCAAAGGTGGTGCCATGCTCTCCTGGTCACTTTCCCCCTCGAACTCCTCCAGGCTGCTGTTGGTATCCCCGTCGTAAGCAAAGAGCGGCATGCTCCGATCAAAATCCAGAGAGTCAGAGGAGGATGTGGACAGGCTCATGTTGCTTAGTCTTTGCCTGCCTCCATTCCACTGCACTTGTGACTCACGGTGTGTAGCTAAGCTGTTCTTGCTCTCCGAGTTCTGCTGAGGCGGAGCTCGACCTGGAATGCTGGCAGTTTCTGTGCCATCCACCAAATTATGGCTGGGTTCATTTACTGCTGAGTTCTTTGCATTGCTCTGTGCTTCTAAGGAGAGAGCCTTTTTTTTCAGGCGAGGCGGTGGGATAGGAGTTGGCCTCTTCGGTATCACATCCAAGTTGGAGTGTTTGCTGTGACTGACAGTTTCTGGCAGACTGGCCTGGTTTGTAGTCCTGGACAGCTGAGGGTGTGCAAGAAGACTATGAATAGACGGCGGGGGAGGCCTGGGTGGGGGAGAACAGGATCTCTCAGGGCCATTCGCATCTTGTGGTTTTGGGCTGGATCTTTTCAGATTTCCACCAACATCCTGGCTATGCACTTTCAAGAAGAGAGGATTAATAAAACACAGGGCTCCGTTGGTCTGGCTGCATTCCAGCTCTGAAGGCGTTCTGGTTCTTATAGAATGAACTCCATTTATGAGGCAGAGCTGCTGGGAGCTATTATAAATGCTGTCTGAAGGCAGAGGCTTCTGGAGGGACGAAGAGTTTTGCAGTTTGTTGTTAGCTGGAGAGCTCCAAAAATCTGAAAGTCATTATTTAGTTAGCAAAAGAATGCAAATATTATGCCTCGAGTGCTCAGAATGTTCTACTCAAAATGTTTTGCTCTAAAAGGGGGAGGATATTTTATAAGATCAGCTTGAAACCTTTGGGTCCAGGAGTTGAAAAAAGGAAATATACATACAGACAAGTACAAGGTAGAGTTTACCAGGGATACCGCTTGCACGAGCTTAGTGCATTTCAAAAATAATTCTACACTAATAAACCCCATCAGTTAATTCCAAACATTTTCTAACTGTAACTCAGATCTATTGGTGTTGCTTGACCTTAATGCTAACCACCTGCCTTGTTATTTCCTAAAATCACAGAAGAGATACTTCTGGAAATCCTCTCTGTCAGATGGAACACTGCCTTGGATGCAATGTACGGGCTTTGTAAGAAGTCAATGATAACAGCAGTTTTTTTTAAAAGGCAGCTTTCTCAATTTGATCCTCTGTGATCAATTTTTCAGTGGCTTAATTTATACATTATGCCGAACATGGATTAATTCAAATATTATGCCAAACTATGGTTTATGTCCCCAGAAAATCAGGTTTAGAGTGGCATATTTATTTTAGGTTTCTGTGCGCTAAGCAGGACCATGGCTAATGGCAAGTAGGACTAGAATTGGAGGTAGAGAAGGGAACTTTATATGCTCTTATGACCTACTTGAAGCACAGGCAGAATACAAATATAATAATCATCAAAATTATAAACACTGAGTCCCATAACTCCAGAAATAGAAAAATGGTGTTTTAAAAAATAGCTGTGGATTAATTCCTTAACTTCTATGGGACTGCTTCTATGACTCAAACTAATATTTAAAGACATTTATTTATTTTTCAGTCAAAAATAGCTAAAATATGTTTCCAGGCCACATGACAGTTCCAGACTTGGGAGAGAAAGTTTAACCCTTCTGCTCCACTCATTTCTATATTTTTCCCCACCCGGCATGTCATTTTCCTAATCTGAATTACCTTTTTCTAAATATGCTTCTGTCATGAGGAAAAACAGATACTCACTTGATACCAATGTTTCTTCTGTATGACAAGAAGCGATTGGTGGGTGTGTGGGCTGAACCACAAAAGTGACATGCAGGGGAATATTCAAAACAGAAGTACCCAATAATTTGGAGCCATAGAATTGGGATATATAGAATTTGGGGAGAATTCTAAGCACACTCAAAAAACAGCTGACATAATAAATGCAGCCAATCATAGAACAGTCTTAACTTGTACCCCAACATATTATACTCTCAAATATATCTGCATTGGTCTAAGTGAAAATACACTTGATGCTTTTCTTTTCAGCAAGCTAATGTCCCATTGTTTGTTTTTATTAATGAAGTTCAATAAATTAATGCAAAAAAATTGAGGGAGATTAGACGCAAAGCCAAGGAATGCATCATGGGCAAACTTCTGCCACATTAGAGACTAGAGATTAAAATCACCTCTTCCTGATGCCACAGCTGCAATTTAACTCTGCCCTTCCCTCCCGCCATTGTCTGCTTTTACTTACTCAATCCCAGCTGAGCAGCCTCTTCAAGTTCAGATTCTGTTGTTGCTGCTGCAATTGCCTGAGGTAACTTCAAGGTAAATGGCAGGACATCCCTTATTTGGAAACAATTATGGCATTAACTTGCTTTACTCTTCTGCATCTGCCTCTTAATGTCAGCAACAATCTCATACGTTTTCCTCAGAAAAAAAAATACTTTCTATTGCCACTTCCTCTTATTTCACTCTTAATTCTCCACTAGATAGTTCAGAATAAACTTGTATATTGAATAGTTCAGAGTTTTCCACTTTTTATTTACAATTAGATCGATCAGATTGCAAATTGATTACATCAAGACATTGATTTTCAACGGGAGATTTTAAGAAGGATCCTAAAGGCATTTGAACTATGGCTCAGTTGCAGTATAAGTGCAACAAACATATTTCATTTGTCCAGACCACAAATGTTTTTTGGAGACGTTTAGTGAACCACTGCAAGGCAAATATAATTGACAAACATGGTGGAGCAACAACAACTAGGTTTTGTATGCAAGAAAGCCTTTAGTAAGCCTCTACCATCCAACACAACTGATCTCAGGATGCCAGGGTTAGGATAGAAGTTGGATGGAGACCTGAGTGAGCTGCAATTAAATAAATAATCCCAAAATAGATTAGAGTGCAAACCTTTTATCAGACTGAGCATTGAGCTTGCCCTTCTGAAGCTAGGCATTTGTCAAATAACAAAATAAATGGATACAGCTACTGATAGCTTCCTACACATGTTATAAATTTCCTGTTTCCATATTAAAAACTATACCTAGAAGAGCACTTCTAAAGGGCTCTGGATATGAACCCATGGATATAGATACTAGACACTTGGACATATTTTTTAATTTTATGATAGAAAACATCTAATTTACAAGATCAGGCAAATTATCAACATTTTGGCAGTACCTGTAAAGTGTTTATTTCACCCATTTTTTGCAATTGGGAAACCCATCAATAGATGAATCCCAATGGGTTTCAAACTAATCCAGCATGATCACCCAGTAGGTTTCAAATACATCATATACACTGCTAACAAGATGAGTATTGCACTATTTTTAGATAAATTTTTCTTCGCTAAGAAATGTGTAAAACTGAAATGTATCTCTTCCTAAAAGTTTTCACTGAATTAGTGTACAGCATTAAACATTATAAGCACCTCATATGCAAAGAATTTATACTGAAATCCCAGAGTTTTAGTGGAAATTGTTATTTTTTAATTTTGTTTTGTTTGGCCTTGAACAGGCTGTTATTTTTTAATTTTCTTTTGTTTGGCCTTGAACAGGCGGGCTTCAGAGAAAGCAAAAATTATAAAACAACATAGATGGGGATTGAGTCACTTACTGGATAATACAGTAAAACCAAGACAATCTCTATAAGCTGTATTTACTGATGTTATGCACACCTTCAAAAGTATCTCCAAAAAGAAACTATGGAAAGCTTTGAGACATATCAAGCTCATGTATAAAGCGCATGAAAATACTAAACTGAAAAAAATAGGCAATTCTTTGAGCCTGTCCCTACCAAAAGAGGAGTCAAACAAAGCTGCCCTATTGCTCCCTCATTAGTCGATCTTTATGCAAACTCCATCTCATTTTTTAAGATGGCGGCGCCTGGAATGACTGCGGCTGCATTGGCTCTTGAAGGCAAATAGTTTTGGGAGGGATAAAGGTAAAAGGTAAAGGTTCCCCCGCACATGCGTGCTAGTCGTTTCCGACTCTAGGGGCCGGTGCTCATCTCTGTTTCAAAGCCGAAGAGCCAGCGCTTGTCCGAGGACGTCTCCGTGGTCATGTGGCCGGCATGACTAGACGCCAAAGGCGCACGGAACGCTGTTACCTTCCCACCGTAGTGGTCCCTATTTTTCTACTTGCATTTTTTACGTGCAAGTAGAAAACTTGGGAGGGATAGTAAGGGCTATAGGCCACATGATCAGGAAGATTTTAATGTGTTTGAGCAACATGGTGGAACTAAGGTAACATACGACATACGACCGACAATCTTTGCTGGCATGGCAAGTTTCTAGTTGTTTTGGAACTGTTGGTGAGACCGTTAAAAGTCGTTGGCACTGTTTGAATTTGTTCTACCAGCAGCAAGATCTGACTGCTGGCCCAGTGATGGATTGTATTTCAAATCAGGGCTGTTTCCAGAGGAGGCAGAGGAAGAGAGGACCTGGAGCTTATGGAGTGAAGGAACTGGATGAGGCTGTCGGCAGGCCCAGAGGAAGGGAGTGGGGCTTTTGGAGGAGTTGGTGGCAGCAGCAGCGTGCTCCAGGGGCGAAAAGAAGCAAGGCCTCTTTAAGGAAAAGGTGGAAGAGTCAGGATCAGAAAAAGGAAAGAAGGCAAGGTTGTCAGAATACAAGCGAATTTGAGGGCTAATCCACATGGAGCCCCATTTCCATCTGTCCTGCGAAATTTCATTTTGATGTACGCCGATTGGTGTACATTCAAAGTGACAATAAAGTTGTCATCATCGTCACCAATTGCCTTACAAAAGCAGAACTCCACCCACTGAACATTGCAGGAAGGCAAGCACCAGTGTGACTTTACCCAGATGATGCAGTGTTCTTGTCACTGAATGTAATAGGACTAAAGAGGGCCTTTCGTTCTTTATGCCTCTTTTCTGTTTGCATCATCATTCAACTAAGCAGGAACAAAGCAAGGATTATGGTGCTCTTAAAAAGACCCCAGAGACTCAAAGGAGCAGTGGAACCAGTCGGCCATTTTCCTAAATAAGAGGAGCAAGCAAATATATATTGTAATTGCCATTAAACTCCTTGTACCCAAGTTCTAACCCAACTTGCTTCCATAAAAGTTGGAGTAGAATTAGAGTAGGAAAACAAACAACTCTGCTTGAGTCCAAGGTTTCTAGTTTATTTTAAACATAATTTTTATTGAGAAAAGTTAGATAAAAGATTCAATGCAAACATATAGAGAAAAGTTAGAGAAAGATAAAAGATAAAATAAAAAATGAAGAAAGCAACATAGTTAAAGAAAGAAAAAGATAATAAAGGAAGAATCCTCTGCCCCCACTCATTCAAATTATATTACAAAGATCCCTTCTGTCCCATATTCAACTCCTTTTCAATCAGTAATCTACAAATCACTATTTCACCTTATTTCATTTTCAGCCAAAAAAAATATATCCAAAAAAGTTCCAGTCTTTTATAAAAAGTATTTATTGCTTTATCCCTGACCAAACAGGTGAGTTTTGCCATTTCTGTTAATTTTGTCATCTTTACAATCTCTTCCTCCATTGTGGGTATTTCAGTATTTCTCTGGTTTCTGGGGGAAAAAATCTCTAAGTGGCAGCACTCCGCCTGGAAATAGGCCTGCTCAAGGTAGAAACTAGGGTCCAATCAGGATATGTAACAAAAGCTGAATTTGCTACCAGAAGGCTTGGGCATTCTGATATTAGCAGGATTCTCCTATGTATCTAAAAGTTAGGGTAGAGCAGAAAATGGCACAATGTCAGCTTCCATTGCCCATGTTTTGGGGGAATGAGATATGGTTACTTAAGAAACACCTAGGATTGAAAATACTCAATATGGATAGGCAGGAAGATTAAAGCAGCACTTCAGCAAGCATATTATCTAATCAGTGCATACCACATAAGCTGCCTAGTATTTAAACAGCACAGATTGCCAAAGTAACACACAATTTTCACTTTTGCTCACTTTGCCATCAGTTATCCGTGAGGGCAGATATAAGACCACACTTAGACTACTTCACCCAGTTTTGGTCACCATATTATAAAAAAAATGTAGAGACTCAGTAAAGAGTGCAGAAAAGAGCAACAAAGATGATTAGGGGGCTGAAGACTAAAACGTATGAAGAACAGTTGCAAGAATTGGGTTTGACTAGTCAGTGAAAAGGACTAAGGATGACATGATAGCAGTGTTCCAATATTTTTGTGGGACTGCCACAAAGAAGAGGGAGGTCAATCTATTTTCCAAAGCACCAGATGGCAAGACAAGAAACATTGAATGGAAACTAATCAAAGAGAGAAGCAACCTAGAACTAAGATGAAATTTCCTAACAGTGAGAACAATTAACCAGTGGAACAGCTTGTCTTCAGAAGTTATGGGTGCTCCATCATTGGTGGCTTTTAAGAAAAGACTGGACAGTCACTTCTCTGAGATGGTAGGTTCTCCTGCTTGAGCAGGGGGCTGGACTAGAAGACCTCCAAGGCCCCTTCCAACTCTGTTATTGTGTTAAAAGATTCCACAAAAGGAAAGACTTGGGCCATGGAGGTAAGGGCCATTAGAAACTCTTGGCCATTCTCTTCTGCAATAGTATTGTCTGCACATAGAACTTTGCTAGTTGTTTGATAAATATTTTTTTTAAAAAAATATTTACTCCACAAATTACCGAGCAAGTGGCAAAATTCTATTTAATTGCCTGCCAAATACAGAGATCCCTTAAGAAGCATCAAATTCAGTTAAACATTTTACAAACTTTAATATAATGCTGAACTTATGAGAACTGAGCAAAGGCAATGGCTTCTAATCTTAATAACAAAGTATCTTATCAATCAATGGGTTTAAAATTTAAATATTTTAATGTTTCACATTGTTAATAACATGAAAACAATGCTATATTAAATTGTTTTAATTATATTAATTATTGTATTAGTTAAGACATGTTATAGCAGTAACTAGTCCAGGGCTTTTCAACCTTTTCACCCATTGTACCACTTTTAGGATATGGCAACATCCGAGTACCACCAGTCGCCTAGCAAGGTGCTAAAAACTTGATGACCAAAAAAAAAAAAAAAGAGGAAAAAAGTGAGTACAGGTAGTCCTTGACTTACAACAGTTCGCTTAGTAACTGTTCAAAGTTACAATGGCACTGAAAAAAGTGCCCCCCAAGCCACAGCCGAGCAAGACACTTGCCTGCCCGCCCAGCAGCGCTCTTCCTCTTGTCCGAGGTTTTCATTGTTGTGAGCATTTCTGTTGAGGATTGGCAGCGGGGGTGGGATGGGGGGAGTTTGGTTTTTATTCCTCCCCCCTCCGTCTGCTGGGTGGTTGCAGCAGATTTTGGTCACTTCACATGACCCTGGGACATTGTGACCGTCATAAATATGAATCAGTTGCCAAGCATCTGCATGTAAATCACAAGACCCTGGAGATGCTACAACATTCCAGCCGATCGGTGCTTATTCTGGGCTCAGAAGTGCCAGGATCAGCACTGAGCTCCAGCTGGAGCCTGGCGCGGATCCTGATACTTCCACTGAGCCCTGACAGCCCTTTCAGCTCCATCCGTCTCTCGCTCAGGCTTGTGCGGTGCTGCCACCGGTTCAGCTCATTCCCCTCCCCCACTACCACTTTTCTAGGATGGTCGCGTACCACCGGCCAGTTGCCAATGTACCACAGGTGGTACCCGTACCACTGGTTGAAAAAGCCCTGAGCTAGTCTATCAAATTAGGCTAAAAGTATTTTAGTTTTTATTTCCTTTATCTACTGTTTTCTAATTAACTTAGTACTTTATTTATTGTTATTTTATGGAAACTCTTTTTAATTTCTATAATTTTAGTTGTAAAACTGTGTATTTACTGATCAGTGAATCACTAAAGCCCATTCATTCATTCATTCAATTTGTGATGTTTCAGATATTCAGAATTCTACTCAGCTGTCTGCTTAGCAGCCACTAAAAAATTAGTCAGCAGTTTATTCTTTTTCATTTTGATTAAGATTCTTGATATTTCCATTTACAAGGCCACCACAGTTTAAGAAATGCTAAATAAAGTCTGTCATAAGAACATTCTCCATTACCTGCTAATGCAGTAGAAAGCTATGAGCCTGAATAAATCAGCAAAGCTTATTCCAGAGCCTTCCAAAGAAAAAGCTGAAAAGTAAAAGAAAACCGGCTCAGTTGCACAATATATGATTTGAAAAATACAGTAAAACATACTTCCTATGTAGGAATAAAGCTGCAATTCATAAGCTATTTGTTAATAAAGACTTTGAGCTACAGTCAGCATTTCTTTTCCAAAAACATGTAGCAACTTCTTCAGTTGTTTCTGCTTAAAAATTAGTAAAGAAATATGAAATATTTTTAAATGATACACACTGACAACTGAGCAACAAACAGTCCAAGAATCCTAATTTGAAATGTTTACATCTCAATCTATATTAGATGCTATTCGTCATGAGCCCTGACAGCCTTGGTGGAGCAGTGGGCTAATGCCTCCTTAAGTAACACCAGCTGCCTGCAATTAGTGCAGGTTCGCATCCCACCAGGCTCAAGGTTGACTCAGCCTTCCATCCTTCCGAGTAGGTAAAATGAGGACCCAGATTGTTGGGGGCAATTAAGCTGACTTTGTAATAATGCCGCTTGGGGGTGTGTGAAAGCCCTAACAAGCAGGCATATACATAGAATGAAGGCTACTGCTAAGCTTGTAAGCCGCCCTGAGTCTTCGGAGAAGGGCGGGATATAAATGGAATTTAAAAAAAAAAAATCAACCAAAATAACAAAGCTCGGCTCCTGAGATGCTCCTATATCTTGGCACAACACAGAAGTGTTTGGACACTGCTTTCTTTTGTGATTTTATTTTACTTTCCAGTCTAATACACAGCTCTGGGAATTCCTCATGGTCTCCCATCCTACTACCAATCACCTCTGACCATTTTTGCTCACATGTATTAATTTTGAGATGAGTCAGTTCAGTTGTTTTTCTGCCCCCTGCTATACAGATTAACAATATTCCCTCACAAATCACAATCAATCACCTGATGAATTTTCTGTTCATTATGTTCAGCCAAGGAAAGACAATATTGTAAACTACTTACTATAGATGCTTTCTTTTATTGCAAACTCTTTAAGGCAAAATCCCTTTACATCATTTGGTAGGCGTAAAGACAGGACTTTCTTCTGCATTCTTGAGGACTTTCTAACAAGAAACGTCTATTTAAAAAAAAATCAGAAAAAAAACAAGACTTAGTAGCCATGTTTTCACGAATCTCATATTATGAACCTGCTTTGTCTCATCTTACATACAAGTAACCTTGTAGGATTTCCAAAACAGATACTACAGTAATTACTTGAGAGTCCAAAATATGCTACAAAGCTTACCGTAATATTTATTGATATTTTTAGTTACCCAGAAACTGTAAACGGCAAAACGTATTGCCAAGCTTTGTTCATAATGTTTACTCATTTGATCTTGTAATATGCAGATATTAGATTTTTAAAATCGTTTGGGGCCAAGAATTAATATTAATTCCACATTAACACATAAGGACACACATCAAACTACACAAGCGCTACTCCAATAAAATAATTGTAATAATTGCTCTCAGAACAATAACTTCTTTCCTATCTCTTTTTAAGAAATATTCGATAACATAATGACAGAATAAGTGAACCCATGTACAAAGTACCTACCAGAATCTTGTGTTAGGTCACCAGCTAAATTTGTCTAGTAGGGTAAAGGATGAAGAAAGATTTCTAAGATTTCTAAGAGAATAGTTGCTAGTTAGAGTGGGCAGCACTGGCCTAGGAGAGTCACATAGCTGCCCTCATCTAAAGCAGATTCATAATGTGCATGAATATTAGGGTTACATGAATACAAGCAATCGCTCCCCCTTTTCTCTCCTGACTAGCATCTAATCGCTATTCATATACATTAGTGATATAAAATGACACTGTGAAGAAGGTTGTGATGTACGTGTGTGGTAGAATGCTTAAGGAGTTTGCCTGGAATTGGGGGTTCAAGACATCCTATAACCATGGAAAACCTATTGGGTTACGTTAGGCCTGTGTCTCTCAGCCCAACCTATTGGAACAGAAAGTGCTATGAATTTTTTGGAGAAAAGGTAGGATATAAATTTAAGAAGCTAAAAAGTGATTGTCAGAATAAGAGAGAATGGACAGGGGTCTGATTCTAAAAGTAAGTCAATGCCCCAGCAAAGTATTCCTCTTGTTTTCAAGGCCAAATTAAAGTTGTTTCTTACTCCAGGAGGTTGAGAGCGTAGAATTTCCACTGCTTCAGCATCATTTAAGCCAAGCTGTAGCCAGATAGGGTGGGTATGAAGAAGTTTATCTAGTATGCTGAGCTTATTGGGGAGACTATCATATCCAGAATCTCGTATGATATTTGCAAAATCTTTCTGATCCGGGCACACATCACCCATATCTTTCTCTAGGCTAAAACAACAGAAACAAACAAAAAACAAAACAAATTAAAAGGCTAAGTTTAAATTATTCAGAAATAATCTGTGCTTGCAAAACAACCTTTAACAATGTATCTCGTTCATAGTTAAATAAAAAGAAATATTAATATGTGCTTGCATTCATTTTCGCCTGTATTTTATTGTAGGTGACCCTGAGAGCAACTCTGTAGGTTGACTGATAAACTGTAAAACAAACAAGCCAAATCAGTAAACATTTAAGCCAAGCTGGTCCATCTGCAAATGGATTGGGCTACAAGTGGAAACAGAAAAGGAAGTAGTGGCTTCTACTTCCTGAACACCCCTGAAGTGTTTCCAGCAAAATTTCTAAAATCTGTAATAGCTGCACACAGAGGGATTGCCAATGTCCTTCTTAGACTAGACACAGGGATGTCTAAAACTGAGATTAGGATATGGTGGTTGATGTTAAATTACAGGCCGGAGGTCCAGTTCTTTCCCTGGGGACTACTCCCATTAATAACGATTGAGGCTGCTCCTTGAGCTAGAACAATGTCATAAAACAAAAACTAATGACTAATGGATTATGACCAGAATATCTACAAAACATGGGCTACAACTGCCAAACATAGACTTCTCCAAACATTTAATAACATTGAATCTCAGGTGGAAGTAAATATCTTGTTATAATGAAATAGGATTTGGGTGACAAACGTTTGTGGTTGTGTTTTTTTTGGCAAATGGCCAACTATCTCTTTTTATTGACATTCCCTAACTAAAGTTTTCTTTTGAGCAATGCGTATTATTTTGCCTTTGGCATTGTTATAGGGAAGATACTCTGAAATCCCATTTGTGAAATGCATTTGCTTGTTTGGAACGGGAAATGTTGAAACAGCCCAGTATGTGTTATTTTTATTGTACCATCCATAGAGATATTCACAATGCTGTATCCTGTCTCTTTCCCATCAGAACCATGAGTGACCTGACAATACTTACATGTTCATTCTTTTTTCAGACTGTAATCCCAAATAGTAGCGAAATACTGTGCAGCAGCCATGAAAATTATGTGTCAATTGATAAAAGGTCTATCAAAACTTTAGCATAATTTTATGTCATCAATTATAATTGATTGTACTTTTCTACTTTTCTGGGTTATTTTAGATGTTTTCAGTTATACCTTTCATGTTTGGCCCTTGGCTGTAATAAAGATTCATTCATCCAGTCCTGTTATAGCTCCATCTGCAGATATAATAGGAAGTAGTATGTCTCTGGGCATGCACATAGCTTTGAAAAATAATTACATATCTTCAGCTAAATATGCTTAATTGTTTCCATAGGACCTGACCTATTAAAGATTCCCAATTACACCCTTTTATTCAGCCTGTAAAGCAAATGACTGAAAAGCTTATACCGCAGCTCCAATTTGAGGCAAGGTCTATATCATGGGTGTCCAACCTTGGCAACTTCTCCAACCTGGCTGGGGGATTTGGGGAGCTGAAGTCCACAGATCTTAAAATTGCCAAGGTTGGTCACCCCTGGACTACGTTATCCCAAGAAGCAGCGACTGGATGCCTTAATAATTTCAAAAGCAAGTTTTCAGTTCAAAATCCCAGCAAGAATGATACATGTGAGAGATAAGCCAAGAGCCAGTAGATGTCAGCCAACAGCCAATACTTACATTCAGCTTCAAGCAAGAGCCAACTCCATTGAATTGAGCACAAGCAGCAGCAATGGGCTTCAAGTGCTTGAAAGCTGCACCCCCCAATTATAATAGAATATAATCAATTGTTCAATATAGTTCTCTCTAATTTGGAATAGAATGCTACCTAGCTCTATCCTATCATGTATCTGAGAAATTTTAGCCATGTGAAGTTGCAGGCTGAAATATAGTGCCAAATCCTGGTCTGGGGTACTTGGCATCTTGATTTCCCCGTTAGGAGTGGCAATGCCCACAGTGATTAGCACAAAGGCCTGTTCACACACCACTGCTGCAGTCAATAAAGAATTAAGAGTATGAGTAGGCAGGATGCAGACCTTAGTCACTAAGTGGGAGGGAAGAGTGAAAGGAAGTTGAAGAAGGTAACAACCGGAAGTGCCTCACTTCTGCCCAAAATTCCTGACCAAACAAGAAGATCGAACTAGACCTCTGACCAAACATGAACTACTTTGATCTAGTGGCTAAGGCACCAGGCTAGAAAGCA
This sequence comes from Vipera berus, assembly GCF_964194415.1. Taxonomy (NCBI): domain Eukaryota; kingdom Metazoa; phylum Chordata; class Lepidosauria; order Squamata; family Viperidae; genus Vipera; species Vipera berus. Next base: position 122,996,245 of record NC_138204.1, on the reverse strand, counting down.
GGAAACTATGAGTTCAAGTTCTGCCTTAGCCACAAAAGCCAGCTGAGTGATCTTGGGCCAGTCATTCTCTCTCACCTCATCTCACCTCACAGGGTTGTTATTGTGGGGAAAATAGGAGGAAGAAGGTGTGTTGGATACTTCTGCCACTGTATTTGTTAAAATAATAAAGGTGGGATGCAAATAAATAAATAAAATTCCACTGTTAGGGTTTTTCGTAATACGAATAGAACACTGGAGCAGTACAGAACACAAAGACTACTTGTTTTCCCCACACAAAACCGTTCTATTATACAAAATTCATCTCTTTATCTTGCTCTACTATCTTCTTGTTGCTAAAAGTTTACAACTATTCTTTTTCTACTCTTGTTTAATCTGTAAATTCCTATCTGTGTGTTCCATTTTCATGTCCTGATTCCTGTGTTAGCACTGTTTTCTTAACTGGTTCTTTTAAACTTCCCTCTTCCCCAGCTCTATAGCTCTTGCAGCCAATCTCCCCCCATTTGAATGTGAAAACCCTTTTCACTCCTCCACAGACTTGTGAATGGGCTTGTCTCTCCTCCCATTTCTCCAGCACTCACAGGCCTCTGTTTCTGGAACTAGTTTGCACCTGGGCTTGCTGCAAGTAGTGGCCTTGCTTGGGTTTGCAGACTCTGGTGGGGCTCTTTCCCTCCCCTGCGTCTCAGCAGTCTTGGGCCCCCAATAATTGAAATTTTCTCTTGCTATCTGAAGATGACTGCTGAGGTGCTCATCCTTGGGTTGGAGTTTCTCTTTCCCACAGCTCTGCTGTCCTCTAGTGTGACTCTTTTCCTTGGGACACTCACACACTTGCTTGTTTTCAAGTTTTCAAGCTCTCCAGTTAACTCTCCTTCCCCCGGTAGTACCAAAACTCTTGCCTGCCTACTCTAGGCGGTGAGTTCCCTCTTCCCCACTTTAATTACCGTATATACTTGAGTATAAGCCGAATTTTTCAGCCCACTTTTTGGGCTGAAAAATTCCACTTCGGCTTATACTCCAGTCAACAAAAAAACTTACCGAGGACTTGTGCGCGGCCGAGGCTTTGGTGCTTCCGGGATCGCGCGCACCTCTCCCAAGCCACCGCCGTCCGAGACCTGCCGAAGTTTGGGGAGGTTTGGGGAGGTGCGCGCGCACCTCCCCAAACCTCCCCAAACTTCGGCAGGTCTCCGTTCCTCCGCGCCCTGCCTGCCTGCTTCTTTCCGCAGCGGAAAGAAGCAGGCAGGCAGGGCGCGGAGGAACGGAGACCTGCCGACGTTTGGGGAGGTTTGGGCGCCTCCCCAAACCTCGGCAGGTCTCCGTTCCTCCTGCCGACGTTTGGGGAGGTTTGGGCACCTCCCCAAACCTCCCCAGGTCTCCGTTCCTCCGCGCAGACCTGCCGACGTTTGGAGAGGTTTGGGCGCCTCCCCAAACCTCCCCAGGTCTCCGTTCCTCCTGCCGACGTTTGGGGAGGTTTGGGCACCTCCCCAAACCTCCCCAGGTCTCCGTTCCTCCGCGCAGACCTGCCGACGTTTGGGGAGGTTTGGGCGCCCAAACCTCCCCAAACGTCGGCAGGTCTGCGCGGAGGAACGGAGACCTGGGGAGGTTTGGGGAGGTGCCCAAACCTCCCCAAACGTCGGCAGGAGGAACGGAGACCTGCCGACGTTTGGGGAGGTTTGGGGAGGCGCCCAAACCTCCCCAAACGTCGGCAGGTCTGCGCGGAGGAACGGAGACCTGGGGAGGTTTGGGGAGGCACCCAAACCTCCCCAAACGTGACCTGCCGACGTTTGGGGAGGTTTGGGGAGGTGCGCGCGCACCTCCCCAAACTTCGGCAGGTCTCCGGACGGCGGCGGCTTGGGAGAGGTGCGCGCGATCCTGGAAGCACCGAAGCCTCGGCCGCGCGCAAGTCCTCGGTAAGCTCCGGGCGGTCACTTGCTTCGCGTCTCCTGAGGGAAGGGGGGCGACTGGAGCGGGCGTGTTTCCTCGCCTGCTGGGCGCCGCGATTTGCCCGGGGAACGCGCGGGCCCCGAATGGCAGCGTGGAGCGAGGAAGCGGACAGCCAGGGCTTCCCCGAGAGCCGCGGCCACACAGGGTATTCCTGTGTATTCAGGCTTGCAAAATGGCGGATCGAGCCTCTGCTGGCGGCGGAGGCTTGCAGAACGGCGGATCGGCTTATACTCGAGTCAACAACTTTTCCCAGTTTTTGGGGGTGAAATTGGGGGTCTCGGCTTATACTCGAGTCGGCTTATACTCAAGTATATACGGTATTTTGGCCCAGCCAGTAACATGTGGGAGAGCTGACTCACTCCAAGTCTCATTTGTAAAACAGTGTCATCTTGGAGGACCTAAGTCAAGAAGGGTCTTCTTTGTGGCTGCTGGTGCTTTCACAAATCTTTTGCTTCCTTATAATTACCTAGGTTTTGTCTTGCATGTTACTTGGTTTGGGGTTTTCCTGTTTCCTAATGCACTGTTGATTATTAATGTCTAGTGTTGGTATTGTGGCTTTTGGGGACAGCCCTGTTTCTTTTTTAACCAAATATGCAAGCTGCCTAGAGTTACATCATCATTCAAGTAGCCTATGAGTTTATGAAATAAATTAATAAAAATGACCCATTCATAAATAATGGAAATTCTTCTTTCCCTATCATCTCTGCTGACCATGGGCAAGCTTCCTTTCTGATATCTGTTCCCAGATAATGATTGATTCTATAAAGTCTCTATCAAGAGATTTTGAAATTTCTCCCTTATTTTGCAAATGCATAGCAGTTCCCATTCATGAAGTGTAAATCCTCTTGATTCAAATTTATCTACACTGATGTGCAAGCAAACATATTAAATGCAAGGAGGCTGCATCCTTCTTTCCTCAACATTTCTCTTGGGGCATTTCCATTTTGAAATTAAAAATTATCCTTATAAGAGCAGCTGGAATAAAGAAGGCAAAAGGATTATCTTCTTCTCATTCTCCAATGGCACAAAAAAACAATAAACGCATAAACAGCACAGCTGATCCTTGAGTGAACTTGCTTTCCCATACAGATGCATACCTAAATTTCAAATGAGCTCTTTCCTACCAGTTAACATAACTTCTTTTGTCAGGATTTTTTCCCCACTCAGCTTATGTCCAGGCAATGTAATAAACAATGATTAAGCTATTTTCCTGAGCCCTTCAGAAAGGTAAATAGAAGTGGGTATTGCCTGCATACTAAGGAGGCTGCATGGGTTGTATGCTCTTGTGAAAGTTGAAAAAGCATGAAAAAAATAGAACTTTATAACACCTCACTGACAAATGCTCAGATATTAGACCGATGTCTTCCAGCGCCACCTACTGGAGACTGTTCTTCAGACAAAACCAATTCAGAACAGAACTACCTTGTTCAAAAAGATCGTCATAGTAGTGAAATCTGCCAGATGTCCCATCAAAATCAGCTGTGGCTCTTTTCCCTTGCCTATTTCCTAGTTCTGATCACTTATAAAGGAAATTTCAATACGACCCCAAATCAGACTAGAACTCAAACTGGAATGGGTTAAAATAATATTTCATTTAATGAAATTCTCAGTGTCATTCAAGCTTATCTGGAACTTAGTTCCCACCACTTGTTTGAACAGGTTACCCACTACTCCAAAAAGAGAGCATAGAATAAATATTAAGAACTCATCTTAAGCAGTAATTAGCCTACCTTGGTATTCCAGGAATCCTTCCCTCCTATAAGAACCATTAAGTATCTCTATCCTTGAAATCACTTTACCAAATGGGCAAGGATCCAAGACTTCAGTAATGCAATATCTAAACACTCGTTTGTACCAGCTAAAGTTTGTAGATAAGCTCTACAGGCAGCCCCATGTAAAATGCATTGCAATAGTGTAACTGGGAGGTGACCAGGGCAGGAATGAACGTAAGTAAGTTCCCTTAAAGGCACAATGGGTACAATGGTGCACAAAATAAAGTTGTGGAAAGGCCCTCCTAGTCATGGCTGCCTCCTGCTCTAAGAGCAGGAGCTGTGAGTCTAGAAGAACACTCAAATTGTGCCCATGCTCTGTTTGGGGCAGTGCAGCCCCATCCAATACCAAAAAGTATAGACTGTAGACCTAGAAGTAGAGGAGCTCAAAACCCAAGGCCACTCAAGTCTTACTAGAGTTCATCTGAAGCCTGTTGTTCCCTATCCAGATTGTCACAGCCTCCAGACTCTGGGATAGGACATCCACAGCACTGCTTAACTTGCCAGAAGCAGAGATGTATAACCTCATCCTACGGCAACAGATGAGCTCACCCAATTGTCATATGTAGATGTTAAATAGGAGAGGACACCAACCCCTGCAGCATCCCACATGGCAGTGGCCAAGGGCAGGAACTCTCCTTCCCAGTCACCACTGATTGGAACTGACCCCATAGAAATGAGGTGAATCACAATATCGTGCCACCCACCTCCAATCGTCTGAGTCACTCCAGAAGGATACCATGGTCGATGGTACCGAAAACTGATGAGACGTCAAATAAGGCAAGGAGGGAGCCATATTCACTATCCTGCCTGTGCCAGAAATCATCCAGAAGTGCAACCTGTGTCATTGCCATACCATATCCAGGTCTGAACTCTGACCGAAAAGATACCAGATATTTTCCCTTCATCCAAGGTCCTCTGAAGCTGCTGCACAGCCACTTTCTCAATCACCTACCCCACAAAGAGGATACTGGAATCGTGGAGATGGTTTCTTGAGGAGTGGGTAAAGCAAAGCCTCCCTGAGAGATGAAGGAACAACCTCTTCACTCCAAAAACTCACTGCTATTAAAACCCACTCAACACCCCCTGAGACACTTTCACAAGCCAGGAGGGGCATGGATCTAGGGAGCAGGTGGCTGAACTCACAGGTTCCAAAAAATTCAAATACTATTTTGCCAAGTACGTGCAAGTAAAACCACTGGATCCCAGGTTAATTCTATATATACTGCTCAAAAAAATAAAGGGAATACTTAAACGACACAATGTACTGTATTTAATAGTAGGATGTCTTATTTTGTGTTCCCTTTATTTTTTTGAGCAGTATATTTTCATTTACAAGTAGTCCTTGACTTACAACCACAATTGAGCCCAACATTTCTGTTGCTGAGCAAGACAGTTGTTAAGTGAGTTTTGCCCCATTTTACGACTTTTCTTGCCACAGTTGTTAAGTGAATCACTACAGCTGTTCAGTTAGTTACATGGTTGTTCATGGTTGTTGTTCTTCCCCATTGACTTTGCTTCTCAAAAAGGTGATCATATGATCCCGGGACACTGCAACCATCATAAATATAAATATAGACTAAAAGAAGACAACATAATGAAGTGGATGGTTCATCAGCTGAATCCAAACCTTATACTGAAGACTTACTAAATGATACAGACACTCAGAAATCCACAACCATCAGACAGGATAACAATTAATGCAAAAGTCTTAGGAGAGATGACTGCATTCTGCTTCTACTTTCCCAGGCTTAGTTTGCTACAGCATTAAGAAATCTTGTTGATGACCTAGGAGACATTAATGATTGCACACTGTCTTACTAATTTTATCATTATGCGATATTAGCATGCTCATGTTTTATATGCCTGAAGTCTTCCCATTTACTATGCTGTAGTTCACATTACCAACAGTCTCATACACACAAACACAAGGTGGGGAGATAATATTTCATTTGAAAACTTACACATTGTTGTCAATTCGGTAAATTTAACTACCATCAACAAAGCTTAAAGGCAAATTTGAAGTACAGAACTGATACAAACTGAAATAGAATTTTACATGTACATTTGATTCTACTGAATCCAAATGAACTAGCATTCTTCAGTGCTTTTTAGGAGAAAATATTTTTTCCTAATTTTAAAAATGTAGACCATTTTATGTAATAACCTTTTAGCAGTTAAACCTTAAAGAATTTCTATAAGCTTTCTGTAAAGAACCCACATGCTAATAAATGAACTCTTAACTGTAGAATTTGGATCAAAGAAAACAAACATTTTTACAGGAAGTTAGGAATGCAGCATAAAGAGAAACATAAAGTATATCATTACATTGCTAGCTACTGCCAAAGCAAACTGCTTTCAAGTTCATCCAAAACCCAACTATTTTTCACAGTTTAGAACTGTAAACAATATATACTGAAGAAAACCACCTTCTTAATTAGCACAACACACCCTTACATTAGCCCACCAAATGAGTCCAGTGATACAGAATTTTAATTCACCTTGGTAAACTGGTGCGTCCAGCGTCCAGTGTCAAATCTGTGTGTACCATTTCCTGTTTCAGCTCTCCGATTTCTGAAGCAATTGTGTCAATTAGCTTGAAGGACAAAAGGAATATGTCATCAGAAAGTGGAAGATGTAGAAATAAAAGAATGGACAAGATGAGTCACTTAGGATTACAACTCATTTCACCCTGCCTAATTCTGACTTCCCATTCTTAAGAGGAACCAATATAATAATGCACGTATTTCATTCAGTCACTTATAAAATCAGCTTGTGGCAAACATACCTAATACTCTTTCCTCCTCCTCTTTTCCCCACAACGTCCATCCTTGAAGTTGGTTGGGCTGAGAGAGAAGACTGGCCCAAGGTCACCCAGTTTTGGGATTCAAGCCTAAGGCGGGGTTAGAACTTACAGTCCCCTGGTTTCTAGCCTGATGCCTTATAGGCAACCTCGGCTCTTTTATGACTCAGCTATGCTGACTCAGGAATTCTGGGAGTTGAAGTCCATGAGTCATAAAAGAGCCGAAGTTGCCTACCCCTAGACCAAAATCATTAAAGAAATGATTTGTAAAATCCACTTTAACATCTGTATTGTTACTGAACTGATACTGGAAGAGAAAAAAATACGCAAACCACAAAAAAGAAATTAAATAAAAGACACATTTATTAAAAAAATCTAAGTTTTGAAAGCTTGATCACACAGAATATTGTTTACCACACATTATTAAAGAACCCATTCATAAAAAAGAGAATGGACAAATATCAATAATCGAAGATTATAAAACCACTGTAAAGAGGATTTTTTTGCTAAGCCCTGTCTTGACACATTCATATTTCTTTATATAAAGATACATTCCAAATTTTGGATATATAATTCAAAAGCAGATCTCCAAATTCTGTTACGCTTCCTAAAATCATATAAATAAGCATGGAAATTAAATAAAAATGGAACAATAGTGTGATAAGCTTTTGTACAGAGCTTTTATACAAGTCTTTTCTCCATTGTTTTGACTCAAAACTCAGCCATTTTGAGAAATTCTGTATGATGGAAAGATACCTATATTCCATTAAAGTGAATTATAATTATTGAAATGAAGTACTTAATTTCTAAGGGATTAAAACACCAACCCAATTTCTTTGAACCACTAATGATTTCTAAGAAGCAACTAACTATAGGGTGTAATAATAGTGCAATTATGAATAAATAATATTATAGATTTTCAAATATTACATGCTTGGCATGTGGAATACTGTCATTGTCACGAGTAATTCAATGTAAATGAAATGCTTTTTCAGTACAAACTGAAAAATTATACATGTATTTTCTTCATAGTGTTTTCCTGCAAGTGCAGAATCTGTTTTTTTTCTGATCAACTAAATATTGATCCTTTGGGTGGCACATTTTCTCAAAATGCATGTGAATTTTGAGTTCCTTTTCTTCAAATGTTGGGCTTCCATCCATAAATATTTACTAGTGTAAATATCAGAAAATAATATTGCTCTATTCACTCAGGGCTTCTGCTGGAATTTTATGGCAAGATTTGTTATGTGCAACATTCAAAAATCAAGTTTAAAGTAATCTATAACAGGTGTACAATTTTTAATATAACTTTATTAAAATTTTAAAATGAAAGATAAAAATAGAACTAAGATTTAGAATAAAAAAGGAAGAGAAAGAAAAGATATAAGAGAACAGGAACAATAACGCAGTGGAAAAGAAATGTAAAATAAATACTTCCAATTTTCTTTTACAGCAGTTGTAAGTATAAATATAAACTAATCTCTTATTCCATGCTTACAAATTTGCTTATATTTCTGTATAAACTATTTTTCTAATTATCAAAACCATTTTTTCAATTTGTGAAAAAGTTAATAAAGTATTTCCAATCAGCATTAAACTTAGGCAACATCCTATCTCTAATTAAAGTTGTCAAATTGGCCATCTCAGCAAGTTCCATCTTCTATGACAAGTATATAACTGATGTTGAAAGAATAAAAGTCTAGTGGAAACCAAATATGTCATTGTGACTTAAATGTATATGCTACCATTTTGTTTTTTAAGTAATAGTTTGTGCCAAGAACTCCATATTCGGAATTCCTTGCCCATGTTTAAGGATCTGATATATGCATACTACATAACACTACGCCATTATTTGTTTCAGATATTCGGTGAATAAGTCATAAGTGTTCACACATAATGCTAATCCATAATCACACCTACATATAACCAGACCACATATGTGCAGTATTGGACCTCTGACTGACTACTATCTTTTTTAATACAATGAAAGTTTCTAAAGATAAAAAGCATGGCTGCACTATGGGTTCATCTGGGTCCCCAATCTCTACATGGAAGAAGTACAAGCCAAACCCCTAAACTTTTTCACAGGAATTCCACCCACTTGCTAGTACTTGGGTCAAGGTTAATACACAGAAAATGGAAGCCTTCACCAAACACATTAACTCTGTGGACAGATACATTAAGTTCACACAGAAAGATATTAAAGAAAACAGTCTGGCTTTTCTAGACTATGCAGTGCACATTAAGGAAGACAGAAGCCTTAACACTGAAGTTTACAGAAAACCCATACAAAATATATTGTTTCACATTTCTGTCCACCAGGGGGAACCACACTACGTCTCTAAACACAAAATATCCGCAGTATTTCAATCAATATCCCCAATAAACTCAGACTCATGATATAAATTGTGAATTATATTATGCATACCTCTGACTTATGTAATCAGAGGTATGTATAATATAATTAACTATTTTGATGTTTATTTATATTTGCTTTCCTGTGAATTCATCAAGCTGAAATTCATTATTTATTATTTATTTATTTATTTAATTAAATTTTTATACCGCCCTTCTCCCGAAGGACTCAGGGCGGTGAACAGGGCATATCTTAAAACTACAAAAGTACAAAAGTTAAAAAAGAATTAAATTATTGCCCACAATAAAAACAATAATATATATATATATAAATATTAAAACCCTAAGTGATTCCCCATCAGGCCAGGCCAGCTTGTTCAAATAAATGGGTCTTTAACCCGCGCCGGAAGGAGCGGAGATCCGGTGCCATCCGGAGCTCAACCGGCAGCTGGTTCCACAAAGCCGGAGCGCCCACAGAGAAGGCCCTCCCCCTGGGGGCCACCAGCCGACATTCTCTGACTGGAGGCACCCTGAGGAGGCCCTCTCTGTGGGAACGCACGGGGCGGAGGGGAGTTGACGCCGGCAGCAGGTGGTCCCCGAGGTATTCCGGACCCATGCCATGTAAGGACTTAAACACCATCACTAAGACCTTGAACCTCACCCGGAAGACAACTGGTAACCAATGCAGCTCGCGGAGCAAAGGTGTAACATGGGAGTACCGGGAAACTCCCAAGACAACTCTCGCGGCCGCATTCTGTACCAGTTGGAGCCTCCGAGTGGTCTTCAAGGGAAGCCCCATGTAGAGAGCATTGCAATAGTCAAGACGAGAGGTCACGAGCGCATGAAGTGTTCTTCCTTCCCTTCCCTTCCTATCCCATCCCATCCCATCGCATTCCATTCCATTATGAACAACTAAGCTGAACACTTTGAAGTCCAATAGCAGAATACATTAAGGTCTATTTTCAAGTAACAAGATCAAAAACAATGCTTGGATATTTTTAATGTATTCCTGACATATAATAGGTGTGCAAAGTATAATTTTATCTTATTCTTAGAGATGGCATGCCAGTTATGAGGAAACAAGCTGATGTTTGTCTACAAGCTGATATGCTTTGGGGGGATTGGATAGAAAGGTTTGCATCATAGCCAGAAAACAGGGATTCTATACTTTTGAACAATATAAATCAAATTCTTACATTGGCAAGAAATGTACAGTAGTGTCTCTTGGATACAGTACTTTTCAGCTTCATAATTAATTCATCAAGTTGATGGCACTCCATATACACAGCCCAAAATATTTTCCATTACACAGACAATACTTTTGTCATTAAAAAAAAAGGAATAGCTATACACATCAAACAAACAATCAACAACTTTAAAGGTGTAACATTTGCAAGAGAAGAAGACAGCAACAAAAATTACCTTTCCTGGATATCTTCATCAGCAGAGGAAACAATGGCAGGCTAAAATCACAAGCATATTAAAAAATAATTCACATAACCAAAGCAGCAACTCAAATGCCTCCAGGGGAACTGAATGTAAACATGATTCAGACAAGGAAATGCACAAGCAATAGTCCAAACTCCAAAGGTAGATTTCCTATGGAACACCTCCCAGTCCAATGGAAATCCTGTAACTTCATTAAAAAGTGCTTATCCATATACCCTACTGTTACCAAAGGGTATGAAAGAAGATAACTCTCCCATAGTGCACATCAAACACATCTGAGACAACCAACAGACTATTATGAACTCTTGGCATCACTGTGGCACAAAAATCTATCAAACATTTGAAGCAAAGCCAAAGTCCTAGTATTGAATTAAAAACAGGAGGCATCCCCAACATTCAGTGTATGGACTGTAACAGACACTGTAGGACAGATACACTGAAAATTGCTAGAATAAATCCATGAACATCAATTGACAATCAAACGATATGAAGAATACTCCTCATCTCTCAAGACAGAGATGAATTCATTTTTTCAAATAATTTTATTAATAATCATACACGTAAAGGATAAAAGTCAATACAAACTACAAAATATACAAAGAAATATAAACAAGAAAGGAAAGGAAAGGGGGTATGTGAGAAAGGAAAAAAAGAAAGAGAAATAAAAAAGAAATAACTTCCCCTTTAATCCTAACAGGTAAAAATAAGTTTTATCACCTTGTAAATAAATAAAACATGTTGTCTCTTTTCGCCATAGCTCATGTCTTAGATAAGGAAAAAGAAATATAAAAGCTAGGTCAATCAATCTTTATCAGTAAAAGTCCAATAAGGACAACCAGATATAAGTATTTTCTTCAGAATTTCCTCCATACCTCATTTAAGTCTAAATACTCTGTCAACTGATCTTTGTCAATAAAAGTCCAGTAAGGCAACCAGATATAAGTATTTTCTTCTTTTAACCCTAATCAAGCAAGCCAAACTTATAAATCTTCCCTGCTTTTTTAAAAGATATTTTGACCCCCTTCAAAAAAAAATAAATCCCAGAGGTAATCTGCTGCTCATCTATGTTTCAAAGCAAAAATCCTTTAGATTTCTCTTGTATCCATAAGTAAAATTTATCCTTTTTCTTTGTCACTCCCAAGAAAAGTCCTTCCAAATGTTAGTAGAGCTGTTTTCTATATCCAGAGAGGGGATGAAAATATCCAAATCAAGATCATCTCTTTAAGGAATATCATCCATCAACTCCATTTGCATTATATTTAAGGTCAAATTAATTTCCGAAACATCCATTGCAGCTCCTTCTTGTTTTATAACTTCACAAGAACATGTTTATCAGTTTTATCAAGCCTCTGATCCATTATCCAAAAGCATAGCTGAAAGGTATTCAAAAGTTTTTTTTAAAAAAAATTTTTTAAATGAAAACGCTCTCCATTTTTCCCATAAGAAAATATCTTCTAAATAATTCAAAATTATAATTCCAGATTCCACTGGCCCCTTAATCCATTATTAACTTTCCAAAATCCATATACTAAGTGCCCTTTTGCTGCATAGTAAAAAAAAAATCATTTAAAAATTTTCAAAATGAAATTTACACCATTGCCTTTTAAGAAGGGTGAAACTCATCCAATAAATACAATAGTATCTTGCCTGTCTGAAGAGTCTTAATCTCTTCAATATGTAAAGAATTTTTAAAAAAATAATCCAAAAAAGTGATTTAAGAGAGAAGGCTCAGTCATATCCATAAAGACTAATATGCAGGTTTGAGCGTGAGGTAAAATTCTGACTCTCAGCCACTCCACTCTTAAAGCTGACTGCAAAACCGACCCTTTCCATGGTCTACTCATGAAGAATGGGTGTCTGGAGTCATGTGGATAATCTCAATGAGATCTCTTTTTGTTCTGGAGAGATTATTCTGACTCCGATCCAGCATTCAGGGGCAATTCTATTCACAAAAGCTATCTTGCTGGCTATTAAAAGCCAGCAATGCGCCCGTTCACTATGGCGCATTTTCGACCAGAATTTCAAATGGGAAAGTGACGAAGTAGGCCAACCCAAACTCTATGGAAGCTTGGCAGGAGGACAAATCAGACATCAAGAGAAGAACAAGGACAAACTATCTATATGCCATTAATAATTAAATATCAAGAAAGGAAATCAGTAGCCCAGAACACATCCATCCTAGAAACCAACATCCAGACAAGCAGGAAACAGCCCCAGATAAACAATTTGAGAAGAAACAATGCTCTCTAATCAAGGAACCATCAAGGAAGAAACCTCACTCCAATAGACTGACAGGGCTAGGCACTATATATAAATATCCAGGAAGCTTCTTCAAGGACTGTGAAGCTGGCCTCATAACAAAGTGTCAGCAGGAAACCACCAAGCTCAAAGAACACCAGGAATCCATCATATGATCTTGAGTTAGCAGTGAGTAAACAATGAAGTAAGTGGCCATGTTTGCTAATGATATCAAAGTGTTAAAGGTGGTTCTATCAAAAACAGATTGTTAAGAACTCCAAAAGAATGGCAAATGAAATTCAATGCAAACTAACATAGGTGTGTATTGATAGAAAAATCACCAATATATTTAATATGAGCTGACAGAAAAATAATTTGAATTTGAATCAACATGTCAGTCCTGTATGAAGCTGAAATTCTGCACTTGAAAATAATATGCAAAGTACACCAAACTTTGGAGCATTTCATTCCTTTTCCAGAGATCCCAATTCCCCTCTGGACTATGTTATTCTGGATATAGCTTGGTGATTTCCTTCTGAACTGGGGATTATTTTGTCTGACCCTAAAATACATCAGAGGTTTCTAGAATGTTCCATCCCAAAATGCTAAATTTTGCACAACCCATTTTTTAGACCTCATTCTCTGGCTTAAAGGCCATTATAAATGTTTTTATTTGATTTGATATACAGGTAGTCCTCAACTTACAACAATTGTAACCCAAATTGCAAGGTAGTTGTTAAGTGAGTCACACCTTATTTTATAATATTTTTTGCCAGGGTTGTTAAATGAATCACTCCAACTGGGAAGGTCACAAATAGCAATCATGTGACCCTGGGATGCTGCAACCATTGTACATGCTGGTTGTCAAGTGCCCAAACTGTTCTGATCACACAACTGTGGGGTTGCTGCAGTGGTTGTAAGTGCAAAGACCAGTTGTAAGTTACTTTTTCAATGCTATTGTAATTTTGTACGATTGCTAAAAAAATGGTTGAAAATCAAGAATTACTTATATGTAATTCTGGAATCTACAGAACACTATAAAACTAAAAAAGGTACAAAAAAGGGTAAAAAAAATTATCACAGGCTATAGCAGCTTCCCTGCAATAATTTTTTTAAAAAAAGCCCTAGAACCATGGTGGCGAACCTATGGCACGGGTGCCAAAGGTGGCATGCAGAGCCCTCTCTGTGGGCACGCGTGCCGTCGTCCCAGTCCTAGGCCTTCAGCTGGGTTTTATAAAACCTTTTTGCTTTAGGCCTCTGCCGCCGTGTGCAAAAAAAAAAGGTTCAATCAATCAATCAATTTCAACTTCTCGCGGGGAAAAAAAAGATCTCGCAAAGTTGGAATTGATTGATTGAACTTTTTAGTCCCACCCAGTCTGCCGTTACCACCGCAGCCACGCCCACCCAAAGAGGCATGCCCACCCAGCACCTGATGATACATAAGTGGGTTTTGGGTTGCAGTTTGGGCACTCGGTCTCTAAAAGGTTCGCCATCACTGCCCTAGAACAATTGGGACTCTTTAGCCTGTCACAAAAGGAGGTAAGGTGAAAAATGATAGAAGCTCATAAAATGATAAAATGATGAAGATAGGAACAGTGATGACTTTTTTCTTCTATTGTCAAGGTATGTCAGTATCACCCACTTTAACTTACATCATGGAGAAGTGACACTGATAGAAGGAAATAACACAGTGTTTAAAATATTTTTAATCCCATTTATAGAGCCTTGGTGGAGCAGTGGGCTAATGCCTCCTTAAGTAACACCAGCTGCCTGCAATTAGTGCAGGTTCGCGTCCCACCAGGCTCAAGGTTGACTCAGCCTTCCATCCTTCCGAGGTAGGTAAATTGAGGACCCAGATTGTTGAGGGCAATAAGCTGACTTTGTAATAATGCCGCTTTGGGGGGGGGGGCGAAAGCCCTAATAAGCAGGCATATACATAGAATGAAGGCTATTGCTAAGCACATTGGTTTGTGCTTAAAGTGTAAGCCGCCCTGAGTCTTCGGAGAAGGGCGGGATATAAATGGGATTAAAATAAAAAATAAATAAATAAATAAAATATGGAATTTGCAGGATCACAAGTGGATTTGGATTAGACAAATGCATGAGATTGGTTAATTTTAAGGAACATTTTTGCTTCTAGCAATATAAACAGAGACTGTACATATGCTCTTTGCTGGATAGACAACAACAGAGACAAAAAGACTTCAGAAAAGAAGCCAGAATGTGCATAATTACAGTCTAACCATCAGGTTATAGAAAATAAAGGAAAGGTGTGAAAATGCAGGCTAAACTTGCCAACCATACAAAGTCAAAATATACAGTCATTTATAGAGGCAAATGAAGTTAAATTAAAATAATTATATTGAATTCTTTTATAAACAGGATTGTAAAACAACACAAACATTTGTAGAGGAATAACACATTCGGGAACTGATTCATTAGATTAGAATGTGAGGTACAGCAGTTAAACCAGCTATCAAACAAAACAGCACTCTATGTAGATGTGAACTGTTTAAAGTTGAAGCTAAAGTGTGACAGATGAAAACAAATACTAACCTAAAAAACTATGACCTAGCAATTTAAAAAGATTTAGTGCATTTGCCTGGAGTTCTTGGTAAATACATTTTTACTGGAATTTGGTAAATTAATAAAAAAACCCATCGTGAAAAAATGGATGTAAGAGAATGCACAAATTACCACTATTTCAATAATGGTTTACATAAGCAAAGCGTTCTTTACAAATAAAATTACAACATGCATGGAGAAAGACACAAATGTCTTTAAAAGCTTGATGGAATGATGATATGTGGAAGATAATTCATTAATTTTTCTTGATTAAATCAGGTTATCTTTTGTTATAGTGATCAGAAACGCACTCTAAGAAATGAATTCAGAGAAACATGGTTCTGAATAAGATAAATAATAAGATAAATGCAGATTGTTACCTCACCTGTTTAACATAGACAGCAAAAACAAGTATGGCAGGACTGAACAGGTAAGAGATGGAATTTAAAATGGAAGCTGAAGCACTAACAGTTTGAAACTTGCAGACTCTGTAAACTCGCAGTAAAGAAGACTTAGAGGAATTTATTAGCAGTGTAGAAATAGAAAATAAAACTCTAGGTTTCGGTTAAATATTAAGAAGACAAAGATAATGTAAACCAGAAGGCAGATGTTGACAAAGAAATGAACATTCAAGAACATATAAATATGATTAAAATATTGAAGTAAAAAAAATTACTCCTAGGGAGGAAAGTTCATAAAAGATACGAGACATTTTATGGTAATGGATGACATTAAATTGAAGAAGAGAGGCACCTATAAATTATTTTTTGGGGGTTGGTGATGATTGATCCTTGATGAAATAAAAATAGGCTGTTCCATTCAGATCTAAATAGAAACTCAGACTAAAGATGGCAGGAATTTGTCCATTCAGATGCCTGGGGCCTGGCGTGATTCAATGGTACTATAATAAAGAGTGATGCATACGGTAGTATAAAACAATTGTACAATAAATGTTAACAAAAAAGAAGTTTTAAAAACACAATAGCAAGCAAAAATATGTTACCAGTGGAATGGTTGCATCTTAAACATATCTCCTATTCTTTTACAGATGTGGTCTTTTGTGGCATCATTTTAACACTGAGATAGCCAAACATAGGGTTTTAATTCTAGTATAATAGGTGGTATCCATTTCCTGCACCTGCGGGGAGGGAAACAAGGATAGGAAACTACAGCTCCCAAATATCCTTATTCTCCAGTCTGCAATTTATTTATTTTTCTCTTTATGAAAGAGATTATTTATATGTCTAGGCAACTCTATCCACTTGCCAAACATAGGAATTTGCTTCAACTGCCATAATATAAACCACTATTTCCACAGCTGAAGTGGATTTAAAGAAATGGACTTTCCATTAATAAAAGCAAACCATTAACTTCCTTTAAGTCAGATATCATAGCAAACTGTTCAATCTGCCCGGGAACAAAATTTGTAGCAGCTGAATTCTGAAAGCTGCAAATATGATGCAGGTGGCTAGACAACCCTGGCTTATTTAATAATGCCATCTTCTTGATACATCTGAAATTAACCAGAGGTTGAACTCAAACCCAACATGCTAGACTAAAATATGGCTATTTTATGGTTCCCTCTGTTACACAAATGCAGCCACTCAGTAGAAAAACAAAGAATTTTGCTTTTTAAAGGAAGGGCTTTGAACTCAGCAACTGCTTCATGCACAGAAGACCCCAAATTCAAACTCCAATTAAATTAGCAGAAATATGAAAGTGTACGGCAATATAATTTATTGTCTTGTGCACGAGAAACAGTTGATCTGTTATACATGATTTCTGAAATGTATGGAATATAGACTTTGAGAGGAGCCAGCTTAACATAGTTCTTAAGGTACCAGGCTAGAAATTGGGAGACATTGTTCCAGTCCTGCCTTATACACAAAGCCAACCGGGTCATCTTGGGCCAATCACTCTCTCTTAGCCCTAGGAAGGAGGCAATGGCAAGCTACTTCCAAAAAGCTTTGCAAAGAAAACTGCAGGGACTATTTGGACAGTCGCCAAGAGTCAAACTGACCTGAAGGCACCAAAAACAAAAACAAAAAAACCTTCAAGGGAATATAAATATATTCTCATAATGTTATTTTGTTTGGGGACCCCAATACCATTTGACAAACCCTTTTACCCTTGCAAACCATTCCTACTTCTTTTTTGAGGATCTTCATCAGTCAATGATTTTTTTTAGTCTTCTATCAATCCATTTCCTCTTATTTTAACATATTTTGTTTTTTCAATTTGTCACATACTTGCTTTATATGATAAAACCATGCCTCTGTACTTGTTTCATAATGGTCACTTACCTCACATTCATTTTTGTATTTATTCATCACCTATTCATTCTTGACCTTGCCTCGTCTTGTTTTACCACACGCACTTTAAATAATCCGTTTAGACTTTATATAATCTATTTACCCAACTCTCACTTCCACATGAAAAAACAAAGCCTTCTTGCCATAGTTTTGTCCAAATTCTTAAACCGAAAAGCAGTGGGCAGATGGCTGAATATACATTTTGAAATAAAATTTATCTTCTTGGTTTTTTTTGTTGTTTTTTTTTAAAAGTACCACTGTTTTATTTACCTTAAAAAAACTTCCTCTCTCTTCAAGAGACTGGGGTTCCATGGCAGAAGCTGACATTTTCTCTGGGAAAGAAAGCCCTGCTGAACTCCTCCTAAAAACAGAGACATATTTAATGGTTACTCTGGGCTATAGGAAATTCCTTTCCAAGCCGCAGAAACAGTCACAACAACATTTTTGCCAAGCTTTTTTTCCATTAACAACACAGTACCATTTCTTTCCTACGGGAGCCTTTAATGTATCTTTTTGACCCATTATTTCCTGTGAATCACACTTTAAAGACAGTGCTACTGGCATTTTCCCTTCTTCACAAACACACCCATGCATTGCTTTTGATGCATTCTCACAGGCTCATTGTGAAAGAATATAAAGAGGCTTAACAGTTGCTTATTTGCTTGATCTCAGTCTAAACCAGATATGTCAAACACAAGGCCCGGATCCGGCCCACGAAGTGGTTTCATGTGGCTCGTGAAGCCATCCTGGAAACAGTGAGGGAACGGCCCCCACTGCCTTGGCCCTGGCCCAGAGACCCTCAGATCTGTCCCACTCCTGCCCAGGCCCCCATAGGCACCCTTGATGTGAATGATGTAGAGCTGGCCACGCCCACCCAGTAGGCCACACCCACCCTGGCCATACCCACCCGGCCCCCTGAGGGCAACCGCAATGCTGATGCGGCCCTCAATGAAATTGAGTTTGACACCCCTGGTCTAAACTAAACAAATACAACAGGTTTACTAAAATTCTACACCTAATACAACAGAACCTTTTCCTTTTTAAAAACATATTTTAATAGGTTTCATTATAAGGTAAAAAATACAGGAAAGGCAATAGTTAGTGAACTAAGGGAAAGGGAGAATTGAAAGGAAAGAAAAAGTACTTATCTTCCCATTTTCAGTGCCGTAAAATGCAAAAAAAATTTATAACCTCAACTTTTGCTTTATATTTCAAGCCATTTCTAAAATAACAAAATTGGTCTAACCATTAAAACCTAAAATCAAAGTTTCTTTTTTTTTGCAGTTTTGAGAAAAGAAATAAAGCATTGAAATACTAAACCTGTACGCCCTTAGCTACTTCCACTGCACATTCTTTGGCAAACAAACTTCTAGTCCTTATCTAAAGGAGGGTTTTTAAAACACGAACAAGGCTTTATCTGTGAATACATGTTTGTCCGGAAGACTTAAAAGTCTGCGTTTCAGTAATAATTTACCATCAGGCAGAAATTAGAATATTATGTTACTGGTTATAAAATCAGAAGGAGCATCTTTTCCAGCTATCAGATTTTATTAATGGCATAATCTTTTGCAAGCTGCAGTGTACCTCATCAGATTCCTTCTGATAGTCTGCCAATATATATATTTTTTATATAGATCTACATGGCTCTCCTCCTCTTATTGTGCAGCAAGATCTTAAGGTTTCAGTGCTAGCAAGACATTATTGTTTATAACAAAATGAAATTTAAAAAACTATTCTCTATTCCCTCAATCTAGGAATTCTTCAACACTATACAGGTATGGCAAAAATTGTTATTTTAATTTCTACATGGGGAAAGTCATAGCTAACAAAAATACCTAATTACTTTATCAAAAACTGTGTTTTAAATGCAATGGGCATATTTCTGTGTTGTTTAAAGAGGTACGGTATATCTTTATTTTAACCTTGGCAAATTTCTTTTGAAATAATTTCTTTTGCAGCAGTCAGCTGACAGCCTAATTCAAGCACAGCACTGATATAGTTTCACACTAGATTACTTTGAAACTCCAGGAGCCAAAATACAAGAACTGTCTGTGGTGCCAGTACTTAGTAATTCTCTTAATTCTATTGTTGTCATTGTGTTAGTCCAGCTGTATTTGTAAAGGATGAGATTTGCAGGGGAAGGATGTGTGTGTGTTGGGGGGGGGGGGAAGAGTCCAACTTCTGCAAATGGTAAGAAAAAGGTTTTGTTCAATTTTACAAAACAGAAGAGAACAGTATGTACAGGATCACTGATGGCCAATCACAATGCAACAGAGGAGGAACTTGCTACCGTAGTTACCTGGTTTTATATACTGTATGGTTTGACTTTCCAAAAAACTTCTTGAAACTGATGTTTCATAAAAGAAATCATCAAAATCATTATTTGCTTACGGCATGAGGGACAATATAAGTAGCAAGTAGTAATTTTAGATTTAAATCATATGCAATATGCATATGACAGAAGTAGTTCTAGTGCTAGTTGTGTCCTATAAGTCCTCCATGGCATAGTTTATCTGATGGACCAAATTTCTTCTATGGTATCTGCTCAACTGGTGAAATATGACACAGCACACACATGCTCCAGATCCCATCTTTAAAACAGAGCCATCTGATAGGACCTACAGTGAGGGAAAAAATTATTTGATCTCCTGCTGATTTTGTACGTCTGCCCACAGACAAAGAAATGATCAGTCTATAATTTTAATGGTAGGCTTATTTTAACAGTGAGACAGAATAACAACCAAAAAAAATCCAGAAAAACACATTTCAAAAAAGTTATAAATTGATTTATGACTTAGTACTTGGTGGCAAAACCCTTGGTGGCAATCACAGAGGTCAGACATTTCTTGTAGTTGGCCACCAGGTCTGCACATATCTAGGAGGGATTTTGTCCCACTCCTCTTTGCAGATCCTCTTCAAGTCATCAAGGTTTTGAGGCTGACGTTTGGCAGCTTGAACCTTCAGCTCCCTCCACAGATTTTCTGTGGGATTAAGGTCTGAATACTGGCTAGACCACTCCAGGAGCTTAATATGCTTCTTCTTGAGCCACTCCTTTGTTGACTTGGCCATGTGTTTTGGCTCATTGTCACGCTGGAATACCCATCCACGATCCATTCTCAATGCCCTGGCTGAGGGAAAGAGGTTCTCACCCAAGATTTGATGGTACACGGCCCTATCCATTGTCCCTTTCATGCAGTGAAGTTGACTTGTCCCCTTAGCACAGACATGTCAAACTCGTGATGTCATGTGACATCGCGAGACGTATTGGGACTATTTTGCCATTGCTTGCAATGGGGTGGGCGTGGCTTCCAGATGACGCATTCGGCCCATGGGCTGGCAGTTTGACACCCCTGCCTTAGCAGAAAAACACCCCCAAAGCATAATGTTTCCACCTCTGTGTTTGATGGGGGGATGGTGTTCTTGGGGTCCTCCTCCAAACATGGTCAGTTGAGTTGATGCCAAAGAGCTCAATTATGGTCTCATCTGACCACAACACTTTCACCCAGTTCTCCTCTGTATCATTCAGCTGTTCATCGGCAAACTTCAGACGAGCCTATACATGTGCTTTTTTGATCAGGGGGACCTTGCGGGCACCGCAGGATTTCAATCCTTCACAGCGTGGTGTGTTACCAATTGTTTTCTTGGTGACTATGGTCCCAGCTGCCTTGAGATCACTGACAAGATCCTCCCGTGTAGTTCTGGGCTGATTCCTCACCATTCTCATAATCACTGAAACTCCACCAGGTGAGATCTTGCATGAAGCCCCAGACCGAGGGAGATTGACAGTTATTTTGTGTTCCTTCCCATTGCGAATAATCGCACCGTTGTCATCTTCTCGCCAAGCTGCTTGGCGATGGTCTTGTAGCCCATTCCATCCATGTGTAGGTCTACAATCTCATCCCTGACATCCTTAGAGAGCTCTTTGCTCTTGGCCATGGTGGAGAGTTTGGAATCTGATTGATCGATTGCTTCTTTGGACAGGTGTCTTTTATACAGGTAAAAAAATGAGATTAGGAGCACTCCCTTTAAAAGAGTGCTCCTAATATCAGTTTGTTACCTGTATAAAAGACACTTGGGAGCCAGAATCCTTGCTGATTGATAGGGGATCAAATACTTATTTCACTCATTAAAATGCAAATCAATTTATAACTTTTTTGAAATGCGTTTTTCTGGATTTTTTTGTTGTTATTCTGTTTCTCACTGTTAAAATAAACCTACCATTAAAATTATAGACTGATCATTTCTTTGTCAGTGGACAAATGTATAAAATCAACAGGGGATCAAATAATTTTTCCCCTCACTATATGTGGCATACCTTCTCTGTCACAGTACCTGCCCTCTGGAATCATGTGTGTTCCCCACTCCTTTAGTTAGGTATTATATTGTTATATTAGTTAAAGTTTATTGCCTTTATTTTTATACTGTATTGGATGTGCTTTTAATTGTAACCACCCAGAGTCCTCTGGGTTGGATGGTTTATGCATGTGATTCACAAATAAATAAATAAATAGTTCCCATTGTTGAAGCTGACTTTTTTCCCCTCAGTGGCTCCATATTTATACTTATATTTACCACAATATTCATTCAGTTGCTTCTATCTAACTGTTGATCTCTCTGTAATTTTTTTTTATTACAGATTGGTATGTACAATCATCATAAAATGGCACATAAGTGCTATAAGAAAAGCTAAGTCTGCATTATGTTGACAGCAAAGTACTGCAAATCAGGTTTGCAGTTCTTTTACACCTATCAGTCATTGCTGCAGGAATCAAAACTAATTTCAACATTTTATTTACTAGAATAAACCTTTAAGTATCAGGTACATTGAAGCATGTTATGACATAGTTTTGAAGCTGTAGTTAAGTTTCCCTGATAAGCACTCTGAGCCTGCAGCGTGATTCATTACCTTTGATATCAATACAAATACTAAGAGAACCAGGATGTATGAATAATCTTTCCTCTCTCAAGAGTTGTGCGCATATCCAAATCCTGTGGAAGGTATTACTGCATTAAACCATGACTATTGCTACAAACATGCACTTGTTCTATGCATGTTGATATGCAGCACAGCCTTTAATCAGGCACAGAGCAATCTTTGTGGAAACAAATCTGTGCACTGAGTATTTGAAACTATAAGACTGCAGTATAACAATCTGATGCTCTAAATCATGGCATGAAGGCTTAAGGACATGCTCTCTGTTCAAGTTTTGCATTTGCTCTTATATGTGTTTCTTCTCTTCTTCTTTGTTTTCTGGCCATCATTAGCTGTTGTAGATAAAACTGATGAGAAAATGATTTTAGTACTGCTCCAAACAGGGGACTCTTGCAAAATTACTTCGAGACTCATTTTAAATAAGGAAATTAGAATTTGCTAAACCGAATTAAAGCAACTATATAGCAAAAATGGGAAGTGGGACGTACAGCTTAAGGCATACGGTAGTCATCGCTTAATCAGTCTAATTGGAAATGGCAACTCCATTGCTAAGCATTCATTAAGTGAAACGTCATGTGACTGCTTTAATTAACTCCAGTTATAAGTACATTTATATTTTACCCTCTCTAAGGTTACCTTTCCAATACCTGTGGACAGGGTACGTGGGGTCCAGGTCCTCTCTAATAAACATAGCCATCTTCTGCGACTGAGGAAGCATGCCTTCTCGGCCACAGCCCCTGTCTGGCAGAGCATCCCCTTTCCCCCAGAGATATAGATGACTCTAAAGCAGACATGTCAAACACAAGGCCCGGGGGCCGGATCCGGCCCACGAAGTGGTTTCATGTGGCCCACGAAGCCATCCTGGAAACAGTGAGGGAACGGCCCCCACTGCCTTGGCCCTGGCCCAGAGACCCTCCTTCTGCCAAAGACCTTCAGATCTGTCCCACTCCTGCCCAGGCCCCCATAGGCACCCTTGATGCGAATGTTGTAGAGCTGGCCATACCCACCCAGTAGGCCGTATGCACTCTAGCCACGCCCACCCAGTAGGTCATGCCCACCCTGGCCACACCCACCCGGCCCCCTGAGGGCAACCGCAATGCTGATGCGGCCCTCAGTGAAATTGAGTTTGACACCCCTGCTCTAAAGGCTCAGTTCCCAAGTATGGAGATAGGGTGTTTGTGAAGCCCCTGTTGTTGATGTTATAATTGTTATAATTGTTACTGATATGGTTGTTCCCAGGCCCTAATGTTTCTTAAATGGAAGCTGTCCGTAACCTTTTGGACTTAACCAGCCTCAAAATCCAATAAATTAAATGAATATAAATAAATATAATAAATATAAATAAAATAAATATATATATATACACTTATACTGTAGTTGTTATAAGCATATATATTGGCATATATACATTTCTATCCTACATTTTATTCGGATAGCTTACATAGCTCTCAACAAACATAATGAGTTTTTAACACATTAGAACTATTAATAAAATACTAGTAATAAGTAGTTTATGTCTTTAATAAATTAGCTGGAAAAAGTGTTATCAGACACATGCTTTTTTGCCTCCATAGATTAACACAGCTCTCATACGTATTGCTGAATTACGTTAAGATTAAAAAAAATGACTGGCCCAAAGTTATCCAATAAGTGGATAAAGGTTGATGGTGGAATAGAACTTGGGTCTTTTAAATCCAACACCACACATGCTCTCCTATGTAAAAGCTCTTTTCTTTCTGGAATTACAAAATATGTTTTGCTTCTAGAGAACCCAACCACTTTTCCTATGGTACTAGAAAAATATATGGAACTATTGATTACAAATGATAACATGGAATACAGGTGGTCCTCATTTAATGATCAACTCATTCAGTGACCATTCAAATGTATGATAGTGCTGACTGCTCCTCATAAGTAGACCTGGTACATATAACTGTTGCAATGTCCCCATGGTCATATGATTACCATTTCTGATCTTCCTTGCTGGCTTCCAACAAGCAAAGTCAGTGGGGAAGCCAGAAGGAGGTTACAAATGGCACTCTGTTCTACATTCATTTATAATCAAACTTAAAAAAGGTAAAGGTTCCCCCGCACATGCATGCTAGTCGTTTCCGACTCTAGGGGCCGGTGTTCATCTCTGTTTCAAAGCCGAAGAGCCAGCATTTGTCCGAGGACGTCTCCGTGGTCATGTGGCCGGCATGACTAGATGCCAAAGGCACACGGAACGCTGTTACCTTCCCACTGTAGTGGTCCCTATTTTTCTACTTGCATTTTTACATGCTTTCGAACTGCTAGGTTGACAGAAGCTGGGACGAGTAACAAACTTACTCTCAGCTAAAACCTGGTTAACCGAGGGAGGGAGGGAAGGAGAGAGAGAGAGAGAGAGACAAAGAAGGAAAAAAAACTTTCCCCTAGTAAGGAATGGAACTTACTGCAAATAAACAATAATCTCTTAATCTAAATGTCTTGACTTGTATGACTTGCATAACAAAACAAAATATCTCAGGCTACAGTTTACAACCATCCTGGCTGTGCAAGCTAAGGCAATGATTCTTAAAGTACCATTATCCTCAAATGTGGACATATTATGTGGAAATGGAACAATTTGTAATTGCTTGTTTGTGAGTGAGAGTTCCAGAATGGAACTGCTACTACCAAGGGGTAGATGTTTTGTAGGAATAGTTACATTATTTATATATGGTATGGTATGACATGATATGATATATGATTGATATGATATGATATATCGTATATAATAGACTATGAACTGAAGTCCTACCTTGGCCATGAAAGCCAGCCATTCTTCCAGTTGTTTTGATTCCCTCCCTCAGAATGTCTATAAGGGTTCAGTGATCCTCAACATATGACAGCAATTGGGACCAAAATTCTTGTGGCTAGCGAGGCAGTCATAAAGCATGACCATATTACTTCATCACTTAGCAGTGGCAATCCCTGCAGTCCTAATTGCTATTGTTAACTGTTCAGGTGAGGCAACTTACCAATTTCCCACGAGCGAAGTCAGTGAAATGTCAGGAAGTTGCAAGTCACTAAGCAGGTAAGTGGCTGCTGCAAGGTGATGGAGGGAGTCCAGGGGTAAAGGGTACATGAGGGTGCAAGAGGGGCACAGTGCAGGTTGGGGGAAGGCGTTTGTAAGAGATGCAGACAGGGGAGAGTAAACAAGGGTGCAACAAGGTGCAAAAGATGTATGAGGAGCATGGTGTAGGTTTAAGAAGGTCCACAAGGATGCGAGGGGGTAGTTGAGAGAACACAGGTCAAAATGGATATGGGAGGGTGGCATGACAAGGGTTAGGAAGGTTGTGCAGGGGAACATGAGTGGGCAGCTGAGCGCAAGCCCGGAAAGGTTGGGGGAAGGTGTGTGGGTGGGAGAGACATACCCCAGTGACTTGTGACCTTCTCTACCAGCTTCCCCACTGACTTTCTGGGGAAGTCGGCAGGGAAGATTGCAAAAGGAGACCACATGATTGTGGGGGGAGCTGCAACTGGTCACATGATCACATGAACGTGGGGTTGCTGGGGCAACTAGAACTCCGAGAAGTGGTCCCAGCCACTATTCATTCAGCTCTGTTGTAACTTAAAACAATCGCTGAAGAAATGGACATAGGACTAGGACTATCTGTAGAAATAAATGCCAAAAAAGCACTCAATTTCCCTGCAATGTCCACATCCTCCTCCAGGATCTTTTCAGCATCAATACCCCAACCGCTTCCTTGGCTGATGTCCTACCGCAAGTGTCTTATATTGTTTTTCTTAGTTCTGTTTACTGGGGAGAGTGGATTCTTTTAAAAAATTCCTTATTATCACCCTGCGTGATTCTTTTTTACTCTCACAGTTTGGGCTTCCTATTGTTTTCCTCATTAGGACGGGCTTCTTTCCATTTCCTAAAGAAAAACTACTTTCCTTTTACAGCTTCCTGGATGCTGCTAGACTAGTCATGCATGTCTCTCATGAATGCATCTGATGCAACTCTAGGACGACTCTTTCTTACCCTGCCAAATACATCCCCCTTGACTCCTAGTTAATGTGGTTTTAATTAACACTAAGATATTAAGAAGAGGTTTGGCTCTCATGATTTTTCCTTGCAGTCTTTTTTCACAATTTCCTCATATCTGAGAAGTTGCCCCTTTTGTAATCAAATGTGACTGTTGCACTCAGCTGGCAGTTTCCCATTTCCATGTGTGCTAAATGTAATAGTATTTTGGTCGCCCACTTCTACTAGTTCCACAATACTTACATCTTGCCTCAGATCACAGTCATGATTTAGGATTAAATCTAGCATTACCTCCTTTGTGGTTCATCTGTTCCAAGTTGCATTGATTTAGGATATTAGAAATTTAGTGTGTTTGTTGTATTGATTACAAACCTTCTCAGTCAAGGAAGGAAGGAAGGAAGGAAGGAAGGAAGGAAGGAAGGGGAAAGACAAAGAATGTAAGCTTTTTCTTCAGCACATTTATGTTACTGACCCTCTTTAGCTCACCTATATTGTTGCCTGAGAAAACAGAAAAGCAAACTATTTTTATAGCCACATCCCTCCATCACTATTATTGTTACCGGTAACTGTTTATTTCCATCTAAGAAAATTTTCTCCTATTTTCTTGCCTTTTACCTTCTCACAATCATGAAAACAGTAGACAAAAATCCTCTTTTGGAACATACAGGAATCAGTGGCACAAATTTTCTTTGGTATTCTCAAGACAGAATATATAGAGTTGAAAACTGGCTGTTATAAATTGGGAGTTGAGCTTTCCTTACTGGTGAATTATCTTTTGGTAAGATTCTTCCCCAAAAAACCCACTTTACCTTTGCTGAATACTTTCAGTCCATCCGTTTAGGGAGTTTCATAACCAAATGGCAATGGCCTCTTCCCTCAGCTAATTTTGGTATGATGTTTTATATTAAATGGTATGAGCATTTTGATTTACTCTCCCAAGGTCCAAATGGAGTATCTGATAAAATATCTAATAGCAGAGTTACTTAGTACTCAACTCAACTATTTTGCCTTAAATTCTTCTTAAAAACATGGAAATATAAAACGTACATTTTGTAAAATGACATGACAATTTATCCACTCTCCCACCATGATAAATGCCAAAATTATTCCTTAACAAAACAAAGCATGTAATTAGCAAATCAGGGAAAAACAGATCAGAATGAACTCAAAACTATGTATAAACAAGCAATAATTTAAAAGTAGAGGATTTTGCAATCAGCAAAAAAAACAACTACTTCTAAAGTTACTGAAGAAAACCAAATGCATATCAATGGGACACCAAGGATCATTTCCTCTCTAGACATCTGTGTCAAAAAGATAAGAACGAAAAAAGGTTGCTGCGTTCTTTGTCAACATTTTTTAAATAAAATATATTTCAAAGAAACTGTTTGATCAGAGTTTCAGAGGTTATTTGGACCCATGTTTGCTAGTCTAAAGTATTTCGCACATGTTGTTGTTGTTAGTTGCGAAGTCGTGTCCGACCCATCGCGACCCTATGGACAATGTTCCTCCAGGCCTTCCTGTCCTCTACCATCTTCTGGAGTCCATCTAAGCTCACGCCTACTGCTTCAGTGACTCCATCCAACCACCTCATTCTCTGTCGTCCCCTTCTTCTATTGCCCTCAATCTTTCCCAGCATTAGGCTCTTCTCCAGGGAGTCCTTCCTTCTCATTAGGTGGCCAAAGTATTTGAGTTTTAGCTTCAGGATCTGGCCTTCTAAAGAGCAGTCAGGGTTGATCTCCTCTAGGACTGACCGGTTTGATCGCCTTGCAGTCCAAGGGACTCGCAGGAGTCTTCTCCAGCACCATAGTTCAAAGGCTTCAATTCTTTGGCGCTCAGCCTTTCTTATGGTCCAGCTTTCACTGCCATACATTGCAACTGGGAAGACCATAGCCTTGACTATACGCACTTTTGTTGACAGGGTGATGTCTCTGCTTTTTAGTGTGCTGTCTAGATTTGCCATGGCTTTCCTCCCAAGGAGCAAGCGTCTTTTAATTTCTTGGCTACAGTCCCCATCTGCAGTGATCTTGGAGCCCAGGAAAATAAAATCTGTCACTACCTCCATTTCTTCCCCATCTATTTGCCAGGAATTGAGAGGGCCAGATGCCATGATCTTGGTTTTCTTAATGTTTAGTTTCAACCCAAGTTTTGCACTCTCCTTCTTCACCCGCAACAAGAGGCTCTTTAGTTCTTCTTCACTTTCTGCCATTAGAGTGGTATCATCTGCATATCTTAGGTTGTTGATGTTTCTTCCGGCAATCTTAATTCCAACTTTTGATTCATCTAGCCCTGCCTTTCTCATGATGTGCTCTGCATATAAGTTAAATAGGCAAGGCGACAGTATACAGCCTTGCCGGACTCCTTTCCCAATTTTGAACCAATCAGTGGTTCCGTGTCCAGTTCTCACTGTTGCTTCTTGGCCCGCATATAGATTTCTCAAGAGACAAATAAGGTGGTCTGGTATGCCCATCTCTTTAAGGACTTGCCAGAGTTTGTTATGATCCACACAATCAAAGGCTTTAGCATAGTCAATGAAGCAGAAGTAGATGTTTTTCTGGAACTCTCTAGCTTTCTCCATGATCCAGCGTATGTTGGCAATTTGATCTCTGGTTCGCACATAGATCAAGCCATATGAAAATATTATTTGAATTCTGTTAAGCTTGCAGTGATGTATTTATTTATTTATTTATTTATTTATTTATTTATTTATTTATTTATTTATTTTATTTCTATACTGCCCTTCTCCCGAAGGACTCAGGGCGGTGTACAGGGCAATAAAATGCAATAAAAAATACAATATACAAAAGTTAAGATAAGAATTAAATAGAGTAGCCCAATTGCAGTGAAAATTAATTAAAATTACAATTAAAATACCCCAAACCCATCAGACCAGGCCGGATTGTTCAAATAGGTGAGTTTTTAGGTCACGGCGGAAGGAGCGAAGGTCAGGAGCCGTCCGGAGCTCAACCGGTAAACGGTTCCAAAGGTCTGGCACGCCCACAGAGAAGGACCTCCCCCTGGGGGCCGCCAGCCGACACTCTCTGACCGACGGCACCCTGAGGAGGCCCTGTCTGTGGGAGTGCACTGGACGAAGGGAAGTTGACGCCGGCAGCAGGTTTTCCCGTAAGTAATCCGGACCCATGCCATTTAGGGCTTTATAGATTTAGGGTGAAACTATGCTATGTCCTGGTCTTCAAGACCAAAGGCAGTCCTCCTAAAACTGGTTTTGATGTTACACATGGGACATTTTTGAATCAGGGTAAAATGAGAGTTTCAGAACATTGTCAAAAACTGAAGTCAGCTTACGCGCCCACAATATTACGATCATAAAACACCTGCTTCAAAATGGACAGCAAGCATCTTCTTAAGAGAGGTATATTTTAAACCCTAGAGTTTGGGAGATGGACTATATTCATTGGCAGAAATGGCAGGTATGACATTTTATTCTTCTCATACCAGTGAACGGTTTTGGGAGAAGGACGGTATACAAATAAAATTATTATTATTATTATTATTATTATTATTATTATTATTATTATTATTATTATTATTATTATTATTATTTATATAAGAAAAAGCAGAGGGGCGCACTGGACAAAAAGGTTTGTTTCAGACAACATTTGGCAACTATTTTTTTAAATTTGATTTTTAGTACCAACGCAATCTTTCTATTTTGTTGGTGCTGACCGATATATTTGTTTCATACACACACACACACACACACACACTTTATATAGATATAGTTTTTAATTTGTAAACTGTCTGAAGTAAACAGTCAGGAGCTGCACGTCTTATAAAATTGTGCAAAAAAATTCTAGGCATGGAATGAGAGGCAGAATTTCTCTGCTCAACTGTGACTCAGATTTCACTGTTTCCATTGTCCTACCAAATTTGATGGCAACTAAACGATCACCTCTTATTATCTATTTGCACTGTCCTGCACTAGTTTCCTTTTTTTTTACATGACACTAGATAAAATACTAGGGACGCGGTGGCTCAGTGGGTTAGGACGCTGAGCTTGTCAATCAGAAGGTCGGCAGTTTGGCGGGTTGAATCCCGAGTGCCGCGTAACAGAGTGAGCGCCTGTTACTCGTCCCAGCTTCTGCCAACCTAGCAGTTCGAAAGCACGTAAAAAATGCAAGTAAAAAATAGGGACCACTACGGTGGGAAGGTAACAGTGTTCCGTGCGCCTTTGGCATCTAGTCATGCCGGCCACATGACCACGGATACATCCTCGGAGAAGCGCTGGCTCTTCGGCTTTGAAACAGAGATGAGCACCGGCCCCTAGAGTCGGAAACGACTAGCATGCATGTGCGGGGGAACCTTTACCTTTAGATAAAATACTAACCTTGGATACTTGGCTTTTATACACCTGAATTTCAGCTATAATACAGCAGCATATTGTGTAATATACCTCATCTTATTAAACCTGATGACAATGATCTTCCATTAAGATCAGCAGCTCCCAACCTTTTCTATCCCCCGCACACTTAGAACGCTTCTGATATATTCTTGCACCCCTTACAAAAGTTTGAAATAATGGCAACGAATTATGCATATGTACTATAATTTTGAAAACCCAAATTTTTGCACCCCCTGGAATATCGTCTCACACCCTTGGTTGGGAACCCCTGATTTAGGATCCTTCATGTTTTTTTCCTTCAGGCAAGGAAAACTACATGTTCCCATGAGTATTTAGGAATTCCTGAAACACTTATTTATTCATGTAATTAAAAACAGTTTTCCGTTTGCGTTCTACTCTTTTCCAAAGCTTTTCATTGCCTATGAACAAATGGCTACTCTGTGGAACTGCAGCATATTCCTTATGCTTCTACAATCTTTAAGCAAAGTCCATCCAGGGACATTCCTATTGTGCTCTTAGCCCAACCAGATACAATACAGTAGTGTTTGTAAAGTCTGCAAATCCTGAAGGTTCGGAAAGTCCTTGGAGGAAAGCCATCCCATGAAAGATTATTGAACAATGGTTTGAAAAGACAGTGTGTTGGAGAGGGTCAGGGAGATCCACTACAAATCTTGGAAGCTCATCTATTTCACAGGACTGCTGCACAGATAAAATTAGAGAAGGGATAGACATCTTCTGAAAGAAAAGCAGAATATAAACCTGAATAATAACAATTATACTTTCTCAAAAAAAGTCTTTAGAAATTTGATGGTGATGTCTAAGGTTGGGAACATTTTCCCGTACAGCTCAATAAAGTCACAAAGAAAGAATAGATAATCAAGTCAAGATAGTATGATGATATCTGACACAAAGGACCAAAATTATACTGAAAATGTCAGGAAAAGGAATGGCTCCCACTTTTGATTCAACACAAGTGAGAAAATAATTGTTTCTAGTGATGTGAGTGCAACTAAAGCAACTGCTAGGATACAGAGAAAAATGTTTCTAGTCTCAAAATTGGAAAAGCTACCCAAACATTTCAACAGATGAACATTAGTAATTTTAAATTTCTATTGGGCATTCTGGATTTTTTCAAACATTTACCAGCAATTTCTTAATTACAAATCTGTAACAAAGAGGATGCTTCCCAGAAAACACCACTCTCAAACATTCTTACAATATGCTGCTACAGAAAGAGTAGAAGCTGTTTTAAGAAGCACTTTCAGTTCATGTGAAATGATGGTGAGATGCCAGACAGTCCTGGCATCTCACCATCATGACAGCAGAATATTTGAGGGGCTCCTACAAAGAAGAGGGGATCAAATTATTTTCCAAAGCACCAAAAGGCAAGATGAGAAACGATGGATGGAAACTAACCAAGGAGAGAAGCAACCTAGAATTATGGAGAAATTTCATAATGGTGAGAGCAATCAACCAATGGAACAGCTTGCCTTCAGAAGTTGTGGGTGCTCCATTACTGGAGACCTTCAAAAAGAGACTGGACAACCATTTATCTGAAACAGTATCAAATCTCCTGCTCGAGCAGGGGGTTGGACTAGAAGACCTCCAAGGTCCCTTCCAACTCTATAATTCTATGTTCTGTGCATAACTTCATGGGCATCCTAGAATGTTTCAAAATTCATGCAGAGTATAAAGTTCCATAGCACAAAAGTATTTCTGGAAAAAGTTATCTAAAATGGAACCTCATGAGCCAAAGAATCTCATGAGGCATACTAGCCATTAATTCACAGCAAACATTATAACTATCAGAACCAGTTGTTGCATAATTGAGTTTTTTTCATGTTGTGCCTATCACAAAGCATATATATATTTTTAAAAACCCTCATTAAGCATTCATGATCCGGAAATAAGCTGAACAAACCATGTCAAACCAGCCAAGTTATTTCTTGTTTCAAGTCTTTGTGATTTAACTGGTTGATTACGTACAATTGAGGGGAAAAAATACAAATCACTTTCCTTGAGTTGAATACCTGCCAATACATCAGAAAACATGTCCCGACAATAATAAACAAAAAACATGGAAGCATTATGATACAAACTTTTGAATAAGATAGTCATGTTTTTCTTCCGTTTTGGGCAACACTGATGTGTTTTTTTTTAAAAAATAAACACTAAACTTCAATTACTTCAGAATGATAATAGATTCTATACGTAAAAGTATACATAATCAGAAAGAAGGTGTAAGATATATTAGCTTTCATTGTTTCTTTAAAGCAACATATTCATCCATTTTGTTCACGTGTTACATTTTAAGGAAATGTTAACATATCAAATTTAATAATCATACAAAAGGTTTACGTATGTTTTCATTGTTATTATAGGCCAGATGTAAAATTTCTAGAGCTAGGGTTTCTAGAGCTAGGCCAACTTACCTACTAAAACAGTGGCAGGTGTTACAGTCCCCCCACCCCCTTTTTTCTTTTTCACAGACCAAACAGCCAGGCCCACCAAACTACTCTCAAAAGTACATTTGTGATAAACATAAATTTGCTGATATTTGGACAAGATCAACATTTCCCATCAGATGACATTGCACATCAGCTCTGGACTTCAGAAGCTCTTTTGAGTTTGGCAGACAATATGCATTCTTCAAAAGTGATCCAACAATATAATTCAAAGCACACACATGAAAACATAATGGTATGGAAAGCCTGCTTGAAGCTTTGGAAGTCCTGTAAGCAGGGATATAGAATAGAAAGACTGGAGCATCAAATTCCTTGCCATGTCAAAAAAAGAGTGGAAACCGATACGTAGCCAAAATAACCTTATTTCCAGGCTCAAGGAACTCCAGGTTTTGCAAAAGAACAGAGATACATCAAGGGGAAAAGAGCCCAAGATAAAGAAAAAGCAAGCACAAACTAAAGAAAATTAAGAATGCTTCATAGCAATACACTGAGCTTTGCTTTGGGCACAAGGAAATCTAGAATGCCAGGAGAAAAAGGAACATGAAACCTTCAGGAAAAAATGATATAGCTAGCTGGCACCAACCTGCAACAAGGCTTACAATTCCTACTTATTATGTAACTTAAAAAGATAATTTATATTTAATGTATTGCTCAAGTGTTCCCTCATTTTTTTTCCACAGGAGATGTCTATCTAGAACAGTAATAACAGAGCTGCCAGATCTAAGCTCCAAAAATCTAAGACAACCAATCTATGAAAGTTTAAAAAAAATGTAGCTAGATATGAGGATCAAGATCTGGTACCCTGAAGTAAGAGACACAGACAGATGAATGTCTGGTCTATAAGGGGAGCCATTATTGGCTAAGATAAAGTATTCTTTCCCTTGTAATCTCTGAGGCGAAAATCTCATTAAGATTACACTGGAATTAGCTTCTTCTGTTAGATGTATTAACCACTTACAGTACACTAGTCTTATTAAGAATGACATTAATTTTAGCACAGGGTACGCAATATGGCACTGGCAGACATCAATCTGCCACCCCAAAACTTCTTCATTGCCCACTAACCTCCATGTCTCATCTGATATTATCACTGTATGCAAGCACAGGTATGCTTTGCACATTTATCTTGAATACCTTAAACCAGTGATGGTGAACCTTTTAGAGACCAAGTGCCCAAACTGCAACCCAAAACCCACGTATGTATCGTCGGGTGCTGGGTGGGCATGGCCCATTGGGTGGGCGTGGCTGCAGTGGTAACAGCAGACTGGGTGGGACTAAAAAGTTCAATCAACCAATTCCAACTTTGCGAGATCTTTTTTTTCCCCGCGAGAAGTTGAACCTTTTTTTTTTGCACACGGAGGCGGAGGCCTAAAGCGAAAAGGTTTTATAATACCCAGCTGAAGGCCTAGGACTGGGGCGATGGCGCACGTGCCCACAGAGAGGGCTCTGTGTGCCACCTGTGGCACACGTGCCATAGGTTCGCCACCACGGCCTTAAACAATGAAGGGGATTTACACATTCTTTTCTTACTGCTCAAGTTTGAGCCATTTGATAAATGCTTCATCTACTCTCATGATAGTTTCTTCGTGTATTGCTCTTATATTCAGCCAACATCCGCCCACTCCGTATTTGCACAGAGCACTCCATAATTTGAATCTATTCATCATACACTTTGTCTGAAACTGTAACATGCAATAGGTCTCACATTCCTATATTTCTCTATAACCTGATGAGCAAAAATATGTCTGCAGAATGGCAGAAAGCCACTTCCCAAATTTTGCTCCCTGACACCTCTCATTTACTTTCTATCAGAATTCTGACAGAAAGGCTTACTTAACAGACTTGTCGGTGTTGCATTCGTTCTTATTAACTTTTGTTTTGAATAAGCAACAATAGCAACATTCTTCCAATGATCGGGCATATAGACATCTTGCATGCATGAAATACAAAGAAAATTAAACAAAATACTATTCCATTGGCAAATCACACCCATATTTTAACATTTTTCCCATTGCAGATTATACTTGCGCCCTTATATTTTGTCAACATTCTCACAGCTTTCCTGATTTTTTCTTCTTCAACATTTATTATATTGGTTTAAATTCCCTTCTTTGACATATACTGTAGGTAATCCTCGAGTTACAGCCATTCGTTTAGTAACCATTTGAAGTTACGACAGAACTTTAAAAAGTGACTTAGGACTGATTTTCACACTTACGACCGTTGCAGTATCCCCATGGTCAAAATCTGGGTGCTTAGCAACTGGCATATATTTACGAGAGTTGCACTGTCCCAGAGTCATGTGATCACCATTTGTAACTTTCCAGCTGGCTTCTAACGAACAAAGGCAATGGGGGAAGCCAGATTTGCTTAGCGACCGCATGATTCACTTAACAACTGTGGAAAAATAGGTCGTAAGAGGGGATGGAACTCACTTAACAGCTTTCTTGCTTAACGACAGAAATTTTGAGCTCAACTGTGGTTGTAAGTCAGTGACTACCTGTACCACTATCATTCCTGTACAAATCTCTAAAATAACGATTCATTACTCCAGCATTCTCTTCCTTCAGTTTCATCCAGGGTCATAGAACCCACTTTTTTTTTTAAGCTTCATTTCATTCTGCTGGAGACTCCTCATTTAGCCATTTTTCTCTCACTTCCAAAACAATTATAATTTTAGCAAAATTGCAGGTGTTCTCAACTTACAATTATTCATTTAGTGGCCGTTCAAAGTTACAACGGCACTGGAAAAAGTGACTTACCATACAACCAGTCCTTGCACCTGTGACATTGCAGCATCCCTATGGTCACATGATCAAAATTGGGTTGCTTGGCAACCAGCATGTATTTATGATGGTTGCAGCGTCCCAGGGACATGTGATCTTCATCTGTAACATTCCCAGTCAGTTTCCGACAGGCAAAGTCAACAGGGGAAGCCGGATTTTCTTAATGCCTGCATGATTCAATTAACAACTGCAGCGGTTCAGTTTACAACTGGTTGTAAGTCAATGACTACCTGTACTCTGTGTTATCTTCTTTTAATATTAATCTTTGCTTTCTTTCACGATATTTCTCGAATCATATTTTTCTGTCCATAAGCAATCAATATGTTGACTTTTTTTCCTCTCTTTTGTCTCTCTCCCCCTCATGCAGCGTTCTAATGTTAATATAATTTCACAAACCTCTACAGTACTTTGTAGTGTGAGTTTATTCACTCTGTTCCAAGCAGTTTCCACATCTTCTTTCATTACATCCACTTTCCATTCATTCTGCTAAGGACTTTAATCTTGTCATACCGGACTTATAATTCTTATAGTCACTCTGTATTCACTGTAGTTTCTTTTTCTTTCCTAAGATGTACTCTTGACTCTACCAAAAACTCAGAACATCTCCTCATTCTTGTATCCTTTGCTAATTCTTTCAGAATTTCATCTTATCAAATCAAGTATGCTTTTAGATTCATTCCTTTGCTATGATGATGCATGAATAAACTTGTGCTATAATATGTATTCATAGCACACTTTTTTCTAAGCAGATATTCAGCAAACAAGTACCCTTTTCTCATTCATACTACTTGGATACTTAAGACGGCCTAGTCATGCTCCTCAAAAGTAAGATTTCATGATAGTTGCATGTTATGCTCCAGTTAGTAGTGATATGGATGAATCAGAATGAGACAAGAAGGTACACACATTGACTCATCATGGGTTGGTCAATCAAAACTTTTACATAACTTTTTTTTAGCACTATAGGGAAGGACGAGATTACCAGCCTTAGGTGTAGCCATGGCATATGCAGGACTCCCCGTTAACAGTAGGGATTCAGTACAAATTTATTGTGGCATGTTTGGGCCAATACGTAACAAGCTCAAGAACCCGTACAACCCAGTTCTATTCTAAGCATGATCTTACAGTTCTGTACAACGTGGGCTCTCTCATCTAAAGACCAGGAGACAGCCCTCGTACCTTTGCCAGGTAGGAAGTAAACGCTTTACACAGCGTACTGATTTTTAATACAGCAAACTCATCGAATCAGCCTCCCCCTTTTCAGGAGGCAATTCACAGTAAACAATCCATTCTTTCAGTTTCACCTGCTATCTTCCCCGATTCAAGTAAAATCCAGAAGATAAACCAATTGACTTTAAAACAAACAATAATAAAAAAAAACCCTCTTAATACTTTCAGTGACACCGTAGTAAAAAAAAAAAAGTTTGACAAAATATACCCGGTTCAATTGACTTTAAAACAAACAATAAAAAAACCCTCTTAATACTTTCAGTGACACCGTAGTAAAAAAAAAAAAGTTTGACAAAATATACCCGGTTCAATTGACTTTAAAACAAACAATAAAAAAACCCTCTTAATACTTTCAGTGACACCGTAGTAAAAAAAAAAAGTTTGACAAAATATACCCGGTTCAATTGACTTTAAAACAAACAACAAAAAAACCCTCTTAATACTTTCAGTGACACCGTAGTAAAAAAAAAAAGTTTGACAAAATATACCCGGTTCAATTGACTTTAAAACAAACAATAAAAAAACCCTCTTAATACTTTCAGTGACACCGTAGTAAAAAAAAAAAGTTTGACAAAATATACCCGGTTCGGGAGACTGGGGAATGTTTAAAAAAAAAAGATTCACGAAAAAAAACACACAACCACCACAAGGCAAGGACTGATCTCCAGGGGTTACTAGAAAAAAAACAACAACCACCCCAAACACAAACTTAACGCTCCCCAAAACAATGGGAACGATCCGAGCGCCCATTCTCGCCTTTGAAAACTAACATCTCGGAAATCAGCTGTTTCCCCCCCCCCCCCGAGGGAGAATGTTAAGCCTCGCTTCGCCCAAGAAGCTAAGTGAAAATGTGGCCGGTTAAAAGGCAGCTCAGCCTAGCGTGCCAGCCAGCCCGTGCGCTTTACTCTATAGTTCAGTGTTATCGGGAAAGGAGACAACGAGGTTACTTCAGTAGAGCATTGCGCTTCAGCTGATTATCGGCGGAGGGGCTGTAAGAAGGCAGCCTGTTTTTTTTTCTTTCTTTCTTTCTTTCTTTCTTTCTTTCTTTCTTTCTTTCTTTCTTTCTTTCTTTCTTTCTTTCTTTCTTTCTTTCTTTCTTTTTCTTTCTTTCTCTCTCCCCCCCACTTATTTATTTTTATTTTATTTTTATTAAATTTATATACCGCTTTTTCCCCCCGAAGGACTCAGGGCGGTTTACAGGGCATTTAAAACAACCAGTACCAAAGTTAAAAACAAATTAAAAAAAAAAGATTAAATCATCCCTAAAGTTGCCAAAAGCAACTCCTGCTGGCATCCCTTTTCCAACTGATTTCTACGATAGGACCGACGAGGGTGTGTGTGTGTGTGTGTGTGTGTGTGTGTGCGGGGGGGGGTGGACAGGAGAAAAGAGCGCTCGCCTTCGGAGGGAAAACACCCCCCCCATTCTCCCTCCGGCTCCCCCCTCCCGTGGACTAAAATGAAGGGGGTGGTGGGGTGTTTGTCTTCGTTTCCCACGCCATTCCTGTAGTACCAGGGGCGGCAGATTCGTCCCTTTCTGCGCCTTACCTCTCGGGGTTGCTCCCCACAAGGCAGAAAAAAGTCCTCGGGAGAAGCGGCGGCGGCGGGATCAGAAAGAGGCAACTAAGCTAAGCAAAGGGAGAGGGAGGGAGGAAGGGAGGGAGGGAGGGGGGGGGAAAGAAAGAGGGAAGACGAGCGAAGCAACCGGGCTTTGTTTCGTCTTCGGAGTCCGCCAGCTCCTGGCTTCGGCTGCGTCCCTCGGGAGGAGCGGCACTTCGGCAGGGAGGCAGCGAGAGAGAGAGAGAGAGAGAGAGAGAGAAACAAGAGAGGGAGAGCGAGCGAGCGAGAGAGAGAGGGGGGGGGAAAGAGCGCGCGCCAGAGCTCTCCCGGCCGCGCCAGCCTCGGCAGGGCGCTCCCACCCACCCACCCCCCGCGATCTGCAGAGGGCAGTCCGGCCCGAACCAGGGCGGACCGCGGGAGCTTCGGAAAGGAAGAGGAAGTCGCGTTTGGGCCGAGGACTGGGAGCAAACAGGGAGGAGGGGAGGGGAGCCAGTCCGGAAAGGCGAGGAGGCCGGTCAGCCAGTGGCGTAGCGTGGGGGGTGCAGGGGGGGGCCGCCCGCACCGGGCGCAACATCTGGGGGGGTGCGCTCACACTCTCTCTGCCCCTGCCTGGCTCACTCACTCTCTCTCACTGCAGTGCTGGCTGTGCGAATCTGATCCGAGCCGCCGGGTCGCCACCCACTGTGGAGGGGGGGGGGTGCCAGGCGTGAGGTTAGGGGGCGCAAATTACTTGCCTTGCCCCGGGTGCTGACAACCCACCCTACGCCACTGCGGTCAGTTAAGGCGGGGGAGCCGGCAGGGCGGGCGGCGACCAGGTTGGCACTTGAGGAATGCTGAGCGGGCTGTGTGGCAGAACTGCAGGCAGGAGAGGGATTGCAGGTGGCTTGGGGCTTCGGCTTTGGGGCTGGGCGTTCTTTTCAGCCGCCAACACGAAATCCGTGCGAGTCGGCTGTCGTGAAAAGGTAGCAAAACAAAGCCTCGGCGGCTAGAGCGCCGGAGCGCTTTTGCCCCTCGCCAGGTAGACCGTTCCTTGGTGACTGTTTTTTTTTTTAATAAGCACGGATTCGAGGATTGCACAAGAACTTTTCCCTTTGAGGATAGTGGTAAAGCACAGGTCCTCGAATTACGGCTATAAATGGGTCCAGAATTCCCCCCCCCAGCAAGATGGTTGTTAAGTGAGTCGGTCCTGATTTTAGGTCCTTTTTTTGGGGGGGCATAGCTGTTAAGCAAATCCAGCTTCCCCCATTGACTTACCTCGTGGGGGAAGGTCACAAAGGTCAATCGCACAATCCCAGGAGTCTGCAACCGTTGTAAATACGTACCTGCTGCCAAGTGGGCAATTTTTTTTCACGTGATGTTGTGATGCTTGTAAGTGTGAATACTGATTGTAAGTCACTTCCTTCAGTGCCTTTGTAACTTTGAACAGTCACTAAAACAAATAGTTATAAATCAAGGACTACCTGGGCAGCAAGATCTCTTAGAAATAGCTGGAACAGAGGTTAAAAATTATAGTTCTATACGATGCTTCTATTAACCTGGGTTACTAAAAGACGCTTGCTCCTGGGGAGGAAAGCCATGGCAAATCTAGACAGCACACTAAAAAGCAGAGACATCACCCTGTCAACAAAAGTGCGTATAGTCAAGGCTATGGTCTTCCTAGTTGCAATGTATGGCAGTGAAAGCTGGACCATAAGAAAGGCTGAGCGCCAAAGAATTGAAGCCTTTGAACTATGGTGCTGGAGAAGACTCCTGCGAGTCCCTTGGACTGCAAGGCGATCAAACCGGTCAGTCCTAGAGGAGATCAACCCTGATTGCTCTTTAGAAGGCCAGATCCTGAAGCTAAAACTCAAATACTTTGGCCATCTAATGAGAAGGAAGGACTCACTGGAGAAGAGCCTAATGCTGGGAAAGATTGAGGGCAATAGAAGAAAGGGACGACAGAGAATGAGGTGGCTGGATGGAGTCACTGAAGCAGTAGGTGTGAGCTTAAATGGACTCCAGGAGATGGTAGAGGACAGGAAGGCCTGGAGGAACGTTGTCCATAGGGTCACGATGGGTCGGACACGACTTCGCAACTAACAACAACAACAACCTGATGCAGGTTGTAAAAGTCTTGGTGAATACAGTAATAGAGAGGAGCAAGCTGCTACTTATGGGTTGTCTGGAGTTTTGCAGACCAGATATGTCAGCATTCATTAACTCCTTACCATCCCAAAAAAACACAGGCAAGGTAAACCTATTCAGTGTCCACGTCTTGTCAGCTTAGTCAGCTAAATTCAGCATTTTTTAGCCTTGGAAGAAGGGCTTGATGCAAAAAATTACAAAAGTCTCATGGAAACCGCCTTCTGTGTTCCCTTCCAGGCCTTGCTGGAACACGCTCTGCTCAGCCAAACCAGTGAAACTCACCAGCTGCACATAATGTAATAAGACATAAATCTTGTACTTAAAATAAATTCTGCTACTTGTTCTGGACAAAACTACTTATTTTAGTAGGGGAAAAAAACTTGGAATCCCCATTTCCCAACCACAAAACTAGAATGGATTTATGCAATGATAAAATCATGTCCGAAGAAATTTTTTTACAAATAACTAGAATTGCATGAAAATGGTTGAAATGGGACTTTTTGAAGAAAAAAAAACCTTAACAAAACTGAAAGATCACAAAGCTTTAATGTAGTAAACCATATTTTATTGAAAACAATAGAGATAATGTATTCAAATTACACTTTAATTAATATTACTGGGAATGACAGGCACTTCTCATTCCTAATTTCATAGCCATTTCATTACATGTTACTGTTGAAACGTTAAATATTGCTTCTGATTCTAAA
Source organism: Vipera berus (assembly GCF_964194415.1). Taxonomy (NCBI): domain Eukaryota; kingdom Metazoa; phylum Chordata; class Lepidosauria; order Squamata; family Viperidae; genus Vipera; species Vipera berus. Next base: position 122,954,642 of record NC_138204.1, on the reverse strand, counting down.
TCAACTTTAGTTCTATAATATACTCAAACCAAAGTGTGAGAATCAAAGGATTTGCAGATCCCAAACATTTTATTGAAACGCATATTTCAACTTACCTTTGATATTCACTTATTTGAGGGATTGCCTCTTCCCTCATCTGCCCATCCCACCAGAACCAACAGAATGGGAATTTTACTCTTTCCGTTGTTCAGGGAATTATATTTTGCTCAAATTCCCCCCCCCCCAAATATGAGGTAGGCTTCATGACTCCTAAGCTTTCAAAGGTCCCTCAAAAACTGGTTCTGTCAGCAGGCCTGGAGACACTGGACAATGGATGAACTTGTGAGTTGGCACCATTATCCTTAACATCTTCCTGTCTCTTCTTTTCTTGTATAGTTTTGCTTTTATACATTTTAATGCTTTTTAATAGTTATTTTATAGGTGTTGGGAGACAAGGAAGAAGCCTCCCTGAAGAGTATAGGAATCCTAAACTCAGGCATCTCCTGGGCAACAACACACAATTGGCTATTTCTTCAATGGCAGTGAGACAGTCTTTGTGATCTGGCTTAAAGCACATTTATTTAGTGTACTGCCATATGCTAAATAAATAATACAGGTAGTTCTTGCTTTACAATTACCACAGGGAGTGCCAGGATTGCCATCATAAGTAGATGCGGTCATAAAGCAAGATGTCATGTAACCGTACCGATTTACTCTGGCAATCCTGTTAACTGAGAATCATAGGTCATTAAGCAACAACCCACCCCCATCAAGTCTTTCTGGATTTAATTCTGCCCAGCCCAGAGTCTCAATAAGGTAGGGGCTGCCTCCAACTCCCCCCACTACTTATTGCCCTCCCCACTCTGCCCTTTTGGCTGCCTTGTACCCTGCTTTGTGGATCAGCAAGCATCCCCAGAACTGGGCAGCTTTGGGGCTGCTTGCCATGCCCCAGGAAGTCCCAGCCCACCCCAGCAAGCATTTGTTGATCCAGCTGCCTTCTCTCCTATTTCCCTACACTGACATTTGCCTTTTGCTATCTCCTTTTTGGGCCCAACTTCTCTGGCTAAGGTTTCCTACACATGACTTCTTGACTGCTGTCTTTGGAAAGTGCATTGAATTCATAAAGCTATGAGAAGCTGGATCCAAAAAGGAGATAGCAAGGCACTTCTGCTTTGGCCACAGTGACTGGATGAAAAAGGCAAAAGGTCAGCCACAGAGTCACATGGTTCTGGGCTTGGTTGCTGCTCTGTGAGGCAAGGTGCTGGGTGGTCAAAATGGTATAGGTGGGGGAGTAGAAGCACTCTTGTGGTTATAAGTGCAGGTAAGCTACTAAAAAACTGCCCAATTTTGATCACATAACCATGGGGGCACATAGCCTTGGGCATGGATCATAAATCCATTTTTTCAGCCCTGGCATAACTTCAAATGGTTGTTGAGCAAATGGTCATGGGTCAAGGATTAGCTGTAGAAGCTTGAAGAAATATAGCTACTTGCAGTAATGTCGACACATTCAAATGGATGAGCCACTATAAATGTACCTTTCAGACTGGAAAATATCTAAATACAGAATACTCACACATTCCGGGGAGGCTATTTTATGGAAGTGAGATTTAAGCAGCTAGACAAAATGGTTAAATATGAAAGATTTAACCAAGTTCCTTGTCATGTATTTGTGAAGCTCCAGAGATGGAGGACATAACACATACATTCTTGAATACCAATTATATGAGAAAGATCAATATCTTGGATTACACGTTAGACAATGGCCTATTGAGATTCATCGATTAAAACAATATATTTGTATGTTCAGAACTGAAATATATAAAAGTGCTTTTTTCTGAATAAAACAGTATTATTGGGAATTGCATATAAGGATCTGATTGGGATAAGTCAGAAATTATGTGCATTTCCTTTTCATTCTACTGTTTACTCTATTTTGTTATAAATGGTCTTATTGTCCTGTATTTTGTATTCTGATATGGCCTTGTGCCTAATCATTAAAGATTATTATTTCAAAGCAAAACATTTTTTTTCATTTGGCTGTTTTAATAATGAGTAACAGGATGGGTGACTGACTTTTTAAAAGAGTGTTGTAAACATAATGGTTTTGTTTTTCCTTCCTGGAAAAAGGTTCCTGTTCAATACATTGTTTTTGAATTCTGTCGCTAAAAGCGAACTATGAAATGACTGCAATTAATTCCTCCAGCCACTAGAAATATTAAAGAGGCTTGTTGCAATTTACAGAGGTAGGAAATTCTCTTCTTTTCCCACAGAAAGAAAGCCCAGGTAAGATGTATTTGCTCAACGTTGAATTAGATTCTTTAAGAAGGTATTTTATTTCCTGCATACAGGAAAGAAAGAAGACAGATTTATTGAACCATGAGCATAATGTACATTAGTAAAGTTGAACAACTTTTATCAAGCAAAGCTTTAGAAATATTAGAAGAACTAGCAACTGAAAAAAATATTAATTTGTCCAGCAGCTAAACTGAATGTGAGCAGCTTTTGTTTACAGCCATAAAGACCACAAACGTTAAAGTAAAATTGCTATACTGATTAAAAAAAATAATATTTTTAGCTCAGGATTGAAATGAGGGGTCGTTGGTGCTCTCTGAGCTTGGTTGTATTTTTGCAGGTGTTTCATTACCCAAGCTAGGTGTGTTACCTAGTTTGGATAATGAAATTACTATGACCAGTAGAATTGCATGAGAAGACATCTGTTGCCAAAGGAAAGATCTTCTAATATGGAAAATCTTTCAAAGACTCATTATGATAGATCAAACGATGTTTCGTATTTTAAAATTTATACTTGTAAGGTGCTTGAAACTGTACACAAACTATCCATTATCTCCAAATTATAAGCCACCCAGAGTCATTGGTTGAGATGGGCGGTTATAGAAATTGAATTAAATAATTAAGTTAAATGTTTCACTCTTCTTCAGGTCGTGGTCTCTTTATTGTAATGCGTCTGCAAATGGCAATGAACCTCTATTCTGGGATCCTTATAAATTAGGCTTGTGTTGTGAAATTATAAAGGCTGGATGTAAATGAATGAATAAATAAATAAAACTTATTAATCTAGGGTGGCTTATGGACTAATAGCTAGCAGGCAGTCCACAGTGAGCCTTTTTATAAATGGGCACTACAATGGCTAAACCCCAGTTCTCTGGTATTTGTGCAGTGTGATTAATAGGGGAACAGAGAAGCAAGTACAGGGATCCACCATTCCTTATTGCAAGAGTTTAGCAGTAATAAAATCATTATCAGGGACTTAGCCAGGCTGTTTTAAGAGGTCTTTTATTTCAGAACTTGCAACTAATGCCCCATTGGGGTGCTTGTCAATATAGAATTCGACTTTGAATTTAGGCAGGTCTTCTTGTGCGTATAATGTCCTCAAAGGGTCTTCTTCAACTGTTGCTGGTATGCGGTAAGGAACTGAAGGGTGGCATTATTTGAATGGAAAGCTACCAAGCACCAAAATAAGGTTTGCTTTCTGACTTTTGATGCCACTATTGGTTGTAGCTAGGAAGGCTTGGTAAATTTTCTTTTCTTGGTTTGCAGAAGGTCTTTATTCAGTTCCCCCTGCCCTGGGGTATCTGAGCACACAATACTGGCTGGAGTAATTGATTAATTTCCATACTATAAAATGTAGTTTTCAGGTCCCCCCCCCCAACTATTGTAAAGTAAGTCTGGGATGCTACCTTGAAAAAAGCAGTTCAGACTTTGCCTCTTTGCACTCTTAGGTAAATTTAACACAAACAAGCCTTGTCCTTAGATCAAAGTGAATGTTTGCAACAGTAGCCATTTCCAGAAATAACTTACTAAATGCTCATATTACTGAGATGCTAGGAAGAGAAGTGCAATCAGGTTGATTATCTAGGTAGAATTTTGTATAAAGGGTTCCTTGTGATTACAATGTAATTAATCAGGGAAGGACTTGTATTGGCCCAATGAGAGAATTTGTGAGAAAAATTGCTACTGATAGCTCCATTCTGTAAATGTAAATTCATAACTTCCAATGATTTTTTATTAGCAATGAGTAAAGAAGTGAAATTTCACCATGTGATACTTAGTAAACCTTAGCAGATGTTGCCTATAGTATTTGAAGCAGCATGCAAATTGATTTTAAAAATCATGTTTTAGTCAACAATCTATGAGGTGGTTTTTTTACTGGTGGTATTCCTACCACTTTCAAAAACATTAATAGCCATAAAAATACTAACATATTTTAAGAAAAGATCATTCAAAAATTGAATTCTATGACCAGTCTTAGTTTCTACAAATGCTAACACTCTGAAAATGTATGGATCTGCCAATTGGAATAATTTCCTTTGAGCTGTGTTCTCTTTTATTATCTTGATACCTGAGTTTCTGCTCCACAAAATGGCTTGCTTTTCCAAAGAGAGCATAGCAGATACTGTAGTTCTAAATAAGCCACATTTGTTTGTCAAAGATTTATACATATTCTGTATTTGAGAACATTTTCCTTTCCTCTAATAAATTGGTTGCCTAGCAGAGACAGCTTTGCATTGTAGAGTGAAGTGCTTCATTTTCCTCTGAATACTAATTTTGTTCCAGGTTGTGTAGCTAGAAATAAAGTGGGAAGATTCACCCTTCTGAAAAACATTATTAATTGTGGTAACTGATCCAAACAGGAGAACTTGTTTATCTTTGCAACAAAGAGTTGTGAGCAGAATTTTCTTAATGAGTTAACTCATTGTGTTAGGTTACATTCTATTTTAACCATGATTTGTTTTATACAAAAATGTGTTACAGTGACTGAGTTGATAAAGCATGTTGAGTCATAATCCGTAATTTATAAACCAAAATTATTGCATTCAAACAATGTATTAAGTCACAAACAGCCAAAGCACTTGGACATTTAATTCAATCAAATCAGGACGCTATTCTTCAAATTCATGTTCAGCCAAAAGGTGGCTAGTCATTCATTCTCAGGCTAACCTGCTTAACAGGGTTTTAAGAATGCATTTATATGCTTTCATGTACAAATGTATTCTACCTTTCTTTCCTCCAGAAAGCGCTGAAAATTTTAACAAATGCTAATAAAGTAAATTTTGCCAGTAACACATGAAAAAAATGAAGAAACCAAGTTATTTTCCTGTACATTGTCCTCTATTTTGTATGTTTCAAAACAAGGAAAGGGTTTTTTAAAAAATTTCTCTCCTTCTCTCTCCTCCCCCTTGGGGGAAAAATGCTCCCAAACAGGTTCATTTTTTTAATATTATAAAAGTTAATTTAATAAAGAGGGAAGAACTGTATAGCCCTCTAATCTCCTTCAAAGAGGATTGAATTTCATTTTACTGATTGAATTTAAACTCCACCTTTTTTGCTTATTCTGACACTTAAAATGGCTTACAACAATAAAAAGAGACCAAGTACAAACCAAAATTATTACAACTGAGACTACAGATAAAACCAGTCACTATAATTAACATTAATTAATTAACACTTAATAATTAACAGTTAAAAGTTTATGAAAGAGATGTGTTTTGACCATCTTCCTAAATATTGTGCAGATTGAAGCTAAACACATCTAGTTGAGTGCATTCTGTAGCCGAGGAGCCACACAAGCTTTTTTTGTGTAATCAAGAGTTCAAGTTTTTGGCAGCCGAGGCATCTTCAGAAGAAGCTTTCCCACTAATCTAAATGCCTGGGCAAATTCATGGCTAGATAGAGGCAGTCTCATTGATAATCAGTTCCCCAAGCTGTTGAGGACTTGAATGGTCAATATGAAATTACGCTCAAGAGGTAATTTGTAACCTATGCAGATCTTTCACCTATCACATCAATACCACATTTTGTGTCAACTGCAATTTACTGATTCTTTCTCTAGAGTATCCCCAAATGAAAACTATTGCAATAGTTGAGACAGGTCGTAACCAAGGCATGGGGAACTGTCACAAAGCCTGATTGGCTCAGGAAGGGTTATGGTTGGTATAATTATGCTAATGTGCTCACTACCACCTGCAAATACAATTACACCTAGGGTTAAGGGATGTCAATCTCTGCAATGAGTTATAGCAGGGGTCTTCAAACTTGGCCCTTTTATGACTTGTGGACTTCAACACCCAGAATTCCTCAGCCAGGCACGCTTTGAAGACCCCTGGGTTATAGGATTATCTTTAAGGAAAAGGAAGAACAGTCAGACATATTTGGCCTGATGGGGGATTGGTGGGGTTTTTTACTGTTGTTTTATTGGGGTTTTAATATTGTATTGACTGTTTTTAGTGGGCATGTATTTAATCCTTTTTTAATTTTTGTAATTCTGTATTTTTATTCTTGCCCTGTTCACCGCCCTGAGTCCTTCGGGAGAAGGGCGGTATAGAAATATTATTAAATAAATAAATAAATATTTGAATCCAAGACAGAAATGTAATTTGAGAAAGTATCTCAGTCCTAATTTTCCCCAATTCTCTTGGAAGATAAAAAGAGGGAGTGGAAAGATGCATTCTAACCTGGAAGATTCTGTTAATATAATCATGTAATAAAAGTAGTGTCATCAGCATTCACTGGTGTAACTTTGAACAGTCACTAAATGAACTCTTGTAGATTCACCAAGAACGTATTTTTCACCCATCTCCTTTGATCACTAGTGGTAGATTTGACTTGCAAACTATTTGAGATGGAAGAATGGCGCTTCTTCTGATTTCTTGGTTTTTTTGTCCCAAGCTTCAACATATTAACAGCATTTTGGGAACTGTAATCTGACATATCTGGAGAACACCAGGCTGGGATAGACTGGGCTAGATTGTTAGTGAGCTATGTGTTTGCTTCTACTAATGAATTCATATTGCTTTACATGTTTAGATTTTCAAACACAAACCTCATTTAATTTTAGCCAAAGATTCGGGATGTTGTCTTCACAGGGTAATGAGTATATGAAGGCTAAATCTAACCAAGGCCAGGCTGTCATTTGGCTGTGTACACTGCTGTTTTCGCTGCATTAATACTTACCAATCCCTACACATTTGTTGTAATGTCTAAGATGAAGTTATGCACTCTCAAAAAGAAAGCAAAATAATTTATTACATGTACAAATGATAAAGCCATTAAATGGTGTGCAAGTCCCCCCTCAAAAGAATGAGAAGTATGCAACAACAGGCATATCTCACATTAGTTCCAATAAATTCTAGGCAAGAAATGTCAGTGGAGTGCATAATCTCAGTGGAGTACATAAATTGTTGGCATTCGAGGTTAAACAGTTCTTTTTCAGCAGATATATTCATATGCAAACTTTTCCATTCACTTCAGAGTAACTTGGTTGCCTATACATACTATCACAGAATTGGAAGGGTCCTCTAAGACCATCTAGTCCACTTGTAAATAAATGCTTAGTGTAGGATCTGGTAAAGCCATTCAGAAAGTTGGTTATCTACCATCTTATGAGGTAATCTTTCCATTGATTTGATACCTCTTATCATTAGGACATTTCTCTTAACAGTTGATTCTGGTCCTGCCCTCCAAGGCAACAAAGAATAAATCCAATTCCTCCTGTACAGTACCTGACAATCCTTTATATTACAGTAAATATCTCAAGATTGCTATTATACTACTCTACAGGCAAAATATTTTGCCATTCCTTATTAGATTTTATTTCCAGTTCCCTTGTCGTCATGGTAGCCCTCTTCTGACTTGCTCCACTTTGTCAATGCCCTTTCTAGCTTGGGGTGCCTTGAAGTCAACATAGTATTTCAAGCAGGCCCTGACAGGAAATTGCAAACTGGGACAAATACTTTGGTAATGTAGACTTGGGGCAGCTTGCTCCACTCCTACAACATAAGGCAGTACCAATCAGCACAAAGAAGCATCTCATACAAAGAAGCATCTTCATCCCCACCCTATGTTACCAGTGCCAAACATGGACACTTTCAATAAAACATAAATGAAAGTCACCACAGAAATGAGATGTTTGAAGAGAGAAATTCAGAAATGAGACCAAGAGAAAGAATAGGCATAGAACCAATCTTAAACTACAAACTGGTTTGCTTACCTGAAGAGGATGTTGTGGGATTCCATAATGTACAAGGCATACACGAAAAGAAGAGTAGCTCAAAAAACACGAGGCAGACCCAGAAGAAGTTGGAGAGACACACTACAACACCATCAGTTAACAATGGCTGAGGCTGCCAGAAGAGCAAGAACCAGAACTTTATATTTTCCTCAACATCCAAAGGGGTAAAAGAGGAAAGGGAGTGAGTGGGTGGGAGAAAGAGTTACACCTACTACTCTGGGACTTTGTTAATTCTCCAAAAGTTCACAAATATTAGTTAGTAGTTCCGCAATCACTTTATCTTTCTTTACATTTCTGAGATATCCAAAAATCGTTTTACTTTCTTGCAAGTAAAATTATCATCTAGAGCGGACAGGAATTTGTGACCTCCCAGCTCTTGGCAATGTTAGATGTCAGAGTGGCTGAAATCTCCCATTGCCAATATTGCCTGCTTTCATTGGTAAGTTTGGAGAATGAGGAGTTTTCCTAGGCCCAGAGCTTGTTTCTATTTCCAGTTTAGAAACTGCAATGTAAGTTGGAAAGTGATGATATATTAGTTTGTGCATACAAAGAAAAGGAAAAGATATTCATCTGTACCAAAGAAAACACATTTCCATAATAATAATAATAATAATAATAATAATAATAATAATAATAATAATAATAATAATAATAATAATAATAATAATAATAATAATAATAATAATAATAATAATAATAATAATAATAAAGTTGGAAGGGACCTTGGAGGTCATCTAGTCCAACCCCCTGCTCAGGCAGGAAACCTTATACCATTTCTGTTTGAAATACAGTTCTTGAGAACAGCTTGTAAGAGTTTCGTCTTATTTTAGTGATAAATTAAAAAACCCATAGAAAAATAATTAGCCCAAAACATGAGTTGGTTTCATGTATTTTTCTATCTTTATTGAAACACCAAGGATCACAGGAAAAAGCTGTAGGCTTAAAGACAGGTGACCATTTGGTGCCTGGTATAAACATATGCATGCACACACAAATGTACTAGCAAAACCTGAGCCATTATTACCTTGTGCTGCTGATAAAAAAAAAGAACAAAAGTACAATCAGTGTGCACCAAGGAGAGATGTGCCAGTTATAGGCTAAATGTATATATACATTATTTAATGTATGAGAGTAAATATGACAATTTAATAGATTTAGACCAGCTCAGAAATGTTAATAGGCATAACCACCTATAAAAGTCATTGTTTAATTTCTTGCATATTGCTCATTTACATCAGTGATGTTTGTGCAAGAGAACCTCTCAGTAGATGACACCCCTCATATTTAAGCTGATTCAATTGAAGTTTTGTTATAGAAAAGCACAAAAGCAGATGGCTCATTTGGAGTGGTGTTCTTACAGAATAAACACATATTAGTCAATTTTCAGTTTCAGTTTCTACGTCCTTCTGGAATAAAGATTGCTTCCCTGATACAAAATTTGTATTTTCAATGAAAAATAAATACAATAAATATATGGATAATTGTATAAGCACCAGCACAAAAAATTAAATCCTATACTGTATTCAAAGAAAGAGTTTAGATTCAGTAATACTACTAATGAGAAAATACTATAAAAATTACAAAGGTAAGCTATACCCAATTAGATCTGATACATTATAGACACAATGGGCTGATAGATTACCAGTTTACTGCCTGATAAAAATATGAAAAACTAGCCATTGCCATTTTTAGGCTTTTCAATTGCTGACAGCAATTATTAGTTCAACAGCAGCCAAAACTATTTTTTTTAATTCAAATGGCAGCCAGCTACCATGGGGTGAGGATATAAAGTTCAAGGTATAAACCTGAATATAAATCTGTTTCTCAATTTTAAAAAAATAAGGACAAAATGTGCCCAACTACTTGTACACACAACTGATTTGTTTTAAATATTGTTCAGTACAGGATCTTCAGTTTTAAGAACATTTAAATATTCATAAAACTGCAGTCATCCAGATGGATTATCAGTAGCCGGGGTACTATGACTTATTTCAACAGGTGGGAATAACATACCTTATTTTGTATGGCAAACTGGGTGTAAATTATATAGACAAGATTAATTTATATACACTGAGTGCAAACTCCACTTTGGAAATATCACCTTTCGTCTTTGGAAACTTAATGTTATGAAAATACAGAACAGAATTATTCTTTTCTACCAACAACTCAATCTATGATCTCTTAGTAGAATGACAGAAACAAACAGATTAATTCCATTTGCTCTGCATATTTTGTTGTACAATCTAAAGCTACACCCTAAACATGCACTTTCAGTGTGAGACATTACAATTTGAAGATACAAAGGAAGATCAATAGAAGAAAACAAAGATGCAAGCAAAGTACCAAAATCTTAACAGCATCAGTGGAAAGACATTATAGTTACTATAATATGTACAAACAAGGGAGTACAATATTCAGGAAGAGAGGAGAGGAGAGAAAGAGGCATCACCTTTTATTCACTGGGGTGCCTTACACTTCTATTTTTCTACGGGATCAATCACAGACGGCTCTTCTCTAGCTCTTCCTCGATGGTTCTTCCACTGTCCTCCACCATTAAACCCAGTCGGTAAATAAAAAGGATTATCATATGCTATGGAAATGTGAGGACATGAACACAACATCTACTTATAATTCTTTAAAGCACTTTTCCCCCCTAAAAGGTAAAGGTTCCCCCGCACATGCGTGCTAGTCGTTTCCGACTCTAGGGGCCGGTGCTCATCTCCGTTTCAAAGCCGAAGAGCCAGCGCTTGTCCAAGGACGTCTCCGTGGTCACGTGGCCGGCATGACTAGACGCCAAAGGCACACGGAACGCTGTTACCTTCCCACCGTAGTGGTCCCTATTTTTCTACTTGCATTTTTACGTGCTTTCGAACTGCTAGGTTGGCAGAAGCTGGGATGAGTAACAGGCGCTCACTCTGTTATGCGGCACTCGGGATTCGACCCGCCAAACTGCCGACCTTCTGATCGACAAGCTCAGCGTCCTAACCCACTGAGCTACATAATCTTGGGGAAGATATAATTGTTTTAAAGAGTTGCAGCTACGTGCTGTGTTCATATGCTTGAAAGAATATATTTAGAATAAAATCTGAAGTGCTGTACAACTCTAGTATGATGCCAATATGCTATTGACTGCATTAATCCACATTAGAAAGCAAATGAGGGAAATCTAAGTCTGTTAGGCATATGTCTTATCTAAAAAGACTATAACATGAAATAAGAGTGAAGGGATAAAATGGGCCACGCTCTCCAGGGGAAAAAGGAAGAAAACAGTCACAGAAATGGATAGACAGGGATACATTCATAAATTGCACCTCATACCTTCAGTCTTAAATGGTTCCAACTTTGCACCACCTCAAGATTTGATTTTATGCTACATATATTATCCTTCAAAAATAGGTTATTTCCCCCTTTTAGCTACACTCCTATGAAATAATATGTTTGGTTTTTCATTTAATATTCAGTCCAAAGCAATTACACAAATGTGACACTTCTATAATGGAGGAGGTATAATATAAATGTTAGAGCTGTGTAATTTGTGATAGAAAGTTTGACTGGCCAAGTAGAAGATACAATTATTGCTCAATATCACACTGTTATTTGATTAAAAAAAAGTATTTGGTAACACCCACAATGTTTCAGAGAAAGAAAAGTAGTTTTAATGTCTTTGATGTATGATTGTAGGGCTTTAACTCCAACAGAATTACCTAAAATGGAAGTGTATCAAAGTATTTTAGTTCACATTTCCTTTTAGTATGAATTGGAAAAAAGAGTTTCTTGGGGAATTGTGTCTAATTCTGCTCTAATTCCTGAGACTGTTTATGCGTACATCTTTAGTGATTGCTTTTATATGAAAAACGTATGCCTTTTTCTTGTTATTGTATCGTAGGCACCTGTGGAAGACTGCTATTTTTATTTTCAATTTCTTTGTTCTATCTCACAGTTACACAATTGTGAATCCCTACTGCTTCACCCTTTCTCAAACTCGAAAAGTATTACCTACTTGCTCATTCCAGTCTTTATCAGAGATTATACCTGACAAAATAATAAAGATATATGACTTAGAGCAGTATTTGTGGTGCAGTGGTTAGGATGCAGTACTGCAGGCTACTTCTGCTGACTGCTGGCTGCCAGCAGTTTGACAGTTCGATTCTCACTGGCTCAAGGTTGACTCAGCCTTCCATCCTTCCGAGGTTGGTAAAATGAGGACCCAGATTGTTGGGGCCAATATTTTGACTCTGTAAACCTTTTAGAGAGGGCTGTAAAGCACTGTGAAGTGGTATATACACTAAATCTAAGTGCTATTGCTATTACTATTTCTTAGCCTCCACAACTTTACAATGCATGGACTGCAGCTCCCAGAATTTCACAGCCAGCATTGGGGAATCCAGGGAGTTGCAGTTCACACATAATAAAGTTGTTGACATTGAGAAACACTGACCCACAGGATTTGTGATCTGTTCCTAGAACAGCATTTCTACCCATGTTATTCTATTATGTAGCGAGGTGTTTTTGAAAAAGAGGGGACTTCTGTAAGTAATTTGTGAGGTGGTACAAGGTAGGGGAAATATCTGGGCTAGTTCAAGCTTCCCAGTTAAGACCAAACTAGAATGACACATCAGCACATTTATTGCTTGTCTAGTTATCTCATTAAAATATAATCAGAAAAAGGGGCATTTATAGAGAAGAATGATACGCTTTCATGCCTAGATTTCCCCTAATATAATATCCCAGTCCTTTTCTGATAACAGGCTGTGGGGGAGGAGATACATGGTGAGGCAAGCAGTTGGAGAGAGAGTGAGCTCCACTTATCTATAAGCATGAATTGAGTAGATGCTTACCAGGTTACACTTATGCTGATAGGAATGACAGCGATCAAAACAAGAGGTACTACCTATAGTCAAGATTCTATCCTTTTAAACAAAAAGGTGGCGGAAAACGAACAATAGTTTTGTTGCCTTAAATTTCTTACATATTCCACATATCTGGGATATATTGTAGCAATAAACTTCTTTCTAACAAATACTATTATTCAGAGCTCTTAGATTCTTGTTCTCTGGATTAACTATTTTAAGTCTAGACTTCAAGGAAGAAAATCTGATAATATAATGGGATTGCCTCTTTTTTTCCTTTGGTTTTTCTCTATTTTTTTTAAAGAAATCAATCAATTTTTTTAAAAAATAATTCACCAATTCAGCTGTCTTCCCACGCCAGAATTCTATTCTGTTCTGTTCTGTTCTGTTCTCCATTCCATTCCCATTCCAGATCATCCTTCCTGTACGATGGATATAATGATTTCAAATCTTGTAGAGCTGAGGCTACAATGTGTAATCCCAACCTGACATTGTGTAATCCCAACCTGACAATCCAAATGTTTGTTCCTTACTCATTTAAGGGCAACCAGATCACTGAAACAAATGACATGAATGCAAGCAGGGAGGCTTTGCATCTTTTCCTTCTCCTTATCTAAGGTTAGGGGTCACAGGATTTCTTTTTATCCACCAATTAATATGAAACATCATATGAGTTGTCATAATCATTACAGCACCGTCTTTAGTTATATATAATTATGATCCAAGAAGGGGAAACCATTTGAAACTCCTTATTATCAAGGATCCTGTGGTTAAGACAAGGATTGTCCTCAGGTCTGGCTTCAGGGTGTGACACTTCTGGGCTGCTGATAAGCGATTGTTGCAGATAGAATTAAATGAATTGAGGGGAAATTGCTTTAGGCCTCATAAACATTCTTATTTTTTCCCCCCACTCCTAAATTTGTACTGGCATAATAGCACTAAGTTTAATTTTAATTTACTTATTTATTTATTTTTTATTTATTTTAATTCCATTTATATCCCGCCCTTCTCCGAAGACTCAGGGCGGCTTACAAGCTTAGCAGTAGCCTTCATTCTATGTATATGCCTGCTTATTAGGGCTTTCACACACACCCCAAGCGGCATTATTACAAAGTCAGCTTAATTGCCCCCAACAATCTGGGTCCTCATTTTACCTACCTCGGAAGGATGGAAGGCTGAGTCAACCTTGAGCCTGGTGGGATGCGAACCTGCACTAATTGCAGGCAGCTGGTGTTTCTTAAGCAGGCATTAGCCCACTGCTCCACCAAGGCTCTAGATAACTTAGATAACACTTATTCAGTTCATCATTAACTCCAGAATTCAATTTATCTGGACCTATTGCAATATAGCTGGGAAATGAGATAGAGATAGATTATGTTGGTGAAAGATCTATAAATTGGGATCCCCACGGGATGTGTGGCCCTAGTAGTTCCTTTGCACATCTCAGCAGCCTTTGATACCATCAGCTATCACATCCTTGAACAACAGTAAGAAGAGGGCAGGTACTGGAAAACAGATCAAGGGGGATAGTATCTTAGATGCCGGTAGGCAGATTTTATTGAATCCAGTTTGATCTGGAAAAATTATTTTATCAAGGTTATACAAAACAAAGCAGTTTACACTATTCTTGCAAAACATCAATGCCTAAAATGAGATAAGATCAAGTTGCAACGTACAATGTATTTTAAACCTAAAGCAAAAGAAACACGTTTTAAAATGAAAATGTTATGATTCTACTTATTTTACATATAAAAAAGAAAATAAACATGTCACTTAATTTGGAGCAGAGTTGCTATTTGCAAAACTGAAATATTTTCACTTTTATGATGGAAAAGCCTGAACTAATTATATTTTTAAAAAATATTACATTCTCACATAAAGTAAATGGATATCATCTCCGACATGAACCTCAAAAATGCATTAATATTTTTTATTGTTCCTAATTATTAATAATGAAGCCAGAGCAAGAAGTACTACTGGCTAAAATGTTTTTATTATAGGTTGCTAACAAATTTACATAGAGAAAAACCAGCTGTTTTTACTTCTTTTTAGGTGAAAGGTTTAAAGGGAAACTAACTCAATCTTCTCTTCTAGGGAAGTCGGTACTAAATCAAAAACTGAATGGATAAATGAAATAAAACTGTTCACAGCTTAGTTGGGAAGATTATTTCATGGCTTAACTTTAAAATAAAGGAGTTGGAACATGCTATGTGGCTGAGAGTGAAGGGAAACTGT
Source organism: Vipera berus (assembly GCF_964194415.1). NCBI lineage: Eukaryota > Metazoa > Chordata > Lepidosauria > Squamata > Viperidae > Vipera > Vipera berus. Next base: position 122,939,546 of record NC_138204.1, on the reverse strand, counting down.
TGAAAAGATCAGGTTGACCGCCAGGGCCATAGGTAGTTTTGGGACCTGAGTGCAAAGGAGGAAAAGTACTGGGATGACACAGTATGTTGCGTAAGGGCATTGGCAATGGCAACTGAGCAGTGGGAGGCAGATGAAGGCACTGAGAAGATGGAGAGAAGGTGGGCTAGTGGGATATGTCATGCTGGGAACTGCTGAGAGGAGAGAATAGGCAATACCCACCAGCCTTCTTCTACTTGTTGTTAGAATTAGGGTAAACTCTCAATTTAACATTTGTCTTTAAATGTTATTCTGCTCTCCAAGTGTTATTGTTATTGAGTTGAACAGATAGTTGCAGAGATGAACATGTGTTCCATTAATACAAAGATACAAATTTAGACTGGTGTTATTCACATTCCATAAAGAGAGTGGTGCAAAATGAAGAATTTTATGTTAGCAATATGCACATGTCACTATGCACTGCCCAGATTTTTTAGCACCCACACGCTGCAAGACCACACATTATTTTTATCTCCAAAGTATTGTTATGTATGTGACATTCCATGCTCTCCATTTATTCTGTTCCATTTTGTTTTGAAAATCGTTTGTCTGTGTTTTGAGGGAGTAGGGAGTTACAGAAAATTCCAAGGGGATCATTTAGAGCTGGTCAGGGCCAAGCAGCAGAAGTCTCACCAATAAATTGTATTGTGTTGACAATGGGAGCAATCCATCCTGATCATATGGATGATGTGAAATGGATTTCTATATGCAATCTATTATACAACCAAGAGGAAGCGATAATGATGAATGCTTTTTAAAAAATTTCTGGATGCTAAAACAGAAATATACTAAGCGACCGTAATTATTTATTTAATTAAAAACAGAATGAAGAAAACATGATGGATGGTAAAAGTAATATGTTACAAGAATCCTAAGATTTCATAGGAGCATATTAAACAATCTTTCATGAAATAAATCTGTAGCAGTGGACAAAAATCTCTGAAAAGATAGTCATTGCCACTATTTACTTCTGCATTTCACTCCTAGAGTTTATTGTGAATTTAAAGCTTAAAAACCTGTTACTGTAGATTCCCATGCGAAACAATTGATTGCGCTAGATCAGGGGTAGGCAACCTTGTCTCTTATATGACTCGTGGACTTCAACTCCCAGAATTCCTGATAGCTGGCTCAGGAATTCTGGGAGTTGAAGTCCACGAGTCATAAAAGAGCCAAGGTTGCCTATCCCTGCCCTAGATTAAAACTCATAATTTCTCTGCAGTATATGAAAACACCTTTTCAAAAAAATTTCCTTGACAACATTTTTAAAGTGGTTTATCATTACCCTCTTCCTATGGCTGAGAGAAAATGAATGGCCCAAGGTCACTGGCTAGCGTCCAGTCTGGTGCCTTCAACCATACATCAAAATGGCTCTTGCCATGCTAGATGCTCAGTAGTTAATTAACAAAGAGATAGAAAATTCAGAATGCAGTTATAGTTCCCTCAGCATACATTAGAACATTAAATTAGCATAAGAACATGAGTTCTGACAATTTTATTGCATCTGTCTGACACAGAATTGAAAACACTAAAAATGTGCACAAGGGAGCAATTGGCAAATTATGTTCACGTGTACAGTATGCGTGAGGGAGAGGTGCGGAAAGAGCAAACTTTTCTCTGTTAAACTAAGTTTGTATTAATACATTTATTCTATCTGGCTGACCACAAATTAGCCATGCATGTGGATGAGACCAGATCAAGGGGAAATTCAACTATGGAAGTCATAAGAAAAAGCAAGATGCTATGATGAAGGGAGACTGCAGATCACAACGTTTTGTTTCATACTATTGATCCGAAAAAGAAACTCATTTGAATAAGGAAGTGCTAAAGTATAAATTGATGGGTAAATCGAAAGGTATGTTTATGCCCAGGCATCAGCTTGCTGTTTTTCTGTTAAGAATGACCTTTGTGGATTATGTAGATAAAACCTTCCTTGCACATTTGCCTAGCAAAAGATCCCTTCTTATAAAAGCAGAGTAAAACAAAGCATACACATATATACCAAATAAAACAAAACAGGATAGTCTGGGCCTAAATATCACTGGGACAGTCAGGAATGCAGCTCTTATCACTGAAAATGTAATGGGAATGGATGTGGTCTACATGGAAGCTGAGGTGTCTTCAGGATTTCCAGAGTGAACAGAGCAAATCACATTAAAGACAGCAGAGTCAATGGGACATTGAAGGGGGGGGACTTTATCATAGCTTTCTCTGTCCAAATCTAATCCTCTCTGTCGAGAAAACTAAAAATAAGTGCTATGCAATTTTGTGGTAAATAGCAGGAAGAACTCACCAACAAAGATTCCTAAAATAGGATTTGCATAAGCAAACCACCCAGTGGGATACAAAAGGAAAAAAACAATAACATGCCCACCCAGGTCCAGTGTATCCTTCGCAGAATGGCAAATGATAACATCAGCAATAATATATGTGCAAAATATGCTTTTTACAAACCAGTGTCTTCAACTAATTATTTTAAAATGTGCCATGTGCTTTTATTCCCTTCTCAACTAATGTCCCTTTACAACCATTTCCTCTTCTCCAATCTCCAAACATTAATAGATGGTCTGACGATCCCAAAACCTGAATTTTGTTTTGGATCAAAACAATTTTGGTTCAGATCTTAACGTGGTCCTGAAGTTGATATGTGTGGGGACACAGACTTTTTCAACTGCACTATTTTTTTAAGACACAGGAATATTAATGCTTACCTTAAGAAACTGTTGCCAGGATAAAGAGGAAAGGGAGGGAAATAAAGTACTTTTCAATCTAAAAGTGCTAAAGAAATAGTCTCAATAAACATTGAGAACCCATAAAAGATTAGTCCAGGCATTGTAAATTAAATTAAAAAGAAAAAAAAAAGAGTTAAATCTCCTTTGAGTCACATTTGGCTCCTGGTGACTTCATGGATACATCCATGTAGTTTTCTTGGCAATCATCAAGTTAAAAACCAGGACTCCATCTCATGAGCCTGCCGGGGTTGGTAGGTCTTCTAAACTATTGCTTGGAAATATTCTAAACAACCTAGTGATCACATTCTGCTGTTAAGAATAAAATGGCAGCAAGGTTCAACTCTGCAGTCCGAATTCAGTTAAGATTCCTCCCAAATCTCTTTCTGGGATACATTACTTCCCGTAAGGAAGTCATTATGTACCACTTCTGAAAAGTATAGGTCCATTCATGTTAGTAAGTACCTGGAATTCAGCTCTCACAGCACTGTTTATGACAACGGAATCATCCAATGAGATGCAGTATTCCGCAAAGTAGATAGGTTGCAAGGAAACTTTCTTAGGAAAGTAGAATAAAATAAATTCTTTCCATTTTTCTCCAAAAGCAGTCAATGCAATGTACCCTCTTCTTTGTATCTTAGCTATAGTCTCAATTCATAAATTAGTCTTCCATCAAATAACTTAAAAAAAACCTGTAATAGTTCAGTTTCTCTGGCTCAGGGCCAGGTAAAAGTTAGTTTGCCCATCAGAGTTTCTGAATTTGTAAATCTTCACATCAATATAGGTGGTTTCCAGGTGAGCGTTTGTATGTGTGAAAAGATGGCTTAGAAAGAGACTAAGCCAAGACAAGAAGAGGCCCCACTGAACTTCACAGCCTTCATAGGGGGCCTCATACTGCTTGGAAATGCCAACCATTTTCATATTGCACTGGTACAGAAGGAAGTTGCCTCTCAACAGACTGTCCATAGGATCAATGATCTTTGCACATAGGCAAATTTACAAAAGTGAACACATTAAATTCTGTCATGATGGAGAAACACAAGAAGATTCCATAGAGGGAAAGGCACACAAACCCCAGCTTCTTATCTAACTTCCACTTGTTCAAATGAACTCCAAATACCTAGAAATAGAAAGAAAGTCATTACTACTATATAAATCTAGAGATGGCTCTCCCATATCTATGAACCAATGTGAATAATCTTCTCTCCATTACTCCCTCTTACAAATCAACAGCATTTCTTCTCCCAATAGCAACAATCTGGCCTAAGGTCCTTGACAAAGCGATGTTTATGAGAACAGATTTACCGAACACTGAAATTAAAAAACTGTTCAGTTTCATCCTTGGTACAATCTGATAAGATCCAATTTGCAGGTCTAAATGTTCCTTTGCTTTCCATCTAAACATGGTACTGATACAGTTTGAAGATCAGCCATGGGTATTGCCTCTGTGGAGTCTAGATTTCCCCTCCTCATGGCCAATGTGCCCATGATCACTTTTAAAAAAATAAAGAATGATACACTTACCGTGACAAAAACTGAAGCTAGCAACAAGCCCACGGAATAGATAAGTCCACGACTATTCAATCGGATCTGAAAAATTGGTAGGATATGTTAAGAATCCTGTTATTCACATTATTTCCAATGAACTGCAATTGTAACTTCTGTGCAAAAGGAAACTTAGCTGTCAGAACTATATACAGAATTAAGCAGGTCTGTTGCACCACATCTGTAGGATCAAACCGAATGCTGCATTTGGAGTATTGCTGGACCCTACCAGGAGGATCAGCTCAAGTCTTCTATGCTGTACCCTCTTTCCAAAAGGCCATGGCCAATGAGAAGTTCATAATGCTAGAGAACAAAGGTGATGGTCTTTCTCTGTAGTTTGGTAGACTGAGACTCATAAGGCATGGATGAGTAATTGTGGCTATTGGCTCTTGGAAAATCCACCTAACTTAACCAAATTTTCACATGTGTCTCCCTACATTCCTGATACAATAAAGCCAGAAAAGTTTTCTACAAATCTTCTACGTTGCAGAAATAACCTGAGAGGTTCACTCTCCAGGTTAATCTGGCACCTGGCACCAAGAGCTTGACACTCCCTAGTTTCTTGGGCTGTAAAGACAAAAGGGGAAGAGATGTTACTTTCAGGCTTGCAATTAAGCTGACTTTGTAATAATGCCGCTTGGGGTGTGTGTGAAAGCCCTAACAAGCAGGCATATACATAGAATGAAGGCTACTGCTAAGCTTGTAAGCCGCCCTGAGTCTTCGGAGAAGGGCGGGATATAAATGGAATTAAAATAAAATAAAAAAAATAATAAAGTAAGATGGTTGTGCTTCCTGTCTGAACTATTTTGCAAAGCTCACATTGTGTGAATAAAGCAAGGGTGACTAATGTGTGTATTGCTCTGGCTAGCATTTACAAAGACATATTTGAAATTGCTTAGACATGAAGTACCAGAAAGCACAGTGTGTTCTGGGATTTGGGTAGTATTCGCAAGAAGAATGAAACCAAGGGCTTTTGCTCTAAAACACAGCTTGTCGCGTTCAAAGACTGCTTAATTGCCAAAGGCAAGAGTCGCTCTTATACAGAACAGAGTTCTATTTTTTAAGAAGTCTCTTGCTTCAGTTCAGGTCTTTCCTTCTGTGATTTAAGTGCTAAAGGCAACAGCTGTTCTTACATGGAACAGTTGCATTTTCTCTTTTTTCTGTAAAAAGAAAAAACACACCCTCATTCTGAAAGGACATCCAGTTCCTCATATTTGCTCCAGGAGAGAATGATAAAGCCAGCCAGAAAAGGAAACGTATACCTTATCTGCAATGTGTGAACCTTTGACTTCTCATTATTTCATGATGAGATTCATGATATAACATAAGAAAGTCCAAAATGCTTAACATCATGCCAAATGTGTCCAATCTATCCAACTCAATGACTTAAAGAAATGGATGTTAACCTGCAACTTCAGGTTTCCCGCCCCCGCTTGCTATAGAATAATTTTCCATCTGCAGCAAATGACAAGTTAAAAGTTATCTAGCTATCATTACCCAATACCTTGCTTAACGCCCATTCATTCAGTGACCATTTGAAGTTACGACGACACTGAAAAAGTGACTTAGGACCATCACAACATCCCTGTGATCATGTGATTGTAATCTGGGCACGTGGCAACTAGCTTGCCCTTATGCAGTCATGTGAATGCCATTTGCGACCTTCCCAGACAGCTTCCGACAGGCAAAGTCAGTGAGGAAGCTGGCAGGAGGTTACAAGCCACTTGATCTCTTGCTTAACAGCATGGATGATTTGCTTAATGATTGTGTCAAAAAAGGTCATGAAATTGGATGCATTTACATGATGCCTCACTTAACAACTGTACCACTCAGTGACAACCTTTCCAGTCTCAACTGTGATTGTAATTCAAGGACTTATTGTACTATAATTTTACGTTCCTCTTGGGTAAAATGGAAAAACTCTGTTTCAGTTTCAGGTGCGTTGCCTTGTTTGATTGTTCCCTTTAAGATTTAGAAGCCAAGATGCACGTTGCAGAAGATGGATAAGCATAAATAAATAACTTTTTGTGATTGTGGTCTGAAAATTGGCACAGGTGCGAAGCTTGTCTCAACACCGCGATGAATTCTGTGGCCGTCTTGCCGGGTTGTTGTACTCGCTGTTCAAAGGCATGCCTCCATGCTATCACTGACAGCTTAGTTTGGAAATGGTCGCTGAGCCGTTTCTTCAGGTCTGCGTAAGTAACAGACTCCAGCTGTGCCGGTGCGACTAAGTTCTCAGCGATGTCGAATGTCGCAGACCCGCAGACACAGAGAAATGTTGCGGCCTTCAGGCCATCTTCAGCGACTTGGTTGGTGCAGACGTAGTTCTCTACTCTTGAAATGTAGGACGACCATCTCTCCGGGTGAGTGACATCAAATTCCTCAAGCTTTCCGACTTTCAACATGGTGGAAGTCTTCACGGCTCGTGTTTCACCTTGCCTCGTGCTGCTTCTCTTCGTAGGCCCTGAGACTGGTCCACAGGCTGGGGTGGTCGCTAGCGTGGATTGCTAGGCTGACCGAGGGGGGGGAAACGGGGTCCCTGCCAGGCGCTTTGCTGGCCTCACCCCCACGTGACTTCCAGCTCTTTTGAAGAAGCAGTATCCCACCTTCATCACCAGTGTTGTGTAGCTGGTTCTTTGTAGGCAATAAGCGAGACGAGAGGTTGCAAACAGGAACAGAACTGAAACAGAGGCTTCTGCGCAACTACTTATACGGATAGACACTAGGTGGTGGCCAATAGGTTTAAAGGAACTCATTCCCGCCCCAAATCATCCAATGATCTTCTTGGAGACAACAAGTCTGGCTTAGTCAGCGACTGTTACACAGACACACCAATTGAGCAACCTTAAGCAGCATTCAAACAGATACGTGAAACAGTTCAAGTAAAATCCCAATACATTACAGATCTATCTACCCGTTTATTGAGCTTGGCTGCATAATCTTCTGTGCTACTGCTCCTATCTAGACTATGAATGAATGAATGAACCTTTATTGTCAAAGTACAACCATGTATACATTGAGATTGGCTGAGCCTCCCTTCATGCCTCCCCCCAACCACAACTCACAGTGACAACAAACCCACCATCTTGTTACACCATGTGAGCTAACTGCACAACACAGCGGCCTCGCAAGTCAGTCATACATAAAATTATAAAATTATTTCCCATTCAAGATCCTAACAGCCCATGGATAAAAGCTGTTCTTCAGCCTGTTGGTACGGCTGGCTATACTCCTATATCTCCTACCCAATGGTAGGAGAGTAAAGAGATACCGACCAGGGTGTGAGTCGTCCCTGAGAATTTTCCTCACTCTTCCAAATTCATCCTCTACTTCTGCATTAATTTATTTTGCTTCCAATGGATATTTGTTTAGCTTCTTCAGTCAGTTTGCATTAAGATTGGTGTTGCCTTTTCCCAGGCTAATTTAGATTCATTTGATGCAGATTACAGTACAGTGTTGCCTTCAGCTTGCATTTGGCTAAACTGCCAGTTTGGTGTGCATTACACAAGCATTCCAGATTTCCTGCTGGAAACTGTAATTATACGGAAAACCACACAATACAACTCTGTTCATTACTTCAAATGGATACTGCACAAATGCTCTTATGCCCTGAGGGACGCAAACGTGCCTGGTTGCATATTCAGTTAAAAAGTGACAGTATCAGCAAGCAAATATGAGTGAGTGGGCGGCCCGTGCAAGAAGCCCATTGCAGTACAGAGGCCTAGCCTTAAAATGGAGCCATATTAAAGTCAGTTCAGTGAAGTGGTTAAAGTGCTGGCATAGAAACCAGGAGGCTCTGAGTTCTAGTTCAACCTTAGGCATGAAAGCCCGTTCGGTAACTTTGAATCAGTCACTCTTTCTCAGACCAGTTCATGTCACAGGATTATTGAGGTGGGGAAAATAGGAAAGAGTATTAGATATGTTTGCTGCCTCAGATTATTTATAAAAATAATAAAGGTGAGATTAAAAATATCTAAGTAATAATAGGATTAGGTCAACTTCTTTTACAAGGTATAAAATTGTTCCACCTGAGGCTAAAACCTGAAAAACTTAAGCCCAAAGAAGATGCCCAAGACTTAAAAAAGCATCTGGCATCAGCCAGAGATAGAATGGAGAACCACAAATGAGGATTAGATCAGGGGCTCTTGTGCAGTCAAGAAGGAGGTTAAGGAATTGTTAACTGTTCAGGGTTCATTTTGGAAGGGAAGTTGACTTCCAGTCAGATAAACAAGCAAATACTGTACTTACCATGTTTTCCTTCAGTAAGGTAATATGTTGTTGTTGTTAGTTGCAAAGTTGTGTCCGACCCATCATGGACAATGTTCCTCCAGGCCTTCCTGTCCTCTACCATCTTCTGAAGTCCATTTAGGCTCACGCCTACTGCTTCAGTGACTCCATCCAGCCACCTCATTCTCTGTCGTCCCCTTCTTCTCTTGCCCTCAATCTCTCTCAGCATTAGACTCTTCTCCAGTGAGTCCTTCCTTCTCATTAGGTGGCCAAAGTATTTGAGTTTCAACTTCAGGATCTGGCCTTCTAAAGAGCAGTCAGGGTTGATCTCCTCTAGGACTGACCGGTTTGATCGCCTTGCAGTCCAAAGGACTTGCAGGAGTCTTCTCCAGCATCATAGTTCAAAGGCTTCAATTCTTTGGTGCTCAGCCTTTCTTATGGTCCAACTTTCACTGCCATACTTTGCAACTGGGAAGACCATAGCCTTGACTATACACACTTTTGTTGGCATGGTGATGTCTCTGCTTTTTAGTGTGCTGTCTAGATTTGCCATGGCTGTCCTCCCCAGGAGCAAGTGTCTTTTAATTTCTTGGCTGCAGTCCCCATCTGTGTTGATCTTGGAGCCCAGGAAAATAAAATCTGTCACTACCTCCATTTCTTCCCCATCTATTTGCCAGGAATTGAGAGGGCCGGATGCCATGATCTTGGTTTTCTTAATGTTAAGTTTCAACCCAACTTTTGCACTCTCCTTCTTTACCAGCAACAAGAGGCTCTTTAGTTCTTCTTCACTTTCTGCCATTAGAGTGGTATCATCTGCATATCTTAGGTTGTTGATATTTCTCCCGGCAATCTTAATTCCAACTTTTGATTCATCTAGCCCTGCCTTTCTCATGATGTGCTCTGCATATAAGTTAAATAGGCAGGGTGACAGTATACAGCCTTGCCGGACTCCTTTCCCAATTTTGAACCAATCAGTAGTTCTGTGTCCAGTTCTCACTTTTGCTTCTTGACCCGCACATGGGTTTCTCAAGAGACAAATAAGATGGTCTGGTACTCCCATCTCTTTAAGAACTTGCCACAGTTTGTTGTGATCCACACAATCAAAGGCTTTTGTTGTGATTCAGGGTCAGCCTGTGGGTTCAGCAGTTGGGTCGGATGACTCAGATGAGGGGGAGGAGGGGGGTGTTGAAGAACTTGCTGATGATGGCTTTGAGGCTCCGCAGAGCCCCCAGCCAGGCCCCTCTCACCTGGTGGAGACCCAGCTGTGTGAGCCTGACAGCGTGGATGAAGATGACCCACAGCTGGCCCTGTTCAAGGACGCCCGACGCAGGAGGCAGTCAAGTAGGAGTAAACAGAGGAAGGCAATGGGGCTTCTCGGAAGGAGGGAGAGAGAAGCCACGCCCTGAACTCTTTATAAAGGACTTGTGTGGGGAGGGCTGGTTTGCTGAAAGCAACCGCTCAGATAGTGTTTCAAAGCTCCGGTATCTTGGTTCGTGTTTTGTTTGTTTTTGTAATAAATTTGGCAGACGTATTCCAGCCTCTTGCCGTCTGTAAAGGGGTTGCCTTTTCTGCAAGGCCGGTAGCAGGCTGGTACAGAACAGCTTTAGCATAGTCAATGAAGCAGAAATAGATGTTTTTCTGGAACTCCCTAGCTTTCTCCATGATCCAGCGTATGTTGGCAATTTGATCTCTAGTTCCTCTGCCTCTTCGAAATCCTGCCTGTACTTCTGGTAGTTCTCGATGTAATATAGGTAATATAGTACCACTCAGTTTAGCTTGCAGCCCACCCCAAAGTTTGCTGCATTGTTACACACAAGAAACTGTCATATCTTCACATTAGAATTCCCTACTATATACAAAAAGCATTGCTTTTCTAAGCCCTTGCACACCACAGATCAACCCAAGCTTTGAGAGCAGGAGAAGTTCATGTAGAAATAAGAGACATGCAATCTTGAAGCTTTGCTTAATGGTGTATATATATAGTGCCAATTTGGCCCAGTGGTTAAGGCACTAGGCTAGAAACCAGGGGGAGACTGTGAATTCTAGTCCTGCCTTTGCCATGAAAGCCAGCTGGGTGAATTGAGCCAGCCTAACTCACCTCACAGGGTTGTTGTTATGGGGAAAATAGGAGGAGGAAGGTGTATTGAATATCTGCACTGCCTTGAGTTATTTGTAAAAATAAAAAGGGAAAGATATGAACAAACAAATAAATAAGGATTGGGCTAGGCAACAATTAAATTTCAAAGGGAAAAAGGTGATTCAAAGCAGGCCTATCATGCCGCAGAGCACCTTGTGAAATCAGGCATATCTTTTCTCAGGGCTCAGTGATGGATATGCATACTTACAAAAAAGGGGCAGCTTCTTTGAGGAATTGCCAGTTGGTGGAACATATGCACTCCAAATAACCTTTTCTTTTTTTGAATCCAGATCACTGTGCAGCCCAACCATACCCTCCCCCCAAAGCCACCCCCCCCGAAGCACCAATAAATTGCATTCTCCCATCAAAAACATTACACCCTACATTTCCATTTTGAGAAACCATCACCACCACCACTCAGCATTTGCTGTTGAACTGCTTGGAATGTTTTGAAAAATCGTAATGATTTTAGATATAATCCTGAGTTAGGAAACATGACACATTCTTGCCTTTGCTTTTACACTTGCTGGCTAGCTTCCCTGCCTGTCACTGCTAGCACTGTTCGCTAAACAGGAAAGGTCTTTTCAGATAAAATAGGCCACATGGTGATAACTTGTTTTATTGCTTATCTTGGCTTCAAGAACAGTTAGGGACTAGTTCTTAAATTGAAAGAGCTGAATCAGGGCATCATGGCTAATGGGTTATTGCTCCCTTTGCAGATGCCTATGATGTTCTTGAACACTTATCCTTACTTTTGGCAATCAAATACTTTCTTAATTGCACTTTTTATTCGGCTGCTCCCTCTGTGTCTATGCACGTATCTATGTTCACATTTGCAGGGATTTACTGTACACTGACAAACCCTAGCTAGAAGATAGGAGAACTACCTAGGACAGTGATGGCGAACCTTTTAGAGACTGAGTGTCCAAACTGCAACCCAAAACCCACTTATGTATTGTCGGGTGCCAGGTGGGTGTGGCCCAATGGGTGGGCGTGGCCCAATGGGTGGGTATGGCTGCGGTGGTAACAGAAGACTGGGTGGGACTAAAAAGTTCAATCAATCGATTCCAACTTTGTGAGATCTTTTTTTTTCCCGTGAGAAGTTGAAATTGATTGAACCTTTTTTTTTTTGCACATGGCGGCAGAGGCCTAAAGCAAAAAGGTTTTATAAAACCCAGCTGAAGGGCTAGGACTGGGGGGATGGCGCATGTGCCCACAGAGAGGGCTCTGCGTGCCACCTGTGGCACGTGTGCCATAGGTTTGCCACCATGGACGTAGGAGAAAGGCTAGAGGAGCATGCTAGTATTTCAATAGCAATACCAACAGCACTTAGACTTACATACCACCCCATAGTGCTTTACCGTACTCCCTGGGCAGTTTACAATGTCAGCATATTGCCCCCAGCAGTCTCGTTTTATCGACCTCAAAAGGATCGAAAGCTGAGTCAACCTTGAGCCTGTCAGGATCGAACTCCTGGCTGTGGGCGGTTTGCCTGCAATACTACATTCTAACCACAGCACCACCCGGGCTGAAAACTATTTTTGCAAAGGGTTTTTCTCCCCCAAAAAGTGCCTTTGGATGGGCACAGTTCATTTTTCCTGCCTCTTATATAATATACACACATGTAACCTGACTCTTATGAGTACATCAGTTTCTATGAGTGGAACACTATACCTATTTATGTAAAAGCAATCTTACTTAAGACATATTTTTAATCATAATGTATAGGCCTGCACTCTCAGCTTTTCGGCACTAGACAACCTGCAACATGTCGGGTCATCCTGTCAGAAGTATTTCCATTGCCATAAACAGAGAAACAGAATGACCGTAGGCGGGCAAAACAGAAGTGACTTCCAACTTTCTGCTGGCTTCCCCATTGGCTTTCCTTATAGGAAGCTGTCAGGGAGTGTTGGAAATAAGACCCACATGACCGCAGCCGACCACCTTGGCACAGTGATGCAGCAGTATGGCAGTACTGAAGGAGCCACAACTATGCCAAATTTCCGTCCCATGGGAATAATGGGTCACGGATTTTTGACGAATTTTCTAAGTGAGCCCATTTCAGGTATATTGTTTCAAAATCTGTTCTCCAAAATAGTGTTTATTTTGCCCCATTAGTGGATATCAATAAACAGACATGTGAGTTTCTGTGGCATACAGGTTAAGGCATCAGAGTGATAATTAGTAAACTGTTAGTAAACTATCCTGGATGAAGGGTCCCTGGACCTTTAAAGGTTTTCAGAAACAAGACATTTCCCAACAAAAGAGACAGATTGTTAGTCACCTTAGTAGTAACAGATGTGTATAGTTTTGTACTTGGCTCTATTCCAGTATACACATGATCTAACTGGAACTTCAGTGGGATCATAACACATAGTTAGAAATAAAGTCTGCTGGGACAGCACATTTAAACTCCAGCTGTTTAGAACTGAAGATGGTTAGAAAGAAAGATTTCGGTATTACTCAGGGTATGTAAATGCATTTCATATTTTCCTTCTAGAAAAACAGTTATGCGGTGTCAATTTCACATGTTGCTTTAAAAAGAGTCCACGACTATGTGATCAATATTTACAATCCATCAAGTTAGGTGAAAAAAAAATCCACTTTCAAGCCTCTAAAAAAGTTAAACAATCCTATTTTGAATCAATCTGTTATTTTTTTTTCTGGAGCCATATAAATATCAGGAGAATGTCCAAGAAACACAATTATTTCCCAGACATACTTCTAACTAGTATTTGTTGGCTTGCTTTTATTTTCTTTAGGTTACCCAAATATTTTTAATGGCAAGCCGCCATTGTTTCAGAGGGCTCAGGGCATCTCTAGCAGACAAATCTTCTTCTAAAGGTGATGGGATGGCTTCCAGATTTTAGTTACTCAGCTGGGCTCACAGATGTACAGAAAGAGAGAAGAAGAAAAGCATTCATCTGTCACCACAAAATAACTGAGGATTAAAGTTCGTGCCCTGCAAACAATGCATTTCTTGTTCATTCAACAGAAGGACTTTCTTCCTAGTTTGTAAAGTTGTTCTTTGCCTAATGAGCAATTAAGATAAAATCTTTCTGCATCGAAGTAATGCTCAATAGTATTGCATCAGTATCAACCCTTCCTTACTTTGCCTTCAAAAGCAGTAAGCACATGAGGGCTAGAGGACGCAGAGGCAAGACAAAAAGTAAAAAATAATACAAAATACAGAAATATCATAGAAATATTAGAGAGGATATGGTTTAAGACTTTGATTTTCATCTAGCATTGCTATACCATTAGTTGGGCACAATAACAAAAAAATGCATCTAGGATATTTTTATATTCTTACAGGGCAGCCTAATCCAATGCAGGATCACGGCATGAAAGGGCCAAGAAATCACATTTCCTCTTGCTGAATGTAAGTTCTTAGAGTCTCTTTAATGAATAAAGCAGGCAAATTTCCCTAGAGAAATTCACTGGGAGTGTTGCAACTGAAGACTTTGCAGCTTTTCCATGTACTTGGTTTATAGTCTCAGCTGCCCACAATGGCATTACAACTGTGCTTCCTGGAACAAAGATTGGATTTCTTGGGGCAAGAAAGCCTCTTGGCACATTTCTCAAAAAAATAATAATAATAGCTGACAAACAAAAGATAGTTATCCCTGGCTAAGGTGTTGGCAAGATGTACTTCTATGCATCCGCAGTGTCACACTGGGAGAAAAGTCCAGTGGTTGGGGGGATCTATGAGGAACCAGGAAATGCACACAAAGAATAATGTAAGAAAAATGAAAGAGGAACCAGTATCCCAATAGCTCCCCCTTCTGGCTGTAGCATACTTCATTGTCACTACCAGTACATCATTGCTTCCTCTTCTCACAACAGACAAAGGATTGCGTACAAAAGCACTAGCTGTGTCAAGAAAGCAATATTTAAGCACCAGCCATTAGGAAGCTGATTTGCAGGTTAAGTCCTCTTGAGATTTGACCAGGAAATCAGTTACACGCAGAGAGGAAAGGGCTCCCCTTTCTCCCCTCCCAGATTATGATAGGTGAACATTTATTCAGTAGAAATAGCAATACCACTTAGACTTATATAGCACTTTGCAACAACAACAACAACAACAACAACAACAACAACAACAACAACAAAGCATTATTTGCCTATTGCCCCCCCCCATCTGAGCCCTCATTTTAATGATCTTGGAAGGATGGAAGGCTGAGTCAACCTTGAGTCCTATGCGGATCGAACTCCAGGCTGTGGGCAGAGTTTGCCTGCCATACTGCATTCTAACCACTGCACCACCGGGGCTCCTAAGCCCTCCTTTCCTTCTTAGTGGGCAGTCTTTTAGATCGGGGCTGCTCCGTGGAGTTTCCATTTCTCACAGGATGGGAAGGGGGAAAATTCCCTTCATAAATTTCACTAAATAAACAGATGAGTTTACAATACAATGAGTTCAAAACAAGCTGACTCCAGTTCCCTCGCATGGAGAGTAAAAATAAGGAAATGGAAAGAGCAGCATTCTTTGCTTTCTATTTCTGCTGCCGCACTTGACTCAGGGAAGATGAGGACCTGTTGCTAAAGCCAAAACCAACCTATTGCAGGCCGTACATAAAATAATAGAATTATAAAATCGGGAGGAGCCATTTCAGGCCTCAGGTCTAACCCCCGATCAGTACAGTTAAAACCATCCTTGACAGACAACTGTCAGAATTATGCTTGAATTCATCCGCTAAAGAGATGGCTGCCAGCTCTGTCAGTAATTGGCCTGTTAAATTTGTTGTTGCAGATGAAAAGTTCCCCCTGCCAACTTCCATTGCAGCACCTCCTTTCTTGGATCTGGCAAACTTTTCTTCCTCTGGCGTACTCTGAGGTGTCTGAATTATGTGCCTATCTGTTTGTTCCTTCTGTGCCATTTGGGGAACGGGGGGGGGGGGGAAGTAGAGAGGAAAGTGCCTGATGCTTCCTGTTCAACCTGCTTTTGCCATTGTTTTCATTGCCGTAACTAACCATATAAATGCATTAGTAGTGGTTTGGTACCAAATTACCCTCATTAAAGAGTTTTATGTTTCCACGAAACTCCAAAGGTTAGAATACACAGATGCTACATCCCTACTCTTTCTTTCCCTCTTCTGCTTGCTTCTCTCTACGAGGACATCTCTGTTCTCTCTTTCTTGAATTGTTGAAAGCAAAATACAAATACACCCATAGAGATAAAACAAATTTAAAGCTGAAATGAACTTAATGAAAGTGTGTGCCAAACTACTGTAATGTACATTAATATTAGCAGGTATTGCAATGCTGCTACAAGAAGGCTTGCCCTGAAATCTGGTAATATGATCCCCAGGATCGCATCTGGAATACTCAGAGTGAAAGCAATGACTATGACCTAGAAAAATAAAATGAATTGCCAAGTTGCTTAAGCTAATACATACAATGCTATCTGACCCTCTCTCAGTAATTGGCTGCATTGTTAAAGGTTGTTATGGATAAAAGGTTTTCCCTCCTTTCTTGGATCTGGCATTTTTTCTTCCTCTGGCACAAGCTGAAAAGTGTCTGAAGGTTAGCACGGTCTATTCCAGTTCTTTTGACTCTCCGAACTTGGAACTTGCTTCAAAAATCTGGCAGGTAGCCCTCACGCAGGATCTCAGGATGCGACTTCAGGCCCCAGTTCATTTTCACTCTTGTTTATTAAAGTACAGGTAGTCCTCAACTTATAGTAGTTCATTCGGTGACCATTCGAAATTACAGTGGGACTGAAAAAAGTGACTTATGATCCTTTTTTCATACTTATGACCTTTCCAGCATCCCCATGGTCACGTGATCAAAATTTGGATGCTTGGCAACTGGTTCATATTTATGACGGTTGTGCTGTCCTGGGGTCATGTGATCACCTTTTGTGACCTTCTGACAAGCAAAGTGAATGGGGAAGCCAGATTCACTTAACAACTGTGTTACTAACTTAACAACTGCAGGGATTCACTTAACAACTGTGGCAAGCAAGGTCGTAAAATGGGGCAACACTCACTTAACAACTGTCTCAATTAGCAACAGAAATGTTGGGCTCAGTTGTGGTTGTAAGTCGAGGACTACCTGTACACCATCTGTAAAAAAGTTTACATTTTCTCTTAGTCCTTTTTCAGATTGTATGACTTTGGTACCATCTAGTGGTTATCCAGATTTTTGCAGCCCCAAATCTGGTTGCTCTACTTTATTAAATGTAGACAGAATGTACTGACGAACTCAATTATGTTACAGTCATTATAGTTATAGAATATAAATTTCAGTTCCCATTATAGTCCAGTTTAAGCTGTCCATTAGATATGGATTTTAACTTCATTTATTTTGCATTTATCAAATCTTACTTATCCCTAAATAGGTCAGTTCAAATTGATGCTGATTATTCTTTTCTAGCAGTACTGCTCTCAAAGACACACTCATTTTCATTATGTCTTACATTTCCTGTATTTGTTTATTACCTAACTATATTTATATAGGACTATACCAAGCAAAGTGTAAGTGTCCAAGGTCTCATTGCACAAAAGAATTACTCATAGCCAGAGAAATACAGAGAAATTAGCAAACAGGCTCAGAAGTCAAAAGCAAAACCACCTCAAGACTTAGACAAGGGTCTGGAGATCAAAATGTAAGATCCAAGCAGAAAAAAGGAGAGTGCGCTGACTGTTGGATAATCAGTGTTAACAAATTAACACAACTAAGATAGCCATTCACTGAAGAGTTAATCTTAACCAAACCCAAGTTCTTGCAGCAGCTACTATTTCATCTATACTCAGCTAGTGTTCAGGTCTAATTGTAAGGTCATCTAACCACACTGGATTACTCTCAAGTTTCTCTCATCTTCACAATGCTCTCCCTTTCTTTTTGCCAGGGACCATTCTTGGGACTGCATTAGTGGGTCTAAACCAGGGGTAGGCAACCTTGGCTCTTTTATGAGTCATGGACTTCAACTCCCAGAATTCCTGAATCAGCAGCTGACTCAGGAATTCTGGGAGTTGAAGTCCATGACTCATAAAAGAGCCAAGGTTGCCTACCCCTGGTCTAAACCAATTCATAATGCAGTGGGATTATCTGATTTTTGTTCTTCCTCTCAGAAAGCTGCTATGCCAGGGCGGGGCACTTTTACATTGGATGGAGAGTGAACATCCAGTTCCACAGCAGCAAAACAATCAGTGTTTTGAGTCTATAAAATTGCTTGCTCCCATTTGTTTCCTTTTCTATTTTGACTGCTTGGATACTAGCTTTTGTACCCCTAGAGCTTGGTAAACAGATTTGTTTTGTTTTGACTTCTTGACATGTGACTCAGCTCTTATTTTCTTTCTTGTAAACCAGTTATAAATATAACAACACAGGTATTGTAGAATAGCACTGGATGTGAAATGATGCTTGTGTAAGTATATAGTTTAAGTCCATTGAACAGGATCTTGGAACTTGGACTGAAGCAGTTTTCTAAGATGCCTACCAGTATATGGAGAGTAGGCATTATGACTTATAATAGTTTGCAAACTATTTTCTGTAACTTGTTATTCTCTTAATATTTCAGTGTTATCAATATTATTTTTTATGTTGCTACATTCCAGCACCTTAGCTTTATGAGGTATTCGAAGGGAACATGGTAATTCTGGCATTATTATGCTAAAAAATATTATTACTTCACATACTATAGGTGTAGTCATTCTGGTCCACTTAAGGTGACAGAAAAGTGGAGTTTCTCCAAACAATTATCCCTACACTTTGGAGCGTAACCTCTAACTATTACCAATCCATAGATTCCTATTTCTGTGCACATCCACATCATTCTAGATCAGGCATGTCCAACCTTTTGGCCTGCTGGGTCTGTACTGAGTGTGGAGGAATTGTCTTGAGTCACATATAAATAACAAAGTTCGGGTTTTTTTGGGGGGTGGGGGTGGTTCTTGTGGGATCCCATTACTAACTGTCCAGGGCAGCAAGTAGCCCATGTCTGCAGGTTGGACATGCTTATCTAGATGATACCATTTTATGCTTCTCATATAATTCTCTCCCCACCCCCTTCCCTTTTAATTTTCTTATTGAAACCAAGAAATCTAAGCTGGTCAAAAGTCTATTTGGATTGGGATAGTAAATAATGATACCAAGAGGTAAACTTTTTAGTTATGTAGAGAAGGTGTATAGAGAAACTACCAGTTTTAATTGTATCCATGCCACAGGTAGTATTCCTTGCTAACAGTAAGGCGGTACCAGTCAAAATTGTTATCCACCTTAATTCTTAATTTCTTCTGAGTTTTGCTCATGTCTAGAAAGTTATCTTCCATCTCATGCCCTTGCATTCATTCAGCCAAATGTATAACTTACAACAGAGCCATAGTTTACTGCTAGAGTCTGTAGAGACCATGGAAGGCCAAGGCCAACTAGAATATCAAAGACATTGCTTCCGATGGAGTTAGAAACGGCCATGTCACCCATTCCTGCAACACAAGAAAGTAAATAAGTCAGAATTACCACAAAACAGAGCTACTGAAGCAAATTCCTAAATCTGTAGCTGGGGATTGCCTTTATTAGGAGCTTACCAGCTAAGATGTTGTAAAGCATGTGTAAACTTTCTTCAGAACAAAGTATAAACAGAAGTTAAGAAATGGAGAAATTACCACTACAATATTATTACAGAGACATTTAAAAAGCCTTCCTGTTCATCCTGTTTTTGTCATTGTTTTCATTAGCATAACTTAGAATGCAGCAAAAGTAGTTTGCTACAAATTGCTCTCAATTAAGTGTTTAAAGTGGAGTTTCACATGAAACTGCAGCCTGAAGAGTACACAATGGCTATAGCCCTACCATTCTTTCCTTTCTTCTCCTTTCTTCTCTCTGAGAGAGGTATTGTCTATTTGGTTGTTCCCAATTTTCTAGAGAATCTGTTCTTTTTTTCCCTTTTTGAGTCTCTGACAGCAACATACAAATGCGGCAGAGAGAGAACAGATTTAAAGATGAAATGAGCTCAATGAAACCATGTGCCGAACTACTGTAATGTATTTTAATACTAATAGATATAATAAAGTATTTAATAATTCCTGGTAAAGATAAGTATTTTGATTTATAAAATGAAAATAATAATGATACAATGCTGAGTTACTTTCACTTGAGTTACATTGGTAGGGAATACCAATAAATGCAATCATCATTGTATCCTAAATACAATGATAACTGTACCAATGATAATAATTACACGTAAAGTACTCCATGGCATAGGACCTGGTTACCTAAGGGCCTGCCCTTCTCCCATTGTTCTGCCTGTCTGATACATTCAGGCAGAGTGGATGTGTTCCAGGTCTCCTCTTTTCAATGTTGTCATCTTACAGGACCAAGGAAGCGTGCTTGCTCTGACGCAGCCCCCAACCTCTGGAATAGCATCCCTCCACAGACGCTGAGGCCCAGATGGCACTCTCCCTCCTGGGGCTCTGAAAAGCCTTTAAACCTGGCTTTAGTGATCCGGGCTGCCTTGTTTTACTTTATGTTTGTTTTGATTTAGCAATGTCCAATGAAGCTAAATCTAACAACAATACTCTCCCTGGCTCCATCCAGTGGCCATCCATTACTGCCCCCCTTCCCATTTCTCAATGTGGCTTTTGATTTGAAAAAAGCTGTTGACTCTAAAGGATTAAAGAATGATTAAAGAAAAGCTTCATCCTGTCTAGCATTTTACCCCCCCCCCAAAAGAGTAACACTTCTACAGCATTTGTGAGAAGCAATTAATACTGAAAAGGTATATCTCTTCTTAACTCAAAGGTAACAATTGGCAATCAGGGTCATAAACCTGTCCTCCGTAAGTTATTGTCATCCCCTGTCTTGCAGTAAAACATTCTCTGAGTTAGATGCACACAACCGTATGTGAAAATGAAAAGAAAAGAAGCATGTCAGGAGGGCTCTAGGCCCTTTAGGCTCCCACCATTGGCCACGCCCACTTCACCTTTGTCCATCTGCCTCAGTCCAGTTCCAGGTAGCTTTCCCCCTCCGCTGGCCCTCCCCTGCCATTCTCCCTGGCCAATGGGCACCTGGCTGAAGAGTGAGGGGCGAAGGGCCTGGAGCCCATTGGCCAGGGAGAATGATGTGCAACGCCTCAGTTTACCAGCATCACATTCTTTGCCTGTGCTGCATCACAGAAATATTATGTCTTCGGCATAATACATGTAGTGTTGTAGAGATGGAAAAGTCTAGAACCCTCCAATTTAGAGATTAGACCAATACATTTAATATTGGGATAGGTGAGCAAAAATGTAAAGTGGATGAGGCAGTGATTTTCAGCAGTTATGCTCAGAAAGTGCTCTGAGGGCTGCAAAAAGAGAGAGAAAGAAAATGAAAAGAAAAATGAGGATGGAATTATAAAGGAAGAAGAAGAAAAGGAAGAGGCGTGGCCCTATATTTCAGATTGTCATCCGTGTAATCCATCATAACATACCTATGGTGGAAAATCAAAAAGAGATGGGAAAGAGAAAGAAAAGGGCGTCCAAGTCTAAAGACATTCCCTATCCTTCTTCAGTTATTTTTTTTTTTGCTCTCTATCTGAAAAGAGACCTATAAAGCCCTACATGGCATGGGTCTGGATTACCTACAGCAGCACCTGCTGCTGGCATCAACTTCCCTCCGTCCAGTGCGCTCCCACCGAGTGGGCCTCCTCAGGGTGCCTCCAATCAGAGAATGTTGATTGGTGGCCCCCAGGGGGAGGGCGTTCTCTGTGGGCGCGCCAGACCTGTGGAACCGCTTGCCGGTTGAGCTCCGGATGGCCCCCGACCTTCGCTCCTTCCGGCACGATTTAAAAACTTATTTATTTGAACAATCTGGCCTGGTCTGATGGGTTTGGGGTTGGATTTAGTTTTAACACAGTTTTATTATTGTATTATATAGGGCATAATTATTTAAACCTTTTTAACTTCTTTTTTAACTTTTGTACGGTATTTATATTTTGATATTTATTGCCCTGTACACCGCCCTGAGTCCTTCGGGAGAAGGGCGGTATAAAAAATTAATAAATAATAAATAAATAATAATAATACTCTTTTCCATATTATGAATATATACTCTCTATTGTAGTAATTGTTATTTCTTTACCCCAAAGCAGAATTAAAGAATGCCTTTTAAATATCTTCAAGAACTCTATAATATTCATATATATAACAAATTACAAACATACCTTGTCGTGCCACAATAAGGCTTGCCATGCAATCTGGTACACTGGTTCCAGCTGCCAGAAATGTGATCCCCATGATCACATCTGGAATACCCAAAGTGAAACCAATGATTGTGACCTAGAAAAATAAAATGAATTTTTAGGTTGCTTAAACACTTATCTACATTGCCATTTGGTTTTCAATGAGGTGTTCTGTGGATGGAGACACTTTAGGTTTTCCCACTGATCATCATGTGGCTACAATTAATTTCTGCAGGAACAGTAGTACTTATTAGACCACTCTGGCTGAAAAAGTTATTAGATCCAATTGGATTCCAAGAAGCCTGTGCTGCAACTGGTTTGGGTGATATTATGGATGAAACCTAGAATAGGGAGCATGCAAGCATTCCCAGCAATTGTTACTGAGTGCACTTTCTGGTCTGCTGCAGTATACAGAAAGAACTTAGGTACTAACGTGGTAAGGCAGATGGAGGAAAAACAGAATTTAAGGAGGACAGCTTAAAAACCACTTCATGGCTTGTGAAAGGAGAAGAATCTTCACTGCAGGCAATGACCAGCCCATAACCAAGACTTGTACTATAGTGATGTAGTGCAAATAAGCATGGGTGGGTGGGTGGTGTTTTTCTGTACATAAGGCACTCGCAACCTTATGATCTGCTAAGCTGTTTCAGGTTGTATGTGACTGACTTGCACTCCCGTTTCTTCTTCCCAAAATTGTTTTAGAGAATATCAAGAAGCTTGTACTACTTTTAAGGAGTTATTTTGCTGACAAAATATGATATATTCAGATTATCTGGATGCCATCTTTCATATAGTTAACAATGAGGGTGTTTAATAGCTAACAATAGTTAGATTTAATCAGTTTCAATTGTGATGCTTGAATCACTGTCTCCTTAGAGCAGGGGTATTAAAGGGCCAGCTTGTGGACCAGTTGCATTGTATGGAGGCCACGCCCACCTCCAGCTCCGACAATGCAAAAAAAGTCGTGATACATCGCGACATGTCACATGATGCGGTGAATGTAACACCCGTGCCTTAGAGGATATGCTGTATAACTAGTCCCATGGATCTTTGCTCAACTTCATTTGTAATTTCTACCTGAGAGTAAAGATGTCTTATTTAGCGAGATAAATGCTTCTCAGAGCACAAGATGCCTCCTTGTTTAAAGTAGACCTCTTTAGATTGCCTTGAAACAATCAAGAGATGGGCAACTTGTTGGGATTAGCTAGAGCAGGGGTGTCAAACTGCCGACCCGCGGGCCGGTTGCATCATATGGAGGCTGTGCCCACCCCAGCTCCGGCAATGCAGAAAAAGTCACAATACGTTGCGACATGTCACATGATGCTGCAAGTTTGACACCTGTGAGCTAGAGGATGTGGGATTTACAAAACGATTTGGAAAATGTACATAGGACAGACCAATTTACTGTCGTTAAAGAATACGCATAATTCGAAGCCCTTATAAACAGAAGAACACTAACATCACCTAAACTTCTGGTGAAGATGTTACCTAGCTTGGTAACAAAATGTTCGGAAACTAACCCATAAGCTCAGAGAATGAATCTTCACCCTCAACAGGCATAATTATTTTTGGGGAGTGGGGGGAAACAAATGGACCAGTTCAGAATTTTGTTTTTCCTGAGAGGTATACACACCATAGTTTTGTGCTTTTCCTAACTCAAAATGGCAGAAAATGGTACTTCTGTGTGTTTTTGTGGGGTTTTTTTTGCAATTGTGATGAAGGGATGGCAATGGCTGTTAGCCAAGGAGGTGCTTCAGGCACACCTGGGGCAAGGGGTAGGCAACCTTGGCTCTTTTATGACTCATGGACTTCAACTCCCATGCTGGCTCAGGAATTCTGGGAGTTGAAGTCCATGAGTCATAAAAGAGCCAAGGTTGCCTACCCCTGACCTGGGGTATGAGTTTTGTCACTCCTGACATCATTTCACTGATTGCTTGATAACTGTTGGGTGGACAATAATATCTTCCTTATGAGCTTCTGGCTGATTAGTGCTGAAAGTGAAGGGTAGATTTTCCCATAAGAAGACAGTGCATCTACCGAATCTAAAGCTATCTTACTCAAGCCTAATACATACCATCCAGACCATCACGTAGGAAAAGGCTGCAATCCAGAGCGTAGAGGAAGCAAAAGTGACCAAGAACCACTTCTCCCAGTAGGGTTTGCTACAGTTGGGCACCGTGAAGTATAAGAGCAAAGACAGAGGCCAGGTGAAGAGCCACTTGATAATTTCTATTATGCCAGCTGTAAAAAATAAATCAATACATGTTATAAGATCCAAAGAGCCTCACTTGCACTTCTTATGCCACACTTTTATAAATAATCAAAGCAATGCTAAAAACAGTGGGGAATATGGTTAGTCAAAAGTACGGAAATCTGAGTAGTTCAGGTCTGCAAACTTTCATACACTGCCAAAAAGATTGAGAGTTGATAGATGGATGGATGGATGGCAAGATATACTTTTGTAGACTTTATAATAATAGTCAAAGACCAGCAGTTTAAAATAATAACGGGCAGAAAAGATTTTTCTTCCTGAACACTTCTGGATATATTTTACAGGGTTTTGGCTGCTAATCATGAAAATAATTTAATCTACCACATATTGCAATTTAATCTACCACATATTGTTTTATAGAAGCTGCTTACATAACAGCAATGTACATCCTTTAGTACCTGTTGGCTATGCTGCACACATGAAAGAGACATACAAAAGCATGGAACTGTTGTTAAAGCACACCCAGTAAACCAAGTACGACTGGAATTTCTGTGGAGATCTAAGAGTAGTGGCTCTCCTACTTGGAATGCAGCTGTGATATACCAAGTAATATAGTTACATATGCAAATAGGACAGTCATGCAAAAGAGTCATATTACATTAAAAAGAAATGGCTACTCCAAAAGAATTAGGTTCCAGGACATAAAAATGTGGCACATGCAGGGCTTTTTTTCTCATAGAACGCTCAGAACGGAGTTCCGGCACCTTTTTTGGATGGAACCTTGTAGGGTAGGCAAGGTGGTTGTATGACATGTGTGAGTTCTGGCACCTTTTTCTTTTACAAAAAAAAGCACTGGGCACATGAACCACATTTTGACCTGACAAAGATATTTTAGCCTCTGCTTCACATAAAATTTGGACTGATGAAAAATTTTGTGAAGGCGATGAACAAAGAAGGTTTTCATTATTTGAGACAGATGCCTCCAAGAATAACTGGTGCCACAATTAAGGAGGCATCTTTGTTGGCCCACGGATCAGATACGTCATCGATAATAAGCGGATCGATGATCTGTTAGTAGGGGTCCAAGAAAATCCTACAAAACATTCAAGGAGGTCATTGAAAAATTTCTTGGCATCTACAGAGCACAAAATTGCTAAGCACATTGATTTGTGCTTTAAATTGTAAGGCGCCCTGAGTCTTTGGAGAAGGGCGGGATATAAATGGGATTAAAAAAAAATTACATTCAGCTGGTTAACAAGCTTCCTACAACATAAAAAACCATGAAATGCAACATGTCACTGAAAATTCATTTTCTGCATTCACCCTTGGACTTCTTTCTTGAAAATCTAGTGCAGTCAGTGTGAACATGGTGAAAGGTTTTACTGGGACATCACCACAATGGAAAAACAGTATCAGGGCAACTGGTATCCATCAATGCTGGCTGACTATTGTTGGACACTGCAGTAAGATGCATCAGACACTAAGTGAAATGAAGATCAGCAGCAAAATACTTTTAGACCTGTTGAACTCATGCAGCATGCCAGAAACATTATGCAATTAAATATAGTATAGTCATTAAAAGTTAATTTAATAATTTCTCAATATTTCTCAAGGTTCCTATGTGATACAGTCCAGAATTATATTTTTGTTCAGTTTGAACGTTTTTCAGGAAGCAAAACTTTTGAAAAAAAGTGTTGTGTACTGTAACATATAGGGAATGAATACAGATGAAAAAGGGAAGAAAAGGGGGGTGGGGCCTGAATACAATAACTGAAGGTGATACACTGCAAATTTTTACAGGATTTAATTCAGTTAGATCTTCTGACTTCTGACAACAAATATAGTACAAAATTTAGCGCCTTGCCTGGAAACTTCACTGAAATGATCCCATAGTAAAAAGTTCATTGCCAACTCAAATATTGTTCAGGTTGAAGGGTTATCAATTCCACCATCCAGGGAGAATTAATTGGCAACTACTATTATTAACTTGATTTCCTATTAGAAGAGAACTTCGGAGGGAATATTGTTACATCCTTGTTAACACCATTGAGGGGAAGGAATCTAAGTGTGTATGAAAATACAGAATTTGAAACATATTTAGGGATGGGGAAAGGTGGCTATATAAAGTCAAATAGAAGTAGTATGAAATTGTAGTTTTATCCCTTTGCACACTGAGGTTTTTAATTTTTTGCATAATTTCAGTTCTAGGCCAGCAGGCATAGACCATGATGAACAAGACTGCCATAAGCGAGGAAAGAAGAAAATTTGCAGGATCCAATCTGGGTCGGTCACTGGGATTAGTGGTTTAATCTTCCAAGCTTTCAGACCTGTGCTGGAGCCCATCCTCTCTAGCACACAGTCTGTGCTAGAGAGAAGTTTCCTGAGGATGGATACACTGTGCTAGAAAATCCCTGAGGATGGGGGCCCCAGTGTGAATCCAAAAGCTCGGAAGACTAAACCTATGGCTCTCGGTGACCGACCCAGATTGGATCCTGCAACATTATCCTGGGACACGTCTATTCGCCTTCATTCATAAACAAGAAATTTGGTTCTGCTGTGAAGAAATATTACTTTCCAGGAGTATAGGACTCGTGCTGGAGATCCTCCTCCTCAACATTTGCTTGAATCAGTACAAGCATAGCCTCAAGCAGGCATCAGAGAGCAAGCATCTAAAAGAAGGAGAGCATTGGTAACTGAACATAGGACTCAAGAGTGTAATTCTCAAGAATGTGGATTGTATTAGTTCTAATGAGGGGACAGCCTTGTATGTGTACAAAATGATATATGAAGTACAAAAGAAGTGTAGAATACAAAATGATATATGACATATAAAAGAAGTATACAATAATAAAATGAAAACAGCCCTGAGGGCCTTCTTAGGGTACCGCCGGTGAAGGATTGCCGGCGGGTGACTCCCAGAGAGAGGGCCTTCTCTGTGGGTGCGCCTGCCCTTTGGAACCAACTTCTGATGGAACTTAGGACTGCCTCCAACCTCCGCTCATTCCGCCAGGACCTGAAAACTTGGCTCTTTGAGCTGTCGGGCCTAGACTGAGGGGTTTTAATTGGGTTTTAAATGTTTTAATTTTTAAACTTTGGGCTTTAAATTTAATTAATTCTTTTAAATGTTTTAACTTTTGTATGGTATGATTTTAATTGCCCTGTAAACTGCCCTGAGTCCTACAGGAATAGGGCGGTATATAAGTCAAATAAATAAATAAAATAATTCCCCCTTTAAGCCTGTCTTGAGGGTTGAAGTGAGAGTGATTTTCCCTAAACTAATAGCCAAACTGCAATAGGGTGCATTTATCCCCTTCAAATGCTTTTTCACAAATGCCTAAGAATCAGCAGGACACCCTCCTTAAAAGGCTAGAGGCATTCAAACAAGCTCTTTTCATTCTGCAATTTCTAATATCTACTGCTAATAATGAAGACAGTGGGAAGCTGTTCTCTCTCCTTTCAATTGTTAAAGATATAATTCCTTATGATTATAGTAATCTGTCTACGAAAACACTACCTGAGTGTCTCCTACTTGTCTAAATACTGCTGTGTTTCGTTTCTTTTTTCAGTGCAGGAATGGAATCTGTCTTGTGCCTGATGATATCTTTACCAGAGCAACAGATCAAGGAACTTATTTAAAGTATGAGATAGAACTAGTGCAAAAGGCAGGCTCTACACAAATTAACAAGATCTTCATCATGCAACAAGGAGCATGTCTCAAACTTTACAACCTAAACTGAAGGCTCCTACTGATAGTTTCAATTCAAGTGCTGGTGCACCTTCCATTAATTTTCTATTTCAATGGAACAATTCTTGGTCCCAAAGCACCTGACATGGTTGTTATGAAATACTGCTGGCTGACATGCTAAATTCAGGGACCCTGATCAGATCATTTTTAGTACAATTTAAAATCCTTTTTTTGTAGGAAACATGGTCTTCCAACCTATAAAATTAAAATTTCAAAGATTTATACATTTATTTTCTATAGCCACCCAACTCAAACAGGGGACTCTAGGTGGCTTACAATTCTAAAATTATAAAACAATTAAAAGCATTAAAACAATAAAAGCAACCACAACATAAATAGGTACAAACAGCAGCCATAATGATTACTCAGCAAATAGTAAAACCAAGTAATGGGGTCCTTAGACCAGAGTTCCCCAACCTTTCCAGCTTTGCAGACCTGTAGGGATGGGAGATGGGATGGTTCAGCACGAGTGGCCGGCAAGTGCGCATGCATGCAGCTCCATATGCACAAGCGGTGGGCTCATGTACATATGGGCACATGGTTGCCCGCTGCTTGTGTGTGCTTGTCCACCACTTCCACGGCCCAGTTCTGAAGGGCTCAAGGCCCGGTAGTGGGCCGTCGCCCAGAGGTTGGGAACCCCTGCTTTAGATGGTTGATCCCCTATTAGAAAGTCTAGGTTGGAAAGGTGACCAAGCCCAATAAAGTATGAGCATGTTTATCGCTGCCAAATTTTCTTATCAAATAAATTTAACTTTTGGAATGACAGATCATCTTTTCAACATCCACCTTACAATATTCACTACTTTTATTTTATTTTATTTATTTATTTAATTCAATTTATATACCGCCCTTTTCTCGAAGGACTCAGGGCGGTTTACAGGGCAAAATTAAAACAATACAATATAAAAATTAAAATAAAATTAAATCAATAGCCCCAAAATTTAAAATTAGAATTTAAAAACCTTAAAACCCCTCAGTCCAGGCCAGCTAACTCAAAAAGCCAGGTTTTTAGGTCCCGGCGAAACGAACGAAGGTCAGGGGCAATCCAGAGTTCCGTTGGCAATTGGTTCCATAGGGCAGGCGCGCCCATAGAGAACGCCCTCCCCCTGGGGATCGCCCGCCAGCATTCCCTGACCGGCGGGACCCTGAGGAGGCCCTCCCTGTGGGAGCGCACAGGACCATGGGAAGTTGCTCCCTGAGATTTTAAATAATTAAATAAGCATTTCCTCATTTAGTATTTTTCAAAGATTCTCTAGGCTCTCTAGACCAGGGCTTTTCAACCTTTTCACAAATTGTACCACTTTTAGGACATGACAATATTCAAGTACCATCAGTGCTTAGCAAGGTGTCAAAAACGTGATGACTAAAAAAAGGGGGGGTTGGTTTTTACTGGTTAGATTCATTTGTTGTTATAGAAATGGGTAGTTTATATAATACTATGAAAAAGTAAAAGTTGAGGTACAATGTTAATGCTTCCTTCTACTACAACAGAGGAAGTCGGAAGTCAAATGATTTTTCTTTTATTTTTCCCTTCTGCCCCCTCACTTTTTTTCCCTTTTTCCTCCCCACTGTGTCCTACTATTTGCCTTTGTATCTTTGTATTTTATTCTATAATCTAATAAAATGTTACAAACTGGAAAACAACAAGGAAAAAAGTACCGGTTTGAACTTCTTCAGCGGTGGCTCCTTTGCTGAATCACTTTCCCTTTATACTGACAAATGTATGATGAATTTCTCAATATTTATTAATGTGCACCACTACCTTGATGGTCAGGTGGCTGGTCAGCCTTTCTTCCTCTCTCCCTCTCCTCTCTTTCTCCTCACCCCTCACTCTCTCTCTCTCTCTCACACACTTCCCACCAAAAGCCTTTCCTCTCTGCTTCTCTCTCACACACACCTCCCCCAAAGCCTTTTCTCTGTCTCTCTTCTCCTTTCTTTTCCAGGAGAGACGGAAGTGCCGATCTGGGGCCTTTGTCTCGCCCCAACAGCCCTGCAGCTCCTGAGGACTCTCTCATGGCAAGTCCTGCCCTGTGCCTGTGTAGCTCCTTCCCTCCCCCACTACACTTGTCTAGACTGGGCAGGGCTGGGTACCACCTGTCGGCTGCCAATGTACCACCGGTGGTATGGGTACCACTGGTTGAAAAGCCCTGCTCTAGGCCACAGCATCAATATTTCCCTTTGCAAGCTGGCTGCAGAGAATTTTCAAGTATTCCTCAGTTAGGCAAAGAAACGGGAAGTATTTTGTGGATGTTTTCAGTGCAGAAATAACTTTCCAGAAGGTCAGAAGGCTTTACTGTAGTCCCCTTTCAGATGTTGCCCTCTCCAGTTAGTGGTAGTGCATGAGATGCCAGTAACATTACTCCCACATTACAAACTCTTTTGCAACCAGCAGCATTCAAAAGGGAAGACTGCTCTAATTCCAAAGCATCCAATCAAGAAGAGCCAAAACAGAGATGTGTGCTAATTCATATTTTGCTTTCAGTGTACAAATATTAATTGCTTAATAACTAAAGCAAAAAGGCAAACATTTTTTGAAATTTCTCCAAGCGTCCGTAGACCTGCAACATTATGCTTTGGAAGTGGAAAACGTACAGTAAATACAATATAAAACAATATTAAAGGATTTTGTAAGATTTTTCCCCTAAAAGATGAGAAGGCAACTTGGTGTTACAAAAAATATTTAGGACCACAAGTTCTATAGTCCCATTCTGGCTGGGGTTGGTGAAAGCTGAAGTCCAAAATATCTGGGGGACATCTTAACCCAAAAGGGAAAAATACTTTAAACTGTCAAATCCTACAAAGCCCTGAATATAGAAAAGAATCTCTGGCATTTATTATTCCCCTTTTTTCCTACAAGGCCTCAAAGAATACACTTATTTAAAGGACAGTAAATTAATAAGAATTAATTTTGTCTGTATGGGAAAAGAAATGGAAGGAAAGCTTATAAAGGTACTTGTTGCTTGTTGTACTCTCTTTGTTCTAATACCATTAAGTACAATAAAGTAAAGTAAATCTGTCCAAATTAAGTTTAAGTTTTAAGTTTAAGTTTTATTGTATTTGTATACCGCCCTTCTCCCGAAGGACTCAGGGCGGTGAACAGGGCATACATAAAAAATACGAGATAAAAAAATTAAAAAAGAATTAAATAATAGCCCAGTTAAAACAGTCGGTAACAATATACAATATAAAAATCCCCATTAAAAATCCCCATTAAAACCCCAACATATCCCCATCAGGCCAGGCCAGCTTGTACAAATAGATGGGTCTTCAGACCACGTCGGAAGGAGCGAAGGTCAGGTGCCGTCCGGAGCTCGACCGGCAGCTGATTCCATAAAGCCGGGGCACCCACAGAGAAGGCCCTCCCCCTGGGGGCCACCAGCCGACATTCTCTGACCGGAGGCACCCTGAGGAGGCCCTCTCTGTGGGAACGCACAGGGCGGAGGGAAGTTGACGCCGGCAGCAGGTGGTCCCCGAGGTACTCTGGAACCATGCCATGCAGGGCCTTAAAAACCATTACCAAAACCTTGAATCTTTACCAAAACCATTACCAAAACCTTGAATCATTACCAAAACCTTGAATTAGATATTTCATCATTAAGGAATGAAAGACGAGGAATTGAAATGTTAAGGAAAGATAGGTAGAAACACAGCAATTTCTTACATGGCAGATGAAAGGGAGTGTAAGGACCTTGGTCATCATCATCATCATCATCATCATCATCATCTTCCTCATCATCATTCTCATTGTTTTCATTGTCATCATTTTCATTCTCTGTTTCACTGCCACCCTCAGCAGCCTCTTCATCTCGCCCGGTTCCATTTGTGCTTCCCTTAGCAGAGTTTCCGAGCCCCGATCCATTCTCCATGGTGTGTTTGAAAGGGACCTTGATCGCTATCTCTGATTCTCCATTGGTGTACACTCGGCTGTTGATTAACCTTTGTCTCTGGAAGAAAAAAAACAACAACAAAGTGAAATCTGCAGGCAATTTTAAAACATAAATAAAACTGAATGAAAAGACAAAGAGCTCTGACCAAATTATTCGTTCAAAAATATTTGGCTGATGCCAGTACAGGTAGTCCTTGACTTACAACAGTTCGTTTAGTGACTGTTCAAAGTTACAAGGGCACTGAAAAAGTGGCTTATGACCGTTTTTCACACTTATGACCTTTGTAGCATCCCCATGATCCTTTACTCCTTATACTGCTTTCTTCCTGCCTTGGTGGAGCAGTGGGCTAATGCCTCCTTAAGTAACACCAGCTGCCTGCAATTAGTGCAGGTTCGCATCCTACCAGGCTCAAGGTTGACTCAGCCTTCCATCCTTCCGAGGTAGGTAAAATGAGGACCCAGATTGTTGGGGGCAATTAAGCTGACTTTGTAATAATGCTGCTTGGGGTGTGTGTGAAAGCCCTAATAAGCAGGCATATACATAGAATGAAGGCTACTGCTAAGCTTGTAAGCCGCCCTGAGTCTTCGGAGAAGGGCGGGATATAAATGGAATTAAAAATTAAAAATAAAAAATAAAATAAAATAATGCTTTCTGAGCAAGATGGAAGGAGGCAAAAGACAATGTACGGTTAATAGCTGGAGTAAGAGAAAGGGTAGTTGTAACATTGGAATGAAACCAGTGGTGGGTTTCAAATAATTTAACAACTGGTTCTCTGCCTTGCCTTCCCTCCACCTTGGTCAGGGTGGGCTGCTCGGGGGATCGGCTGAGATGGGGGTAGGAGCTCCCGGTTACGGAATTGCTGGAGGTCTCAGCTGGGAAGGGCAGGAGGGTACGGTGGGGGGATGGAGGGGCTGCAGGAGACTTGGAATGGGGTGGGTGAAGGAGGGTGGGGGGTCAGCAGGTCCCAGTTGGGGGAAGGTGAGGGGGTCTGGCTAGGGGGGTGGGTGGGAGGGCTGGGACACCTCTGCCAGGGAAGACCCCTCGCTGCTTCCACTCCACATCATCCCACAGCCCCTCACCACCGCCATCTTGGCAGATGCTGTGCTGCAGAAGGGAGACAGCATGTTTCTGGCCGGACCTGGTGATGCAGGGATCGCCACTGTCGCCTCCTCCTTCCCAACCCCACGCATTGCCCAGGCGTCGCAGTGCACCATCTGCCAGCCATGCAGAGAAGCAGGAGGAGGTGGTGGTGGCGATCCCTGCATTGCTAGGCCCAGCCGGCAGCATGCCGTCTCCCTTCCACAGCACAGCATCTGCCGGGACCCCACCAGCCACCGCCCCCACCAGTGCAAGGACAGGCGGCACAGCTTTGCTTCCAGAGCTGCTGCCAGCCAGGCTGGGAGATGCAGGGATCGCCGCCACCGCCTGCTCCTTCTCTGTGTGGCCAGAGGGACTAGAAGCTCAGAGCACTAGCAGCAGCAGCCACTGCCTCCATCAGAGCTGCTGAGCAGACAGGGCCCAGGCCGGGCGAGGGCTCCCTTCTGGCTGTCCTGGGGCTGTCTCCACTCACGTTGATGGGGCTCCCGTGGCTAGTTCGTCATGATGCAGGGCAGCACCTCTTATGTTTTTTTATTACAAGTGGTGCCTTCCTCAACCACATGGTCTCCCTGAAAGCTATCAGTTCTAACACTGGACACAGGTGGTTGGAGAAAAAAATAATAAGTCGCCATTTGATACCTGCCTTCTTCCTATGGAACAAAAGTTAGAGGGAGGGTGGCTGAAGAGAGGGACGGTCGGGGTTCTGTCTGCTTTATTACGGGGCAGGCTACTAACAGGCAGCCTGCTCCATTTCGTTAAAAAAAAACCTATTTAATTTTTTTTAATGAAATGGAGCGGGCTGCCTGTTAATAGCCTGCTGTGTAATAAAGCAGGCAGAACCGCAACTGTCCCTTTCTTCAACCAGCCGCCCACTAACTCGTGGCCAGATACATCCTAGCACTGCTGGTTTCCCTCCACCCCCATCCCAGCCTCACATGCTCTCCTTTTCCTGGGCACGACTCACTGCCGCGCCTCCTCATCTGTTGGCCGGCTGGCCAGCCAGTTCAGAGGCAGCTTCTCTGAACTGCTGGCGGCGGGCGAGGCAGGGGCTGCTTTTTGCCTTTTCTTCTGGATGGCTTCGGCAGATCCCCCCTCACCTGCCCACCCATCTTTTTCCTTTTCACTCCCCTTCCAAGCCCTCTTCACAGCTCTGCCCACATAGCCACCGAAGCGACAGTTAGAGCGCCGGAGCTGGAAAGCATTTCTCTGCCGCCACAGAGTTGGAGATCTTACCCTACCCACCACCGCCCAGATGCCCTCACTTCCCAAACCATTTCTTTTCTAACCTTCTTTCCAGCTCCTCCGTCACTTCCTCTGCCGCCATCTGCAGTCCCAGAAACAAAAGTTTGTGAGACTAAAAAAAAAAAAAGTTCAGTCAATCAAATCCAACTTATCGTGAAAAAGAAAAATCTCGCAAAGTTGGAATTGATTGATTGAACTTTTTTTTTAGTCCCATAAACTTCTTTTGTTTGTGGGACTGCTCACGGCGGTGAAGGAAGTGACAGAGGACCACGTCGGAGCTGGAAAAAAGGTGCATGGGGGCGAGTGGGGGGTGTCATTTCTACCACACGGCAACTGGTTCTCCAAACTCAAAAGAAATTAGCTACCAGTTCTACTGAACCGGTCCGAACCGGCTGAATCCCACCACTGAATAAAACATAGTAAATACCTCATTGATCAACATGCGACTGGCCATGGAGAGCCGGGTTCTGGGAGGAAAGTGACTTGTGATCATAATCCGGAGTCCAGCCTCTGAAAAGGATAGCTGGTGTGGATATGCAGACAGCAACTCATCCACCATGATTACAGAGGCTTTGCGGTGGAAATTTCCTAAACAATAATTAACAGAATTGGAAGGAAAATGCCTTTTACATCATCCATTTTTCTTATTTGAAAGTTCTATAATTTATGGCGTTTTTGACCTTAATTCCACTTAACGCGTTAGTAAAGGTAAAGGTAAAGGTTCCCCCGCACATGCGTGCTAGTTGTTTCCAACTCTAGGGGCCAGTGCTCATCTCTGTTTCAAAGCCGAAGAGCCAGCGCTTGTCCGAGGACGTCTCCGTGGTCATGTGGCCGGTATGACTAGATGCCAAAGGCGCACGGAACGCTGTTACCTTCCCACCGTAGTGGTCCCTATTTTTCTACTTGCATTTTTACATGCTTTCGAACTGCTAGGTTGGCAGAAGCTGGGACGAGTAACAGATGCTCATGCATTAGTAGCATCTCCCTAATTTTTAGAAACATACAACAATTAATTCTGAAAAATCTAGATGTACCGAGTCCATTCACAACTCTCTTTTGCCTCTATTATCATATTTTTTTATTAACTCCTTATGTTGGCCAAATATACTTTTGATAAACGCTACAAAATTCTGGTTATTTAAATATAATTTATGACAGAAAAATAAATTGTAAATAAAAATGATGGTATATGGATATATATAATAGGTATATGGATGCTTAATTTTATAAATTACAGATTTGCACTGTTCCTAACCTGAGTTTCTAGCTCATTAAATATCAGAGTTCTCCAAGCAAGCAGATTGACTTACTGGAACAGTTACCTTTCTTTAGTAATACCACTGTAGCATCACAATTGCTGTTGTCATCCATCTCGGTATTATTTGCTAATCCATTCACCATATTTGTTACATTCTTTGTCCTCCGTTCAAACATATGCTGAAGACTGGAATTAAACCTACACAAAAGAGGAAAGAATTGGGAATTATTTTAGGCACTGTTAGATGCTATACAACTCCTGGTCTCATTTCAGATTCCTGATTGAATATGGTGGAAGAAGCAGCAGAGTAGCTAATTTTGAATTATTGGTTGGATGAGTAAAGGCCCAAACAACTTTCATTTGGATTCCTGCAACCTTTTATTTTACAACTAAAGAATGCTTCCTATTGGGCCATCTTCATGAGGCCCAGTATTTGATGTTTTGCCCAGTTACATGATGAAAGGAATCAATTTGGCTCCAGCTGGCCCTATAACCCATCCTTCATTTTAAGGAGCTTGTTTTTTTTGATATGAGGATGTCCCATGGTGATGTTCCCTCATAATTTCCCGTGTCCTGCCAATCAAATCAAATTTTAACATGATTCAAAAGTTACCGCTTTGTTCACATTTTATTCCCTATTGATATTAAGAGAATCTTGGCACTCTCCTTTCCTAGTTTTGGCCTGGCTTTGTGATTGTCTTGGGAGTCAGACTTCTATTCATAGATAGGTAAATCCTGGTTATAAATTGACAGTTTATATCGAAAAAGAGCAAAGATATTTTTTGTAAAATAAAAATAATACGTACGATGAAACCTGTATGAACACGTTTTTATGACTTGTATTAATTAACATTCACTGATCTCAAAACAGTTAAGCCAAGTCAGACCTGCTTAATACTTGGACAGGAGGCCACCAATCAATGCAGGGCTATAAATTAGACTTGGCTGTAAAGGAGACAAAAGCAAATGACTTTTATATTGTTGCCAAGGTAACTTCGCAGACATGTCTAAGTACTCATCAAGAGCAGAGTTCCGCTTGCAGAAATCTTAGCCTTTGCCTTACTTGATGTACACAGATGGACAATAGAGCCCTATCCATTTACTTAATTACTTCCCATATTTCTATACTGTCCAGCTATATTTGTGTACAGAGTTCGTTTCCTTCAATCTTCTTCTGTTTGTCTATTCTACGAAACATTCTGTGTAACAACTTTTTTTCCTCCTAGCTGTGGGCTACTATTGAGACAGGCTGCAATATGGCTAGATTTGCCACATCTGGATTCCAGAAGGTCAGATGGCCTCAAGGTTGGAACAAATAGACACAGAGAATGCACGATCTTTTCTACTGCCTTGCAGCTGATCAGATTTTTCTTACATTTTACTAATACGAGAGTAGGATGAACAATAGCAGAAAGTGGAGAAGCCAGGGAAAAAAAAACCTTCTAAGGTGTCTCTGCTCATTAAAATAACTGCCAAAGTGTACAAAAAGTGCAGTGTATTGAGGAGAAGCTTTCAAGCAGATGGACAAGGACACGGTGGGAGCTGTAGGTAATCCAGATTTGTCTAAAATAATAACAGGGAACAATAAGCAGGCCAGAACATATTGTACTTACTTCATGATAAGAATGTATATGATGTACATCAGCACGAGGATTAAGGACTCCCACCTGCAATCAGCCAAGGAAATAAAAGGAAAATAATAAGCAGTGCAGTTCCATGACTACGGTACGATTGCCTTTTCTCCTGAAATTCAGGCCAATGTCACAGGGGATGGTGAATGATGCCAAGTGTGGAGCACAGAGGGCACGTTACCCTCTAATGTTGCTTACAGAGAGTGAGAGGGCATCTGTTGGTGCAAGGAGAAATCTGGTGTATCAAAAATGAAGCTGGATGGACAGGGAGTAAGCGGAGCAGTGTGACTGGCAAAACGTACAACTGAAAACAGCATGCTAATTCCTTTCAGCCTCTGACCTTGAGATAGGACTCATTCTCCTGAGATCAATCAATCAGAATAGAGCGGGAAGGGACCTTTGTCTTAGAGGTCTTCTAGTGCAGCCCTCTGGCTCAAGCAGGAGACTCTATACAATTTCAGACAAATGGCTGTCCAGTCTCTTCTTAAAAAAAAACTCCAGTGATTGTGAGAAGGATAAATCCCTAAAATGTTGGGCCAAACTATAAGTCTTAGTCTATGCATGTTCCACACATTCAATTATTTGGAATGGAAGCATCATCCGACAAAAGAGTTAGCAATATATAATGGATGGAGAACATACAAATACAACTGCATTTTTGACACAGTTCATCATAGCCATTCAATAAAACCTGCAGTGTAATTATCAACCATTTCTTTAGAGATGTAAATTTGGCATTACATTTAAGTAATTGGTTGGTACAATTACTTTCATGCTGATGGCTGATCCAAAAGTTCTTGGAAAGTTTTTTCTTTTAATTTTTTTAAAAAAATTAGACAAATTGTTATATTATTTAGTTTTCCTACAAGATTGAAATTGGTCCCTGAACCTCTTAGCAGAACATTGGTTTTCCTTACTTTTCTTAATTGGCAAATGACAACCATACTACTTACCAAGCAACTTTTTCATCATAAATAAACTGAGGAAAAAAATGGAAAAATAAATATTACTGTATTGGACTGCTAATAAAATATCTACTACTTTTTTTAAAAAAAAAATCTCATATCTCAGTATTTTATGGTGGCTCTATAACTCAAATTGTTCTACACATTTCATTCTCTGTCTCAAACTGTTTAAGCATCTGCAATGTAGAACTCCATACATTACATGGAATTTTTGTTTTAAATTAACGTGCAAATTAGAGCAGAGAGCCAGAGTTTAAATAAATCACAATTATAAATACCATGTCAGAGTTTGAGTTTCCAATTTGACTATCCAACAGCAATTTGTCTAATTTTAAACAAAAATTATATATTAAATCACATAGAGAAGCCAATAAGTGTAATATAAAGTTCTGTTAAGTTGCTGTACATGCAACACATGTGACTCTCTACTTTGTACTGTGAATTTCATGTGAAGAACCCAACTGGA
The DNA here is from genome assembly GCF_964194415.1 of Vipera berus. Taxonomy (NCBI): domain Eukaryota; kingdom Metazoa; phylum Chordata; class Lepidosauria; order Squamata; family Viperidae; genus Vipera; species Vipera berus. The sequence goes on along the minus strand of NC_138204.1, from coordinate 122,901,210 downwards.
GTCCTACGGCTAGTCATACGGCATCTTTCTGAATAGTGCCACTGCTTTCATATACTGTAAATGCATGAAATTGAATAGTACATCATATATCCATCTTTCCCTTGATGTCGCTCTATACACACGTCTATTCTGAATGTGGGAAAAACTTTCTAAAATTCAAGCCTTCCCTCTCCATATTGAAATCACAGTCCCTGATTCTAGCAGCTCCTTCAGAAATCAACATGCAGCTCTGTTCCTCTTCTAGGATGTAAATCAGGAAGAAGCTTTCCTCTACGTGACCAGCAGGGTGCACTGACATTCTGTGCCTTCTACTTGACATCTGTCCTTTTTCTTTCAGACTTGCCTACAATGATACTAGCGAATAAAGGTACCTGGAGTACTTAGTAGTAGTATTTCCATGGTTACACTTCTAGCTTTCTACTTCCTTTATAGTTTTGTGGTTAAAAATATACTTCTGGTTATCTGTTTGTTCTTAGTTATCACTGTAACTACAGGCCTCCCTATGAAGTAACTTACAGGCCGGGAAACATATTCATGCAATAATAAAATATCGCAGCAGAGGAGGACAGCAAAAATGCATTTCTGATTTCACAACCTTCCTTTTTTGCCATCTGAATTTGGCTGAAGATTCCTAGAATATTATATGACAATGGGGAAAAAAGGAAAAGCTTCTGTACAGTCCTTAACCAGAGAGATCACTGGCAATGTGATGCTCCTAACTAGAGAATGAACCCATGTCCAGATCTCCATTGTGCCAGGTAGCTGCAATGGTTTCTTTTGTCACTTTCACTCTGCAGGGAGCCATGCATGCTTTCAAGATACTGCTTTGACTTTGCTTGAGCAGACCTTAATTCTGGTACAGAATTATTCTGCATGAGCCCGAAGAAGGCGCAACTGCTTAAGTTGTCATGGGGATTAAAGTGAATGTAATGTATTGGCCTTTTTATATGTTGTAAGTGTTTGCTTATGTTGCACTGCTTGCTAATTGCTTGAATTCAATTGCTAAGTGCTAGTTCACGTGTATGCTTGTAACGATTGCTAGCCGGCCCAGACTGGTTGTCTCCAGCTGGCTAAGTAGGTCTTTGGGCGGGAAACCTCTGCTTCAAACCTATTGGTTGCCGCCTATCGGCCAACGTATAGATAGCTGCACAGAAGCTCCCTTGTTGCTTCTGTTATGTTTGACCTTCAATAAAACCTGTTGCTGTTTTGAACCTTCCATCTCGCTCAATGCCTGCAAGAACCAGCTACACAACAGTGAATGTGTCTGTTAAAGCAGCCTCCCTTCCCCCCCCCCACCAAGCTTGGAAAGAAGCTGAAAAAAGGGGGAAAGGTACTGTTTTAATGAACTGTGGTGTAGTGTTATGCTTATGTGAGATTTCCAAGCACTTCTTCCAAATTACTTCAGAACTGTGCAAAGCTCTACTTTCCCTATCAAAGTTTTCATTTGAGATACGGAATAAAGAAAACAAAGCAAAGAGAAAGTATCAAGGAGACAGCAGCAAACTTCTCAAGGTAGGAGAATAAAGTAATTACGCTGAGTGGTCAGAGTATTAGGCTCACTGTCATGATTCATACAATTTATTCTTTACTTAATTTTCTATCAAAATGAAAAAATAGCATCATACAGAGTATTAGCACTCTCTCACCATACAAATAACAGCTACATAAATATTCAATATAAGTAGTATTGAACCTGCATATTGACCTTCCATGTCAATTGGATGGGAATTGCAGTCACTAAGCAATGCAGTCGATAAAGTGCAACTGCTTTGTGCCGGCAATCCATGCAGTCCCAGTTGTCATCATTACCTTAATGTCCCAGTTGTTAGGCATAGCAACTTTCTGCCAGCTTCCCACAATCCAAGGAAGTTCGAAGCTCCAAGCCCCGGAGGATGGGGAGGGAGCAAGGGGTGTGTGTGAATGGGGGGGGGTGTCAGAGGGGATTGTGTGAGAGCCTCTTGAATCTCTTGAATTTTTAGCTCCAGAGTCAAAAAGCATCTGACACCTCTCTACTCTGGGACCGAAAAAATCTAAAAATTCTGCTTGGATTTTGGCAGAGGTTGCATCTTCAGCCAGCCTTTAGACCCTGGGAGCTGGCTGAAAACCAGAATTCCAATGTCTGAGCTCCTCAAGGAATGAGAGTAAATAACGATTCCTATACTTAATACACAACCAATGTTCTAATACAGGGGTGTCAAACTCAATTTCATTGAGGGCCGCATCAGCATTGCAGTTGCCCTCAGGGGGCTGGGTGGGTATGGCCAGGGTGGGCATGGCCTACTGGGTGGGCATGGCTAGAGTGCGTATGGCCTAATGGGTGGGCGTGGCCAACTCTACATCGTTCGCATCAAGGGTGCCTATGGGGGCCTGGGCAGGAGTGGGACAGATCTGAGGGTCTCTGGCAGAAGGAGGGTCTCTGGGCCAGGGCCAAGGCAGAGGGGGCCGTTCCCTCACTGTTTCCAGGATGGCTTTGTGGGCCACATGAAACCACTTTGCGAGCCGGATCCGGCCCCCGGGCCTTGTGTTTGACATGTCTGTTCTAATACATTATGTGCCAGATGAACTTTTTCACCTGCCGCCACAAAGTCTTCCCCTGGGTTCCTTGGAAACTCAAGAGATTATTAAGAAAATCCCAGGTCAGGTAATAAAAAACGATACAGAATCATGCAGCATACTTTCTTACAATATTCTGTGAGAGGAATTTGACTTTCAGCCAGTTGCCTAGTTGACTTTCAAACAATAGACCATTGGTTGAACAATAGATCAACCCAGCCGAAATCATGAGAATATGTCAGTTGCACCAGGTAGTGCCACTTACTGTAGTAACAATACGATGAATTTGTTTACATAAAAATGCACATAATGGAAGACAATAACTTATGGATTGCCACAGGATTAGCATTGCTACCAGTTGTGCCTTGCAAAAATCATGACTGCCACTAAATAGCAACAAAGAAATAAATTGACATCTTGGTTTTTTTGCCACTATCATTAATCCAGGTTTTGGCAGCCCAGAATTGTAGCCCTACATGAAAGTAAACCAGTACATCAATGTTCTTAGGCCACCATTTTAGAGCCATTGCTATAGAACATACAAATAAAATTAATAATAATAAATTAATAATAACATACTGATTACTAAGGTCAAAGCACAAGTATGATTTCTGTCTTCAAATATTCAAGTAAATACATTGAGACATACAGTACATCCGAAAAGATATCTCAATATTGGCCTTTCCGACCTCCAGAAAACCGAGTTAATCCAAAGGGTCTTTTGGTATCACCCAATGTGATTATTTTCACGACATTCATGATTTTAGTTCCTATTGTGGACATTTTATTTAAATGCTCATGTTGCTTGTAATTACTGCAAACTGCCGAAGGACTGGCAATTGCAGCTGTCATAAATAAGATAAATAAATAAAATATAGCAAGGAATAAACATCTAAAGATGGAAAGGAAGGGATAACGACTATCCCTTTTGTAAATAGCACAAAATAACATCTTGGCAGTTCATAAAACAAATTTTATGTCAATGTTCAGTTATTAAGACATGTTTTCTGAATGACAACACATGTTTTAAGAATTCAGAATGTATAGCATTTGCTTTAAATACTAAAATTTGGTATGCTCAATACAGCTGTGGCCATATAAAGCTGAAGCGTCATATTCTAAAGTTTTGAAACAAGCTTTTTGAGATCACAATGGACAAAATATAAAAAATCACTAAAGGATAAAGTCTGAAATTGTTAAGGAGTGTAACTTGTGTTTAATTAAATGGAATGTCCAGAACAGCAAAACAATATATACTGGTAAAAAGATCTGTCATTACTAAAATCTTTACAAAATAGGAAGATCAATACTTTTTTGTTTGTTAAGGGCAGTCAGAGACTGAATTCACATCACATTCTTATCCCAGGGCAAATTAACAATGGCTCATTCAATTGTGGATTTGTACAATAAATCTAATCATAAATTAGCTATGCAAACTGGGCATATACACAAATGTCAACCAAAATTTGGTTGGCTAGGTCAGTATTACATGCACATGTACATAGCCAAAAACCTTTATTTAGGAGAATAACCACTCCGTACTTACCAAAATAAGTGCAGCAACTGAGCAGGTATAATATCCTGAATCTCTCAAGAGGCTCCAAGAAGACAATGCAACTATCTGAGAAAACAAGCAAAAAGAAAGGGAATTGGTGAGCATAGTTTGCATCAAAAACAAATAGCAAGACAGGGTTTTAGAATAATTTGAAACTTTGGGGTGCTGTTTCCCATGTACAATTGTTCACTAGGAGAAATCTGAAAATGTTGCAGTTTTGAAACTCAAGGTTACTTCAAAAAAAGATACCTAGTTCCACACAATGAGAGATTAGGTCTCTGTACTGATTTGTGATTGAGCTTGAGTTCAAAGTGAATCAGGGCAATTTAGGCCAGATTTTTCCTTTCCTGAAGCAGGATTCTGCCCTGCCCTGTCCTGATTCAAGGCCTTCCCCAACGCTCTGCACCCCAAGTTTCAATTCCAGAGCATTGCTTCACTGCAATGCTGGCTCTGCAACACACATCTCTCTCATTCTCTCCCTCCCTCCCTCCCTCCCTCCCTCCCTCCCTCCCTCTCTCTCTCTCTCTCTCTCTCTCTCTCTCACACACACACACACACACACGTGTGACAGAAATTGACATTGGTTGAAATATTGATGGAAAGGATACTAGTTTCCTTAAATCATAGCCCTATCAGAAATTTAAAGTGACTCTTTTGATTAGACCAGTGGTTCCCAATCTTTTCTATACCCTGCACCCCTAGAACGCTTCTGATATATTCTCACATGCATTACAAAAGTTCAAAATAACGGCAATGGATTATGCACATACACTATAATTTTGAAAGCCCAAGTTCTCGCACCCCCTGGAATATCGTCTCACACCCCTGGTTGGGAACCCCTGGATTAGACAATGAGTGAGCCTTTGGGATGGGTAGGCAATGGGTTCTGGGGCACTGGCAAGACAGCACGGCAGTCAGCTAGAGAGACTGGGGAGAAGCAGGTCTCAGTACATTGTATTTGCAGGGCTTGCTCTGGCAATTCTGGTTCTTTTGCATTCAGACAAAAGTAAACCTGCAGAGTGAGATGTTTACGACAGGTCTTGCTGACTCAGGCTAGTTTGTCAGTTTGACTTGGGAGATACCAGAATGACTGTTGTGTAAAAGAGGGGCCAGGAGAACAACAAGATGAGCAACAGAGCAATGTTTCCCCCTCCTTCCCTATGCAAATAGGTCGGTCTGTTCCGCCTTTCTTCAGACTTGGACTACTAGACCAGGGGTAGGTAACGTCGGCTCTTTTATGACTCATGGACTTCAACTCCCAGAATTCCTGAGCCAGCTGGCTCAGGAATTCTGGGAGTTGAAGTCCATGAGTCATAAAAGAGCCGACGTTGCCTACCCCTGTACTAGACCCACCACAGTTATTCATTGGGGCTATTTTCTCTAGTTTGGGGGCTTGAACAATGGCTCAGCTTTCAGGAGGGCAACACCTGCCTCTGAAAAGGATGGGTTTTTCTGAGAATCCTCACAGCAAGAAGAGCGTTCTTTCCCCCCCCCCCCCCCGAAACCATGTTCCAGAAGTGGGAACAAGTCAGGGCAGACTATCCCAAACCAAGTATGTGTCAAACTATTTATGAATCTGACCTTGGATATGGGCCAAGAAATCACTTGTGAACATGTATGAACATTTATGGGGTGGGGGTGGGGAGGGAATGATTACGTCAGCAATCAGAAAGAGATTTATGACCATTAATAACGGATTTATTATTGCTGCTGGCAACTTGGTTAATAACACTTTTAGTGAAAACTGAAAATTGACCCCTGTAGACTGCTGTGCTTTTGCTTCTTTAATGCTTGGAAAGAGGAACACTTTTTGTCTAAGAAAATAAGCTATGTATGTTTAAGCACTGAGATGACAAAATCAGATGGCATCTGGAAAAATTCCATTTTTGAATGCCGATTGATGTAGATTCACACAAGTTCAAAAAACACAATATATAAATGAACAATGTGCCTCCAATTCACTCCATGTCATGCCAGAGGGACCCTGGAGTCCTAGTGGACGATCACTTGACTGTGAGCCAGCAATGTGCAGCAGCAGCCGAAAAAGCTAATACAATCCTGGGTTGCATAAAAAGATGCATAGAATGATTAAAGACCTGGAGACTAAAACATATGAAGAACAGCTGCAGGACTAGGGTTGGGCTAGTCCAGGGGTAGGCAACCTCGGCTCTTTTATGACTCATGGACTTCAACTCCCAGAATTCCTGAGTCAGCTGACTCAGGAATTCTGGGAGTTGAAGTCCATGAGTCATAAAAGAGCCGAGGTTGCCTACCCCTGGACTAGCCCAACCCTAGTCCTGAGTCAGCTGACTCAGGAATTCTGGGAGTTGAAGTCCATGAGTCATAAAAGAGCCGAGGTTGCCTACCCCTGGGCTAGTCTAAAGAAAAGAAGAAATAGGGGTGACATGACAGCAATATTCCAGTATTTGAGGGGCTGCTACAAAGAAGAGGGGGTCATGTTATTCTCCAAAGCACCAGAGGGCAGGGCAAGAAACAATGGTTGGAGACTGATCAAAGAGAGAAGCAACCTGGAATTAGGGAGAAAGTTCCTAACAGTGAGGACAATTAACCAGAAATTGTGGGTGCTCCATCACTGGAAATTTTTAAGAGACTAGATTCACCTGTCTGAGATGGTATAGGTTCTCCTGCTTGAGCAGGGAGCTGGACTAGAAGAACTCCAAGGTCCCTTCCAACTCTATTCTATTATATTCTTAATAAATGTTTTGATTCTTCATAAAAGGAAGATTTCTGAAATGTGAACACTGCTGACTTGCAGTCTGAGGGAATTTGATTCATTATTGGCCCATTGCTGTCTCATTTTGCCATTGCATTAAGGTGAGGCTTGAGTTATTATTGTCAACAAATTCCAATCCATTCTGTGGGCTGCAATACTAGGAAGTTTCAAGTCAGTTTGGTGGTAATACATTTCACACTATCAGTAGAATTCCGATTCCATACAACAAGATATTCTTTTAAGTTTGTTTAGTGGCATGAATCAAGACTATATTATTTATTATTTTAAATAACCCTGCATTATTTGCAACATGTAGTGCATTTAGTACTTCATATGCTGCAAACTTTTTCAGGGAGTATTTTGTATCAAAACAATCACACCCAAAATCATTTTACAGGGCAGCAAGTTCATGTAAACAGTCATGATAAAAGAGATCAAAGACTGAGTCCATTTGAATTACTTGTACTTAGTAAAATGCAGAACTGGAGAACAGAGGCAACATTTGAATTATAGCTGCTCAAAAAACAGCTGGCACAAACTAATTGGGCAGAACCCCCACCCCACCATCTAGGATATATCCTAAGTAACTAGCCACCCAACCATGCATCTAGTCATCTTTAGGATTTCTTTCTTATATGGTAGTTTAGCTTGATAAAGCTTACATGACCCATAATCTACAGATCAAAATCAGGGAGGAGATTCTGTTGTGCAAGCCTGCTGTGGATCCTTCACTGTCTATTTCTGTGTTGCTGAATATTACATTTCTTTTACATAAAATTAGTACCTCATTTGCAAGAGCTGGAATGGCTTGGCGCTTTGCAAGAGATAGTACTCATTGGTGCTAACAATATGTTAAGGATATAACAGATAAAATTGCTATTGGGAATAATGTGAAGGCCCTTCTTTGATTCTAACCACAGCACAAACATGCCCTAATAACCATTTTTTTGAATACTTTGTCATTCTCTCATGCTTAGCTCATAACTGAGGCAACTCACATGGTCTTTAACTCCTCTGATTTCAACACAGTACTGTTGCCATGAGTATAATATGGCATGCTTTCCTGATAATAGGACTGCTGATATCTGTTCAGGGGGATGCTGTGGGATGGTATCTGTCCAATTTCTACTGGCCCCTTTTATTCTCTCATTTTAACACTGCCATTCCCTTGCAGCCAATAACAGAGCCTGCTTGCTGCCTATTGCCTCTTTCCACTTCATCCCAAAAGTCCCTCCTTACTTTCTACCTGTCAGCAGGCTATTTTGGAAGAAAGGTATAGTGCACTCAATCTTTGTTCAGAAGTAGTCCAGCTGACAACCGCAGCACTGCAGAACTATCTTCCCCTTTAGCCTTGTACCTCCTCTGTGTTGATTATCTGTCAGCTGGGCATGAACAGATCTTAACTACCTTCTGTTTCACCTTTAGAAAGATATAGGCTGCCCATATACTCCAAAGGTTCAGGGGTGCCCACAGAATAGGTCACAAAGTAAAGATGGTGACTGTGATCATCTGATACAAAGGCTTTTGGGATATGAAAGCACTGAGACGAAATGAGGTTTCCAGTTGGTGAGATGAAATATATGGAAAATTTCAGATGGATGATTCATTCCAAAGTATTTGTTTATAGGGCTCCAGTGACTGCCACTACTTTTGGAACCAAGCAGGAGATGCTAAAAGGTAGGACTTGTTTAAAAAGTGCTTTATCCTAAGTCAGGTATGAAGTTGGTCCATGATTATTGCAAAATTGATTGTGTAATTGCTGTGATGATGCAAAAGGCAGTGCATTTCATAAAAGATCTTTCTTGAATGGACTGACTGGAATCATTTTCGTTTCAAATGCCATTTACATTACCATATAATGCCATTTATAATAGTTTCCTTTATTATCCTGGTTATATAATTCTGCTACTCTCCGCATGAACACCAAGGGCTTTATCAGCAGCCAAAGGGAAAACCATGTATGAAAAGAGATATAAAATGTAAAGAAAAATCCACTGAGAAATTCGCTTATAATAGGCCTCAGTTTCTCCTGTTTCAGAATTTAACTGAAGAAACCACACATCTACCCATCCCCATGCTTCATTTAGGCTGCTATTCCTTTTTATCTTTTAAAATACTACATGTTTTTTCCATAACACATTATTTTACCAGAGTTGGTGCTATCAGAGAACTAACCCATCAACTTTTGCTACATATTTGCTGAACTAGCTTTTTTTTTTTAAAAAAAATAGCAGATTGACTCTAAAGAAGGTATATTACAGACTTCTACCAACTACATCTAGGATAAACTCTTAAATTTATTTCTTCCTTTTGCTTTCCAGGAAGAAAGAAAAACCCTCCATATTAATGGGGTTCTTGTACATGAGGAAACAACAAATGTTGTCTATCTAGGGTTTAAGGTTCGATTTTATTGTGTAAGAATTCCCGTAGGCCTATGATGTTTCATAATAGAATAAAGTTCTAGGTCAATTTATTTCTTCACCTAGATTAGAATATTTTTTTAAAAGAAATCCTTGCTGATTTTGAGGGGTTACTCATCTAGTCTGAACAAATATTCACGTCCTACATTTTGTTAGGATGAATGGAACAGCTATACAAATAGAAAAATAGAATATTAATACCTTTTCTCCTGAATTTAATTTTCCTTCTCTGTACTAATCATTAACTAGACAGATAGTACTGTAATAGCCACTAAATATGGCATAATGCTTCATGCTTCACTAATCTCCTGACCAAATTACTATAATGCATTATATATAGGTCTAGTTTCAAATGTCAATTGAAAATATGATTGTCAGAATCTTAGCTTCTGGAGTCAGGTAGAATTAGCTTCCAACCACAGTTCAAGAAACTGGAAATTATCTCTAATGTGCTAAATAGCTTGGTATTCAAATACTTTAAAAAGCACCT